>NC_141001.1:80307329-80907329 GCF_052327205.1 Somniosus microcephalus | reverse complement strand
CTGAGAGGAATTACGGCAAACATCAAGATTGATGAACATGCACAACCAAAATTTTTTAAAGCCAGACCGGTACCCTATGCAATATGACCTACTGTTGAAGCGGAACTGGAAGCACTAGAACGTTCAGGTGTACTGTCTAAGGTAGATTGGAGTGAGTGGGCTACGCCCATTGTTCCCATTATGAAACGTCCTGCGAGCAACAAGCCAGGAGATCCAGGGAAGGTTCGCATCTGTGGAGATTTCAAAATCACCGTTAATCCGGTGCTTCACACGGTGCAGTATCCGCTTCCACGGATTGAGGATATTTTCGCTTCATTGTCTGGCGGGAAACACTTCACCAAGATAGACCTGGCGCAGGCGTACTTGCAGATGGAGGTTGAGGAAGAGTCACGCCAGTACCTCATGATCAACACGCATCGAGGGTTGTACCGGTACAATAGGCTGGTTTTTGGAGTGGCATCGGCTCCAGCAATTTGGCAGAGGGCCATGGAGCAGGTATTACAGGGAATTCCAGGCACACAATGTTACCTGGACGATATTCTGATCACAGGTGATGGTGATGAACAACATCTCGCAAACTTGGAACTGGTGCTCAACAGACTGAAAGAGTATGGACTTAGGGTAAATCGGCAGAAATGTGAGTTCTTCCAGAAGCGGATCTCGTACTGTGGCCATGTCATTGACCGGGAGGGGCTTCATAAGTCTCCTGACAAGATTGAGGCAGTTGTAAAGGCTCCCGCTCCGGAGAATGTCTCTCAGTTGAGGTCGTTTCTAGGATTAATTAACTATTACCATAAATTTCTGCCAAATCTATCCACGGTACTGCACCCGTTAAACGCTCTTTTACAGAAAGGGGTACCATGGGAATGGGGCAAAAACTGTAAGAAGGCATTTTGCAAAAGCAAAGAATTGATCACCTCAGAGGAAGTGTTGGCTCACTTCAACCCGACACTGCCTATTCGGTTGGCTTGTGATGCTTCTCCATATGGTATTGGGGCAGTACTCTCACACAAGTTGCCAAATGGCACAGAAAGGCCAGTCGCGTTTGCATCCAGATCATTGACCTCCGCTGAGCGCAACTATGCGCAGATCGATAGGGAGGCTCTTAGCCTTGTATGGGGAGTGAAGAAGTTTAATCATTACCTGCAGGGCCAAAAATTCACACTTCTGACAGACCATCAACCGTTGGTATCCATTTTTACCCCTAAGAAGGGTGTTTCGGTGATGACAGCGCAGCGTCTCCAGAGATGGTCTCTTTTCCTAGGGGCACATCAATATCAAATAGAATTCAAAGGTACGAAACAGCATGGCAATGCTGATGGGCTGTCGCGCCTGCCACTACCTGAACAAGAAGACACGATGAAAGTTGACCCTGTTGAGTTAGTTCATTCGACCATCATCGAGTGTTTACCAGTCACCAATGCAAGTATTGAAAGAGAAACCAGGAATGACCCGACACTGTCCAGAGTCTACGAGGTGACAGTGAAAGGATGGCCAACACGGGGTGATCCTCTGTTACCGGCATTTTCGGCAAGGCGAGACCAGCTGTCCGTCTGCCATGGTACCTTGATGTGCGGGACAAGAGTGATTATTCCTCCCAAGTTAAGGGAAAGAGTTTTAAACGAACTGCATGAAGGTCATCTGGGGGGAGTTAAAATGAAAAGTCTTGCTAGGGCTTATGTATGGTGGCCGGGTATTGACCAACAGATTGAGGAGTTAACGAAAAGCTGCGCTGGGTGCCAAAAAGTGCAAAATGCACCTCCGATAGCACCGCTACACCCATGGGAATGGCCTTCAGCCCCATGGCAACGCGTACACATTGACTTTGCTGGTCCATTCATGGACTCCATGTTCCTAATCGCGGTGGACGCACATTCCAAATGGCCAGAAGTCATCAAGATGAATACCACTACTTCAGAAAAGACAATTGCGGTGTTAAGAACAATATTCGCAAGGAACGGATTGCCAGAACAGATCTGTTCGGACAACGGACCACAGTTTGTATCGGAAGAATTCCGACAATTCTTAAAGAAGAATGGAATAAAACATTATACCTCTGCCCCATATCATCCGGTGACAAACGGGTTGGCTGAAAGATTTGTCCAGACATTCAAAAAGGCAATTAAGGCCATGAACGATGATCAGATTCCGCTGCAACACAAGGCCGACAAGTTCCTGATGTCATATCGAAACGCCGATCATGCAGTGACTAACCAAAGTCCTGCCATGATGTTTTTTCACAGGAGGTTACGGTCCAAGTTGGACTTGTTAAAACCAAATGTGCGGAGGGAAGTGGAAAACAAACAGTTTCGGCATATTAACAACAAGACCACTCGAACTTTCGACGTAGGACAACCAGTGTTGGCAAGGGGCTATGGAAACGAAAAATGGCAGTCCGGAACAATTCGGGCCAGACAAGGACCTCTGATGTGCACAGTAGATATTGGTCATAATGTGATAAGGCGTCATGCAGATCAACTGGTAGAGTCGAGAGCAAGGGTCGAACCCATAGTTGTGACAGAGACAACTGTGGAAGACGTTAATGAACCTGAAGCATCTACCTCGGCAGGGAATGTACTTGATGATGATGACACCCAATACATTGGAAACCAAACAGAGGAGGCACCTCAACAACAAGAATCAGAGACTACTGAGAGGCGTTATCCATGCCGCATCAGAAAGCCTCCTGAGAGACTGAACCTTTGAACTGTTATACCTGAAGTTATATATGTATTTATGTTATTAGGTTATGTTAAATGGGGATATGACTGTTAAGCTAAAAAGGGAGGATTGTGGTGTATGTAACCTGTTCCACCTTAAGAGAACTTAAGCCTGTTCCACCTTAAGAGATGTACTACTTTCTCTGGCTGCTGTATACGTAATACCGGTGGTGACCACACCAGTATATAAGCACTGTGTAGTAATATTGTATTCAGTATAGTCCCTACCTCCAACCAGTAAAGACCTGTTGAATTTACTCTTGTAGTCTGTGTAGTAATTATCACTATAACACACAGACTTAACACTTACAATGCCGCCTATCTTTGTGTCATTGGCAAACTTGGATATGTGGCTCCCTATCCCATCATCTAAGTTGCTAATAAATACTGTGAATAGTGAGGCCCCAACATAGATCCCTGCGGGACACCACTAGTCACATCCTGCCAATTAGAGTACCTGCCCATTATCCCTGCTCTCTGTCTCCTGCTGCTTAGCCAATTTCCTAACCAGGTCAATAATTTGCCATCAATTCCATGAGCTTCAACTGCAGCTAACAGTCTCTTATGAGGGACTTTATCGAATGCTTTTTGGAAGTCCATATAAATAACATCCATAGACATTGCTCTATCCACTACTTTAGTCACCTCTTCAAAAAATTCAATCAGGTCGTACAACACTCAGTTGCATTGACTTGATTTCAGCCGCGTGTGAAATATGATCATCTTCATAATAAATTGCAACATTCTTACCTTGCCAGTACTAATCATACCTTTTCTCTCCACCAGAGCCTTCATGCATGCAGCAGTTGCTGGACGTCGCAGACATGAATCCTGAGAGGAGCTGGTTCCTTCTGAGGGTGCATCATCACAGGACTCATGCTTACCATGCACCAGCGCAGATACTCACACTTCGGTGGATCCAGTTATACAGATAGTTGTGTTTTCACCTGGTGACTCCCATTTCACAAATGTGCAAGAGCAGACAGTGGTGGCGGGGACAGCTGTGGAGAGTCCGTGTTGGAGGGCACAGCCCTCTCCAAGCACTGCTCAGCAGGACACAGATGCTGTACCCTGGGGGCCATCGCTGAAAAGAATAATCGTTGAGTGGCAGCAGAGAAGGTGTGATGCATTGACAGGCCTTCCATGCACACTGTCCACGATTGCATAGAGAATGGAGGAGTCCACCTCAACCATGAGTGGTTTGATATCGCAGGGCATTGCGATGATGTCTTCTTGCATGGATAGAGTGGCCAACTCTTTGGAGCATTAGTCGCGGAAATCAAATGAGTGCAAGCAAGCCTTGACCATGGCCGTGTGGACTATGGATGCCAACATGTCTGACGCCTTAACTAAAATGGCAGACACCTTAGCCTCGGCCTTAGAGCGTGTCACTGATCTGCACCAAACTGCTCTCCAGTAAAATGGTAGGAGTGAAGTGCGGCTGGCCCATGAGAGGGATGATGGCGAAAGGGGACATCGAAGTGGGAACTTCACTCAAAACCTCCCACTTCTCACCCGTTGCTCCCCCCTCAGTCAGTACTCAACATGCTGCTTCCTCTCCCAATGGCTGAGTCTGCTCCTGCAGAGGTGCAGGTAGAGCAGTCTTTAGCGGGGCCCTCCTGGGCTCCAAATCTCAGAATGTTGACCAAGAGCATCTCAGCAGTCAGAGCAGGGATCTGAGCAGCCAGCCTCTACCTCTGCTGAAGCCATAGGGGTTGCACCACGTAGGAGTGGTAGGAAAAGGAAGATTAAAGCTTTGTAGTTGCACAAGGGTATGCACATGGGTGTGTGACAAAATGTTATGTTGTTAAGTTTCTGTTCTTTCGTGGGATCACATAAAATTTGTTCCTTTGCACTACTTTCCTGTATTGCCCATTCTTGGTTGCTGGGTGATGACTCGTCTTTTCAGTTGTTTGTTGTTGAATGGAAAGACATGAATTGATGGGAACCAATTGGGTGATGTGCAATGGGTGGCTGGTAGGACTGCTTTGTGTCAGTGGGATTGATGGGTGGGTCAGAGCAGGGATGAGATTTGCTGTTGGATGTGGTTGTAATATGGGTCCAGTGCTGGTAATTACTGAACCTTACAGCTATAAGGAAATCCCTGGCACCCCGGGCAGCAATGTGAGCGACTGATGCTGCGATGAGGTCGCCATCTTCCTTCTCCCAGTCCTCCTCCCCCTCCGGTTCTTCTGCAGACGATGCCTGGATTCTTTAGCTTGGAGTCGGGGTGTGTGCGTGCAGGCCGCATAGCTGGTCGGGAACCCAAAGTTGTGAGCAGCGCGTTCTTCATTGCGACTTTGGCTTAATGGCCCCAATTAAAACAGTCATGCGCGTTTCCCAGCATCCCAATGTGACTAACCACCCCAGACTCTCACCCTCATCCTAATGCAATCATATCAAGTAACACCACAGAAGGAGGCCATTTGGCAATGTCATGCCACTCCCTCATTCGTCACCCTCTACAGATGTAACCCATCCATTCCTTACACTCATTCGATCACTCTCACTCAAAGTTCGCTTCTTGTCCTTCTTGCAGGAGAAGAAAGCTCACAACAATAGGGAGAGGCAGAGATCTAGGAGGCCCTGGAGATCTCGGGAGTTGCAGAGCTGCTGGCAGTGGGAGATGGAGAGAGGGGGACATCCCAGCAACCGGGTGACAGAATTACATCTCATACAGCCACATGGCATACAGCAGTCACTCATATGGTGACTGATGTCAGCAGCCAGTGAACTTTCATTATGAGCATAATGGTAATGTTACACATTCTTAATATAACACTTCTAAATCATCTATTTAGACTCCCACAGGTTCATCAAGAGACACCCCCCCCCACCCCACTGTCCAGCCGCAGGAGGAAGTCGACTCCTCAGAGGAAGCTCCAGCCTCCGAGGGTGCATCGACAGCAGACCCAAGCGCAACCTGCACCAGCGCAGATACGCACACCTCGGTGGGTCCTGTACGAGATAGAGTAATATTGTCACATGGTGTTTCTCACATCACAAGTGAGCAAAAGCAGATGGTGTTGACAGGGACAGCAGTGGAGACTCCTCACTGGAGGGCGCAGGACGCTCCAAGCTCTGCTGAGCTGCATGCAGGCGCTGAGCCTCGGGGGCCATCGAGAAAGAGGATGATATTGGAGGGGGAGCAACAATTGCATGAGGCTCTGGCAGCTTTTGCAGCCGCAATGTCTGCAAATTTGCAGAGAATGGAGGAGTCCATCTCCAATGTGTGCACCACCATATCGCAGGCGATGGCGACGATGTGCTGTTCCATGGAAAGGATGGAGCAGCAAATGTGCCAGTCACACGAGAACGTGCTTGCTGTGGACAACAGATGGCAGACACTCATAGACCTCATCTCGAGGAGCAATACAAACGTAGACTTGGGTGTTCATTACCCCACTGATGTGCAGCAAGGTGCTCTCCAGCTCCTTGCTAGCAAGGAAGTGCGGGTGGTCCATGAGAGGGATGATGGTGAGAGGGGACATGGAAGTGGAGGCTCTTCTCAAAGCACTCCCAGTTCTGTCCTGTTGACTCCCCCTCAGTCAGGGCCCCATGTGTTTCCTCAGATCCCGATGGCTGAGTCTGCCCCTGAACAGTTGCAGGAGGAGCAGACTTTGAGGGCACCTCACAGGCTCCCAAACCCAGAGTACATCCGCCAAATGTGTCTAACCAGCCGCAGCAGGGAAGTGAGCAGACTGCCTCTACCTCTGCTGAAGCCACAGGGGTTGCACTTCATAGAAGCACTTGGAAAAGCAAAAAGACACAATCGTAGGTGCACAAGGGTATGCACATGGGTGTATGAACAAATGTTAGTGTTAAGTTTCAGTTATTTTTATGACACAGGTAAATGTATTTCTTTGCACCACTTTCCAGTCTTGTCCATTTTTGCCTGCTACCTTGGAAGTGGCTTGGTCACTTGGAGTGAATGGTGAGACATTACTTAACCTCGCGCAATGGGGGTTTGGATGACAGGAATGGCTTGGTCATTGTTGGGATGCTTTATGGTGTTGTGGGGGGTGTGGAACATAGTACAGTATGTGGCAGCCATATGGGTGCATTGCAGCAAGTTAAGTAAATCTGGCCATGATGAGGCCATCCTTGGCCCCCCGGGCAGCAATGTGTGCTGCTGCTGGTGCCATCTCCACCTCAGGTTCCTCTTCCTCCTCCTCCTCATCTTCCACCTCCTCTTCATCTTCCTCCTCCTCCTCGTCTTCCACCTGCTCTTCCTTCTCCTCCTCTTCCTCCTGTTCCTCTTCATCTTCCTCCTCCTCTGAAGAGGCTGTGCATTCTGCGCCTTGCTCCTCCTGCAGCCCCAATCCTCGCTGCTGCGCCATGTTGTGCAGTGTGCAACAAACAACGATTATTCTGGAGACCCTGACTGGTGTGTACTGAAGGGCTCCTCCAGATCTGTCAAGGCATCTGAAGCACAGCTTCAGCATGCCTACTGCTTGTTCTATGATGTATCTGGTGGAAATGTGGCTCTCATTATAATGCTCCTGGGCCTCCTCATGGGTGTCATGAGCCATGTCTCCAAGCAGCCAGCCAGTAAATCTGTTTGGAGGGGCGAAGAGCTGTGGGAGGGTGGACTGGCGCAGCAAGAAAGAGTCATGGCAGCTGCCAAGGAATCTGACACACACATGCATGATGATCTTTTTATGGTTGCAGATGAGCTCCACATGAGGGAGTGGAAGCCCTTGCGGTTCACAAACACTCCTGGGTGATCTGGGGGTGCTTTGATGGCCACATGTGTGCAGTCGATAATGCCCTGCACCTGTGGGAAGCCAGCCAGAGCTGCAAAGCCAAGCGCCCGCTCAGTAACACTGGTGTCATCAGTGGCAAAGTTGACATAATTGACTGCCTTGTTAAACATGGCATCGCTCACCTGGGTGATACATCTGTGGGCGGCCAACTGCGAGATTCTGCAAATGACAGCTGCAGATCCCTGGAAGGAGCCTGAGGCAAAGAAGTTGAGGGCAGTGGTGACTTTGACAGGCTCTGGTAAGTCCTCACCAGGTCCTCTGGGCAGCAAGTCTTATTCCAGCAAGCTATAAATGTTTGCAATGACCTGGCACGATAGCCTGATCCTCCTGAAGCACTGCTGATCAGTCATGTCCAGGAAGCTGATCCTCTGCCTGTATCCTCTGTGATGGGGGTATCGCCTCCGGCACGGTGCAGACCTGTGGTGGCCACCTCTCTCCTGTGGAGCATCAGGTCATTGAGCAGAAGGCTGCTGCTGCTGGTGTTGTGGCTGCTGCTGCTGCTGGTGTTGTGGCTGCTGCTCCTGGTGTGGCTGGTGTTGTTGGTGTTGGGGCTCATTTTGGTCCGATCTTGAGGTCCAAGGTGAGACAGCATAAGCGGTACCCATGTTGATCTAATAGATGGCATATAAAGTGGAGATCAGAGGGCCAGTCCTTCTATGTTGTGATAGTGACAAGCAATGTGGTGAGAGTGGCTTCCGAGGTTACAGAAATGACCTGCAAACGGCTGACACCTAAATCTCTGCACAAAATGGAGTCAGCAAGAACCTTTCCATTAGTCAAGTAATCAGGTGTATTGTGAGAGTATTTATGTGCTTTTCTCAGCTCTCAATTAATACACTTGCACAATGACCACTGAGCTTCCGCCTCCCCTTCGCAGGCAAGGTTCCCAAGGCGCGTGAAACCCGTGCTCCTGAACTTAAAGCCAAAAGCTGCTGTTAAAAACCCTCTTAAGGGTTTTTCAACAAGCATTTTAAGTTCTTGAATAAGGTCACCCGTCTCTCCAAAGCGGGTCTGTGGCGCACCTCCAAACGCGCCCAAGTTAAATGAGAACATAAAGAACATAAGAAATAGGAGCAGCAGTAGGCCATTTGGCCCTTCGAGCCTGCTCCGCCATTCAATAAGATCATGGCTGATCTTCTACCTCATCTCCACTTTCCTGCACTATCCCAAGATCCCTTGATTCCTTTAATATTCAAAAATCTGTTGATTTCTATCTTCAATATACTCAACGACTGAGCCTCCACAACCCCCTGGGGTAGAAAATTCCACAAATTCACCACCCTCTGAGTGAATAAATTTCTCCTCATCTCAATGGCTGACCCCTTATTCTGAGATTGTGACCCTTGGTTCTAGACTCCCCAGCCAGGGGAAACCTCCTCCCTGCATCTACTCTGTCAAATTTAGAATTTTGTATGTTACAATTTCACACCAGCTGCATATTGATGGAGTGGAACCCCTTGCGGTTCACGAATATTCCTGGTTGACCTGGGGGTGCACAGATTGCGATGTGTGTGGAGTTGATGACGCCCTGCACCGTCAATATGCAGCTGGTGTGCAGCCACAGAAAAGGTTTATGCAGGTGTGCGCCAGATTCCCGGGCAGCTGCCATGATGCTTTCATTCTGCGGCAGCCTTCTCTTTCTGAGTGGCTTCGTTACAGAAGAAGTTGGCATAAATGCTGGCCCTGGCAAACAGCCCATCAGGGACCTGCCTTATACATTTGTGTGTAGCCATCTGGGAGATCTTGAATATGTCTCTAACAGAACCCTGGAAGGGTCAGGAGGCAAAAAAGTTGAGGGCGGTGGTCACTTTCACAACCACTGGTAATGCATGGCCAACATGTCCAGCAGGGAGCAGGTCTAGGAGGCTGCAGATGTCTTCCACCACCTGACATGACAATCGCAGCCACCAGAGGCACTTCTCTTCTGAGAGACCCAAGAAGCTGAGCCTCTGCCTGTACGCCCTGTTATGTGGGTAGTGCCTCCTATGAGCATGACCCCTCTGCTGCTGCATTTGAGCCACCACGACAAACCAAAGGGAGGCTACTGGGCAATAAGGGCTATCTGTTGACAACATGGCTCATGACTTCGATGTGCAATCCACGCACACGTGGGCAGCGTGCATACAGTGAAAGCCATGTTGCCGCACGAAATGTCATAGAGCAGACCATTGGTGTGCTGAAACAATGCTTCCGCTGCCTGGACCGCTCTGGAGGAGCCCTGCAGTACTCGCCAGAGCAGGTGTCGAGATTCATGGTGGTCTGCTGCATGCTGCACAACCTCGCCATCATGAGGACACAGCCCTTGCCACCAGCTATACGGCGAGCAGCAGAAGAGGAAGGGAGAAGGCAACCTAGACAGCCCCTTTCTGGCTGGGCTGTCTGTGAACGACTCATCCGACTGTGATACCAGTAAACTCAAACCCAATTCCCTATTCACCAACAATCCCACACCTTACCTTCCCTCTGTTACTGACCATCACACCGTCTGCTTGGCTACAATGCAAAAATAAAAGCCAACACAGAATAAACAATTCAAACCCAATTTATAAATCAATGTATGCCAGATTGCATACAAAGGTCAACTAATCACTCTTGTGCATTCCCTCAGTGCCTGTCTTTCATGTACCTTTGCCTGTCCTAGTGCTCCTACGCAGTGCTACCCCAGTGGCTGCAGCATGGCTCATGGAAGGCTGCTGACTTTCAGTGGAGGAAACTGCAGTTGGCCTTGGAGCACGACCAAGCAGCTCTTGGTCTAGAAGCTGGGTGGGTGTGTGTACTGTGAGCAGGATGCTGAGAAACTGCAGTATGGTTTGGACAGGTTGGGTGATTGGGCAGAAGCATTGTAGGATTCGCAAAATTGGACTTTATATTAATAAGGGTCAAATGGCAGAAGAGGCCGTGATTTCAAAGACTGTTTTAAAAGTAGCCCAGAAAAAGGGGCATACAAAATGGCCACCATACCATGTGACCAGCTTATTGGGACACTTTAAAATGGTTCCTGCGCAACCTCAGACAGATTTGTGGATTCAACCCACAGTAAGTTCTGGAAGCCGTTTCTGAGAGAACGAAACCAGACCCACAAGTATGCATATGGATTAGATGCAGATCTAGTCAAGATCGGCCTGGAGACAGAGGCCATCAAAATGTTGGCCCAGACAAAAGGGGACAATTTCATATTCATGAGAACAGCACCCAGGACTAGATAACGAGATCAGCAGGACATTAAAAACAATGAAGGTAATTCCAGACCAGAGATGGGCCTGTTACCAGCCATTTAAGACATTTTAAAATGTAATGATTACCCTACTGTTCACCCAGCCCGCCAAAAATAAAACAAAGACTAACCTGATATTGGGCGGGAAGTGAAGCCTCTGGAAGAAAGGTATATCTGGAGAGACTTTTCAGCAGTTGGGGCAAGCGAGTTGGAACGCAGACAGTTGCAAGCTTGCAGCTTGAGCTCAGACACACAGTTTGAATCCGGACACCCAGAAGAAGAAGCAGGCACTCGCAGGAGGAAGAAGAAAACCAACATCGAGAAGGCCATCTCGAAACCGGCGTTCCGCCCCGGGGAAGCACATCGGGAGATCATCGATCATCCCCGGGCCGTTGCCGGAACGAGAGGCCATAGACCCAACTTGCAGAAGAGACAAAAAAATAAAGGTCCCAAAGGAGAAACCTTCCAGCCACCCCGGCTCGGGAGAAGAGAAAAGAAACTGAAGAAGCGATGGGAGCCAGCCCAAGGCTCCTCTAACCAGGGTCGAGCTGATGATCCTCGACCCCGCCGACATCCAGGCCCGCCGGTGTCCAGCCGCCCCCGACCCCCACCTCAGGAGAGAGGTGTGGCGCAGCTCGCAGGGGCTCCACGATCCACGTGGAGACGAAACGCCTGAAAGGACCAAACACAGACTCGATTTCAAAACCTTGCACTTCCTAGTGGGATTGGTGAGCATGTTTCTGGCCCTTCACAATCAGATCTAGATAGGTTTAATAAGGGGGTGGATTTTAAGGGTATAATTAACATGAGTTGTTGTCCCTCGATGTTCCGTGTGTTTCCTTATTTCATGATGATCTTTGTAGAGTATAAAATGCCTGTATTTGCTTGAGTTAGTACTGTGTCGTTATGATTTGTTTGTGTGTTTTTCCCTCCCATGTACTCCCTTATCTGTTTGCATTTGATTTGATATTTTTCCTTATGCAATAAAATTTCATTTTGTTTCATCAAGCTTGGTGTACAAGAGTTTTCTCTACATTGTAGTTCCTGCGCCTAAGTCCAGAGTATAGAATCTAAGGGGCGAGTGGGTCGAACTACTCAAGGTTTACTGTGCAAGAGAGAGAGGCCTCTAGAGAGAGAAACCTCAGGGAAACCTCTCGAGGAAAACCCCTTACAACATGGCAGATGCAATATAACGTGGATGAATGCGAGGCTATCCACTTTGGTGTCAAAAACAAGAAGGCAGATTATTATCTGAATGGCAATAGATTGGGAGAAGGGGAAGTGCAACAAGACCTGGGTGTCCTTGTGCACCAGTCGCTGAAGGTAAGCATGCAGGTGCAGCAGGCGGTTAAGAAGGCAAATGGTATGTTGGCCTTCATAGCGAGAGGATTTGAGTACAGGAACAAGGATGCTTGCTGCAGTTGTACAGGGCTTTGGTGAGACCACATCTTGAGTACCGTGTGCAGTTTTGGTCATCATATCTGAGGAAGGATGTTCTTGCCATGGAGGGAGTGCAGCAAAGGTTCACCAGGCTGATACCTGGGATGGCAGGAATGACGTATGAGGAGAGATTGGGTCGATTCGGCTTATACTCGCTGAAGTTTAGAAGAATGAGAGGGGATCTCATTGAAACTTATAAAATTCTAACAGGACTAGACAGACTAGATGCAGGAAGGATGTTCCCGATTGTCGGGGAGTCCAGAACTAGAGGTCCTAGTCTAAGGATAAGGGGTAAGCCATTTAGGACAGAGATGAGGAGGAATTTCTTCACCCAGAGAGTGGTGAACCTGTGGAATTCTCTACCACAGAAGTCAGTAGAGGCCAATTCATTAAATATATTCAAGAAAGAGTTGGATATATTTCTTAAGGCTAAAGGGATCAAGGGATATGGGGAGAAACCAGGGACAGGGTACTGAATTTGGATGATCAGCCATGATCGCATTGAATGGCGGAGCAGGCTTGAGGGGCCGTATGGCCTACTCCTGCTCCTATCTTCTATGTTTCTATGTTTCTATGTCAGGCTTCGGACTGTACCATCTCGGCATGGGCGGCAGCACTCTGGTCTGGCTGGCTGTCAGGCTACAGCAAGGGCACTGGTGGAGTGACAGTGGTGGGAGGATGAATGCTGTCGTCCTGAGAGAGGACAGCAGGTTCCTGCTCCATGGAGCCACTGCCACTCCCTTGGGGCAGCATCTCAGCAATCCTAGTAATCTGTTGGAGAACAGATTGCTGAACTGCTGTGACACCCTGCAAGCCTTTTTGAACACTGGTATCCACAGCCATGATGGCAGCAGTCTGAGCTTGCATGAGAACAGTCTGTACTTACATGGCAGCAAGCTGACCTTGCATGGCAGAAGTTTGAGCTTCCACTGCAGCACCCAGATGTTGGGTGGTTTCTACTTGTGCTGCAGTGGAAGCTGAGACATCAGCCATCAAACGCTGCATCATGGTTGGGTTCACAAGTGCGCTAATGGAGTTGTCCACCACTTCCACTCTGGAAAGGATGGGTGCAAAGCCCTGTGCCAAGTTGGTGCTGGATTCGTCCATGCTCCTTGAAATTGCATGCAGGCTTTCTGGCAGGCCTGCCAGTGCACCAAGCATTTCATTGTGCATACCCATCAGCCTTCTTCTGCAGGCCGCCCCGTCGATGTCCTCATCTGTGTCCTCTGCAGCAGAACTCGTGTGTGACCTCGCTCTCAGGTGAGCTGGCACCTGCGCTGCCTTTGCCCCCTGTCCTGGCTGCAGGCCACTCGTGCCCAGCGACTCGCCACGTGCAGATTCCGCCTCTAAGCTATCCTCTAAATTACGCACAGTGTCAGTATCTGAGCTGGTGGCTGCGAGTGTGAAATCGAGTGACGGTGTTTCTTCCTCATCACTGTCTTCCTCTTGCACCTGTTGCTCTTCCACCACTGCCTGGCCAGGTTGCAGTCCTTGGGTATCTGAAAGGAGATAGCCCCCAAACATGTGCGTGGGGGTCGCGATGTGGTCGGGTTGCGTTGCGGGGATGGGGATGGGGAAATAAGAGGCCCATGCTCACACCACCTGTAGCTTGTAAATTAGAAGAGATTGTGGGATGAGGGGAAAGTGGGATGCGAGAAGGAGGATGAGGTATGGGGATACCGTCATCTTTTAGTGTTTCAGCCCTGCTGCGGGCCATGGGCTCAGCGATGGCCGCTCCAATGATCTCCAACACCGTCTCCTCCATGGGGGTGGGCATGAACATGCTGCTACACCTGTGCCCCACCAGTTAGCTCCTGCTGAGCCTTGCAGCAGTGTGAGGGTGAGGTGATGCTATGGATGTTAGGTATGAGTCGTGATTGATAGAGATTGTTGGTAGGTGAGTGACTGGGCAGTGAGCAGTGTGGGAGGCTCATGGCACAGTTGGTGGAATAAGGCATTTGAAGATACATTCGCTGACCTTGACCACTCATGAGATAGCATTAAACTTTTTGCGGCACTCCATCGGGGCAGGGGAGGGCAGAATCCAATGAGGCAGTTGCTCTTGAAGGGCTACTACTCACCATTAAAGAGGCTTTTTTTGGTTGCTACGTGAACAAACATGTTGCTGCTGTTTTATTAATTATTATTTAATTTACATAGACTGTCAGGTCAAGCATGCTAGTCTAAGAACATAAGAACATAAGAAATAAGAGCAGGAGTAGGCCATTTGGCCCTTCGAGCCTGCTCTGCCATTCAATAAGATCATGGCTGATCTGCTACCTCATCTCCACTTTCCTGAACTATCCCCATCTCTCTTGATTCCCGTAATATTAAAAAATCTATCGATCTCTGTCTTGAATATACTCAACGACTGAGCCTCCACAGCCCTCTGGGGTAGAGAATTCCAAAGATTCACCACCCTGTGAGTGAAGAAATTTCTCCTCATCTCAGTCATAAATGGCCGACCCCTTATTCTGAGACTGTGATCCCTGGTTCTAGACTCCCCAGCCAGGGGAAACATCCTCCCTGCATTTACCCTGTGAAGCCCTGTAAGAATTTTGTATGTTTCAATGAGATCACCTCTTATTCTTCTAAACTCTAGACAATATAGGCCTAGTCTACTCCATCTGTCCTCTTAGGACAATCCCCCCATCCCAAGAACCAGTCTGGTGAACCTTCGTTGCACTCCCTCTGTGGCAAGTATATCCTATGGCCCCGATTTTCGTTTTGTGTGGGAAATGGTCGGGTTTCCCCGAATCTGGGGTTTCTGACACACATAAAAAAGTGTCAGCCAGCTCCACGCAATTTTCCCTCAAGTGGCCAATTAATTCCCAGTATGTGGGAAGCCTTGCTAATTGTCCAATTCAAGTCAGAAATCCCCACAGTATGATGTCATCATTCGTGGTGCTTTCAAAGTGTCCAGCAAGCTTCTCCACCTCTGCAGGCTTCTCAGCCACTCTTGCACAATGGCAGAGGAGCCTGCACCAGCTGCTGCCAGTGGCAGAGGCCAAGCTACATTCAAATTCGACGAGGCTTCACTGCAGGCATTATTGGATGGGGTTAGGGCCCACAGGGAGGTCCTCTTCCCTAGGTCAGGGAGGAAGAGGTCTCCCACTGAGACCAATGCTGCATGGATGCAGGTGTCAGCAGATGCCAACTCGCTGGGAGTCACCAGAAGAACCTTGGCATTACATCTCTAACTCCTTCCTTAACTCCCCCACAGTACCATCCAGAGCCCCCGTCCTCACTGTGGAGGAGGAAGAGGCTGTGCAGCCAGATTCCTCAGAGGAAGCTCCAACCTCTGAGGGCGCAGCGTCAGCAGAAGTAAGCGTACCCAGCACCAGCGCAGACACTCACACCTCGGGGGGACCTTCGAGACATAGAGTAGTGTTGTCACCTGGTGTTTCACAGCTCACAAGTGAGCCTCAGCAGATTCTGGAGACAGGGACAGCAGTGGAGAGTCCTCGTCGGATGGTGCAGGACTCTGCCAGCTCAGCTCAGCTGCGCTGCATGTCGACCCTCTGCCTCTGGGTCCATCCACAAGAGAAGAGGTAATGGATCTCCATGCACAGATGCAGGAGCCTCTGGTAGGTTTTGTCTCCAGGGTCGCTGCGAGTGTGGAGCGAATGGAGGAGTCCATAGCGACCATGAGCAGAGCCTTTGTGGAGTCATTGGCGCATGAACGCATCACCATGGAAAGGATGGCAACCTCCATGGAGGAGATAACTCGCCAGGGTACGGGAAACATGGTGAGTGCTCATAAGAGAATGACATCTCTTGAGGAGCGTTGGCCATCTGTTGAACAGAGAAACCAGATCTTCATGGAAGTCCTTCTGAACAGGACTGCCAGTGCAGAAACGGGTCCCCATGGCCCCCTAAAGCGCAGCAAGGTGCTCTCAAGCCACTTCCAAGCGCTGGCCCCTTCTGGCCTGTGCAGCTTCAGGTGAGTGAGCAGCAGCCTGGTGCTGCTGTTGCTGATCCTGCTGTTCCTGGTTCTGCGGCTGCCGCCTCTGCTGCTGGAGATCCTCTAATGGCAAGAAGGGAAGGTAAAAAAGGCATCCCATGCTTCTGGTAGATGCCTCTGCTGAGGAAGCGCTGAGTGAGGGTGGCGCGAAGGGCTTCCCAGGAGATCGCATTGGAGATGTGTGTGAGGCTCCAACCTTCCACAGCTGTGCCTAAGCCTTGAAAAAGTAGCCCCAAACCTGCAACAACAAGGTCCTTCAACATACAAATGCTGTCCCTTTAAATCGCAGCTTCTCGGATTGACCTGCAGTTGACAGCAAGCAAGCTGGCAAGCGTCACGCCAGGTCTCATCAGCGGGGTTCCCCGCAGGCGTGTTTCAGTTGGGGAAAGCCCCAAAGTCGCAACGACCCCGGAAAATCTACTTCAACAAGGTAATTATTGGTCATTAGTGTGCTGATGACCAGTCCCGCCAGCGGTGGGCGGGACTGAAGCGGGTCACGGAGAAACGGCGGTCCGAAAGTCAAACGGGGAATCAGGCGGGGGGGGGGGTCCCGACTCGCTTTTTTGGCGATTTTCGGCTCCCGGACGCCTGAAAAGCCGCCCGACAGCTGGCAGAAAATTGACCCCAGTGGCTCAGTGAATTAAACACATCTTTAAACAGGAATAGATGCAACATGACTTTCACCTTAAGGAGCAGATTTTTCAAGACAATCTATCATCTAATGTCAAAAGATGCAATGTTGGACAGGACCGGCAGCTAGGCCAGGTTGATTGGTCTGATAGTATCTATTATTATATGCATAGTTTCATTCAGCTGGTCCTGTGTGAGAAGAGCTGAACTACACCGGGTGCAATACTCTGTTACAGAATAACACGCAGACACGATGGGCCGAAGGGCCTCTTTCTGTGCTTTAAAACTCTATGGGCTAGATTTTCAGTATAGGCAGTTTTGGGGCGCTAACCTTAGCGCCCGCCCGAAGTTAGCGCCCGCCCCAAAGTAGCGCCCCGTTGCCGGGAATTCAGTGGCTTCGCCCTAAGAGGTTGGTGGAGCGCTAAAAGAGGCGTTCCACTACTCTCTTTAGGCGCTAAGCCGGCGGTCCAGAGGGATAGCGCCCAGGCGGGGCGCAGCACGGGTGCGGTCATTTTTGCACTGACAGCAGACCCCGTGGTGCCGACCAGCTCTTAAAGGGGGAAGGGACGAATTGGTCTGCTGCCACGCCCTGCACACTGCAGCCTTGCAAAGAGGCCTCAACACTACTGCTCAGCCCCAGGGAGTCATGGCAACGCCAGAGAAGGCCCGTCAGCGTGCCCTGCGCTTCTCAGAGGGTGATCTGGACATAATGGTCACAGCTCTGGAGGTGAGGCGCAAGATCTTGTTTCCAGAGAGTGGGAGGAATCCAACCCACCACGACTACACCAAAGCCTGGAAGCAGATCGCCCAGAGGGTGACGTTCACCGGCGAGGCCCCCAGGACCCACACACAATGCCGTAAGAAATACAACGATCTGACCAGGATTGTGAGGGTGAGTAGCCTTTCCAGTCTCCTCCTCATTCTTGCATGTACACCTGACATGATGGGCAAAGGGACCTGAAAGTCCTTTTGGCCAGCCCTCAGCCAGCAGCATTGGGACAGTCATGAGCATCAAATGGCCATTCGGCACTCTACACTTTGGCCCAGCTATTCCACCATGGGAGGCAGTGGACAGTACATCAGGGCTTCACTCTGTCCAAGCTATTCCACCATGGGAGGCAGTGCACACTACATCAGGGCTTCACTGCGCACTTACAGCCCGTCCTTTCTCTTGCAGGCTAAAGTAGCGTTTAATCACCAGGCCCGTGCCAGGGGTGGCCGCGCCAAGCTGCAGAAGCTCACTCGGCTGGAGGAGCGCGTGTGTGTGCTCATGGGAGCCCGTGTGATTGTCCCCACAGCGTGCGGTGTATCCGACCCTCCACTGCCCGGCAATGGTAAGGACCTCGCCTTTTGGCCCTCTCGCGTCGCACTGGCCCATCCGAGCTACCTCCTTTGCCACTGTCCCACCAATGCGCTGAATCCCACCAGTCCTAACTCCCTCGCTGACGCCGTCTCCTCACTCTGAAGCTACTCTTGTGCATTCCTGCTTTCAGCTGGTGACGACCAGGACCCTGAGGCTGCCAGTGACAGCACCTCCAACCAGGAGGAGGAGGAGGAGCAAGCCGGACCTTCGGGGGAACAGTCACGTCCCGCAGGAGAGGAGGAAATGCTCGACACCTCCTCACTGGACGAGTGCCTGGAGGAACAGTCGCAGGGCAATGCAGCTTCTGGGACCAGTGGCGTCCAGCCACCCAGCAGCCGTGCGCGTGGCCCGCGGCCTTCCCCCCAAAGGGGGGAAGGATCAGAGGGGAGTGCTGCTGCTCGGCACACTCGCCGTCACCAACGCGGCAAGGGTCCCCTAGTTCGGCCCCCTCCTCCCCAGCGGGAGAGTCGCGACTCCAGTCCGGACACCTTCACTTCGGAGGAGGTGCGGAAGCTCGATCAGATGGCCGACGACTCGGACCGGCGCCACACGGAGCTCATGAGCGTGGTGGGGCGCATGCCTGAGGCCATCGAGTCGCTGGCGACCAGTGTGCGCGAGTTCGGGGCAGCAACTGCCGCGACTGGCCGCATGCTAACTGATGCCGTCAAGACCCTGGCGGATGTGATGCGCGCGCACACCAGGACCACAGGGCCACTCACTGCTGCCACACGCGCTGTCTCAGGCAGGCATCGCCAGGGCAGGCGCCGCGCTGGACCATCCCAGCAAGCCGGCCGTCGGCTGATTGCTGCGGATCCTGCAGTGCGGGCCCGGCCGAGTGCCACCGCGCCACAGCACCAGCCAGCGCATCCCAGACGCCAGCTGGCCCACATTGCGCCATCCGTCGCCGCCATTCCCCCTCTGGGGCATCAAGGGCAAGCGGCTGCAGCTGATGGTGGCCAGGCTCAGGTGCGCCACTCAGGAGACGGCCCCTCGAGGCCCAAACGCCGTGTAGGCCGCCCCCCAGCGGCATCTGGCGGAAGGGCATCTGAGCCTCAGGCGCCTTCCCCCAGCCTCGCAGCAGCCACTGGGCAGAGCTTGCGAAGGAGCAGCAGGCAGGGCAGGGGAGGCAAAATGCTGGCCAAGGTCTCGCCCTCGCGGGCCACTCAGTAGAGGGTGTGGCCAGCTTTCCTTTAATATGGCGGTGGCCATCTTTATTTTGCCCATGGTTGTGCTTTTGGAGGGCTTTTTTTTTGCGTTAGGCCGACGTTGAGGCCCGGTTTCAATAAAGGTGGAGTGGCTCCTCCCCAGTTTGTGGGAGTGAGTCGTTTGTTGGGCTTTTTGTGGGGCCCGTTTATTGTTTTTGGGGATTCATGTGGGAAGGGCTTTTCATTTTTGTTTAATAAAAAATTATCTTTATTCATGCAGTCTCCATGGTTGTTCTTCTTAGTGTTTGTTGGCTTCGCCGGCTGAGGGCTTGCGGAGCGGCTGCATTCATCTTCCCTCATGGCCCCTGGCCATTCCCTGACAGGGGGCTTAGAAGTACCGTGTAATAAGGTGGCGTCGTGCGGCCCTTGGCCCTGGTCGCTCCCTCCTGGGAACGTACTCCTGCTCCTCCTCCTCCTCCTCCTCCTCCTCCTCATGCTCCTCCTGCTCCTCCTCCTGAGGTGCTGGTCCAACGTCAGGTGGCAGTGCCTGAGTCCTGCGGATAGCCAGGTTGTGTAGCATGCAGCAAACCACCACAAATTGGGAGACCCGGTCCGGCGAATACTGGAGAGCTCCTCCGGAGCGATCAAGGCAGCGGAACCGCTGCTTGAGGACCCCAATAGTTAGCTCGATGATGTTGCGGGTGGTTTGATGGCTCTCGTTGTAGGCCTCTTCAGCAGCGGTCCTGGGCGCGCGGAGCGGGGTCATGAGCCAGGTGCACAAAGGATAGCCTTTGTCCCCGAGTAGCCATCCGCTTGGGGGAGGCTGTGCCTGGAACATGTCATGCACAGTACTCTGCCGCAGGATAAAGGCATCGTGGCTGCTGCCTGGGAAGCTGGCATTGACTGCCATGATGCGCTGCTTGTGGTCACAGACCAGCTGCACATTCAGAGAATGGTAGCCCTTCCTGTTGCGATACTGCTCGCCATGCTCCAGAGGGGCCCGCAAAGCCACATGCGTACAGTCAATGGCGCCCTGCACCAAGGGGAATTCCCCGAGTCTGGAAAATCCCAATGCGCGCTGATGCTGGCTCTCCAGGGCCATGGGGAAGGAGATGAATTGGCTTCTCCTTCTGAACAGTGCTTCGGTCACCTGGCGGATGCAGCGATGCGCGCCGTACTGGGAGATGTTTGCTATGTCCCCAGCAGCGTATTGGAAGGAGCCGGTGGCATAGAAGTTCAATGCCACCGTCACCTTCACTTCCACCGACAGAGACGTCCTGCACCTGAGCTTTGGCCGCAGATCTCGGCGAAGCAGGTGGCAGATCTCTGCAATCACCCCCTTTCGGAATCGGAGCCTTTTAACACATCGCGCGGCACTCATGTTTAGGTAGGAGCGCTGCTGGCGGTATAGCCTGACTGGGTAAGGCCTGCGTGGCCGACGCCTGTAGCCCCCTCTGCCTCTAGCCAGGGCTGCCCCTCTCACAATGCGTCTGCGAGCCCTACGGACATGGAGCTGCAGCTCCGCGTTGGCACCCCATGCAACCCCCATCAAATCCTGGCAAACACTCTAATTTCCAAATGGCCACTTGCAGCGCTGTTGCCTGAGTCCAAAAATACCTGGCTCTTGCTGCTTGAAACCAGTTAGCTATCCTCCTTGTTGTGTCTCCAGAAATGCGTTGCACAAGACTGTTTTCTGAAAAAAGGATGGCCTTTATACTGGAGAGGACGTTCCCTTTAATTAGCGCCCCCCGGGGCCCGCGCTGGTTGTGTTGCGTTCCTTTTTCCAAACGCTCCGGCCGCCCGCCGCACAATGGGGCGGTCCGACTGAAGTTTGCAATCGGGGCGGCCAAAGGGCGTTGCACGAGGATGTGACGTCATTTTCTGCGCGCGCATCCGGGCGGGCGCTAAACTTTGCGCCGGCGCTAACGGGCAACTTAATTTGGGGCGGGGCGCAAACTGCGCTGCGCCCGGGCGCTACACGCATAGCGCCCGGAAATCACTTCTCTTAAGGCGCTAACTGCTGGCGCAAGCAACTGAAAATCTAGCCCTATGACTCTATGACTCTATGACAAGCCCAGGGTTTCTTTGTGTCTGTGCATTGGATTCCCAGGTTGAATCAGCTAGTTTGCTGATGAAGTTGTTCATTGTCTTTATTTTCGGCAAGGTCTTGGTAAGGTATTTCTTGAAAGTCAAGGTACAATCAGTGTAACAGGCTTCTGGGTGGTGATCCAGCCTATGTGCATTCAGGAAGATGTTGAGCTGTTTGTTAGCTTCTGTGTGGCTTAGATGGAAACAGCTGGAAACAGTCTTTTTGGCACTTAGTTTAAGTCTCCATCTTTTACCATAGTAGGTCATCTCTCTCGTTAGAATTCAGGACTATTTCCAGGTGGCTGAAATCCAGGTCCTGCACTGTCAGACATGGTGTCTGCATAAATAAAATGCCCGACAGTGATGTTGGGAAGGTAATTTGTAAAGTGGTTGAAAAGTGTTGGAGCTAGAACTGAACCCTGAAATAGACCATTGTTTTGGGACTTCCAGGAGCTGGGATTTTGTCCAAGTGACACTTGGAATTAGCAGCCTCTCAACAGGAGTTCCACAACTATGACAACCCATTTGAGTAAGCCCAATGATAGTTTGTACAGTAGGACTGTATGCCAGATTGTGTCATATGTAGTAGTAAGATCTAGAAATACGGCACCTGTCTTCTGCCTGGTCTGGAAGCCATACTCGATGTAAGTGGTGAAAGCCAGCGCTTGGTCACAGGTAGTGCAGTTTGGTCTGAAACCTGTTTGATCTAGATGCAGGATACCATCAAGTGTGAGGGAAATTCATTCAAGGATTAAAATAGTTTGAGCTTAGCAAAGAGATGGGGCTATAACTTACTGCAAGTTGATGGTCTTAGGTTTTGGCCCAGCTATTACCATTGTTCTGCACCAAAACTGTGGGTATCTTATTCACCTGGATGACTCTAAATAGAAAGCCAATATCCGTTAGGTTTCCTAGGCTCTTCAGGAATTCAAAAAAGATGTAATCGCGCCCATAGGCTTCACCTGTTTGCAATGTTTTTAATCTCCTTTTCTATATATTTGTATTGTTGGCATTTTCTTCCACCTCTCCTTCAAATTTTTTGCCTTTGTACGCCTTTGTGCCATTTATCAGGTGGGTAACAATGCAGTTTGGAGAGATTGATTAATGGTGTTGTGCTGAAGACTTCTGAGCAGCACCAAGTTTCCTGATTAGCGCCCAAACCAGCTGAATCTTGGCATTTTTGTTCTGCGGTAGCCTGCTCCCATCATGTTTTGCTTGAAGCGTTCAAGCTGACTAAAAGCTGTGTGGCGACATCTGGATCACCACTTCCTTTATATTGCTTGCAGGGTTCTGCACACTCCTCCTCTAGGCACGGAATGTAGATCTTATGATAATCTTGTGAAATTGACTTTGTGGCAGCATTTTAAGTCGGTCTTGTGAACCACATGCAAACTTATTCAATAGATATGTTGTACGGGATACGAGTGGTAGAGTGGTTCATGAATTATGTAAAATTGGTCAAATTTGCTTTTACAATCGTTCCAGCAAAGCTATTTATTGATGCTCACAATAGGTTTGTCCAATTACTCACTGTTGCTAGGCATTAGTGATGGACAGTTAGCTGTTTGGTATATGTCACTCAACTTCATTAGAGGTTAAACCAGGTGCAACCTTTAACCCACAACCTGTCCTTCTATCTTACTTGCTCCAGATTATGGAATGCGTAGGCCTCCCTTATCAGTGTCCAAACTTTCTCAAAGTTTTGCTTCACACAGACATATCTTGCCCTTCCCAACAATTTCTAATGGCAGCAGCTTTTAATCACGAATTGTTTAAGTTTCCTCATTTCGTTATTATCAGTCTTTGGGCTTTTGGCAACTATTTCGGCACAGGCTGTCTTTTTGTTTAAAATTCATCGGGCTCGATTTTGCCAGGCCCGAGGAGGCGGGATTGGAGGTGTGTGAGGTGTTAAAATCGCAAAAAAAGGGCGTGCGGGCCTGATCCCGCCTTCACCCGCCTCCGAGCAATTTTCCCAGAATCGGGGTTTCAGACCCCATTTCCATCCCACCTCCAAGAGGCGGGATAGGCCCTTATGGCCCTTAACAACCACTTAATTACCTCTCTAATCCAATTTTGAGAGGCCTTTCTGATTTTTAGACATTTCTCCCATCCTACACACCTCCTCTGGAACACACCAGGTAACCCTGACGGCCTCACAAGTGGATTGCTTACTAACAGCTGCAGCTTCACCGTTAAAAAGGAGTTTTCAGCAATCATCATTTGCAGGTGGCAGAACTTTGTTGTTTCAGGTCTGGGGGAACTTTTAGCAGGCCTACACATTGTTGTGGAAGTTTGGAGCCTGGCACCCATCTCCAGTGTGACCTCCTGGGAAACCCCTCTCGCCACCTTGACTGAGCGTTTCCTCAACTGAGGCATATACCAGAAGCATGGGAACCATTTATTTCCTTTCCTGCTGGACATCAGATTTAGATGAAGACCAGCTGTGGCAGCAGCAGAACCATGAACAACAGCAGCACCAAGAGCAGGAGCAACAACAGGAGTGCCAAGCTGCTGCTCACCCACATGAAACAGCACAGGCCAGAAGGTGCCAGAGTGCAACCACTTGGCTGCCTGGGATGCAAGGGATGCACTCATGTTGGCCAGATTTGCTTAGCTTGCACAATCAAACACTTTTGTCTCGCACCTTCTTACCAGAGCATCGACAATGGACAAGAACCTATGGATTCCTATCACTCTGACCACCATACTGAAAATTGCAAGTCACCCTAAGCCCTCAATGTGAAAGTCCCATTTGCGAAATGACACAGGCCACAACTTCAACAGTTTGCCATCAAATCTGTTTATGATACCATGACAAGGATGGCTGGTCCAAATACAATACATCACAGCACCCAAGTGACTATCCTTGTGACTAATTGTGCATTATCTTTCTCTTACGTGTGCTCCTACGTGGTGCTTTCCCTGTGGCTTCAGCAGATGTGGAGTGCCCTTGCTCACTTTCTTGCTGCTCCTGTCTCGATGTCTTTGGCGGGCGTCCTCTGGGGTTGCAAACCTGTGAGGGCTCAGCAACAGTCTGCTGCTCCTGCGGCTGTGCAGGGACTGAGACGGCCATCTCAGTTGGGTGAGGACTCTGGTGGGACTCTGACTGAGGGCTTTGCAGTGACATGGTCGTGCGAGCACTTGGAGAGGAGCCCCCCACTTCTTTGTTGTCTGCCATCAACATCCACGGGTGTAAGATTCGCAAAATTCCCACATTCCCCCAAGGTTATTAATAAAAGGGACTCTGGATGGACAATTTTAAAAAGGGTACCCAAAAGATGGCGTCTGCACCTCGTGACCAAAAAGTCTGTAAGATTTTTAAAAGCTTGGACTCTGCAGCACAGAGCAGGCAGTTTGGGAAATCAAAACTTATAATGCATTTCTGTGAAAAGGACTTTGTGTTTGAAAAGCCAGACAGTTAGGCAAACAATGGATATGCATTTCGTCAGATTGGAACAGATCAACCCAGTTAGGCCTAAGCATGAGGCCATTACATTGTCCGCATAACTAATCAGAAACAGCTTAAGGAAGCTACCAAGGCTGGACAGGCCGATTAAAATGCATTAATGACAATACAACTCGGACATCGGGCCATCAGGTGCGATAAACGGCCATCTAAAGCCAGTTAGTTTAGATTGGTATAATCATTTAAAACAGCCCGCCAAAAGTTAAACAATGGACTGACCTGATTTGGCGCGCAGATTAGGGCATTCGGAAGGAGTATAATTGTAGGCCCTCAGTAGCAATCGCCCCTTGACTCTTGCTCTGCCCTCTTGACTCTGACCTCTTGGGCTGCTGCTGCTCGTACTCATGCCCTGGCCTCGTGGCGGGTTCTCTTCTCGCTCCCCGCATTACGTTGTAACCAAGGACATCCATACCAAGCGCGGAGAGCAGAACGAGACCCGAGTCCAAAGTCACCCAGGACACATGGGCCATGAAAATGGGCAGAGGAAACGAGGCGAGACAAGGCAAGATGAAGAAAAAGGTAAAGGCCCAACAAGAGCAGAGAAGGGCAGCAAAAGACGAGAAGGGCAGCAAAAGACACATTGATAAAGACCGAGCGCCTAGTTATAAGCTGACGCTTGGGGAAGAATTTAGCTGAAAATGCTGACGTTTTGACGCTTGGGTACTAAAGTCAAACCAGCCGTGAAGACCGCCAAACGTGACGTTACCGCCGCCGACCGCCCAAGGGAGAAGAAGAAGAGACCCTATCGCGGCGAGACGATGACGGTAGCTGAGGAGAGGAAAGGTGTGTCGCAGCAACAGCTCCAGCACTGCGCCCTGAGACCATGTGGTGACGGAATACCCCAAAGGACAAGAGACCAAACCTCAAAACTCACAACTGTTAAAGCAACAGGCCTTGGATTGGTGAGCATGAATTCCTGGCCCCTCATAGCTTAATCTAGTTAGGTATAGGGGGTGGGATAAGGATAAGGGGATTGTTAATGTAGTTGTTTCTCCCTCGATGTGCCGTGTGTTCCCCATTCCCTGTATAAGTATATAGTTATTTGTTTATGCCTGTAATTGTTTACCAGTAATTTCTCATAAGACTGTGTTTTTATTCCTGTTTTAATAAAATCTTGGTTTTCTTACACCAACACCACTTGTCTACTCAATTTTTCTGTATCGCCGCCTGCACCTAAGTCCGGTGTCTAGAACGCAGGGGCGTGGGAGCGATTCGAACCGCTCACAGGCAGACAGGGGCATAACTGACTGGGCGCACGCGCCACCCACCACCCCCTACATGGGTCAGCCCCACTTCAGAGCTAGCAAGTGGCTTGACAGCACCTTGCTGCACTTCAGGTGGGCCCTAAGGACCCGTTTCTGCACTGGAAGTCCTACTCCAAAGGACTTCCATGAAGGCCTGGTTTCTAAGCTCAATAGCTGACCATCGCTCCTCAAGAGATATCATTCTATTCTGAACAATGATCATGTTTTCAAGTACCTGGCGACTAAGCTCCTCCATGGCTGTAGCCATCCTTTCCTCTACCGTAGCCATCCTCTCTTCTACGGTAGCCAGCCTTACCACGGAGTTAGCCATCCTTTCCATGGAGGTTGACAGCCTTTCCGCGGTGATGCGTTCATTCGCCAATGACTCCACAAAGGCTCTGCTCATGTTCGCGATGGACTCCATTCGCTCCACACTTGCAGCGGCCTTGGAGACAAAACCTGTCAGAGACTCCTGCACCTGTTCCTGGAGTTCCAGCACCGCTCTCCTTCTGGATGGATCCGGAGGCACAGGGTCGACATGCAACTGAGCCGAGCTGGCAGAGTCCTGCGCCCTCCGACGAGGACTCTCCACTGCTGTCCCTGTCTCCAACATCTGCTGATGCTCACTTGTGAGCTGTGATACACCAGGTGTCAACACTACTCGGAGGCGACTTTCTGTATGAAAAGACTCATTGGGCCAGGGGTTCCCATATGCTGGAAATCAATTCCCAATTAGGGGAAAATCACACTTTTTCCCCCACTTCACTTCAGAGTCGGTGTCCTGACACGAATGGCACCTGACACACCCCAGCCCGCCCACACTGGCGAAGGTCCCACCGAGGTGTGAGTGTCTGCGCTGGTGATGGGTGCGCTGAATTCTGCTGACCTGCACCCTCAGAGGTTTCAGCTTCCTCTGAGGAGTCTGGAAGCTCAGGCTCTTCCTCCTGGGTAGTGGGGACGGGGGCTTTCGATGGTCCTGTGGGGGAGTAAAGGAAAGAGTTAGAAATGTGAGGTCAAGGTTACATGCACATTGAATAGTGCAGATGATCATAAGTCAACCTGTTAGAGCATCAGATTCATTATCAGTGACTCATGCAATGTCAATGAGAGCGATGCCAAACTATTCTGTCACCAGCTTGCTGCGATGCGCCCGTCTGTCCGTCCCCCACTTGGAAATCCTCCTCGATCCCAGCGATTTCCAGGGCCGCCTCCTCCCAGGCAGTGAGCTGGGCTACTGAGGGTGGCTCTCCTCCTGTCCTGGCTCTTTCCCTCTTATTGTGGGCTCGCTTTTCCTGCAATGAGGGACACAAGTGGAGTTTGAGTGAGAATGAAGGTGTGAGTGTAGAAAATGAATAGCAGAGATGCTTAGCAGGAGACAAAGGGCCCTCCCTGTGTGTTGGAAGTTGTTGTTGTTGTTGCATCACAGTGATCGGGAGTGTGAGGACTACATGTTCGAATAGTTAAGTGAATGTGACCATAGAGAGAGAGAGGGAATGGGTAAGGGTGCAAGGATGTAAGTGTCAAGTGGGATGTGGAGGAAGATGTTAGCAAAGCAGAGTGCTGGTGAGGAGAGGCGATGGGGATCAGATTGAGGGAGATGGGAAAGTCATACTCACTTTTCCTGTGCAGAGAAGGTCATGAAACCTCTTCCTGCATTGCAGCCAGGTTCTGCGGCTCATCACTATGGAGTTGACCTCCTGGACCACTTGCAGCCACACAGCTTTAGTCTGCTGGAGTGGCTTTTGTCTCCCTGAGGAAGGGAAGAGCACCTCCTTATTCGATCTTGCTCCCTCCACCAGAGCTTGGAGGGAGGGCTCATCAAAGTGTGCAGCACACTTTTGGCTGCTGGTGGACATAGTCGATCAATGAATTCCTTACTACAATCACTATAAAGTTGGCAGTCTCCAGAAGAAGCAAGGCTGCTTTTAGGCCTTAAATCCAGCAGTATTGATGACGTCATCGGAGGCGACTTTCTGTATGAAAAGACTCATTGGGCCAGGGGTTCCCATATGCTGGAAATCAATTCCCAATTAGGGGAAAATCGCACTTTTTCCCCCACTTCACTTCAGAGTCGGGGTCCTGACACGAATGCCACCTGACACTCCCCAGCCCGCCCACACTGGCAAAATCGAGCCCATAATGTCCAAATGATTTAAAGGTGCAATCTCCTAGTGATCAATATGAACACTTTTAACCCTTCAGAGAGTAACTCACATGATCATACCCTTTACGTTAAGGCAGCTGGCAGAAAACGGAGTCAACATGTATCTCCTAAACACAGATTACATCCGTGTTATGTTTGGAGGCTGGGGACTGGAGCACAGAGCTTTTAGCACCCGTGAGGCTTTCAACATTTAGTTGAAGGATTTTCAGGGATGGGATAATATCCAGGGTTTCCTGATTATGGTTAAAATCGCTTAGATCATTTGAGAGTCCATGCCGGCCAGGATTTGAAAGATTTGGCCTGCCAGTTGTAACTTTGCTTTCCCATGCCAAAGCACGGTACTTACAGGGTGTATGATGGGAAGGTAGCTGCATTGTACCCCACTTATCTGCTAAGAGTAATGGAGATGTGAAAGATTGTCAGAAAACTCCCTCTTTTGAAGATGATGTCTTGGATTTCATACTGTAGTAGGTATAGAATCATAGAAACATAGGAAAATAGGAGCAGGAGTAGGCCATTCGGCCCTTCGAGCCTGCTCCGCCATTCAATATGATCATGGCTGACCCTCTATCTCAATACCATATTCTTGCTCTCTCCCCATATCCCTTGATGCCTTTTGTATCTAGAAATCTATCTCCTTCTTAAATATATTCAGTGACTTGGCCTCCACAGCCTTCTGTGGTAGAGAATTCCACAGGTTCACCACCCTCTGAGTGAAGAAATTTCTCCTCATCTCAGTCCTAAATGTCCTACCCTGTACCCTGAGACTGTGACCCCTCATTCTAGACCCCCCAGCCAGGGGAAACATCCTCTCTGCATCCAGTCTGCCTAGCCCTGTCAGAATTTTATACGTTTCAATGAGATCCCCTCTCATTCTTCTAAACTCTAGTGAATACATGCCTAGTCTACCCAATCTCTCCTCATACGACAGTCCTACCATCCCAAGAATCAGTCTGATGAACGTTCGCTGCACTATGGCAATATGGTATATCAAAGGGGGGTGCACTAATTTATCAAAGCAAAGGCTAAAGCTGCAAAGATGGAGGTTGTGAAAACCTGGGAACAAATGAGGAGGGTGGATTGTGGTATCAGAAGGAATATGTCAAAGCAAGTATATCGACCTAAAATAACAGAAAATGCTGGAAATACTAAGCAGGCCAGGCAGCATCCGTGGAGAGAGAAACAGAGTTAACGTTTCAGGTCTGGTACCCTTCATCAGAACTGGAAAAAGCTGGAAATGTAACAGATATTAAGCAGGTGCAGAGACGGGGGGCGGGGGGGCGGGGGGTTAGGAGGGGAGGAAGGAATTGGAAGAACATACTGTGAAAATGTTGCAAATGGGAATGGCAAAATCATACTGCATGAAAAATGGGGGCAGGGATTATTGTCTGAAATTGTTGAACTCGTTATTGAGTCCGGCAGGCTGTAAAGTACCTAATCGAAAGATGAGGTGCTGTCCTCGAGCTTACATTGAGCTTCATTGGAACAATGTAATAGGCCGAGGACAGAGAGATCAGAGTGGGAGTGAAGCAGAGAATTAAAGTGACAGGCGACCGGAAGCTCAGGGTCACCCTTACGGACTGAACGGAGGTGTTCCACAAAGCGGTCGCCCAATCTGCGTTTGGTCTCCCCAATGTAGAGGAGACCGCATCGTGAGCAGCGAATACAGTATATTAAATTGCAAGAAATACAAGTAAATCGCTGTTTCACCTGGAAGGGGTGTTTGGGGCCCTGGACAGTAGGAAGGGAGGAGGTAAAAGGGCATGTGTTGCATCTCCTGCGCTTGCACGGGAAGGTGCCAGGTGAAGGAAAAGGGCTGTTGGGGGTGATTGAGGAGTGGACCAGGGTGTCGCGGAGGGAGCGGTCCCTTCAGAATGCTGAAAGTATATCGACCTAATATACATACATTATTTTGCTATTGGGACATAGTTCCTGTGGCACAAATCCAAATTCTGAGCCGCCGCACCCTTGGGGAGGTAGCATGCAAAGCTTGAGGACAATTGTTTCTCCTTTTCCAAGCAGTCATTTGTTGCAGAAAAGCTGAAGGACAAACGTTTCTGTAGGGCACATAAAACGTTTGCACTTAAACACATAAATGTTGAGAGTTGTGCTCTGAACTGGCACCACAAGCAAAACTAATCTACATACTGCTCTGGAATGTATAAATATATAAATAAGGGAGGACGTGGATTGGCCACAGGGGTGGCTGTCTGGGTGATCTGCCAATTTCTAATATCTTGTGTGTGTTTCCAAGATAAGGTAGCTGACAACCACCATAAGTGCCTGATGGATCCTCTAAATTTGAAGGAGCTTTCCAGATTTGAGGAGATGCCCTTAGCACTTGGGGCCCATAGTCTAAGGAAAGAGCTGAATATGAAGTCAGACTGTCACTGATCAGCACATCAGTACTTAATGAGCTGCTGAGAAATGTCATTATTTAAATGTCCACTATTTAAATGGTGGCATTAAACAGCTGATTTCATAAAAATGGTAAGCAACTGCACCCTAACATTCAAAGAGTCTAATTTCAGGGCAATGGTTTCTAGGCCCACACTCCACAGTCATCTACTGAAGGCCAACAGCTTCAAAATGAGGACGGTTCTTTCATAATTTTAGAAAATATATAAAACTGGCACTTGTATCACAAACTTTAAGGAAAGATATTGAACCGTAGTATAATTAGAATATTGGCTAAGTTCCCCAGAGCACAATTGTGACTTGTCATTCATTTGTTATTCAGCAGGGGGGGAAAAAACACCTGCATAGCCTTCTTTCTTTGCCATGAAATGTGCCATGCTGTGAATTAGGTGTGCAGACCTGTGCACTTGACTTCCTGACCCTGATACACCCCGTCAATGGAACCGTGCAAAATCAGGGCTAATATATCACACATATAATGTAACCAGTCGAGGTTCCATTAAATGACTGAACTTAAGAAAATAAAGTGTTTGCTTTAAAAAAAAAATATTTTCATAAAAAGTTATGAGCCTAGACTTTCCTGTGTGGGATATTAGATTATAAACAATTAACATGTCTGTATGGCATGCCTTTATTTGCTATTTCAATGGGGGTTTGCGCCTATTTGGAATGACCTCATGCCTTTGTTAAAATAGCAAAGTAATGTCAGAATAGATGTGTTAAATGTTGGTGCACTAATATTGCTTGCTCGAGTGGTGTTTGGCCAGCGAATTGTGCCCACTGGCCTTCCAATAGTCCCAACGGGTGTCCCAGTTTATTTTGTGGGCCAGGCCTCATTATCATAGGGCCTGCGGGCTGCAGGTGGAGAACAGGCACCCCTGCTCCTTTCCTCTTTGGCTGGACCACCAGCTGATACTGAGCGCAAGTTAAAAAAAAAGATTTGAGATGGTAGGAAGCTAAAATACTAATGAGCTAGCTTTGATGTTGTTTCCTCATAGATTAGAAGCAAGTCATTCAATAATCTTCTAAGCAATCAAAAATACCTCTCACTCACTGTATTGGAAAGTCTTTGGCCCTGAATTTAATTCTGAGTGGGTGGGAAACTCACACTCTGGTTCAGAAATGTGTCCCGAACTATTTTAATTACCGGGCCTTGTTTGAATCCTTCAGCTGGTTTCATGGCCGGAACGAGCAGGAGGTCGGTGTGAAGTGTTAGGAAATCACACAACCCTGGACGTCACCCAGGATTGGACTTGAGGGCTGCCTCATGGGAGGCCTAGCGTTTGGGAAAAGTGGAGTGCACAGCAGGGGAGAGACCTAAGCCTTCCTTGTGGGGGCCCAGAGAGTACTCCCGCTCCTTCTCGACCCACAAGGAAAGTAAAAAAAGCTTACCTGTTTGTGCCTCGCCTGGTTCCGGCTCCTCTTCACCGCTGTCTACACTTGGCGGGAAAGCCAGAGTGGCTCCCGCTCAGGACCTGGGTGATTTTAACTGCCCAGCTGCTCGGTTTAAATCATCTGCTTTGATCCCTTTTCTAGCTGGGCAAAGCAAGAGATAAAACAGAGAAACGGGATGCCGCACTGGCAGTTTGGTTTGTGAAATAAAAAGTTTGTGAAGGCAATCAGTTTTGTTAAAGAGAAAGCTGAGGTGAAGAGAATTAAAATGCTGGACGATTCAAGTTAAGTGACCGACTGATGTGGGGCAGTGCGGTGAGCTCTTTATATTGGATTATTGCACAAAAATAAGTTGCACTCTTTGCATTAAATGAGTCCAATCATAAAAGCTATTGGGGGAGAAATTGGGTCTAGCCCCGCTCGGGGCGCTAGAATTGGCGATGCGCAAATTTTATCGCCAGGCGCAACTTATCACCACCTCCAGCGATATTGGGTTTCATCGCCCCTGAGGGTGATTGCGGCGTTAAATCAGGCGCTGCACGGGACTCCTAAGGCGCTAACCTGGCAGCGCTACTCAATATCTGGGCGGACGGGCGCAGCGCAGGTGCTGTCAATAATCGATGACCATGAGACATGCTGGCGCCGGCCAGCTCTTAAAGGGGCAGGTCCTCTAGGTTCAGCAGCCACACTCATCGCCCTGTAGGCCTCAAATTCGGCGCTGTGCAATCTGAGGTGTTGCAAACTTTGACCAGATGGAGAGGGTGAGGCAAAGAGACGAGCGCTTTCCCCAAAGGGCATTGGATGCTTTGGTTGATGCAGTGGAGCACCGGCGAGCAGTGCTGTACCCTGACAATGGCAAGAGGCCTCCTCAGAACGAGTACCGCAGAGCATGGAGGGAAGTTTGTCAAAGAGTCAACTCCAGCAGCGTGGCGCCCAGGACTCCTGTGCAATGCAGGAAGAAGTTCAACTATCTCACTCGGGTCGTTAGGGTGAGTGGCTTGTTGGCAATCTTCTTCATCCCTCCATCTGCACCTGACTTTATGGCCAGAGGGTGCGCGATGCCCCAATGGCCATCTGTCAGCCAGCACCCATGGCCCTTTCTGGGAACGCACATGCACATTCAACTCAGGGCATCATGTAAGGGCTAATCCACAATGGGGGGCATGAGATGACAACTCAAGGCATCATGTAAGGGCTGATCCACCATGGGGGGGCATGAGATGACAACTCAGAGCAGCATGTTTCAGAACTTCCCGTCCTTTCTCCTGCCGGGAAAGCTGGCCAGGAACCGGAGGGAACAGATTCGTACTGGCGGGGGCCCTCCTCAGCTGCAGGAACTCACGGACCTGGAGGAAAGAGTCCACCAGATTGTTGGAGGCTGGATGATTGGTCCTGTCACCACTGGAGCTGCCGACCCCATTGTGCACAGCGATGGTAAGGTCATCACCTTTTTGAACTCTCTCCTTCCACTTGTTGCCCCCACCAGCATGCTTTTTCAGTCTGGACCCATGTCAGAGCATTGCAGCACACTTGCATCCCTTGCTGCCACCCTGGCCTTTCACTAAATCCACTCTTCAACCTCCCTGCTTTCAGATGCTGCATCACCAGCTCGAGAGCCGGGCCATCTAGCTGCCAGGGACACTGACTCCGGAGGCGATGAGCAGGAGGAAGCCGGATCTGTCCCACCCTCAGGCGAGCCAGCCCTTCTGCAGACTGGGGATAGTGCTTCCCTGGAAGGGAGCGGGGGGGGATGGATCTGAGGAGGAACCAGTTGCAGGAACCAGCGGCCTCCAGCAGCGCAAGGGGGGTAGGGAAGTTCGGGAGCCATCTCCCCGGAGGGCGCGTCAGGCCACGATGACTGCTGCACAGAGCGCAGAAGAGGTGCTTTCCCTCGCAGAAATGAGTGCCCAGGCTCGACTCAGGCACACTGAGCTGATGGCTGCAGTTGCAAGGATGCCTGAAGCCATTGAGACACTGGCAAGGAGTGTGCAAGAGTTCGGGGCAGCACAGGAAAGGAGTACCCAGGGCTTTGGGGCAGCCCTGGAAAAGACTGCCCAGGGCGTGGGGACATCACTGGAAAGGACTGTCCAGGGCTTCACCGATGCAGTGGCACCTGCCACGCAAGTGCTGAGTGCTGCCACGCAGTCTCTCGCTGGCCTCATGCAGAGACAGATTGAGGCCACAGAAGCACTGACTGCTGCCACCCTCCATGGATCAGGCAGGATTACCTGGGGCCCTTGCAGCACCACAGCAGGCCAGCAACCTGTGGACCAGCCGATGGGTCCGCATGCTGCGGTGCTGCCCCGTCAGAGTGCCAGTGTGTCGGCCGACCATGGAGCAGGTGTCCGCTCTCAGGATGTCAACATTCCTGATGCCAACGCTGGCACGTCTCCACTGCAGCTGCCATCACCTGCAGGACAGACTGCTTCCACCCATGCCCAATTGGAGCAGTCAGCATCCGGCCCCTCCAAGCCCAGAGTCCGTCCAGTCCGTCCCTCAGGGGCATCAGCGCTTTCAGACAGTCAGCAGGCATCCTCCAGCCTTCATACAGCCACTGGGGTCCCATTGCGGAGGAGCTGCAGGGAGGGAAGGGGCCGTTCTCGCTAGAGAAGTAGATCACCATCAAAGGGGAAAGAGTAGAAGGGGCTGCAGAAGCGTCCTATTTCTAGAAATCAAGGCCGTGGATGCTGGTCTGAATGTTAGTCATGTTTTGGATAGTCTCCCGGGTGTGCGAGCCACTTGGTCTGAATGTTAGTCATGTGTTGGATAGTCTCCCGGGTGTGCGAGTCACTTATGTGTTAATTTGTTAGTTAAGCTTTCAGTTGCCATTTCTTTGTCATGCTGGAAGGAAGCACAGTTTTCAAAATAAACAAAGAATTTTAATGTCATTGGCCATGTCTGCTATTTACAATCATTGTGGCCTTCATAGGCTTCGGGTTATCCGAATGGTTCCATTCGTGGTCTTCGAATGGCACCAAGCAGTCCGTGAGAGGGGCCTAGAACCGACTCCTTATCAGCCTCAGATGGACGGCCCTTCCACTTTCTCGGACCCTCCCGTCTTGGTCCTCCTCCTCCTCCTCCTCCTGCTCCTCCTCCTGCTCCTCCTCCTCCTCTGCTGGTCCTTCAATGTCTGCTGGCATTGGCTGGGTGCGCAGGGTGGTGAGGTTATGGAGCATGCAGCAGACAACGACGAAGTGGGAGACTCTGGTGAGTACTGCAAGGCTCCTCCCGAATGGTCCAAACAGTGGAACCGCTGCTTGAGCACGCCGGTTGTGTGCTCCACAATGTTCCTCGTCGCCTGATGGCTGACGTTGTAGTGCTCTTCTGCAGGGGTGCTGGGCGTACGGAGCGGGGTCATCAGCCATGGGCACAGAGGATAGCTCTTGTCGCCGAGAAGCCAGCCTTCTGGGTGAGCCTGGGCCTCAAAAAGGTCAGCGACTGAAGTCTGGCGCAGAATGAAAGCGTCGTGGCTGCTGCCTGGGAACTGAGCATTGACCGCCAGGATCAGCTGCCGGTGGTCACAGACCAGCTGCACATTCAAGGAGTGGAACCCCTTGCGGTTGCGGAACTCCACAGGATTCTGTACAGGCGCCCGCAAAGCCATGTGCGTGCAGTCAATGGCGCCCTGCACCATGGGGAAGTCCGCTATTGCCGCAAAGCCCTCTGCGGGCTCCCGCTGCTTCTCCGGTGTCACATTGAAGGATATGTACTGACGCCGCCTTTTAAAACAGGGCATCTGTAACCTGCTGGATGCAGCTATGCACCGCAAACTGGGATATGTTGGCAATGTTCCCAGTTGCTGACTGGAAGGAGCCGGTCGCATAGAAATTCAATGCCACTGTTATCTTCACAGCCATCGACAGAGAGGTCCTGCACCTTATCTGCGGCTGCAGATCATCCTGAAGCAGGTGGCACAGCTCAGTCACCACCTCCTTTCGGAATCGCAGCCTCCTAACACACTGCTCCTCCGACATGTTAAGGTAAGAGAACTGCTGCCTGAATACCCTGGCAGCGTAAGGTCTGGTGTGGCGACATCTGTTGGCCCTCCTCCATCTGGCCATTCCTGGCCCTTTTCAGATGGTCGAGCAGCAGGACGTTCCCCTCCAAAGCAGCCCCATAATAATAGGTCAGCAGAAATTAAATAGGGTGTAAATGCTCACCAGCAGTAGGGTGATGGTATGAAGGCTGAAGGTCCTCTGGCAGCGCTGGGTCACTAGTGAAATGGCTCAGAGTTCAACTTTGCAACTCTGTATAAATCTCAAATAAGTTGTGCTCCCAAAATGGCTGCCACTTTTATACCAGTGCAGTCCCTTTTAAATAGCGCCCCCCTAAGCCCGAGAGCCACTGGGGAACATTCCAGGAAGCTGTCCTTATTAGCGCCGGGCGGAACAGAGGGGGGCGCCACTGAATTTCCAGTCTGGGGCGCCAAAAAGGCGTTGCACACTGAAATGACGTCATGATCTGCCTGCGCCCACGAGCGGGCGCTAAGCCGGCGCTAAAAGCCCACTCAATATGGCAAGAGGTGCTGGGTTCACTGCGCCCGCCCAAAAATTGGGTAACGCCCCAATTCTCGGCCTCTTTAGGCGCTAATCGCTGGTGCTTGCAACCGAATTTCTCCCCCATTCTGTTATATTTGGCCTCGTCTTACCAAGCATTGCTCAGGCTATCATTGCAGAGATTTAAGAAACACATGTTCAAAAACACCAATATCTGGTCCAGATTACAAGAGGGAATCATTGTTAGACCCGGGGTACATTGTCGTGCAAGTAAATATAGGGCAGTATGAGTCAACTCCCGTAAAAGTAAGACACTCAGGCCTAGAAATTCATTAAGGCGCTGCCAGCTTTGCGCCCAGTTAACGCCTAAAGAGTGATTTTGCACCAGAAATGAGTTTGCGCAGATATTCAGCGCAGCGGTATTGGTGGCGGTAGCCGTTAGTGCTGCGCCGGCACCGATGACGTCGTCGGTGTGCGCAGTGCCCCGGTTCCGCCCCGAAACCGGCCCGATCCCCATATTTAGTTGCGGCTGCCTCCTCCGAAGCGGCCGCAAACAGCGACCAGAAAACGGGGCCGTCCTGCTGCCTTAGTGGGGCGCTTTAAAGCGGAAGGTGCGGCCGGCCGCTTTTTCGGCGGCCGCCTGCCCGCACCTCCTTCCCCGGCCTCCTCCACCCCCCCCCCCCCGCGGCATTGCCGGCTGCTTTCCGCGAGCCCGGCACTTCTCCGCGGTGCCGGGCTCATTTGCCGGCACTATCCAGCGGTGATCTCCCCGTTGCAGGCAGCTCCTCCTTAAGAGAAGGAGGAGGCCTGCAGTACCGCAGCCTGCCGCTCCACAGCGGCTGGCGCAGCGGCGCCAAGAATGCTGATATTCAGTGTCAGCGCCCCAAGCGGAAGCGGGCACACCCTGGTATAGTGCCCGGTTCCGAATTGGGGCGCTAACAATGAATACCTGACGATCGCTATAGGCTTCCCGCCCAGCGCTAACTTTTGGGCGCTAGCCAGCTGGCGGGGCCATAGTGAATTTCTAGGCCTCAGACTGCTTATGGGATACCTGCATTAGTAACAGTAATAATATGATAAATACCTCCACTCTGTAAGATCCGGATCACAGGCCACAAACAGATTACCCAAAAGGGTTTTAGAAGTTGTAAGGCTTTTATTAAAGAGCTACAGTTTTAAAGCATAATCAGGTATTACATATGGTTTAAGCCGAGTATAATAGACATTCAACCTGTGACAGTAGGGAGCGATCTACGGCTCCCGAATCGGAATGCCACGATTGGACGGATGGGGAGGCAGTACGGTGGTCTCGGATTGGGTGGATTCCTACAGCCTGCTGCAGCAGTCACTGCCGTTGTGTCATCTCTCAAGCTGTTGGAGGTGTTAGGCCGTCAGCCACTTCAGAGGCTAAACTTGACCAAGGTGTTAGGCCGTAGCCACCTCGGGGAAGCCTTCGCCCCAAGCTGCCTGATGTCCTCTCTCGGTCGTTTATATTTATAGTTATTTCGGTGGCACCTGGTGTCAATCATTTGATCCCCCATCCTATTGTCCAATTATGAAGCAGGAAGGCATCCCTCGCCGTCCCTTTCTGCATGGCTGACAAGGCCTCCCTCTTACCTTTCTGAGGAATGTTTTGTTATGTTTCTTTAAAGACATTTTATGACTTTTCGGCTCCATTTTTGTCTATTATCCACCACCCTGTGTTGTTTTGCATTTTACGATTCCCTTATCACTTCTATTTGTCTTTTGATGCTTGATATTCGACCTTGCTGGCATTTCTGCTATCTGTTCCCGGCTGCATGTTGTCAGTCTCTATTCTAAGAATTAAAGCCCATCTTTGAATCTATTTCTTACAACTCATAAAATTTAGTTTAACCCATTTATGACTTTGTCACTTGTAAATGATCTAGTTAGCCTTATTTGTAGAAATACTTGTAGTATCTTCTTCATTATAGGGCTGATTCTGTGATCTGGTGCTCCCAAAGAGGAGAGATACTCGCAGAGACCACAGATGAGGAAATTGTAGGGCCACCGTTATTGATTATAGGTCCAATATGGACAAGAAAACATGGGATGTGGACACAACGTTTTCTGACCTGCACTCTCTGGGAAAGCTGCTTCATGTCGGAAGTGTCAGATTATGGAATCAGCCTTCATATTTTCTCTCTGTCTCTCTCACTTCCACTTCTGTTTGTTCTGTACAGAATTTTGTTAAATACATCCACAAATAATCCATCAAATCCTTGCATGGGTTTTAAAACAGGACTGATTATATTAGACTTGGAGCAAGTTGAGTAGAACAATTTAATCTCATTTGAAAGCAACGCTTTAATTATGCAAGTACAATGCCAATATTTTAGATTACATTTTAAGGGAATAAAGTAAACTGTGTTATTCATTGATAACAAATTTAGAATAGACAAAAAATAGAATGGGCTGGATTTTCCGACTCCCCACGGGTGCGCCTGTAGGGGCCTCACAAGTGCCGGTTTCAGGCATGCGAAGCGCATGCGCTAAAACCCGACACTTCCGATCGGTCAAGAATGCTCTTGACAGATCCTCCGCCTGCCCTGGAGAAGGGCCTCGGCAGGGGGAGTTCCGCTTTCTGCACAATCTCTGCCCGCTGAAAACCTTAAAAAAATTTACGGCTGGTAAAAGCAGGCGTAAGGCCTGCTTTTACCGGCATAAGAGTTAAAAAAATAAAAAAACATTTTCATTCATTTATAATTTTAAAATAATTTTAAAAAAGGTAAGTTTATTTTTAGCCCTGTAAAAAACTGTAATTGCTTTTTTCAAAAAATTTAAGTTTCTTTTTAAAATATTTAATTGAATGTAATTTCAACTAATTTGAAATATGTGATGCTTTTTAAAAATGTATTAATGTTTAACTGTTTTTAAATGTGATCACCACTCATAGTTTTGACAGATCTATGCGTTGATTGGTCCCCTATGGCTCACGTGATCCCAGGGACGCTTGCGAACCGCATGTGCCCCTGGGATACCTGGGCCTCTGCGCGCACGGACCAGGAGAGGCCCAGGATCGGAAGTCTCGGGACCCACGGAGCCAGCAGGTAAGTGCATAGTTTTTTCTAGATCGGAGGCATCCACACGCAGGAAGCCTCTGATTGGAAAATCTGGCCCATTAATGGAAGTCATTAGAGACTTGTCTCACACAATAGATTTTAAGAGAAGTATGTCTAGAAATTTGGTGCATTTGCGCCTCTCGTTAGCACCCCCGGGGGGCACTAAAGGGGTGTAAATTACTTTTCGCCCAGGTGCAGCACCGCTAATCACTCCTGCTAAATTCAGCGGGAGTTTAGCGGTGGTGGTAACCGGTAGTGCCCCGCTCCACTGCGCAGATGATGACGACGTCATCACTGTGTGCAGTGCTCCGTTTTTGCCCCACGTGCAAAATTTGCCCGCGCCCCCTGAATCTGCGCTGGGTGATGACGGTGACCGATTCAGGGGGCGGGAACGGAGCGGCAGGAGGCTCGCGGGGCGCTAAGTAAAGAGGAGGTGGCGGGTGGGGTAAAAAGATCGTCCGACTTACTTTTCCGGCCCATTGCATCTTTGAACGCGGGGTCTGTGTCACGATCTGGCAGCCCTGCACTCCTCTTGTGTGCTAGGCTGCTGGCACAGCACCCCACTCCCTGGTGGTCCAGGTAGGGCCCTGTGGAGTTGTGGGCTTGGGCCCTCCCCTTTAATGAGGGGAAGAGCCATTCCATGCAGCAGCGCTACGTGGCACAGTGTGTAGCACTCAGCAGAATGCATCACCCTATATTCGGGGTTAGCGCTCTAAGAAGGAAGTGGAGTACTTGAATTAGCACTCCACCTCCCTCTTGGCATGCTAAAACTGAAGTTAGTGATCGCCAGCACTATTTTTCGCCGGGCGCTAAATTTAGCGCCCAGGCGAAGTTAGCAACCCAAAATGGTCGCTAATGAATTTTTCCCCCTTAGTATTTATTGTGAGCATCCCCACTTACTACTTCTAATAGAGCCTCCTGAGCTTTCTAATGCGCCACATAAAGCTTACTTTGGAAACAAAACTGCTTCCTTAGTATTCAAAGCGCAACATAACTCCTTCAAACTCTTCGCAAAGTATCTGCCAGTTTCTGCTGGGCTTACGTATGCTGCAGTATGACTGCTTGCTGGTTTTGACAGGCTAGTTGGCAATGAAAATGAGGGATTTCATAAAAAATTCAGAACCACTTTCAAACAGAGTAGCAGAATTTTACAGTAAGACTGAGCAATGCAACTTTTTTTTTAATCAAGTCCATTAATTGGTATAATAAGACTGATGTGTGTGTGTCTGTTTTTTACTGAGTTAATTTTAAACAAGTTTTTTATTTGTAGGTGTTGCAACTGCTGCAACTTGTACAAACCCCTCGCTGAAAACTGCCCATAGACATTTTGGAGGTTTGTCAGTGGAGATTTCCACTAATCTGGCATCTGTTTCAGTGTGTCACCCTTTATAAGGGATCTGTGGCCTCTGAACAGGCAAGAAACAGCGAGGCTCTTCAAGCAATCAGTTTGCAGCCTCAATGAAACACGCAGAGTCCAAACCAGGAAGTATAAAGCAGAAAATATAAATTAGATTTAAATCATGTATGAAGATTGGGAAATACAGATGGGATTAAGCGAGAGAAATAAAACAGACAGACAGAAAAACTTTTTTTTTTTAATTTAATTTTTTTTTTAAATCTCCAACATTAATTTTCTTCTGAGGGAATGAGACTTCACCTTGTAAAATTAATTATTCGGGGTCACAGAGGTTGTTCAGCGGTAATTATCACTTATGCCATTAAAAACTCACTTACTCCTAAGTCTAACAACCTAACTTTTTCCGTCATTTTTATTGCAGAGCTAATAGGGAAGTACAACAAATTCACTTTGTTGCAGTCATTTCAATGCTGATTCTATCGGCGAGGACTGCAATACTGCAGCCTGTAATGGAGAAGGATATCTCTGACAGCAACTCATGGATTTCTACATTTAACTGCGCGGGTGCCAGAAGTTGTTGTCAGATTTACCCTCTAATAACAGCAGTGAGTGCTGATAGCCTCGCCATTATTATTGATGTAATAAAACTCACTACACACTTGGTTTGAGCATAAGGCAAGGCTTTAATCAACTTGTTTCAGAACATGGAGGTCTAGTTGTACTTCACTAGTTCCTTGTCTTACAAAATGTCCCTGGAAAGCTGGGGCCGACGCCCGAGTATTTATATCCCTTGGACGGCGCCACCAGCTGGCCATCCAGTGTTATTTCACGAGTAGTTTCTTGATGAATGATGAGATTTATAACAATTATTACAGCAAAATCTGGGCTTATGTGTTGACTGGAGTGTTATCAATGTCCTTGATCTTTCAGGTGTGAACGTACATTTGGGAACATGTCTTCACTTATTGTATTGTGGATTCAACAAACATACACCACAAAAGAGGAAAAATACCAGTTTAAGGTATGGTTGGTCTACGCTAGCCAGAAATTTTCCACCCTGTATTCATCCATGTGGGTCTGTTCAGAGTGCCGAAACAATGAACCTATAACTTCTATAATACTAGTGTTTTTTATTCCACAGGAACAGTTTATTTATTTGTGTATAGATAAAGAAATCTAAATGAATAAAGAAAAGTAGTTGTGTGGTGCAACTCGCTTCATCCTGACATAAATCGGCACACTTTGCCTAAGAAGTAAAACACAGACTACACCTACTCTTCATACATAATATAGGGATTTTGTCTAATAAATTGCAAAAGCAAGAATTAGCACTTGTAAGAATAGAGCTTTGGCTCCATTAAATAATTGGGAATAAGTAAATTCTCACACTTGCCCATTTCTTTTAATGCATTTGAGCCATGAGGGTTTGATTGAATTTTAAATACAGTAACTCCAAAATCTAATACAGAATATTTGCAGCTAATTAATATTCATAACTTGGTTTTACTCCCAACCTTAATACAAACAGTTTGCACTCGACACCCTGCACCACAAGCCTAGAATAGCATTTTATTTATAGCTGAAACTTGGCCATGAAAATTGCTTGTCCCACCCACACTACTGCATCCAGTATAGCAAGCTTGGAAAAGGTGTTTACGTTCCTACCAGATTTCTTTGAGGCATCATTACAAATGGCGCAGTTGCCACAGAAAGAATGGTACTAAATAATGGCCCAGGTTTTCCAGCAGAATCGGTGACTTTGACTGTAAGGTTGCTCATCTAGTGCGCCAATCGTGCCGATGATAAGTGCCACCGTATTTTCCTGCATTTGTAATTAGAATACACCGCAGTGAGGATGGTGGAGAATCGGACATGGCGCAGCCATTTTCTCCTGGCGATTCCACGTAGACATCAACTGGGTGGCAATTTTAAGTTTAAAAATTGTCTTTTAGTGCGAATTTGAAGTATGGTGCTCATCCAAAGTGCTCCTCCAGGACAATCTCTTCTCGGTGGAATCAGTTGACCTGCTTCTGTTTGGAGCACGTCATGAATCTGAGTAGGGAAATCCCATGCGTGTGCTGAGCCTGCTCTCTAACCTTAGATAGGCCCATGTTTATTGCTTTGAGAGATTTTTACAAAATTGATCTATTAGCTATAAAACGTACTGATGCCAGGCCACCAGCACCATATTTTTAAGTGGCAATGGCATGAATCCTGCAAAATTGCGATTGCCATTGTTTTCAGTGGGGCCGGGGGGTGGGGGCGGAACTCTGAAAATTAGCTTCCAATTGTTATCACTGCAGTGTAACAGCCAAGCCACGCAAATGTCGCAGGAAAATATGGACCGTCATAAGTGATGGCGTAGGTCACTCCATGATGTCCGGGAAAAGCAGGCCCTGGAAGGTCGGACACCGCGGGAGGCTCAGAGGTCAGACCGGGTGGAAGGAGAGCCAGGGAGAAGCAGGCCCCGGGACGCCGGTACCACGGCGGCTGAAGATTGTCGGGCAGGAGTGCGGGAAAGGCGGAGCGAGGCGAGAGCGGAACCTATTGTGATGGCGCCGATGAAGATGGCTGCCGTCCTTGCGGGCTCCGTGCGTACCAGGCAGCTAAGTGTCCTTTGCTGCTTGGTGCGCTCGGCTCGTTAAGAAAAAAGCATTCCACTGACTGGATTTCACTTGTTGTATTGGTTATGTGACAAATAAAATTGAAATTGAAATTGATGTCATCATTCTTTTGCACCATTCAAGTGTCCTGATGACATAATGCAACTACAACAACAACAACTTGAATTTATGTAGCGCCTTTAATGGTGTAAAACATTCCAGGGCACTTCACAGGTGGGTTAACAGGCAAAATTTAACTCTGAGTCACATAAGGAGCTATTAGGACAGGTGACCAATTAGAAAACACCTTAAAATGGTGCCAGTTTCCAGGAAAAGCTGGGCAAGTATCTTTCAAAATTGTTTTAACAGTCTAAACTGAGATTTTAATGAACTATTTGCTTAAATATAAACTGACCCCACTTGAACAAAAATCACTTTCCCATGGAATATTAGTGGAAACATTTGACTTATGCAGAGGTAACTTGGAAAGATGCATCTTTAATATGACATTAATCAAAAGAATAAGGCATCTTTTGTAACCTGCAGCGAACAAAATAACATAACAAGTGGCATAATAATTGCTTTTAAGAGGTAAAATGATAATTTGGTACCCAAAGAAGATTTGCTCTTTTGAGTACTAAATGCCCTTTGCTGTTTTAAAGTTCTATTATGCAGTAATGTAAACAAAAGTGGTTAAGAACATAAGAACACAAGAAATAAGAGCAGGAGCAGGCCATACGGCCCCTCGAGCCTGCTCCGCCATTCAATAAGATCATGGCTGATCATCGACCTCAAATCCACTTTCCCACCCGATCTCCATATCCCTTGATTTCCCTAGAGTCAAAAAATCTATCTATCTCAGCTTTGAATATACTCAAAGACACAGCATCCACAGCCCTCTGAGGGAGAGAATTCCAAGGATTCACAACCCTCTGAGTGAAGAAATTCTTCCTCATCTCAGTCTTAAATGGCCTACCCCTTATCCTGAGACTATGCCCCCTAGTTCTAGACACTCCAGCCAGGGCAAACAACCTTTCAGCATCTACTCTGTCAATCCCCTTCAGAATCTTGTATGTTTCAATGAGATCGCCTCTCATTCTTCTAAACTCCAGAGAGTATAGGCCCATTCTACACAATCTCTCATTATAGGACAGCACTCTCATCCCAGGAATCAATCTAGTGAACCTTCGTTGCACCGCCTCCAAGGCAAGTATATCCTTCCTTAGATAAGGAGACCAAAACTGTGCACAGTACTCCAGGTGTGGTCTCACAAAGGCCCTGTACAATTGTAGCATGACTTCCTTACTCTTATACTCCAACCCCCTTGCAATAAAGGCCAACACACTATTTGCTTTCCTTATTGCTTGCTGTACCTGCATGCTAGCTTTCTGTGTTTCTTGCACGAGGACACCCAAATCTCTCTCAACACCAAGATTTGAAAGTTTCTCACCATTTAAAAAAATATTCTGTGTTTTCTATTCTTCCTACAAAAGTGAATAACCTCACATTTCCTTACATTATATTCCATCTGCCACCTTACTGCTCACTCATTTAGTCTATCTATATCCCTTTGCAGACTCTTTGTGTTGTCCTCACAGCTTACTGTCCTACCTAGCTTGGGATACATTACACTTGGTCCCTTCATCTTGGTCATTAATATAAATTGTAAGGCTGAGGCCCCAACACTGATCCTTGCGGCACCCCACTAGTTACAGCCTGCCAACCTGAAAAAGATTAGTTTATCCCTACTCTCTGTTTTCTGTCCATTAACCAATCCTCTATCCATGCTACTATATTACCCCCAACCCCATGAGCCCTAATCTTCTGTAATAACCTTTTATGTGGCACCTTATCGAATGCCTTTTAGAAATCCAAATATACTACATCCACTGGTTCCCCTTTATCTACCCTGCTAGTTACATCCTCAAAAAACGCTAATAAATTTGTCAAACATGATTTCCCTTTCATAAATCCATGTTGACTCTGCCTAATCATGTTATGATTTTCTAAGTGACCTGACACCACTTCATTAACAATGGATTCAAGCATTTTCCCGATGACTGATGTCAGGCTAACTGGCCTGTAGTGTAGGGGGTGGCGGGTGCTGGTGTTTGTTTGGCACGTCCGTACGCTCAGCCAGTTATGCCTCTGACTGTTTTGTGAGCGGTTTGAATCGCTACCACGCCCCTGGGTTCTAGACACCGGACTTAGGTACAAGGCGACGGTACAGAGAAGACTCGAGTAGACAGGTGGTTGGATGCAAACAAACCAAGATTTTATTGAAGAAGTAAACTTGATACAACCTTATGGAAAAATTACTAGTGTACACTTCTACAGGCAAAATTACAAAAGAATACTTATAACTATACTTATACAGGGAATGGGGAACACACGGCACATCGAGGGAAAACAACTATCTTAACAATCCCCTTATCCGTATCCCACCCCCTATACCTAACTAGATTAAGCTATGAGGGGTCAGAACTTCATTCTCACCAATCAAAAGGGTTTGTTAGACTCAAAACAGTGGTTGGGTTCGGGGTTTGCTCTTGGTGCTCTCTGGAGCCTGCCGTCATCACGTGGTCTTCGGGCGCTGCAAGGGCATTGTCCAGGTTCGCGTACCCCAAAGTTAAAGTCTCTGCTTGGGTACTTTACCTTGCAGGGATGATTCTTCATCGACAGCCGCCAGTTTGAGTTGGTGTGCAGATATTCGAAGGTCGGCCGAGGCTGAAGGCCCGATGATTCGAAGCCTCTCCGTTGGTCTTCTTCAGCCGGTCTTCCCTCCTCATGGTCTTCCCTCCTCCCCTCATTGCGTCCCGCCTCGCCTGGCCTGAATTGTCCATGTCCGCCCGACCCAGTGCCGGGGCGATTCCAGATGGAGTGGGAAAAGGCACGGGCAAAGGCCAGGGGGTAAGCGTCGGATGGGGAAAGAGCGGCAGCCACGAGGGTGAGGGGCCGAAGAGCAGCAGCACACCAACCAACCAACGGACTCCCATGAACGACTCCACACACGAACACACTGCTACCCGGGGCCTTCAATTATATCTTCGTCAAAAACCCTTATCTGCGCGCCAAATCAGGTCAGTTTTTTGTTTTAATTTTGGCGGGCTAGTTTAAAATAATGGTAGCAATTTATACTAACTGGATTTTAGATGGCTGATAATCACATTTACCAGCCCAATAATTGACTTGTATTGTCCTGAAAGTTCCTTGATGGGCTTGTCCAGCCTTGATGGCTGTGTTAATCTGTTTCCGATAATATATGCAGACTGTTTGATGGCCTTAACTATAGGCCTAAACTGAATTTAGATTTTGTCTCCAATTCGGTCTAATGCATAATTTAGAGCCCTGTCTGGTTCCAAAATATAACGTTTCTTTTCACAGAAAACCTGCAGCTTTGGTTTCAATTCCTCCCAAGCTGTCTGCGTTGCAGAATTCATTTTAGAATCCCACAGCCTTTTTAATTTGAAAATGTCCACGCAGGGTCCCGTTTATTAATAACAGTCTTCAGGGAAATGCAGAAATGTTGCAAATCTTACATTCCCCCCTGTGATACTAATACTTACTTGAAGTAACATACATTCAAAGTGAGCAAAAATTTTCTGACCTCCCATAGTCAACCTTCCCCTGTAATTATCTATCTAATATACCCACGACACAAGCACTTCGCATTCTGCGAAAATGTAGTGTACATCAGCATACAGAGAGTAAAATTACAGACTACAGACATCCAAGCATGGAGGGGGTCCAACACCCCTGCACCACTTGGTACACATATCTTTATTAAACCGCATCGCAAAAGAAAACAACAAAAGAAAAAAACTTTAATTAAAAATAACAAACACAAAGAAACAACGATCCTTTAATCAAAATGCAGGGAAAAAGACTTAAACCAGCGTATCTCCCTCCACCTTTACATAATGTTCTTTCCAAATCCACTGGTTTCGGAATTTTGACCACTGACCTTTTCCCTTACACTGGATATAAACTAAATACAACACTATCCTTAACTGGCAAACCACGAGAATGTGGGAAGCCAGTCTGATCCACGAAAGGACCTCTATATTACTGAAAAGGTTCCACCAGGGTGGAGTCACACTATCCAATATCTTCGTCCCTATCTCTACTGTTTTCTGTTCGAGTGTATAAAAATGTTTCTGCGAAACTATAACGGCTTTGAGTATTTTGGTCAGATACTCAGGGAGCGGGGGGATTTTGTAGCCAAAGTGCGCTACGTACTTTTGCAAGTTCGTAAAATTCTCCTTCACAGTGAGGTGAACAGTGGAGGGTTCAGGAATGGGGACAATTCGCTCCTGGGCCACTTGAACTTCTGCCTTGGGTTTAAAACAGAAACTGCTGTCACTAACCGGACACCAGCTATGCTGGCCATGCTGGTAGTGGGACATGCCGGTGGTGACACAATATGTCCCACCTCCTATATATGCTACCTGCGGGGGAACATGGCCTTGTGCCATTGCCTCCATGGTGCAATTTATAGGCTTCGCACCAGCAGCTCTGAACCCACACTGCAGTTTTGAAAAGGCATTCAAGTGCTGGGGACACAGGATTATGTGTGCCCCCTGGCTCCGGCACCCTGAGAAGTCAGTAACTGTCATAGCGTGCTCCCACTTAATGAAGTAAGGCGGGACCGCTGTGAAACAAATGTGTGCACCCCCTTGAATGACTCCAATGTTCTCAACCCTGTATACTGGTGCGGGTCGGGCTGTCCTACCCATGACCGGCATCCTAACTACTACTGCCATGATTGTGTGGTTGGACCGTCCACAATCCACAGGGACTGGATTGGCTTCAGAGGCTAGCCGGAGTTGGCACGGGCTCAATGCATTCTCAAAAGGGTGGAGAGCAGCGAGGTGCTTGTTGCTAATCCAGGAGGGGACCAAATCTTGTTTTAAATCCTCCAGATTACTGCGGCCCTCGCCCAGTAACCACGCCCCGTATAACACACACACCTCATTCTGCGCAGCCTGGTCAGAAGCATTTCTGTTCTCCCTTATGAGAGCATTCACCGTCTTTGCGTGCTTTTCCAACTTGGCTATGATCTCCTTTAAATAGACCGTCATGGCTTGGTCCTCATGCAGCTCCGAGCCCACTACCTTGTTCTCATCCAGTAATATCCTTTTCAACTGTGTTTTTAAACTGTTTATCTGGGTCTGCAGCTCTATGTCATCCTTGCTGTTGATGACAGAGGACCCAGTATTAAACGCAGTAAAAACATCATTCCATACTCCCCTTTTTTGCCTCCCTGCACAATCCAAAATTTCTCGGTGTGTGGTGTAGAGTTTGGTCTTGTCCACGTGGGCAAAATCGAACTCGTAAAACTTCTTGAACATGTCCTTTAATAGGGCCTGGTATAACTGCTCTGTTTCTTTGGGGCACCACTCCGGTAAATGTACCTCGGTGAGATTTAAAATCACAGAGGCTACCACGTAGTGTACCCCCTGGTACAGCGTCTGATCAGTGGAGACTAGTACCAACCCATTCCCTGGTCCCTTGGTGGCGGTGGGGCAACCTTCCCTGGATAACCTCGCCGCCTGCGCCGTGGGCAGTGGCTTATGGAGGCGGGTTACCAACTCAGTGGCGTTGACTGGGATCTGGGAATACGGGACCGCACACACCTTCCGGCTGGCATCCCACCTTATCCCCTTCCTGGTGTTGTGCCACTGCCGGTGGAACATAATGGATATGCCTGCAGGGCAGACCTTCTCTGACCCCCACATACAGATGTAAATCCCTTGATCCGGCTCCCACCACTTGTCCCAACACATGCTTAGTCCTCCATAAGTCCCGGTAATCGTCCAATGGGTGTTGTTTCCCAACCATTCCCACTCGACTTCAGGGTTCCTCATGTCCTTGCTCAACTTCCTGAGCCACCACCATCTATCCAGTGCAATGTGTCCTTTACACGTCAAACATATTCGCTTTCCAACGGTGACGCTGACCCTCGTGGTAACGACTCCTACCCTGGGGCACAGGAGGGAGGCTTCCCCGTACCTGAATCCGGTTTGGCTGGAGTACTGAGACAAATTGGACCGCAACGATCCTGGCACCTTCCCTCGTGGAAGTAGACGGCGGTCTCCTCCGCATCCCGTTCACCGCTCCCATCGATCACCAGGGGCGCCTTGTCTCCCGAATACCCATAGATGTGGGAGTTTTGGACGTCGCCCCTCCTCTCCACACTCATCCCGATCAGGGCGAATAGGATCACGATCCAATCCATCCCAAAAAAATTTCTGCAAAAAGATGTAAAAACATGCAGCCAGGTCAATAAGAGATTCTCTGGCTTGGTGAGGCATGGTCGGGTCCCGCGACCTTGACCCTTAACAGACTACTTAACTTAAAACTACCCATCACCTTATTTAACTTAAATTATAAACCTCCAAACTTAAGCTAAATAATTACTCTTACTTAAAACTTAACTTTAACTAAAACTATATACATCCGCCACCCGTCTCCGGGTGGCCAGGTTAATTCCTGGTTGGGCTACGGCTCGCCGCTACCCACAGCGTGACCGCACCGTCCTTCACTGTTGGTCCCTCGCAGCCCGTGGCTGCTGGCTGAGGACCTCTGTCCTTGGACCTCTCCCTGGCTTGAGGGGCGGCCCTTGGTAACTGGAGGGTTGGTGAGCATGGCTTTCTCGGCTGGGGCGTCTGTGGGGACCTTTTGTGGCCTTGATGGGTGGGGCTTTCTTGGCCGCTGGGCCTTTAACCCAAACCGCTGCTCCCTCAGGCTTGACCCCTCCCGAACCTGGGCTGGGGGCAGGTAACTTTTCGCAGCCTGCTGCTGCGAGCTGAGAGTCTCCGTCCCCAGGTTCCCATGGCTGGGTCCGGGGCGGGGTTTTCGACCTCAGGTCCCTCCCTCTCTACACCTGGGTTAGGGGCAGGGTTTTCGCCCTCAGGTCCCTCCCCCTCGTCTGGATCCCAGAAGAGTGGGGGAGTGTCCCAATCGATGGGCGGGATTGTCCCTCCCTTCAGGCAAGCCACAGTGCCTGCCTGTGCAGTCTGTGAACTTGCTCCTGCTGCAGGCTGAGGATCTTTATCCTCAGACCTTTTCCTAACTGGCTGCTTTCCCCTTTCAGGCTGCAACAGCTTACACTGGTTAATGTGGAACCATTTTGTACGCCGGGGCATCATTACGGCATATACCATGGGGCTAGCTTTATCTTCAATACTGTAGGGCCCCATGTACAATGGCTCCAAACTACCTAATCGGGCATAATTCCTTACCATAACCCGATCTCCTATCTCCCACTTGAGGTGCTTTCTCGGTTCAAGCAGCAATCGGTTACTCCGATGCTGCCTTCCCATGTTCCTAGCTGCCTGCTCATGGACCTGCTTCAGGTGCTCAAAGAGGTTTTGGGCGAACCTGTCCCGGTTTACCTCCCTGAGCTGACCCTCCGTGAGCACCAGGGCTAGTACATGGTGTACAGAATTAACAGTGGGGTTGGGGTTATTGTCTCTGACCAGTCAGAAGCCTCTGAGCTGCTCCAGGGACCCCCGTGCGGTTTCGAAGCGCTCCCCTATTCCTGGTTCTGACCACCGGACATATTCGGTAGCGATGTAGACAGAAAAACGTGACTCGTGGTTTGGGTGCAAAACAGACCAGTATTTATTGAAACAAAAGAAAAGAAACAACTGAAAATAATCGATACGGCACACTTGTGCCTGGTACAGCACTTTTGCTTAACGCAGTACACTTAGTGTCCACTAGAGCGCTCTTTGTTCAGTGCAACACTCCTTTATTTAAATACAGCAATTTTAATTACAGCTACACCTTGCTCACTACAGCACCTTTGCTTAGTGGCTTTTACTTAAAAACAGCACTTTAATACAGAACCCTTAGGGCTAAAAATTCAGTTTGGGGCGCCAAGCTCGCATGGGCGCCGGAATTACCGCTGCGTGCGGAGCCACTTGCGCCATCCGGATATTCAGTTTCTGCGCCCCAAATGGAAGCGGGCCGCTAAACGAGGCTTCCCGCGCCCCGCTTGGGGCGCTGAAACTGAATATCGGCGCGCTAAGGGCCGCAGCGCCACACGCTGCGGCATGGCACGCTGCGGTACTGCAGGCCTTCCTCCCACTGTTAAGGGGGAGGTGCCTGCAACAGCGCGATCCCTGCTCGCGAGTGCCGGCAAATGAGCCCGGCACCAAGGAGAAGTGCCGGGCTCTCGGGAAACAGCCGGCATTGCCGCGGGGGGGGGTGTAGGAGGCCGGGGACGGAGGTGTGGGCAGGCGGGTGCCGAAAAAGCGGCCGGCCGCACCTCCACCTTAACTAGCGCCACTACCGCCACAGGTAGGCCCCTGTGTACCGGTCGCTATTTGTGGCCGGCGCTGAGGAGGCGGGCGTGACCAAATATGGCCATCGGGGTGATAGCGGGGCGCTGCGCACACCAATGATGTCATCGGTGGTGGCGCAGCGCTACAGGCTAACGCCGCCATTAGCGTCCCGCTAAATATCGCGGTAGGTGTGGCCAGTGGTGCAAAAGCCTCTGAGTGCCCTCTTTGGGCGCAAACTGGTGGCGCAGGCCATTGAATTTCTAGGCCTTAGTGTCCACTGAAGCACTTCTCTGCTTAGTGCAACACCCTGTTTAATAGCACTTTTAATATAGAAACACCTTGCTCACTACAGCACCTTTGCTCAGTGGCATTTACTTAAAAAAACAGCACTTTAGTACAGCCACTCTCAGTGTTCACTACAGCCTTATCTGCTAATGCAACACTGTTACATAAATAGGGGAGGAGAGAATGGACACAACGAGGGAAAACCGACTAAAATCACAGTTCTAACAAAATTCCCACTTAATTCCCACCCCTATACCTATTTAAGTTGCCTTGTAATGGGCCAGAAAAATATATGCTCACCAATGAAGAATGCCTGCTCCGTGCCCTGCAATCTTTGATCTTCACTGCCCCAAAGTAAAAACACCCCAGTATTTCAAAAGTAAACTGCTGGTGTTCCACTCCTTTAGGCAGGCTCACACATTCTAGAGAGCACAGAGGCGAGGCCACAGAGAGAGAGAGGCTTCTGAGAAGCTATCTTTTATACCTCATTTGGGGCCGAGCCCTTCCCGCCCAAATCCGGATGTATCTGGGCTAAACAAAAGGGATCCAAACTGTCCCCATTGTATGTAATGGGTTTTGATGAATTATCCATTCGTTTAAACTGTTTTTCTTTTCAGTTTAAATGTGTCCTCATTGTCTGTGATGGGCTATCGAATAAAGCTGCAGTGGTTTGAAATGTGTCCTCATTGTGTGTGATGGGCTATTAAATAAAGCTACAGTGGTTTGAAAAAACCATGTCTATTTCCTTGATTGCTTGAGTAAACAAAAGTCTTTGTCCTGTGGTCAAACTGAAACCGCAGTCAAGTGGTTAATCCTTTGAATAAATAAACACAGTTTTTGTCGATTGTCTCCTGCAGGGAGGGGAACTCTCCTTTGATTGGCAGATTGACTGCTCCATTGAACCTTTCTCACAACACAGCAGGCTGCCTTTTCAAGTCCTTTTGTCTTCTGCCATGCGGTCTGACGGCCATTTTGATCCCTGGATTTTTAAAGGCATATACCCCAGGTATTCTTTTAATCAAAATTAATCTTCAGAACTGTAGGAAATCTCGAAATTATTGTGAAATCCCTACAATGGGTGGGGGTCCGCATGACCCTGCCAGTTATTAGCTCGTACGGGGAGTACCCCGTGCTTTTAGACTGGCTGGCCTGGATCCCCATCAAAACCAACGGTAGGACTTCGGCCCATTTACGGGGCGAGTCCACCGTTTCCTTTCTTAACCTTTCTTTCAGAGTCCGATTCATGTGTTCTACGATCCCCGATGACTGGGGGTTGTGGGCTACGTGCCATTGCCCTTTGATGCCTAGCAGCGTCAGGGTGTTCTGCATGGCACGGTGGCATAGTGGTTAGCACTGTTGCCTCACAGCGCCAGGGACCCGGGTTCAAATCTGGCCTCGGGTGACTGTCTGTGTGGAGTTTGCACATTCTCCCCGTGTTTGCGTGGGTTTCCTCCGGGTGCTCCGGTTTCCTCCCACAGTCCAAAGATGTGCGGGTTAGGTTGATTGGCTATGATAAATTGACCCTTAGTGTTAGGGGGATTAAATACGTGGGGTTACGGGGATAGAGTGGGATATGTGTTGGTGTAGGGGTTACGGGGATCGGGTGGGATATGTGTCGGTGCAGGCTCGATGGGCCGAAATGGCCTCTATCTGCACTGTGGGGTTTCTGTGATTCTGTGATTCAGTGATCACCTGCCTGGTGAAGTGGCTCCCTTGGTCAGACTCCACAAACTGTGGCAGTCCCCACCTCGAGAACACTTCCCGGACTAGGATCCTGGCCATACCCAGAGCTGTGGCAGTTCTGCAGGGAAAAGCCTCTACCCAGTTGGTAAACACGTCCACCAGGACTAGGCAGTACTTATAGCCTCCCTGGGTGGTGGGCAGGGGCCCGATGTAGTCAACTTGTATCGACTGCCATGGTCCCTCTACCCTCCTGACTTGTCCCATAGGGACCTTCATTCTGTGGGGGTCAGGATTGTTCACAGCGCACACAAGACAGCCTGCACAGAACTCGCGGACATCGTCCCTGAGTCCAGGCCACCATCGCCTGTTCCACCCGTTGCCAGGTGGTCTCCGGCCCGGGGTGCCCCGCTCCTGGACCCTCATGGGCCAGTTGAAGGAATTCCCTCTGGTGCTGCTGTGGCACAACCCACTGTTCCCCCTGGAACAGCATACCCTCTTTGACGGAGAGAGTCGCTGTGCCGTACGGACCTTCTATCTCCTTTCCCTCAGCTATGGCGCTGAGGACTGCCTTGAGGACGGGGTCTTGGGCTTGGACTGTCTTAAGGTCTGGGGCTAACGCTACTCCTACACTCCCTTGGGTCCCGTCCCTACCTCTGACCGCCGCCATGGGTCTGGACCCAAATGAGTCCCAGAAAATGCCTGTGCGGGCACCCTCCTTGGCGAGCAAGTCAGCCTGCTGGTTGCCCTGGCCGCGGGGTTTTGTGGAGGAATGGGCCTTCACCTTGTGGATGAAAACCTCCCCTTCCTCCCCCACGGCTGCCAGGTTCTTTTCCAGCAGGGGCTTTACTGTGAGGGGTCTCCCGTCATCGGAGGTATATCTGCAGCGGGACCAGATGGCCGGGTACTCCGTACACGAATTGCACGTAAATATGCTGTCCGAGCAAATCGTGTAGGGGGTGGGGAAGATTTTGGGGTGTGTAACAACGTACACCACCGCAGACAGTTCAGCCTGCTGGGCGCTCATGGTGCTGGGGAGCTTAATCGCCAGGGCAATGTTTGCCGCTGGGTCGTAAACTCCACACTCCGAGAGGCGCTCACCAGCAGATACCGTGCTGGAACCGTCTACATAGATTTTGCGGCCTGTGCTATGTATCCCGGCCCGTAAACCTATGTTTACTTCCGAAACCCCTTTAATAGAACACTGATGGGTTGTTCCAGGATATACAATGTTGGCTGTGAGCTTTGGCTCACAGAAACCCTTCACCTTCAGATCCATCTGTGAGAGGAGCAAGGTCCAGCGGGCAATGCGGGCACTGCTCACTGTCCCATCCTTGATCCTCCCATCCAGAAGCATCTGGGTAGGTGTGAGATGGGTGAGGAGGGTGATGGGAGAGGTGCCTGTGAAGATCAATGATCATTTCACAGCCCAATGTGTGGCCAAAAGATGCCGCTCACAATTGGAATAGCTCCTTTCCACATCTGTGAGTATCCGGGAGGAGTAGACCACCGGCCACAGCCGGCCGTGCCGCTCTTGGAGCAGCACAGCACTGAGGCTGTCCCCACTGGCCGCTACCTCCAGGAAAAACTCTTTCCCCCCATCTATGGCCCCTAAAGCTGGCGCGGTCTGCTCATCCTTCTTGAGCCTGACAAATGTTGCCTGGCAACCCTCATCCCAAAGCCACTCCACTCCCTTGTGTAGGAGTTGGAGCAGAGGGGCTGCGGTGGCTGCATAGTCCTCAATGAAGTCTCTACAGTACCCGGTTAGCCCTTGGAACGACCTCACACCCGTTACTGTGTTAGGGACCGGTAGTTCTTGTGCCGCCTCCCTGCTAGCCTTATCTATGGCCCTTTCTCCAGCGCGCACGGTCAGACCGAGGAATTTCACCTCCTGCTGGCCGATCTGCGATTTCTTGGGATTTACCTTGAAACCCTTCTGTCCTAACAGCTCCAGCAGCTCGGCCAATAGTGGGCCATGCTCCTCTCTCGAATCAGTGAACAGGAGCAGGTCATCCACATATTGAACTAACTGTCTGGGCTGGCTAAATTCCTTCAAACTGTCGGCCATGCACGGATGGAAAATGCTGGGGCTGTTGTGGAAGCCCTGTGGCAAACAGTTCCACGTGTACTGTTGCCCTTTAAATGTAAAGGCAAACTTGTACTGATCCTCCGTACAAGGATGGACCAAAACCCATTTGAAATATCCAGGACCGTGAAAGTGGTCATGGATGCTGGAATACTCCCGATGAGGTCGGCAACTGCTGCTACTGTGGGTGTACAGGCTGGGATGTTGCTATTGAGCACCCGATAGTCCACCGCGGCTCTCCAGGAATTGTCCGGCTTTCTGAGAATTCACGTGGGTAGCTATCGGTCTCGGAACTCCCTGCTGCACTAACGAGGACATGGCTGCTTCCATGTCCGGCTCTTCTTCCCTGGGGAATTTATACTGTTTCTGTGGTCGGGCCATGGGGTCCCCATCTATGCTGACCTCAAACCCTGTGACCCTCCCACAGTCGTATTTGTGAGTGGCAAATGTGGCCAGGTGGGCCTGCACAAATGCTTGGAACTCTGGTGGGGTGTTGCTGACCATGAGCCCGAGGTTATAATCCTCTTTGGGCTTCATGATGCAGAGGGTCCCCTTCCCTTCCTTACCCGGGATAACTACGATCTCACCATTCTTTGCTTTTCCTGCCACCCAAAGGCAGTGATTCCTCAAATCCACTAGGATCCCGTGACCTACGATAAAGTCGGCCCCCAGGACCCCTCTTCCATCCTCCACGTCCCATTTCATCAGGGCACACATCTACTTGGAGCGGAGCGGTCCTATCCGAATGGCGAGCAGGATGGAAACTAGGTTTCCCTACCCGTGAACCCTGATAGACTGTATCGGACCCCGCTGGAGAGAGGTGAGGTGATGGGGTTAGCTGAGTAGATCACGGTGCGCGATACCCCCGTGTCCAACAGATAGGTTCCTGTCACCTTTTCCACCTCCATCTCCAAAAGGGGTCTCCTCCACTCATCATAACGGAGCGAACATAGATACACAGGCTGCGCTGGCTCTAGTCACGGTTGTGGGTTGGATGGGGCTAACGGGGTGAGAGCACCGGTGGCGGCTGCTACTCTCCCCTGGCCAGTCAGTAAGGACCTCATGGCGTCCAAAAGTGACTCGACCTCTGCGGAAGGGGTCCCTACCCCCGCCTTTTGGGCTGGGGCTGTGGGATGCTTTCCCTTCTTATCCTTCCAGGGGTTCTTACACTCCTTCCGCCAGTGGCCATCCTTCCCGTACCCGTAACAATTGGTCTTAGTGTTGGGGGGCTACTCCCTTCCTGGTGCCATTCCTTTCTATTCTGCACTCCTGGTTTTATCTCATGCACCTTCCCCTTGGGTGGGTGTGCATCGGTACCCCTGCCGTTTTTGTAGGCTAGGGTTAGCTGCCTAATTACCGTGAGTTCTGTGGTCTGGGGATCTTTGGGGTCGAACCAGGCTTCTGCCTTGGCCCGGACCTGTGGCAAGCTGTTCGCCACCAGGCAACGGAGTCAATGCATCAGGGAATCCCCATTCAGGAACATCCGGCCTGGCGTCCCCGGGCAAGCTTTCCGGTACACCGGCCACAGCCGGTCCACAAAAGCCTGCGGGGTTTCCCCAGAAAGCTGGATCATCTTCTCCACGCGGGAGAAGGGACTTCCCTCATCCATCCCCATGGCCTCTAGAACTGCATCTCTAAGCTCCTCATACCAGCTCTGACCCTTTTACACTTGTCAGAGAGGGATTGGAGGAGATTACTCTCCAGGGAGAATAGCAGTGTTTTGGCCTTCTCAGCGTCATCGCAGTCGTTGATGCTGGTGGTCTGCTCTATTTCCCTGAAGTGGATCGAGGGGTCTCCCCTTGTGGAAAGCTTCGCGATATGGTTGACCATAACCCTGAGCTGTTGGGTGTTAAAGGGTAACACAAACTGGTTTTGGAGGGTTCCCTCATTGTCGCCATCGGCGGGTGGGCCGAACCTCCGATGCCGTGCTGGGCACATTGGTCCTGGCTCTGGTCTCTCAGGTGGGGGTTGCTCTACCTCTGCCTCCACCTCTGGCTCCACTTCGGGTTCCCCCACCGGTTCCACCCCACCTTGCTGCCAAACCTCGCTGAAAATTGACGCTACGGGTGCTGGCCGTGAGCTCTCATCTCTCTCAACCAGGTCGTCCCTAGGCACCACCGGTGACGTTGGAACTGTCCTCCCCTCGTTCCCCATAAAATCTGCCTGGCCTGCCTTTTGGCTTATGAGGCACACCATGCCTTTTGCCCTCCGGAGGCCCGGCTCAGATTTTCTATCCTCTCTCTACAGGGGCCGTGGTCTGCCTCCTCAAACCCCTGTTCATTAGCTAGCTTGTAAGCGGCTTTTATCTCCTGTACTTTCTCTTCCTGTTCCCGGATCTGCCTTGCCAAGTGGGCGTTTTTCTCCCGCAACCTTAGCTCGTTTCCCTTGGCCTCGGTGACTTGACACTGTAGGTATTCCAACTGGGCCTTGTGTACTCCTACTAAATGTACTCTCTCTTGGTTCAAAGCCTGCAAAGCTACTAATAACTTCTCCCCTGCGAGAGCCTTATCCCGGATCTCCAGGGCTGACTCCCTTAACTCGACTGCCTGTGGTGCAATGAGCCCGTCCAAAAGCTGGACCTGCTTTTTAAAGCACATCAGCCAAACTGCCTTCTCTAAGGACTTCTTGTGTTCCTTTCCCTTTGTCCACTTAGCTGCTGCATCTATCGGACACCCAGCCCTTAACAGAGTGGTGGTCCATTTCTTAGTGATATTCACCTTGCTAAACACATAATCAGAAATCCTTTCCTCCATCACAGTTCGCTCATCCGAACCACTGTCCACTCTATTGCAACCTTGTTGCCGGTGTCCTGCCGCGGTTGCCATTTCTGTAGTGGGTGGCAGGTGCTGGTGTTTGTTTGGCACGTATGTACGCCCAGACAGTTATGCCTCTGACTGTTTTGTGAGCGGTTCGAATCGCTCCCACGCCCCTGGGTTCTAGACACCGGACTTAGGTACAAGGCGGCGGTACAGAGAAGACTCGTGTTGACAGGTGGTTGGATGCAAACAAACCAAGATTTTATTGAAGAAGAAAACTTGATACAACCTTATGGAAAAATTACTAGTGTACACTTCTGCAGGCAAAATTACAAAAGAATACTTCTAACTATACTTATACAGGGAATGGGGAACACACGACACATCGAGGGAAAACAACTATCTTAACAATCCCCTTATCCTTATCCCACCCCCTATACCTAACTAGATTAAGCTATGAGGGGTCAGAACTTCATGCTCACCAATCAAAAGAGTTTGTTAGCTCAAAACAACGGTTGGGTTCGGGGTTCGCTCTTGGTGCTCTCTGGAGCCTGCCGTCATCATGTGGTCTTCGGGCACTGCAAGGGCGTTGTCCAGGTTTGTGTACCCCAAAGTTAAAGTCTCTGCTTGGGTACTGTGGTAAACCACTTTTATCGTTCACTATCGTTACACTATGGTTATCACTGTTATATCGTTACACTATGGTTATCACTGTTTACACTGTTGTATCACTATACGAGGTCGCCTCTTGTCACGCTGTTATACCTGGGCTGACCACTGCTGACTCCGCCCATGGCTCCACCTACCTGCCCAGGTATAAAGGTGGTCGACTGGCTGGTATTCCTCCTTGTTGGATCCGATCACCCACGAGGGTGGGCTCTGTTATTTAGCCAATAAAAACCTATAGTTACTTTCTTAACTCGTCGCTTTTCATTGGATGAATTGATAGGTATATCAATTTTATTGGCTAAATTTTAAAAATGTCTAATGACCCGTCAGACCAGCCAGACGCCCAGCTACAACAGCCACAGCAGCCGGCCTGGCTGCGAGCCCTCCGACCGCCGTACCTGGATCTAAACCCACAGGCAGCAAACTCAGCCCTCGACTTCAAACACTGGCTGAGCTGTTTCGAATCCTACCTGGGAGAATCCGGCGTGCCTCAGAGATCCAAACTAAGTGTTCTGACCGCCCAAGTGAGCCCTAAAGTATTCGCACTCATACAGGACCTTACTACATACGAGGCCGCCATCAACCTGCTGAAACAGCAGTACCGGAGCCCGGTAAATTCTATGTATGCCAGACATCTCCTAAGATCCCGCCCGCAACAGCCAGGAGAGTCTGTAGATGAATTTTTACGGGTGCTACAAACACTCGGCAGGGACTGTGACTTTAAAGCGGTAACGGCTGCAGAAAATACTGAAGAGAATATCCGCGATGCCTTCGTGAAAGGCCTTCGGTCCGACTACTCACGGCAAAGACTGATCGAATCAAAGGACCTCGACCTGAACACAGCTGCAGCCCTCGCTCGCTCTCTGGAAGTGGCCCATCGGGACCTTGAGGCGTATTCCAGGTACTGTACTGCGCGACCCTGGGACTCGGGCCCGACACCGACCGCAATACCCCTCGCACCGCCGCCTCTGGGACCTACCTCAGCGTCGGCGTCCAGGACCCGATCGGGACCGCCACCCCCGGTACCGGCTGCGACATCGGAGCCCCGCGATCGGGCCGCCAGCTGATTTTCTGTGGCCAGGCGAAACACCCGAGGGCGCGCTGCCCTGCAAGAAATGCGACCTGCTCCGACTGCCATAAGAAAGGCCACTTCGCGAAGGCCTGCAGGGGGAGAGCCACAGACGCAAGCAGTGCCTCATGCGAGTTGTGGGGGCGGCCATCTTTCATCAAGGCCACAGATGCCAGTATCCCCTCGTGTGAGTCGTGGGGGTGGCCATCTTTGATCAAGGCCACCGACGCCAGCAGTGCCTCATGTGAGTTGTGGGGGCGGCCATCTTCTCCGCCATTTTATTCAACCTCGTGGGCGCCGCCATTTTGTCCACCACACTCGACCGCCACCTTGTCGCCAGACCTGACCACCGCCTCACCCGCAGACTACAGCAGCTCGCTCAACCATACACTAGCCTCTGTCACACTGGACCAAGCTCGCCCGCATCACCTGTCCAAGTCCATGATGGACATCAAAGTAAACGGCCACGCCACGACCTGCCTGTTCGACAGCGGAAGCACGGAGAGTTTCATACATCCAGGCACGGTGAGCCACTACTCCCTCACTGTCCGGCCAACGCGCAACCGGATCTCGACGGCGTCGAGGTCCTATTCTACAGACATCAGCAGCTACTGTGTTGTGACCCTGTCGGTTAGGGGCACGGAGTATAAAGATTTTAAACTGCTCGTCCTGCCCCAGCTCTGCGCTGCCATCCTACTAGGGCTGGACTTCCAATCCCACCTGCAAAGTGTCACTTTGGCATACGGTGGACCCCTCCCCCCACTCACAGTCGACAACCAGCAGCCTTTAAACCGCCCACCGCATACCACCTGCGGCCTATCCACCCTCAAGGTCCCGCCCCCCTCCCTGTTCGCTAAACTCACCCACGACTGTAAACCCGTCGCCAGCAAGAGCAGGCGGTACAGCGCCGGGGACAGAGCTTTTATTAGCTCTGAGGTGCAGCGTCTCCTGAAGGAGGGCATCATCGAGAGGAGCAACAGCCCCTGGCGTGCCCAGGTCGTAGTCGTTAAGACCGGCGATAAAAACCGCCTAGTCATCGACTACAGCCAAACCATAAACCGGTACACCCAGCTGGACGCATACCCCCTCCCCCGCATATCTGATATGGTCAATCAGATTGCACAGTACCGGGTATTCTCCACCATCGACCTTAAGTCGGCCTATCACCAACTCCCTATCCGCCCTGAGGACCGCCAGTATACAGCCTTCGAGGCGAATGGCCGCCTCTACCACTTCCTTAGGGTTCCCTTCGGCGTCACTAACGGGGTTTCGGTCTTCCAAAGGGAGATGGACCGGATGGTTGACCAGAACGGGCTGCACGCCACGTTCCCCTATCTAGATAATGTCACCATGTGCGGCCGCGACCGGCAGGACCACGATGTTAACCTGGAAAGATTCCTCCGTACGGCCCAACGGCTGAACCTCACCTACAATAAGGAGAAATGTGTGTTTAACACCTCGCGCCTTGCCATCCTCGGCTGCGTAGTAGAAAACGGAGTCATCGGCCCCGACCCCAAAAGAATGCGCCCCCTCATGGAGCTTCCCCTCCCCCACTGTCCAAAGGCGCTGAAGAGAACCCTTGGGCTCTTCGCCTACTATGCCCAATGGGTGCCAAATTATGCGGACAAAGCCAGACCCCTCATGAAGTCCACCTCCTTCCCCCTGACGGCAGAAGCGTGCGCAGCCTTCTCCCTCATTAAGGGAGACATTGCTAAGGCCACTATGCACGCGGTGGATGAGTCTATCCCTTTCCAAGTGGAGAACGATGCATCCGACTTCGCCCTAGCCGCAACCCTCAACCAGGAGGGGAGACCAGTGGCCTTCTTCTCAAGGACCCTACAGGGCCCTGAGATCCGACACTCTTCGGTCGAGAAGGAGGCCCAGGCGATCGTGGAGACTGTACGACGCTGGAGGCATTACCTGGCAGGCAAACGATTTACCCTCCTCACCGACCAGCGTTCGGTCGCTTTTATGTTTAATAACAAACTGAGGGGCAAAATCAAGAACGACAAGATCTTGAGGTGGAGAATCGAGCTCTCCACCTATGGTTATGATATCTTGTACCGGCCTGGTAAACTGAACGAACCCCCAGATGCTCTATCACGAAGTACATGCGCCAACGTGCAAACTGATAGACTGCAGACCCTCCACAACGACCTCTGCCACCCCGGGGTCACCAGACTTTACCACTTCATTAAGGCCCGCAACCTGCCCTACTCCATCGAGGAGGTCAGGACCATGACCAGGAACTGCCAAACCTGTGCCGAATGCAAACCGCATTTCTTTAGGCTGGACAGTGCAAGCCCGATCAAGGCCACCCGCCCCTTCGAGCGCTTGAGCATCGATTTTAAGGGGCCCCTCCTGTCCTCTGACCGCAATGTGTACTTTCTCAACATTATTGATGAGTACTCCCGTTTCCCCTTTGCCTTCCCCTGCCCAGACATGACCAGCAACACGGTCATCAAATGCCTGAACGACCTCTTCGCCTTGTTCGGGTTCCCGAACTATATACATAGCGACCGGGGCTCCTCCTTCATGAGCGAGGAACTTTGCCAGTTCCTATTAGCGAGAGGTATCGCTGCAAGCAGGACCACCAGCTACAACCCCCGAGGGAACGGCCAGGTGGAAAGAGAAAACGCGACTGTCTGGAAGGCCGTTCTCTTAGCCTTAAAGTCTAAGGGCCTCCCACCTCTCGCTGGCAGGATGTCCTCCCGGCAGCGCTGCATTCCATCCGGTCACTGCTTTGCACTGCCATTAACGCCACCCCCCATGAACGAATGTTTGTTTTCCCCAGGAAGTCGACTACGGGAACCACGCTGCCAACTTGGCTGACTTCTCCGGGGCCCGTCTTGCTGCGAAAGCATGTGAGGGCCCATAAAACGGACCCCCTGGTCGAGAGGGTGGACCTCCTGCACGCCAACCCCCAGTACGCCTATGTGGCATACCCAGACGGGCGGGAGGACACAGTCTCCTTACGAGAGCTTGCACCCTCGGGCACCCCTGAGACACCACCGTTACCCCCCACACCCCCCCAAATCCAGCCCAGGTAGACGGCATGCCGGAACCCCATGAGCCTTCGTCGACCACGCAGACACCAGCATTAACACCGGATACTGCAACACCGCCGCCGCTGCTGCGCCGATCAGAAAGACTTACGAGGCCTCCGGACAGACTGACATACCCGAACTGGTAGTACACTTCACCCCGCCGGACTCAAATCTAAACAAGGGGTGAATGTGGTAAACCACTTTTATCGTTCACTATCGTTACACTATGGTTATCACTGTTATATCGTTACACTATGGTTATCACTGTTTACACTGTTGTATCACTATACGAGGTCACCTCTTGTCACGCTGTTATACCTGGGCTGACCACTGCTGACTCCGCCCATGGCTCCACCTACCTGCCCAGGTATAAAGGTGGTCGACTGGCTGGTATTCCTCCTTGTTGGATCCGATCACCCACGAGGGTGGGCTCTGTTATTTAGCCAATAAAAACCTATAGTTACTTTCTTAACTCGTCGCTTTTCATTGGATGAATTGATAGGTATATCAGGTACTTTACCTTGCAGGGATGATTCTTCGTCGACAGCCGCCAGTTTGAGTTGGTGTGCAGATATTTGAAGGTCGGCCGAGGCTGAAGGCCCGATGATTCGAAGCCTCTCAGTTGGTCTTCTTCAGCCGGTCTTCCCTCCTCGTGGTCTTCCCTCCTCCCCTCGTCCCGTCCCGCCTCGCCTGGCCTGAATTGTCCATGTCCGCCCGACCCAGTACCGGGGCGATTCCAGATGGAGTGGGAAAAGGCACGGGCAAAGGCCAGGGGGTAAGCGCGGGATGGGGAAAGAGCGGCAGCCACGAGGGCGAGGGGCCGAAGAGCAGCAGCACACCAACCAACCAACGGACTCCCATGAACGACTCCACACACGAACACACTGCTATCCGGGGCCTTCAATTACACCTTCGTTGAAAACCCTTATCTGCGCGCCAAATCAGGTTAGTTCTTTGTTTTAATTTTGGCGGGCTAGTTTAAAATAATGGTAGCAATTCATACTAACTGGATTTTAGATGGCCGGTAATCACATCTACCGGCCCGATAATTGACTTGTATTGTCCTGAAAGTTGCTTGATGGGCTTGTCCAGCCTTGATAGCTGTGTTAATCTGTTTCCGATAATATATGCAGACTGTTTGATGGCCTTAACTATAGGCCTAAACAGAATTTAGATTTTGTCTCCAATTCGGTCTAATGCATAATTCAGATTCTGTCTGGTTCCAAAATATAACGTTTCTTTTCACAGAAAACCTGCAGCTTTGGTTTTGATTCCTCCCAAGCTGTCTGCGTTGCAGAATCCATTTTAGAATCCCACAGGCTTTCTGCCACGAGGCACGGACGCCATCTTGGGCACCCTTTTTAATTTAAAAATGTCCATGCAGGGTCCCGTTTATTAACAACAACCTTCGAGGAAATGCAGAAATTTTGCGAATCTCACAGTAGTTCCCTGTTTTTTCTCCCCCTCCTTTCTTGAATAGCGATGTTACATTTGTGATCTTCCAATCCGCTGGGACCATTCCAGAATCTAGGGAAGTTTGGAAGATCAAAACCAATGCATCCAATCTCTCTTCAGCCACCTCTTTTAGAACCCTAGGATGTAGGCTGTCAGGCCCAGGGGATTTGTTAGCTTTTAGTCCCATTAATTTCTCTAGTACTTTTTCTCTACTTATATTAATTACGTTAAGTTCCTCACCCTCATTAGACCCTTGGTTCCCCACCATTTTTGGTATGTGTTTTGTGTCTTCTACTGTGAAGACAGATACAAAATATTTGTTTAATGTTTCTGCCATTTCCTTATTCCCCATAATAATTTCTCCTGTCTCAGCCTCTAAGGGGCCAATGTTTACTTTTGCTACTCTTTTCCTTTTTACATACTTGTAGAAACTCTTTCTTGCTAGTTTTCTCTCATCTTTTCCCTTTTGATCAATTTTTTGGTAAACCTTTGCTGGTTTCTGAAACTCTCCCAATCCTCAGGCTTACTATTATTCTTTGCAACATTATAAGCTTCTTCTTTCAATCTAATGCTATCCTTAACTTCTTTAGTTAACCACGGTTGGATCACTTTTCCTGTGAAGTTTTTGTTGCTCAATGGAATGTATTTTTGTTGAGAATTATGAAATATTCCTTTAAATGCTAGCCACTGCTGATCTACTGCCATACTTTTAATCTACTTTTCCAATCTACCTTAGCCAACTCACCCCTTATACCTATGTAATTAGTTATGCTTAAACATAATGAAAAAAGTGCAAAATGTATGGAAGCGTAGAACCACTTTGATACACTTTGAAAGCACTGTTTTAAAAAAAGTATAACGTGCTGAAATAATGCACAGCATTGTTTTTTTAAAGAGACATATGTACAATTTGCAATTAAAATTAAGTTGATCGGTAACGTTTTTTAAAATAGTAAATATTAGCAATTTACAAACATATCTATCGAATCAACATTTAGAAGAAAAATTTAAATCTAAATTTAGAATGGCATTTGTTGTCAAATTTATTGTTGGTAATAAAAAAAATGACTGTATCAGTTCCACAAAGTATGAGTACGAAAGTACAGGAATACAAAACACTTGGGTTCGGACAAGTAATAAAAGGAGCTGTAATGTATTATCACGTGGTTTGTTATGAGCATGCTCAGTTCGCTCTGGCCTAATAAAGCAAGCACATGGACTAGCAACTCATCATGTTTATGCCCTGCATATGTTCTACCCAAAACCATTTTTAAGGATCAAGGAAGGACACAGTGTTCAACCTTCTAGTGGACATGTTTAAGGTCAATTTGTGACACCTAAACTGAATTTTTGCAATGTTTTACTGTTAATGCTGATGCAGAATTGTCTGTGCTTCACCTTCGTGTGTATGTATACACAGCAACAGCGTTGTTAATTCTCACAGGTACACAGGTAGCGTGCTGAGTCACTGTTCAACGGGATCGGGGCAATCATGGCCATGCCTACGGGATTCATTGGAAGCCTTGGCATTATGACCGAGCTCATGGACCATTCAGTTCTTACATAGATAGAATGTTTTTTAAGGCCAATAACATTATTGAGACCAAAGGTGCAGATGAGAATGCTCAAGCTCAAAATAAAGTAACTTGTGAATGGCAGAAAGCAATTTTTATAATGGAGATCGGGCCAGATGTCTGCAGCACGTTGACAAACCTACTTGCACCAGGGAAAGTGAAGGATGTGTCATTTGAAGATATTGGCCCAGAAATTCCGGTCGGAGGCTTCCTGCGGGCGTATGCCCCCAACCTGCAAAAATGAATCGCGCCAACCCTAATTCTCTGGGCCAGCATAGAATTCTGTTGATGTGCCTCCTCAAACTGCCGGTGTGCAGGGCACGCGTATCCCAGGGGCGCAGCTAGTTCGCAGCATCCCTGGGATCACGTGGGCCATGGGGAGCCAATCAGAGCAGGGAATCTCCATTCATAGATTTGACAGGCAGACCTGTCAAATCTATGAATAGAGATCAGCCCCAAAACATAAGTAAAACTTCAAATAAATTCAAAAAAAAGCATCACATTTTTTAAATGACTATAAATTACATAAATTAACTATTTTAAACAAAAATTTTAATTTTTGAATAAAATAATTAAAGTTTTTAACGGGCTAAAAATAAACTTACCTTTCTTTAAAATATTTTAAAATGATAAATCTGTGGATTTTTTTAAACTTTTACTTTCTTCACCTCTTACCTTGTTAAAAGCAGGCCTTGTGTTTCAGACTTACCTGGACTGAAGCACTGCTGAAAAAAACAGAAGTTTCAGCCGTACGCGCTGCCTATCCAGCGCAGGCGTTTGACCTGCGAAGACTTTTCTCCTTTAAACGGAAGTTCCGGTTTCCAGCGCATGCACAGTGCATGAGTAAAACTGGCACTTACGTTGGCCCTACGCATGAGTACACATCCCGTACACACCCATAGGGAACAGAATTTCAGAACCATTGTTGAAAAACTCGAGGACCATTTTGACCCAAAGCCATTAGAAATAGCAGAGAGCTATAAGTTTGGTACCAGAAACCAATCAGAAAGTGCAACCATTGTAGCTTTTAAAAACCTGTCTTTGCATTGTAACTTTGGCACATTTTTGGATTGTGTGTTGCGAGACAAGTTTGTGTGTGGACTGGTGGATGAGCGCACACAGTACAAGTTACTGAACACTTTGAACCTAACGTTTGACATAACGTGCAAAATTGCTCTATGGCGATGACATCTAAGAATGCTAGGGAGCTCCGTCCAACTCAAGTGACTGGTGCAGCTGAGGTCTACAGTCACAAAGCCACCGCTAAGCCTATAGCTGTGAGACCGAGTCAAAAGCATGTCAGTGAAAGCAGTTCAGTGACTTGTTATCACTGCAATGGAAATCATTCACCACAGTCCTGCCAAAACAGAAATGCAAACTGCCAGAAGCGAGGCCATATTTCAAAAGCTTGCAGAGCTAGATCGAAAGCAAGAAGTAAGAAACATTCTAGTGGCAATGCAAAGCAGTGACAACAAAAGGGAAGGGTTCACAATATTGAAGTGAACACACCTGATGTTGAAGCACTAGGCATCTACAGTATCTATGCCACTAATGGCAACTGTAGGGGGGCATCTTTTACCTGGTTTACGGTAATTTACCTGGTCAGCAGCTTTTGCCTGCACTCTGACCAATTTAAACAGCGGTTTCGAATCACTAAACCCCACCTTCCAGTTCTGACTGGAGGAACTTATAATTAATGATATAATTAAAATGGACGAATGATCTGGATGTGAGAAAATCAAACTTTATTAACTAAAGAAAACTACACCACACGAACACAGTAATTACAGTAAATTACTTAACAGGGGAGGACAGACAGCAAAAACGAGGGATAAATGGCTACAATGAAAGTCTTTCCCCTAAATTACCACCCTCTAACTCCTTACTAGATTGCCTTGCCGAGGAGTCAGAAACCTGCTCACCTGTGGTCCAAGGAAATAAGAGAGAGATAGCTTCTCAGGAGCTATCTTTATATCCTGCCAGCTCCTTCTGTTTGGCGCTGAAAGGGACTGTGTGCAAATTCATGCCGAAAAGTTCGAATTGGTGTGTCTCATTGTGTGTAAGGGGCTTTGAATGGGGTTGGATTACTAGGTAAACAGAAGCCCTTTGTCCTGCGGTCATTGAAACCGCAGCTTGAGTGGATAATTATTTATGTCAACAAGACAGCAGTCTCAGTAAATAAACATCGATTGTCAGCAGGGAAGGGAAACTCCCGTTTTTGATTGACAGAGTCTGGCTGCCACTGCTTGACCCTCCCACTTTTCACAGACATCCATGAGCTGCTTTTCCAAGCCCCATTGTCCTGGCCATGCTTTTCTGATGGCCATTTTTAAACCCCTTTGCAATTTACCAAACTCCAGGGAACAATTTTATTAATAAAATGTACTGTCTTAAAGTGTGCGAATTTTTCCACGAAGTTCCTCGGTTCCGGTGTTGTCCACGTGCTGTCCTGCCAACAAGCTTTTTGCAGTTCTGGGTATGTTTAAAAACATTGTCCAACCCAGAGACAATTCAAATCATACAATTCTTCGTCCACGATTTGGACCAATATCTCCAGTACCTTCGGGGCTGAGGGATTTTGCGAACCCCTACACAACGCTAGCAATCGTGAAAAAGACTTCCGTACAAGACTTTTGATCAACGAGCAATACAGTATATTGATATGTGTATCAACACGGTGGCGGACTGCTCTATAATGAGAAAGGATGCGTATGAGAGTAAGTTTAACCAAGTACCACTTACAAAGAGTACCGTAGAGTTAAAAACCTACTCTGGAGAAATCCTAGAGACATGTGGACAAATGAAATGTACAGTTCAACACAATGGCCAGTCAGTAAAGTTGCCTATTATTGCAGCAAACTACAACAACAGGCCAACTCTCATGAGCAAAGGCTGTTTGAGAAAGTTAAAACTAGACTGGAAAAACGTCTTCAGTGTAGATGCTTCAAAGAAGTGACTTGACACAATGCTGAACAAGTATGAAAGCATGTTCACAGACAGTTATGAGGGTATCACTGGGTATGATGTGTTTCCGCATCAAGTCCAACACAAAGCCTGTATATTATAAGGCAAGGCCGGTCCCCTATGCGTTGAAAAGTCAGGTGGAGGAAGACCTAGAGAAACTGAGAGAGAACGGAGTACTAGTAAAAACTGACAAAAGTGAATGGGCTACGATTGTGATAGTGGCCAAAGCAGACAAAACTGTATGCTTGTGCGGTGACTACAAAGTTACTATCAACAAAGCAGTTGACAATGAGCAGTACCCATTACCTACATCATAAGATTTGTATGCAGCACTCTCTGGGTCAAAGGTATTCTCCAAGCTTGACCAGTCGCACGCTTACGCTCAGCTGAATATTGACAGAGAGTCAACAGTATCTCACTATAAACACACACAAGGGACTGTACTCATACACCAATCTGCCGAATGGTGTAAAGTCCTCCCCAAAAATCTTCTAGGCTACGATGGATAACATTTTGCGAGGAGTTCCAAAATTGCTTATGCAATCAAGACAATGTGCTGATCGCAACAAGCAGCAAGGAAGAAAATCTAGAAGTGTTAGATATAGTGCTTCAAAGGTTGAATTCCCACGACGTCAAATTGAAAAGGAGCAAATGTGCTTTTGTGCAGCCCGAGGTTGTGTACCTTGATCTGAAAGTTGATGCAAATGACTTGCAACCAGTGAAGGAAAAGGTTGATGCTGCCATCAATGCTCCAAAGCCACAGAACATGTCTGAATTAAGATCTTTCCTTGGTATGGTCCAGTACTGCTCACGTTTCTTGCCTGAGTTAGCAACCATGTTAGCTCCATTGCACAAGCTCCTCAAAAAGGATGTCCAGTGGAACTGGACGAAAGCACAACAGGAAGCTTGCAATGCTTGCAAGAGTGGTCTCGCTAGCGATGCTCTACTTGTGCACTATGACACAGAGCATGAGCTTAAGTTAGCGTGTGTTGCTTACAGCTATGGTGTGGGAGCTGTCATAAGCCACTTAATGGATGACGGCCAAGAGAAACCAATCGCATTCGCATCGCGAACCCTCACGAAGAGCAAAAGAAGCTATGCGCAAATTGAAAAGGAAGCACTCGCCATAGTGTTTGGAATCAAGAAATTCCAACAGTTCCTGATCGGCAGAAAGTATACCCTGATAACCGATCACAATATTGGGGCCCAAATCTGCCATCCCTGCCATGGCTGCATCAAGAATGCAATGTTGGACAGTATTGTTGTCACAATATGACTACACAATTGAATATCACACTTCAAAGCAGAATGCAATTACAGATGCCTTGTCCAGGTTGCCACATGAGGACTCGTGTTGGGAGTGAAGGTGCGATTTGCACACTTGGTGCAGTTGACAAAGACTTTCCTGTGAATGCAACTGAGATTGCAGATGAGACTCAAAAGGACTCAGTACTCAAAATAGTGTATGAAAACACCTTGAATGGATGGACTGATCAGTGTCTGGACACAGAATTGAAAACATTCCATAAATGTCATACTGAATTGTCTTGTGACCAAGGTTGTATCAAGTGGGGAAACAGAGTGGTGGTACCTACTTCTTTGAGAGATAGAATTCTGGCTGAACTTCATACTGGACATCCACGGATTGTCAGTATGAAATCAATTGCAAGAAGCTTTGTTTACTGGGCTGGATTGGACAGTAATCTTGAACCACTTGATCATGAACACATACATGACTCAGTTTGACTCAGTTCAGGCTTCAGTAACTGAAGTACCAGGTTCAAACAAGTCTGAGATAGAAACAGGATCATCTTTGAGTTTGAACCAGAACAAAATAGCCTGAAAATTGGTTCAACAACAAAACCTTCTGGCCTAGAAATTCAGTGCCCTTAGCACCGATTTTGCGGCGCTAGAGGGCCTAGCGCTGCAATTGGCGCCGGTTCCTAAATTGCCTGGGGCCCTTCTGCGGCGGTAGACCGGTAGCGCTGCACCGGCACCGATGACGTCATCGGTGTGCGCAGCGTCCTGGTTGCCGTGGTAACCCGGCCCCAAGCCGAAATTCAGTTGCGGCCGCCTCGCCAGTGGCAGCCGCAACTAAGACTCCGGCAAACGAGTGTTGCCGGAGTCTGCGCCGGCGCTTTAAGGAGGCGCGGCGGCCGGCCGCTTTCCCGCCGGCCGCCTGCCCGCAGCTCCCTCCCCGGACTTCTCCCCACCCCCCCCGGAACAGATGCAAGCCCGGCACTTGTCCGAGGTGCTGGGCTCATTTTTGCAGAGATTTGCGCGGGCCGCGGCCGGGTGCAGGCAGCTCCTCCTTAACGGAAGGAGGAGGCCTGCACTTCCCGAGCCTGCCGCACTGCAGCAGGCGCCGCAGCGCCGGAATAGCGCCAGTTTTCAGGCGCTAAAACCCTTCAGTAGCGCCGGCAGCCGTTTGGGCGCGGCGCTACTGAATTTTTGGCGCGTGCAAAGGGACTTAGCGCCGGCGCTAACTTCCGGCGCTAAAGCCCTGGCGCAGCGCAAACTCAATTTCTAGGCCTCTGTAAGGAGATCAGGAAGGCTCCGCAAAACTGTTATCAAACTGGATTTGTAGTTCATTCAAATGAAAAAGCTAGGAGTTTTTGTTATGTGGTGCATGTAATGCTTGGAAAGGAGGGACCATAGTTTTGTTGTATTTGAGAGGGGAATACATGCATTTTTTTTAAGGGGGAAACAGTGTAATGTATTATCATATGGTTTGGTACGAGCATGCTCAGTTCGCTCTGGTTTAATAAAGCAAGCACATAGACTAACAACTCATCGTGTCTCAGTCCTTCATTTATTCTACCCAAGTATATTACAGGAGCCAAAATAGGTTAGTGAGGAGGAGAGTGTTGGGTGAGTGGGATTTGGTGTGGGGCAAACGACAGGCAGCTGAATTTTGTATACATTGGAGTTTATGGAGAATGGAGGAAGGCAAGGTTGATACTGGAGAAATCGTGTCTGGAGGTGACTTCTGGCCCACCAGTGTGGCAGTTACTCCATAGGGCCCCCGTTTAGCGATCCTCTAAACATCAGGGCGCAGTCTGGCCGAAGAACTCAAATACCAGCAGAAATAAAGGAAAAGGAGCAGAGAATATGTCGGGAGCTTTCCAAATCAGTAGCAAAATAAACAGTAACGGGGAAAAGACTTCACCACTGGGAGAGCTCAATTCTCAGAAGCTTCCGAATAGCATAACGTTTCAGCAAATCAAGTGAAGTAACACGGCAGCAGGAAAGATAGATGCATCAGTAACTCCAGATATCGTCTTAAAGGGAGCACAAGTAGAAACATATTTAAAAGGTTTGTACCTAGGAAGTTAGGGGTGCAGTGGAAAGGAATTAAGGTGATAGGAAATGACAAAGGGGGCCACACAAAAATAAGCCAAATTAAATAATAACCAACTAAAAACAAAACACCTGAGGGAAGATGAAATTAAAAGGGGGAACCAAGTAGAATCAAAATTAAATGGGAGCACTTTGGATTAAAAATATAAAAACTGAAAAAGTGGCAACAGGAGAAATATAATGGCACAGAAATTCAGGTCGGGGGCTTCCCGCGGGTGTAAGCCCCCGACCTGCACTTACCTTGTGCGCCAGCAGTTGAGCTGTAGGGCCCCGTGGAATTCCGATCCGGGGCCTGGTCCAGCTGCTGGCGCGCTGTGCTTGCGTATCCCAGGGGTGTAGTTAGTTCGATGCGTCCCCTGGTATCACGTGGGCCATGGGCAGCCAATCGGAGCAGGGAAAAGCCCATTCATAAGACTTATAAATATTACGGCTCCAAAATAGCACTAAACATTCAAATACATTTTTTAAAAAATCACATTTTTTAAATAAACTAAAAATTACATGAAATAACTATTTTAAACAATAATTTAAATTTTTGAAAAAAATAATTTTATATCCTAACGGGGCTAAAAATAAACTTACCTTGCTTTAAAGTATTTAAAAATAATAAACCTGTGGAAAAAAATTTTAAATTTTAATTAATGCACCACTTACCTTGTAAAAAGCAGACCTTACGCCTGCTTTTTACATTTCTAAATCCTGCAGGCTTACGATCCCGGAGAAACCTGTAAAAAAAACGTAAGTTTGATGCGCACACGCATCCTCCCCCACACACGCGTTCGACCTCTGAACCTCTTCGTTCAGAGGAACGGAAGTGCCGGTTTCCTGCGCATGCGCAGTGCGTGCAGGAAACCGGCACTTCCATCGGGCTTATGGGTGAGTACCCCGTGCGTACTCACCCGTGGAGACTCGAATTTCTGGGCCAATAACATTCTGGTATACTGTATATGAGTAATTTGAGACATGAGGTGGTATGTGTAGCATGCTTAAGATGGACAAGGTGACTTTAGACATGGCCTAGAAATTGGGTTGGTAGCGCCGGCGCTGAGCGCCTAAAGAGACCTAGAATTGGGGCGAAGCCCTATGTTGGGGCGAGCGCGATGAGGATAGCGCCGACTCAGAAATTGACTATACATTTAGCGCCTGCGCTAAGTGTTTGCGCGCGCCCGCGAGCGCAAATGGCTCATGATGTCATTTCAGTGTGCAACGCCTTTTAGGAGCGCCTGAGCGCATATTGGGTGGCGCCCGGAGCCTTAGTGCCCAGCGCTATTAGTGACAGTTCGAAGGAGGGCTAACAGGCCCTTCTCGGAGTAGGGCGGCGCTATTTAAAGGGGACAGCTCTAGTGCAGAATCTTCTGCCACTTGGCCTGCTAATTGCGATCGCTGCTGGAGAGAGTTGGCGAGCTAATGTGGAGCGGAGTTCTGGGATTTGAGCTTTACAGTACTTGGTACCTTCAACCCGGTCCGAAGCACTTGCAGCACTACACCTAAAAGCCTTTTGACCAACTGGCATCGGAATGGGAGCTTGTTTGGAGGGCGACGGCCTCATTGCCCAACACTGTGAAGGGGCAGAGAGACGGCGGGAGAGAGGCCGGGATTGGCCAGAAGGAGGAGGGGCAATGGAGGTCGGCCAATCCGACGGGAGGCTGCGAGGGTCTTTAGGCAGCAGGTGACAAACCTTGACATGTCGGAGGAGCAGTGTTTGCGAAGGCTCCGAATCTGGAGGGACATTGTTACTGATCTGTGCCACCTGCTTGGTCAGGATCTGCAGCCGCGTGAACGCTGCAGAACCTCTCTGTCCGTGATGGCTACACTGACAGAAGGCCTCCATTTTTATGCCAACGGATCCTTTCAGTCAGCCATTGGGGACAATGCGACTGTCGCTCAGGCTGCAGTCCGCTGTTGCATCCGGCAAGTGACAGATGCCCTTTATAGGCGAACGCGTCCATTCATTACCTTCCCTCGGACCCTGCACAAGCAGGCGGAGGAGGAGGAGTATGAGGAGGAGGAGGAGGAGGAAGAGCAGGCGGAGGAGGAGGAGGAGGAGGAGGAAGATGGAAGGGCTGCTGAAAGTGGAAGGTCCATTCGTCAGAGGCTCCTCTGGACTCGTCTCGACACCCCTGTGGCGGAATGATGAGAGTCTTACCTCATGGGCACTTTGGATGTTTGAGGGCCTCTGCATGCCAGCATCACTGAAAGTAGTCACATGCACCAAGCAACATTTAAACTTCTGTTTATTGACACAAAAGTCTTTCATTACAGCTAAACAACATAAAGTGAGCAGAAACTATCACTGCCAAAATAAAAGTGACCTGTTCGGCAAAGCAGCAAAACTCAACAAAAATCTGCACCTATAACAGCAGGTGAGGGTGTCCGTGAATTTGGACAAACAAACATCTCAGCACCTCCCTCTACAACTGGCCCCTTGAGGGAGAATGACTTCTCGTTCGCGCCCAGCCCCTTCCCTCCCTGCTGCTCCTATGTAATTGCACCCCAGTGGCGGCCTCAAGGCTGGGGGACGCTTGCCGGCTGTCTGGAAGCGCAGAAGCCCCTGAGGTACGACCTGGCCGACCTCTGGGCTTGGAGGGTGCGGATGCGGGATGCTTGCTTTGAGCATGGCTGGGAGCAGTGTGGCCTGCAGGTGGTGGCAGCTGCAATGCAGGCATCCCAGCGCTGGCATGTGCAATGGTCTCCTGCCGAGAGAGGACACCTGCACCATGGTCGGACGACACACTGGCTATCTGAGGGGAGCGGCTCGGCTCATCCGCCACAATCGCAGGCTCCATGGATTCCTGGCCTTGTACGGGAGTGGAAGGGCCCGGGGTGATCCTGTCTGATGCAGAGAGGGTGGCTGCAGTGAGACATCGCGTTGCGTCAATCTGGCTGTGGAGGAGCCCAGCAAGTGAATGCGTGGCAACAGTGAGGACCTGTGTGCCAGGTGCCAGTACTTCGGAGAAGGCCTGGACAGTTCTTCCCATGGCTTCGGACAAGGCAGGAGCCGACCGCTCCACTGCCTCGGACAAGCCCTGCACAGACCTTTGCAGGGATTGTCCGAAGCCCTGAACAGTCCTTTCCATTGCCGATTCAAAGCCATGGACAGTCCTCTCCATTGTTGGGCTGAAGCCCTGGATAGTCCTGTCCATTGTGGCCCCGAAGCCTTGGATAGACCTGTCCATTGTTTCCCCGAACACCTGGAGAGACCTCTCCATTGTTGCGCCAAAGCCCTGCAGAGTCCTCTCCATTGTTGCCCCGAAGTCCAACATACTCCTAGCCAATGAATCTATTGACTCAGGCATCTTCTCCACTGCAGCCATCAGCTCCGTATGTCTGACCCGGGCCTGCTTGCTCATCTCTGCCAGGCGCCGGACCTCATCTGCACTCTGTGCAGCAGTCATGACGACCTGCCTTGCCCTGCAGGGAGACGGTGGGCGAACTTGCCTATCCCCCCTGCGTTGCTCCATGCTGCTTGGTCCGGCAACTGTTTCATCCTCAGAGCCACCCCCCCTCCCCTCCAGGGGACTACTATCCCCAGTCTGCAGATGTGTCAGCTCCCCGGATTCTGCAACGGCTGGTCCGGATTCCTCCTGGTCCTCGCCTCCGGTGGCACTGGCACTGGCAGCTTCAGCGCGTTGAGCCCGAGTTGGTGCTGCTTCATCTGAAAGTGGGAGGTAGAAGAGTGGCTTTAGCAAAAGGACAGGTTTGCTGAAAGGCATGCCAGATTGCGGCATGGCTCTGACATGGCTGCACACTGAGGATGCATGCTGGCGGGGGGACCAAGTGGAAGGCAACAGGTGGAAAAGGTGAGAGTCTTACCCTCGCTGTTGGTAATGGGGTCGGCAGATGCAGTGGTCACTGGACCAGACAGACGTCCTCCAGGTATCTGGTGCACTCTCTCCTCCAGATCCGTGAGAGTGACCACTTGTGCAGGTCCGCCACCGGTTCGACACTGTTCTTTTCTAATCTGCGCCATCTTCGACTGCAGGGGAAAGAAGGGGAGGTTCTGTTACATGAGGCCTTGAGACATCATCGCATGCCCCCCATGGTGCAAGAGCCCTTACATGAGGCCTTGAGACATCATCGCATGCCCCCCATGGTGCAAGAGCCCTTACATGAGGCCTTGAGACATCATCGCATGCCCCCCATGGTGCAAGAGCCCTTACATGAGACCTTGAGACATCATCGCATGCCCCCCATGGTGCAAGAGCCCTTACATGAGGCCTTGAGACATCTGTCCATGTGTCTGCCCAGAAAGGGCCATGGGTGCATACTGACAGATGGCCAGTGGCGCATCATTGCAGCAGGGTGCCCGAAGTCAGCTGCAGATGGAGGGAAGCACAAGTTTGGTAAACCATCACTCACCCTAACGATCCGTGTGAGGTCGTTGAATTTCTTCCTGCACTGAACAGGGGTCCTGGTCGCCATGCTGCTGGAGTTGACCCTCACAGCAACCTCCCTCCAAGATCATCGGTAAGCCTTCTGATTTGGCCTCTTGCCATTATCCGGGTACAGCACCTGTCGACGGTGTTCAACTGCAGCCACCAATTGGTCCAGAGCCTCAGTGCTGAAGCGCTCTGCTCTCTGCCTAACCTTCTCCATAATGATCAACTTCGTACCGCCAGACAAGGGCGAGCGCCGAATCTGAGGCCTACAGGGCGTTGGGTGTTGAAGCTTAGTCTGACTGACCCACCCCTTTAAGAGCCGGCCGGCGCCTGCAGGTCTCGTGCTTTGCCGTAATTGAGTTCACCTGTGCTGCGCCCGTCCGCATCGAAATTGAGTAGCGCCTGACCTTTTGCACCTTAAGAGCACCGTGCAACGGCTGATTTAGCACCTGAATCCCCTTTGGGGGCGATGCAACCCAATATCGCCCCAGGCGCGGATAGCTCTCGTCTGGCTATAAACTTAGCGCATCGCCAGTTCTAACGCCTCAAGCGGGGCTATACCCAATTTCTAGGCCCTTTCCAAACCTCTCCAACACTTTTTTTTCTTGTGTCATTTCTGGATCTGATGGGTTGAGATTGATGGCTATGATTAGTCAACAACGCCATTATCATTGTATCATGTGACTACCAGGATGGTAGAAGGCGAATTAGAAGGACCGTGGTTTTTCTTCATCTAGCAATTCCTATGAAACAGCTGAGAGAAGAAAAACTAAGATGGAGACCTTGAGATGTGCTTGCTGTGCGATTTTTACAAATGATAAAGGCAGATACAGTAGAGGGGTGAAGAGATGCAGAAAAAAATGCCCATTAATCAGTAAGCTTAAAGAGAAAGCTATGGCCTTAGAGAGCATGATGCAGGAATTTACAAGGGCAGATAGAAACAAGGCGATTTTTGAGGGTGAATGGATAGTATTAGATTCAGTGAGTCATCACAGGTAAGCGACATGCCCATTAGCACCAGGATTGAAGCTGGAGACCCATACAGTCAGAAACAGCATTGTCATGATAAAGGTACAGTTGCCAAAAGAAGCCATGGTAATGGAAATACTTGATGGATTAAGGCTGATAAAAGAAGCAAGGAACATAGAGAGCCTTGTGAAGCTACCCAAGAGATTACACTAGCGAACAGATACCTGGCACTGCCTAGCATACAGAAGGATAGAAGGTCCAAGAAGTAAAGGCAGCTGGAAAGCTAGAGGAGAAAGACACAGTTTGCAGGTCAGAGATTGCAGTCACAGGTAATTCCTTGCTCAGTAAAGTGCGTGTTGTAAAGACAATACGTTCAAGATAGTGAACTTTCTACCAGGAGCTACCCAAAGAGAGAGACACTATACCCAGGAGCAAGAATTTTCTGTTTTATTTCAGTTTCCAGCATTTGTAGCTTTTCCTTTTTGGATTTCTGACCATTAATAGTCACTGGGCAGAAAATCTAGCCTTTTATAAATTTTATGGCCTAGAAATTCGGTAGCCCCCAAAAGCAGGCACAGGGATCGCGATGCGATAGGAACCCACGTCTGTTCAGAGGACTGCAGGAAGCAGGTAAAATTCATGCTGCCTGCTACTTTGCATGGTTGTAGTGTTCAGCCGAGTGCTGATTGCGTTGCTGAGAGGCTGAATGCTCAGTAGGGGGCCCAAGTTCGTGTGAGGCTAGCTCCAATTAAAGCTAGCCTGCGCAACTTCAAAGGCAGTTGCACCTCTTAAACGGGACGTATCTTCTGCCCGCAACAGGTAGTGGAAGTGATTGTGAAGGTTGCTATCAGAAAAACAAGATTGAATAATGGCTCAACAGGCCAGAGAAAGGACTCCAAGATTCCCTGATGCAGCATTGGAGACGTTGGTCCAAGAGGTCAACTTCAGAAGAGAGGTCCTCTTCCCACGTGGACCAGGCAGTCCTCCAGGCAACAGACTAGAGTGCAGTGGGAGCAGATTGACAATGTGGTCAATGCCAGCAGTGTAGCCCCGAGGACCTGGACTCAGTGCAGGAAGAAGTTTAATGACCTCACACATGTGGTCAAGGTCAATGAATTCATCTTCAAATGCCATATCCCACCATCTGCACCATTAGCCTCACACACTGCTCAATGCACCACACCCCCATCACTCACCTACCAACAATCTCCACCAAACATGACTTATAACTCATATTCATAGCTTCAACTCACTCATTCACACCCATATCTCACAGCTTGAACCCAGCTATTCAACCATGTCAGGCACATGACCTAAACACATTGCACCAAACTCACTGACACATTTCCCTTTCTTTTGAAGGAAAAGGTGGTGTATAACCTTAGGCAGCAGACCTAAACCAGTGGGGGTCAGGTTCGCCTGCATCAACTCACCCCCTTGGAGGACACCATGCTGGCCATTCTTGGCAGGAGCATGACTGAGCCCGTGGCCAGCGGCGGGGCTGAAGGAATTCAAGATGCCGGTATCCTCATATGTTACCATTCTCCTCACTATCCACTTCCCCTCATCCCAAAATCTCTTCTGATTTACAATCTGCACATGGTGTAAGCATGCAGCTATTGCTTTCCCCCTCCCCTCCCCTCACCATAACCCTACACTTGTGCTTTTCTCAATTTACACATCCAAGAATTGCAGTCTGCCCAGCCAGTGTTCAAAGAACAAGAGGGAGAGGAGAGTCCAGACACAGAAGAAGCAACACCGTCACTCGATTTGATATGCCGAGCCACCAGCTCAGATTCTGACACTCGGTGTCAATGCGGGATCTGCATGTGGTGAGACACCAGGCACAAGCTGTGTTGTGTATGTACCTTTAAGGGAATAACTGGTCTCAGACTGCAGTACCGGCAGTGACCACCCCTGTAAAAAAGGCCCTAGCAGGCTTCTGTAGTTTCAGTTTCCAGGTTGTCTCCATTCAGTAAAGACTTGTTATGATCAACTCCTGCAGTCCGTGTCTCAATTATACACGGACATAATACTGGCGACGAGTAAGAAACAAACTTACCTGCAACTCGGCAGCACCTCAGACGACGTTATTGAAGGTCGAAGCCAGAAGAAAAAAAAATAATCCAAAGAAACTCGAGAAACGGGCGTCGACCGTGGGCAACCGCCCTCCAAATCATCGAATTGAAAAGTGCAGGAGAGACTGTCGAGAGCCAGGCTTGGTTCTCAAGTCTGTGGTTTCCCAGCTAATCGGGCTGGTGGCAGGTAGTGCACTGATTCTTCCTGGGCTGCAGCGGGCTAGAGCTCGATCGGGTGGCTCTGCAACGGGGCCGGGCAGCGAGTCGGGAAGCAAAGAGAGAGAGAGAGGGTGGAGCACACAGGGCGCGGCCGGTGCTTCAAAGCCGGGCAGCGTTCGGACCTAAGAAGAGGGAGGGAAGTGTCCCAGAGGGTCTGCTCCACGACGGGAATGGTTCTTCAATTAACAGAGCAAATATTGAAGCGCGATAGAAAAATAAAAATATAATCGCCAGCAACAGCGTTGGCCGCAGCGGGAAAGCGCGGGAGGCGCCATCTTAACTCGGTGGGGAAGAAGGAAAAGCGCGGGAGGCGCCACTTTGATCCATTGGGGATGAAGGTAAAGCGCGGGAGGCACCATCTTAGATTATCAAGATGCCGAAGACTGGCGATATCACTGCGTTCGATAATGCAATAGAAGACTGGACCACGTATGTGGAAAGAGTCGAGGTATATTGCGAGGCAAACGAAATAGCCAATGAGAAAAAGGCATCGGTATTGCTAAATTTAATGGGCGCAAGAACGTACGGCCTATTGCGGGACCTGATTATTCCAGCCAAACCGAAGGCGAAGAGTTTTAACGAAATTGTTGCTATCCTACAGGAACACCTAAATCCTACACCGCTGCTGATATCAGAAAGATTTAAATTCCACAGGAGAAATCAGCATAAAAATGAGAGCAATGCTGATTACCTTACGGAACTACGCAAGCTATCAAAGCACTGCCAGTTTGGAGCAGGACTGGCAGATGCCTTATGAGACAAATTTGTCTGTGGACTCCTGAGTGAAGGAACCCAGAAGAGGTTATTCTCAGAGAAAGAGCTGATGCTAGATAAGGCTTTCAGCGTGGCAGTATCGTACAAAGCAGCAGCAAGGGGAGCTGCGGAAATACAACAAAAGCCACAGGAATATGGCACCCACGAAATGACACGGGGATTTGCAAAATGTTATCGCTGCGGCAGAACAAACCATGACCAGAAGGACTGCTGGTCCAAGGACAAAATATGCAGGCAATGCGGAAAGATGGGACACATTGCATGAGTTTGCAGGTCTGGGAAGAAGACCAATGACAACAAAGAGGCTACTAAGGAACCGTACAGGAAATTACAAAAGATGACGGACAGTAGTTCCGAAGAACAGATGAGCGATAGTGAATCCGGGAACAAGATACTAAGCTGTCTCAAACTTCACAATGTAATCGCAAAAGAGGATCTGCGAACCATTTGGGTCACCCTCACGATAGCAGGGTCCCAAGTCAAAATGGAATTGGATACAGGATCAGCTCTAACCGTCATGAATCGACGAGACTACGAGCGGCTATTCTCACACATAACCTTGAGAGAGACATCCATTGTCTTGAGGACGTATACGGGGCAAAAAGTATACCCCAGAGGAAAAATAAGGGTGCCTGTCGAATACAACGGCAAGAAAATACGGAAATTGTATCTCTACATTCTGCAAGATGGTGGACCACCGTTATTGGGACGTGAATGGATCAGAAAGATAAGTTTAGACTGGCACTCCATTCAGGCACTGACGGTGGCTGGTAAAAAGGATGACGACGTCACTCCTGGTCGATTGTCAGCAATCTTAGCTGACGCCAAAGAGGTATTTCAACAAGAACTGGGCACTCTTAAAGGCGTAACCGCCTCGATAAAAATAGAGGAGAATGCAATTCCCAAGTTTTTCAAAGCAAGACCAGTACCATATGCAATTCGCACAGCCGTCGAGGCAGAGCTGGGGAATCTGGAGAATGCAGGCGTGTTATCTAAGGTAGACTGGAGCGAGTGGGCGACACCCATCGTTCCCGTCATGAAGAAAACGTTAAACAATAAGTCTGAGGAGCCAAGGAATGTTCGCATCTGTGGGGACTTCAAGGTGACGGTGAACCCAGTCCTTCACACAGTACAATATCCTCTTCCAAGGATAGAAGATATCTTCGCCTCACTATCTGGAGGGAAGCGTTTTACAAAAATTGACCTAGCACAAGCATATTTGCAGATGGAGGTTGAAGAATCCTCTAGGAAGTATCTCACGATAAACACTCACAAAGGTCTTTACCAGTATAATCGACTGGTGTTCGGAGTAGCATCAGCTCCGACGATATGGCAAAGGGCGATGGAACAAGTCCTGCAAGGGATTCCGGGGACTCAGTGTTACTTAGGCGACATCCTAGTGACAGGTGAAGATGACAGTGAACACCTTGCCAACCTAGAGCAGGTGCTCACTAGACTACGTGAACATGGGCTACGAGCCAATCGCCCCAAGTGCGAGTTTTTTAAGAAACAGATATCGTAATGTGGCCACGTGATTGATGAAGAGGGGTTGCATAAGTCCCCTGACAAAATTGAAGCGGTAGTTAAGGCTCTAGCGCCTGAAAATGTGTCGCAACTGAGGTCATTCCTCGGATTGCTGAATTACTACCATAAGTTTTTGCCGAATTTGTCCACAATTCTGCATCCACTGAACGCCCTACTACGAACGGGAGTAGCATGGAAATGGAGCGATGAATGTAAGCGGGCCTTTCAGAAGAGTAAGGACCTAATCACTTCAAGAGAAGTATTGGCTTACTACAATCCATCACTACCGATAAGACTGGCGTGTGTTGCGTCTCCCTACAGCATTGGGGCGGTACTGTCACATAAATTCCTTGATGGTTCACAGAGGCCGATAGCTTTTGCGTCACGCTCGTTAACTTCGGCCGAGCGTAACTACGCCCAGATTGACAGAGAGGCCCTCAAACTGGTGTGGGGGGTGAAGAAGTTCAATCACTACCTGCACGGTCAGAAATTTACTCTACTAACTGATCATCAACCTCTCGTCTCCATTTTCAACCCTCAGAAGGGCGTACCGATAATGACGGCACAACGGCTACAGAGGTGGTCCCTTTTCCTAGGGGCACACCAATATGACATCGAGTACAAAGGAACTAAACAGCATGGGAATGCTGATGGATTGTCGCGCCTACCGTTGCCGACGGTGGAAGAAGAACTGGCAGTGGATCCAGTGGAGTTATTCCACTCGACTATAGTCGAATGTCTCCCTGTGACGAATGCAAACCATAGAAAAGGATACACAAAATGAACCGACACTCTCCTGGGTCTATGATTTAACGGTGAAGGGATGGCCAGCACATGGCGAACCACTGCTGCCAGCATTCTCGCCGAGAAGAGAACAGTTGTCAGTGTGCAGAGGAACCTTGATGTGTGGATCCAGAGTAGTAATTCCACCCAAATTGAAGGATAGAGTGCTCAATGAGCTTCATGAGGGTCATCTGGGAGGGGTAAAAATGAAGAACTTTGCCAGAGCGTTTGTGTGGCGGCCGGGAATCGATAGAGAAATCGAAGAGATGACCAAGAGCTGTACAGGATGCCAGAAGGTCCAAAACGCCCCACCACAAGCCCCTCGACATTCATGGGAGTGGCCCTCATCTCCATGGCAAAGGGTGCACATTGATTTTGCTGGTCCCTTTATGGACTCGATGTTTTTAATTGCGGTGAATGCACATTCAAAGTGGCCAGAGGTAATAAAAATGTCCTCAACCACCACAGAAAAAACTATCACAGTCTTACGAACCATATTCGCCAGGAATGGGCTGCCTGAACAGATTTGCTCTGACAATGGACCACAGTTTGTGTCTGAAGAGTTCCGGAGGTTCTTAAAGAACAATGGTGTTAAGCATTACACATCCGCCCCATATCATCTAGCCACTAATGGATTGGCCGAGAGGTTTGTTCAAACATTCAAGAAGGCTATCAAGGCAATGTGTAATGAAGATATACCCCTACAACACAAGGTGGATAACTTCTTGTTTGCCTACCGGAATGCGACACATGCGGTTACTAACCAAACTCCAGCCATGATGTTCTCCAATTGAAGACTACGATGCCGCTTGGATTTGGTTAAGCCAAATGTCAGAACAGATGTGGAGAAGAGGCAGTTTCAGAATATGAATGAAAGGCCGACCAGGAGTTTTAAGATAGGACAACCAGTTTTGGCCCGGGGCTACCGCACAGAGAAATGGCAGCCAGGAACGATCTGTACACGGCAAGGACCTCTAATGTATACCGTGGACGTTGGAGAGAACATTGTAAGACGCCATGCTGACCAGATTCTAGAGTCACTGGAAAACGTCAACTCCACACCACGATCTGATACACCTGGCGATGAAACCGAAGTACCAATTGCATCTACCGCAGAATCGGTGATATTGGAAGCAGACGAACCAAACAACGACATTGATCCCGACGCAACCTTGCCAGAAGGACCTGATATCCCAAAGAGGTGTTATCCAGACAGAATCAGGAAGCCTCCTCAAAGACTGAACTTATAATTGCTTAACTTCAACCAATGTATCTAGCAACCGTAATTGTAATTGTAATTAGTTATTATTTAGCTGTTAAAGACTTGTTATAATCAACTCCTGCAGTCCGTGTCTCAATTATACACGGACATAATAAGCTGCCTGTAGCCAGGGCAAGGAGAAAGGTGCCAGCTTCCTGAAGGGTGAGGTCACACACGAGTTCTGCTTCACAGGATTCAGACGAAGACCTCGGAGGCGCAGCCTACAGACAAAGGTCGATGGGTGTGCACAATGGAATGTTGGGTGCATTGGCAGGTCTGCCAGCAAGCCTGAATGCAATGTCAAACAGCATGGAAGAGTCCAGCTCCGGCCTTGCTCAGGGCTTTGGGAAGAGGTTGAAGCCCATTCCATCTTGGAAGGGCTGGGCAGATCCATTAACGCACTTGTACAGGGCCCAACCATCATGCTGTGTCTGATGGCCGAAGTCTCAGCAGCACAACCACAAGCAATCCTGTAGTGTATGTAACTGTTCTACCTTTAAGAGAACTATCGTATGTAACCGTTCACCTTTAAGAGAACTATTTTAGGTGTGGCACTACTTTATCTTGGCTGCTGTATACTGTAATACCGACGGTGACCACACCAGTATATAAGTGCTGTGTCAGGATTTATTGGGCAGATTCGCCCTGACCTTCGAATAGTAAAGTCCTGTTTAAGTTACTCTTGTAGCCTGTGTATTACTTCGCTATACAACCCACAGACTTTACAGTGGCGACGAGTTTGATCTTACCCTGCGGCAACAATACTTCTGAAGAAGTAAACGAGCGTCGAAAAGAGGCACCCGCCCTCGTCGTTTTGCTGAGAGAAAACTCGAGTCTGCAGACCAAGAAAGGAGGAAGATTTCAAACACGAAGTCTTCCATCAGCAACAGGCACGGATTGTCCCTTCTGCCACGGTGGTGAGTGAGCCGATCAACACGAGAAGCAAGTCGGCCACGGTGACTGTGAGTAAAGGGAAAATAGAAACAAATAAACGGAGGATAAGGGCGGTGCACTCGACCACGGTCGAGGGGGAAAGGAGCCGGACAGAAGTCGGGCCCAGAGGCGCTGAGACTGGGGCAGCGTGGAGCAGAAGCCGTGGTACAAGCGGGCTGGGGAGCGTCGTGAGACGACTAGACCGCGACGGCGAAAAAGGCCGGACAAATACCGCGACCACGAGGTGCTGCGACCGGGATCGTAAGGCGCGGGAAGATATAAACATAAATAAGCCACGGAGAACTCAGCCACAGCCGGGGAGGAAAGCACCGGACTGCGAGAAGCTGGGAGGCGCGATTGGGGTGAAAAAGGCCAGACAGTGACTGAGGCCACGAAGCGCTGCGACCGGATCGTAAGGCGCGGGAAGAGATAAAAATAAATAAACCGCGGAGAACGCAGCCGCAGCCGGGGAGGAAGCACCGGACTGCGAGAGGCTGGGAGGAGTGATTGGGTGAAAAAGGTCGGACAGTGACCGAGGCCACGAAGCACTGCGACCGGGATCGTAAGGCGCGGGAAGAGATAAAATAAATAAATCGCGGAGAACTCAGCCGCAGCCGGGGAGGGAAGCACCGGACTGCGAGAGGGCTGGGAGGCGCGATTGAGAGCCGCGCGAGCGGGAGAGACAGAGCCCGAGCGAGAGCCGCGCGAACGGGAGAGACAGAGCCCGAGAGAGAGCGAGCGAGAGCCGCGCGAGCGGGAGAGAAAGAGCCCGAGGAAGACTGAGCGACATCCAGCCCAGCGGCTGAAACTGTTCGCCGTTAACGGGTTGTACCCAGCACCGGAGAGACAGAGCCCGAGCGAGGGAGGCTGAGCGAGATCCAGCCCAGCGGCTGAAACTGTTCGCCGCCAACGGGTTGTACCCAACACCGGCTGCCCTGCCGAGAGAAGGGAATGCGCTGAAGCCGACGCGTAGGCGGCAAACCCGAAAGCCAGCGGCCGTCGCCCGAGGGAAGCTTACCCCTCCTGCCAGGGGAAGAAACGCGGGAAGCCGCCAGTAGGCGGGGAAGAAGACAGAAGCGGGAACCGCCATTTTTAAAGTGGGCGGGGAAAGAAGATAAGCGCGGGAAACCGCCATCTGGAAAAAAAAAAGTTAAAGAATATTGTTGTTGTTTCTCAGGAAGAGTGTGAAGATGCCTAAGCATAGTAACAGCAACGGTTTCAATGCCGAGGTGGAAGACTGGCCCACGTATGTAGAACGCATCGAGATATATTGTATGGCTAATAAGATAGCAAATTATGAAAAAGCTCTAACCTTATTAAACTCAATGGGTGCGAGGACATACGGGTTATTGAAGCATCTCCTATCACCAGCTAAACCGACGGATCAGTCTTTCGATAATATTGTTGCTGTCCTGAAGGATCATTTTAACCCCGCACCGCTGATGTTAGCGGAACGATCTAAATTTTACGGGAGAACGCAACGAAAAGAGGAAAGCAACGCGGAGTACTTGGTCGAGCTGCGTAGACTAGCGAAATACTGCCAGTTTAGAGGAAATCTGACAGAGGCATTGCGAGACAAGTTCGTGTGTGGATTGTCAAAGGAAGGAACGCAAAAACGACTACTCAAAGAGAACGATCTTACACTTGATAAGGCTGTCCTTATTGCAGCATCGCACGAAGCCGCAGCGAGAGGCACGGCGGAAATGCAGCGGAAGACAGCGGCACTCAGTGTGGATCAAATGACTTCGGGTACAATGAAATGTTCTCGTTGTGGGAAGACAACACACGACCTGAACCAATGCTGGGTTAAAAACCAGGACTGTAGGAAATGTGGCAAGCTTGGCCACATAGCTAAGGTATGCCGGTCAGGAAAGAAGAACAACAATAATAAGTCACCGCAGAAGAAGTGCAGAAAGGTACATGAGGTGACTGGGAAGAGTCCAGATGAACAGAATTCGGACTCAGACTCCAACAGCAAGGCACTGTGTGGTCAGAGGAGTCATAATGTCAGTAAAGAAGCTGACCGACAAACTATCTGGATCACACTACAGATTGCAAAAGTCCAAGTGAAGATGGAAGTGGACACCGGATTGGCGTTGACGGTCATGAATAAGCATGATTACAAAAAGTTATTCAAACGTATTCCCCTACGGGATACGGAGATAGTATTGCAGACATACACGGGGCACAAAGTATACCCCATCGGAAAGATAGAAGTCAAGGTGAGATACAAAGACAAAGATCACCAAAGGATGGACTTGTATGTGCTGCCCGCGGGAGGTCCACCACTTCTGGGACGGGAGTGGATCAGGAAAATAAAGATAGACTGGCATTCACTAAACACAATGACGGTTGATTCCGGGAAGGAAGAGGTCAAACCTGAACGGTTGTCCAGAATATTGGACGAAGCTAAAGGGGTATTTCAGCAAGGACTGGGAACACTGAGAGGAATTAAAGCAAAAATCAAGATTGCAGAACATGCAAGCCCAAAATTTTTCAAAGCCAGATCGGTACCTTACGCGATACGACCTGCTGTGGAGGCAGAACTGGAAGAGCTTGAACGTTCAGGGGTACTGTCTAAGGTGGACTGGAGTGAGTGGGCCACGCCCATTGTTCCCGTCATGAAGTCTTCATCAAGTAACAAGCCAGGGGGACTGGGGAAGGTCCGCATCTGCGGAGATTTCAAGATCACAGTTAATCCGGTGCTTCACACGGTACAATACCCGCTTCCGCGGATTGAGGATATCTTTGCTTCATTGTCTGGCGGGCAACACTTCACCAAGATAGACCTGGCACAGGCATACTTACAAATGGAAGTCGAGGAAGAGTCGCGCCAGTATCTCACAATCAACACGCACAGAGGCTTGTATCGTTATAATAGACTGGTTTTTGGAGTAGCTTCGGCTCCAGCAATTTGGCAGAGGGCAATGGAGCAGGTCTTACAAGGTGTTCCAAGCACGCAGTGTTACTTGGACGATATCCTGATTACGGGAGAAGACGAGGAGGAACACCTCACAAATTTGAAACTGGTGCTCACCAGGTTGAAGGAATATGGCCTTCGAGTTAATCGCCAGAAATGTGAGTTCTTCCAGAAACGGATCTCGTACTGCGGTCATGTCATTGACCAAGAGGGGCTGCACAAGTCGCCTGACAAGATAGAAGCTGTCGTGAAGGCCCCCGCTCCGGAAAACGTTTCACAGTTGAGATCGTTTCTGGGGTTGATTAATTATTATCACAAGTTTCTGCCAAATTTATCCACGGTGCTACATCCACTGAATGCTCTGTTACGGAAAGAAGTGCCATGGAAGTGGAGCAAGGACTGTAAGAAGGCCTTTCGCAGAAGCAAGGCGTTGATTACGTCTGAGGAAGTGTTGGCTCATTTCAACCCAACGTTACCTCTTCGTCTAGCTTGTGATGCTTCCCCTTATGGAATTGGAGCAGTACTTTCACACAAGTTACCAAATGGCTCGGAAAGGCCAGTCGCATTTGCGTCCCGATCGTTGACCTCCGCGGAGCGAAATTACGCTCAGATAGACAGGGAGGCCCTCAGCCTTGTGTGGGGAGTAAAGAAATTCAATCATTACCTGCAGGGCAAGAAGTTCACATTACTGACAGACCACCAGCCGTTGGTGTCCATATTCAACCCTAACAAGGCCGTTTCCACTATGACAGCGCAAAGGTTACAGAGGTGGTCCGTGTTACTTGGGGCACACCAATATGACATTGAATACAAAAGCTCCAAACAGCATGGAAATGCTGATGGGTTATCGCGCCTACCGTTGCCAGTAGTAGAAGAGGCGGCTACAATGGACCCGGTAGAAATGTTCCACTCATCCATAGTAGAATGTCTACCAGTAACCAATTCGATGATCGAGAATGAAACAAGAAATGACCCGACTCTCTCACGGGTCTACGATCTAACAGTGGAGGGATGGCCAGCACATGGCGAACCAACACTGCCAGCATTTTCACAACGGAAAGAACAGCTGTCAGTGTGCCGAGGAACCTTGATGTGTGGATCGAGAGTGGTGATTCCACCCAAACTTCAGCATAAGGTGCTAAAGGAACTTCACGAGGGACATCTGGGTGGAGTGAAAATGAAGAACCTAGCAAGAGCGTTTGTGTGGTGGCCAGGTATTGATGGAGACATCGAGGAAATAACCAAGAGTTGTCTAGGATGCCAGAAGGTCCAAAATGCGCCACCACAAGCTCCTCTGCATCCATGGGAGTGGCCCTCATCTCCTTGGCAAAGGGTACACATTGACTTTGCTGGTCCATTTATGGACTCAATGTTTCTAATAGCGGTGGATGCACACTCCAAGTGGCCGGAGGTAATAAAGATGTCCTCCACCACCACGGAAAAAACCATCACAGTATTAAGGACCATGTTTGCCAGGAATGGGCTGCCGGAACAGGTCTGTTCTGATAATGGACCACAATTTGTGTCCGAAGAATTCAGGAAGTTCTTAAAAAGCAATGGGGTCAAGCACTACACGTCAGCCCCATACCATCCCGCCACCAATGGCTTAGCTGAAAGGTTTGTCCAGACCTTCAAGAAGGCCATAAAGGCCATGGGTAATGAGAACATCAACTTACAACATAAGGTAGATAACTTCTTGTTGGCGTACAGGAATGCAACACATGCGGTCACAAATCAAACTCCCGCCATGATGTTTTTCAATAGAAGACTAAGATGCCGGCTGGATTTGATTAAGCCAAACGTCAGAAGGGACGTAGAAAACCGGCAATTCCAGGGCATGAATGAAAGGCCAACTAGATCTTTTCAGACAGGTCAACAAGTTTTGGCCCGGGACTACCGTACCGAGAAATGGCAGCCTGGAACTATTGTAAAAAGGCTAGGGCCGCTGCTGTATACAGTGGACATTGGTGACAGCATAATAAGGTGCCATGTTGACCAGATCATAGGGTCATCCACAAAGAGCCAACCTACTCCACAACCTTACACGGCTAATGTAGAAACAGAGATACCCAGAGCACCTACCTCCGATCTGGTAATACTGGAATCAGATGATCCTGACACTGTCCTTCAAGCTGAATTGGCCTTGCCGGAAGAACCTACTACCCCGCCGAAAACTATTACACCACCGAGGCGTTATCCGGACAGAGTCAGGAGACCTCCAGAGAGACTGAATCTGTGAACTGTTTTACATAATTTGTATATATGTTCTAATGATATGGTTAATGGGGAACAAGTATGTTGTAAGCTAAAAAGGGAGGATTGTAGTGTATGTAACTGTTCTACCTTTAAGAGAACTATCGTATGTATCCGTTCACCTTTAAGAGAACTATTTTAGGTGTGGCACTACTTTATCTTGGCTGCTGTATACTGTAATACCGACGGTGACCACACCAGTATATAAGTGCTGTGTCAGGATTTATTGGGCAGATTCGCCTTGACCTTCGAATAGTAAAGTCCTGTTTAAGTTACTCTTGTAGTCTGTGTATTACTTCGCTATACAACCCACAGACTTTACACATCCAACGTCTGACTGCTGCAATGGTAGCTCAGATTGAAGTCATGCAAGCAAAGAATGCTGCCATCATGGCTGGGTTTACCTGTGTTAAAAGGGGCTTGCAGTGTGTCACAGCAGTCCAGCAGTCTGTACTCTAGCAGATTACTAGGATTGTTGAGGCACTGCCCCTGGGGAGTGGCAATGGATCTGTGGAGAACGACCCTGATGCCCTCTCTCAGGATGACAGCATTTGTCATCCCACCACTGCCACTCCGTCAGTGCCCTTGCTGTTGCCTATCAGCCAGCCAGTCCAGACTGTTGCCACCCATGCTGAGGTGGTGCAGTCCGAAGCCGGGCTGACTTGGCCCAGAGCTGCTGGAGTTCACCTTGCAAGGCCATCTGCAGTCTCACCCACTGAAAGTCAGCAGCCTTCCACCAGCCATGCTGCAGCCACTGGGGTAGCACTGCATAGGGGCACCAGGACAGGCAAAGGCACAGGCTAGACAGTCACTAAGGGAAAGCACAAAGGTGATTAGTAAAATTTTTGCTGTAATATTCGATGGATATATAGATAAAGTTCAATTGAAAAGTTAGCTTTGTGGTGGCTTTTATTTCAGCATTGTGGCCAAGATGACGCTATGATGGTCAGTAACAGAAGAAAGTTAAGGTGTGGGATTAATGTTGAATGGGGTAAAGGGGTTGCGGTCAATTGTACTGCAGGTGGAAGCGGCTGTCGGGGTTGCCTTCCCTCTGCTTCCGCCTCCTCCTCTTCCGCCTCCTCCTCCTCCTCCTCCCCTCCCGCTCTTCCTCCTCCTCCTACTCCTTCTCCTCCTCCTGAGCTGGAGGCAAGGGCTGTGTCCTCATGAAGGCCAGGTTGTGGAGGAGACAGCAGGCCAGGATGAATCGGGACACGCACTCCAATCAGTACTGTAGGGCTCCTCCAGAGCGGTCCAGAGAGCGGAAGCATTGTTTAAGGATGCCAATGGTCTGCTCTATGATGTTTTGTGTGACAGCATGGCTCTTGTTGTAAGAATGCCATCCACATGGGGTTATGTTGCAGAGCAGAGTCATGAGCCAGGTCACCCAGTAGCCACTCTCTGGTTTGTCTTGGTGGCTCAAAGACTGAGGGAGCAGTGGACTGGCGCAGAATAAAAGCATCATGATTGCTGCCAGGATACTGGGCATTCACCATCATGATGTGCTGAGCATGGTCGCACACCAACTGCACATTCAGCGATTGTGGTACATCTCAGCATTTATATACAGTGCCCGCAAAGCCATGTACATGCAGTCAGGACACATGTTCCAGTGAGTACTGTAGGGCTCCTCCAGGGTGGTCCAGGCAGCGGAAGTCTGCACCATGGGGAAGTCCGCTATCCTGGCAAAGTTACGTGCACGCTCCATCTGCCTTTCTCTGGTCAGAGCGAAGACAATGAAGTCCCCTCTCCTGACATAAAGAGCTTCTGTCACCTCCCTTGCGCAGCAGTGAACTGGGACATGTTACAGGTGTCCCTGCTCCAGCCTAGAAGGATCCCAATGCAAAGAAATTCAGGGTCACGGTCACCTTCACAGTAACTGGCAGCGCTGTCCTTGCCCTGGTGTGAGGTTGCAGGTATGGTTGCAAGAGGTGGCAGAGTTCTGTGAGCACCTCCTTTGTAAATTGCAGATGCCTCACACTGCTCCTGGCTCAGGTTCAGGTAAGAGAATTGCTCTCAGAAGACCCTAGGTGGTAAGGCCTCCTGCTAAGAGCCCTTCTCCCCCTCTTTTCCCTCCCTCTGCGAGCAGCTTGCCCTCTTTGCTGCCTCTGCTCCATCTCCCTGTCAGACTGCAGGAGCAAGTGGTCTGATCAGAACCCTTGAATTCAAAAGCAAGGCCTTCTCTACTTGCAGCACCACTCCCTGTCACCTCACCAACTTTAACTAACTCTAGAAAGCTCCAAACACTTCCACAAACTTACACAGAGCCAGTATAAATCAAAAAGCAAGTTACCTGAAAGTTGTTGATGATCTCTTCAAATATCGCTTGTGGGGGGTCCGTCTTGCTGCTGAACGCATGTTCAGCTGTGCGAAATTAGGAGAGGGTGTTCGCTCCAGCGATGATGATGAAAATGGCAGCACTGGCATCACATCAGCGTTGCATGCTGATTGATGTCACGAACTGCCTACTAACCATACTTCCAGCGTACGCTCCTAACGGCCGCCCTACTGCCCTCACCAAGATGGCGTCTGGCACGGCCCGCACCAGAAGTATGTACGCGCTGCTCAGAAACCATTTTGGCCCCAATCCGGCATCTGTAGCGCCCAAACAACGGGCGCTATGCAACCAAACTTCTCAGGTTATAAAAAATTATTGAATTTATTTTACTTTTTGTAGCTTTTTTTCACCAGGAAGTTGCACTGACAAAGGCATGCAGAACTTCAAATAAAAGGAAGAATGAATTCCTTGCCAGTGCAGTTTTCTTAACAGAAGTCAGCTAACAGTGACTCAACATTCTATTGTAAAAGCAGTAGCCGTGTAATGTGTACCTGGTGCCTGTCAAAGGACATTTTCTCAGGATATTAATAATTGTGATTTGCTCTCATTAATATCTTTCATAGCACAGGAATAGCACAAGAGTCTGAGGTGATTCAGTTTATGCGAATTACAGATGTACTTGCATCATCATGAAGCATGTCGAAGTACCAATCATCAACAGGCCCAAATCTCACCATGATTTACAAGTACTCTTCACATTTTCAATATCCGTTAAATTATTTTTAAATGCTATTATTTTCTATTTGCTTTCTGTAAGCTGATAGTAGTGGTGAGCATAATGCAGCACACCCTGATTGAGTGCACAGCTAGCTACCCATCATTTGTGTACATATGTTAGGAATGTGCATGTTGATATAAAGATCTGTAATATAGAAATAATAATGCACTGTATTTGGAAAAACGGTATTTTCTACATTTGCAGTAATCACTGTGAAGGTTTGGGCCACTTAAAGTGATTAAAGTATGTTGGGATTGAATTTCCGCAGCGATTGTGCTGATTCTGAAAGATTATTCTGGGTGATTGTAGGATTCGCAAAATTGGATTTTATATTAATAAGAGGCCATGATTTTATATTAATAAGAGGCCATGATTTTAAAGACTGTTTTAAAAGAAGCCCAGAAAAAGGGGCATACAAAATGGCCACCATACCATGTGACCAGCTTATTGGGACACTTTAAAATGGTTCCTGCGCAACCTCAGACAGCTTTGTGGATTCAAACTACAGCAAGTTCTGGAAGCCGTTGCTGAGAGAACGAAACCAGACCCACAAGTATGCATATGGATTAGATGCAGATCTAGTCAAGATCGGCCCGGAGACAGAGGCCATCAAAATGTTGACCCAGACAAAAGGGAACAATTTCATATTCATGAGAACTGCACCCAGCACTAGATAACGAGATCAGCAGGACATTAAAAAAATGAAGGTAATTCCAGACCAGAGATGGGCCTTTACCAGCCGTTTAAGACATTTTAAAATATAATGACTACCCCACTGTGCTCCCAGCCCGCCAAAAGTAAAACAAAGACTAACCTGATTTTGGGCGGGAGAAGGAAGTTTCTGGAAGAAAGGTATATCTGGAAGACTTTTCGGCAGTTGGGGCAAGCTGGAACACAGGCAAGTTTGGAGAGTTACTGAGTTGAAAGGAAGCTTGCAGCTTAAGCTTAGAGCTGGAGAGACAGAGATTGAATCACAGCCAGAAGAAGAAGCAGGCACTCGCAGGAGGAAGAAGAAAGCCAACATCGAGAAGGCCGTCTCAAAACCGGCGTTCCGCCCCGGGGAAGCACATCGGGAGATCATCGACCGTCCCCGGGCCGTTGCCGGAACGAGAGGCCATCGACCCAACTTGGGAGAAGAGACAAAAAAATAAAAACCCCAAGAGGAGAAACCTTCCAGCCACCCCGGCTCGGGAGAAGAGAGAAAAGGAAACTGAAGAAGCGATGGGAGCCAGCCCAAGGCTCCTCTGACCAGGGTCGAGCCGACGATCCTTGACCCCGCCGACATCCAGGCCCGCCGGTGTCCAGCCGCCCCCGACTCCCACCTCAGGAGAGAGGTGTGGCGCAGCTCGCAGGGGCTCCACGATCCACGTGGAGACGAAACGCCTGAAAGGACCAAACACAGACTCGATTTCAAAACCTTGCACTTCCTAGTGGGATTGGTGAGCATGTTTCTGGCCCTTCACAATCAGATCTAGATAGGTTTAATAAGGGGGTGGATTTAAGGGTACAATTAACATGAGTTGTTGTCCCTCGATGTTCCGTGTGTTTCCTTATTACATAATGATCTGTGTAGAGTAGAAGATGCCTGTATTTGCCTTAGTTAGTACTGTGTCATTCTGATTTGTTTGTGTTTTTCCCTCCCATGTACTCCCTTATCTGCTTGCATTTGATTTGATATTTTTCCTTATGCAATAAAATTTCATTTTGTTTCATCAAACTTGGTCTACAAGAGTTTTCTCTACATTGTAGTTCCTGCACCTAAGTCCAGAGTATAGAATCTAAGGGGCGAGTGGGTCAAACCACTCAAGGTTTTACTGTGCAAGAGAGAGAGGCTTCTAGAGAGAGAAACCTCAGGGAAATCTCTTGAGGAAAACCCCTTACAGAAAATGGCGACCGCGGGAGGACTCTGGCAGCAGGATTGCAATGTAGTAGATCCAAGTTTGACTGGTCAAAATGCAATGGATGAGAGGATAGCGGATTATGTCTTTGGCAAGGTAAATCTCACTAAACAGTGGATTTCCGATCTCTTGCTGGATTGGCATCCGGTGGATGCAGCCATCAGGTAGACAGAGAGCAAAGAGCATAAGAAGTCAGTGGAAAAGGCAATGTGGCTGATGTGTTACAAGAAGCAGGTCCAGATCTTGGACCAGGTCGTTGCAGCACAGGCAGCCAAGATCACAACCCAGGCAGCAGAGATAGAGGAAAAGGCCATGGGTGGGGAAAAACTCATCACAGCACTTCTCGCGCTGAATCAGGAACGCCAAGTGGTAGCTAGTCAACATCAGGCTAGGATAGAGTACCTGGAGTGCCAGGTTACTGAGGCAAAGATTAACGAAACGAGGATACGGGAGAAAAACGCCCACCTTGCACAACAGCTAAGAGCGCAGGAGGAGAGAATAGTAGAGGTTAAGGCAGCTTACAAGCTAGCCCTCGAGCACGGGTTTGAGAGCACAGACCATGGACCCTGCCAAAAGACCATAGTGGACCTAAGAACGGCCCTGGTTAAGGCAAGAGGCATGGTGTGCCCGAAAGCCAGTCACATGGACTTTTTAAAGGAATCAAAACAGCCGATTCCAGCTGAGGTAATTGTGGTACCAACCACCGAGCCCTCAGCACCGCCGAGCTATAGTGAGACTTGGTCGGAAAAGGAGGGGGTAGCGAAAGAGGAGGTAGCCGAGGTGGAGTGTGTGGAAGAACCACTGGTAGCAAAGACGGGACATGCGCCGATGAGTGGAAGGATAATAAAGGGAGATTTCCCACAGCCCAAGCCCAAGCCCAGACCGTTGCCCCAGCACCAGCCAAAACCCAAGCAGTAGCCCCTGCCCCAGCTCAAGGAGCTGGTGCAGTTATGAATCCCGCTGCGATTGAATCAATCATAGAGACAATGCGGTCTCTGATGATTTCACAGGGGAAAATAGCTGTCACCACCGGTCTTGTCGTGCCTGAAACCCCCGACCGTTGTGCCCAAAATGACTAGAGCCAGCGCAGCCTGTCGACCTGTGTCCCCCAGAAAGACACGCACAGGAAGAGGCCTCCTGTAAAATGGAGGAATACCTGCGGTGCCAGGTTGCGGAGGCTAAGTTAGTTGAGCAGGCTTTAAGGGAGGAGAATGCTAGGTTAACAGTGAGGTCTGGCAGTTTAGAGGGTCAGCTAAGGGCTTTGATATGCCGTCAATAACTCAAAGACAAGGATTCAACTGAAGGCTTTTAATCACTAAGAACATTGCAGCATTGCAGGTCTTCCCACATCGGGTTCGTCTGGTAGGAATGACTCATACAGCTCTTGAGACCTTTATATGGCAAAAGACAGGGGCGTAGCCAATACACACAATAGGAACAAAAGGGGGCGGTTCACACAATACAAGCAGGTAAAACACATGGGCTGATGAAGGCATATATTTCATCACATTCACCCCTTCTACAGATTTAGCCTGTCCGGGGGTGTGATAGTCCTTCCTGAACGTCGCAACAGTACCTCGGGTTCCGACCGGGAGTCCGTGGTGCCCTCCTGGGCATACCCATGTGCTGGGGGTGTTGCAGGTACTTCTGGGGGTGGTGAGGATACCTCTGGGGATGGTGGGGGTTCTTCTGGGGGTGCTGGTGATGGGTAGTCATCATCGCTTCCTGCCGAGGCGAGGTCCTTTATGGACACGGTGTCTTCACGCCCGTCGGCGTGCTTGACGTACACGTACTGTGGGTTTGCGTGGAGTAGGTGTACTGCCTCCACGAGGGGATCCGTTTTGTGGCCCCTCACATGCTTCCGTAACAGGACTGTCCCTGGGGTGGAGAGCCATGAGGGTAGGGATACTCCTGAGGTTGATTTGCGGGGAAAAACAAACATCTTCTCGTGAGGAGTGGCGTTAGTAGCAGTACACAGTAGTGACCTTATCGAGTGGAGTACGTCTGGGAGAACCTCCTGCCAGCGGGAGGTGGGGAGGCCTTTTGACCTTAGTGCTAAGGTGACCGCCTTCCACACTGTCGCGTTCTCCCTCTCCACTTGCCCATTACCCCGGGGGTTATAACTAGTGGTCTGACTCGTGGCTATCCCCTTCGACAGCAGGTATTGGCACAGTTCATCGCTCATGAACGACGTCCCCCTGTCAGTGTGGATGTAGTTAGGCATGCCGAACGTGCAAAACAGGTTGCCGAGGCACTTGATGACCGTGGCACTGGTCATATCTGGGCAGGGGTAGGTGAATGGGAAGCGGGAGTACTCGTCCACAATGTTGAGAAAGTACACATTGCGGTCGGTGGAGGGGAGTGGTCCCTTGAAATCTAAGCTCAGGCGCTCGAATGGCCGTGTAGCTTTGATCAGGTGGGCTCGGTCGGGCCTGAAAAAACGGGGCTTGCATTCTGCACAGGTGCGGCAGTCCCTGGTCATAGGCCGGACCTCCTCGATGGAATAGGGCAGGTTACGGGATTTTATATAGTGGAATAGCCGGGTGACCCCCGGGTGGCAGAGGCCATTGTGGAGGCCCTGTAGCCTGTCCCCCTGGATGCTGGCACACATCCCTCGTGATAGGGCGTCGGGGGATTCGTTGAGGGCCCCCGGCCTATATATTATGTCGTACTCAAACGTGGAGAGTTCGATCCGCCACCTGAGAATTTTGTCATTCTTGATCTTCCCCCTCTGTTGTTAAACATGAAGGCTACCGACCGCTGGTCGGTAAGCAGGGTGAAGCGTTTGCCGGCTAGGTAGTGCCTCCAGTGCCGCACTGCCTCCACTATGGCCTGGGCCTCCTTCTCTACCGAGGAGTGCCTGATCTCGGGCCCTTGGAGGGTTCTTGAGAAAAAGGCTACGGGCCACCCATCCTGGTTGAGGGTGGCTGCTAAAGCGAAGTCGGACGCATCGCTTTCGACCTGGAAAGGGATGTTTTCGTCCACTGCCCGCAGCGCGGCCTTCTCAATGTCATGTTTAATGCTGTTGAAGGCGGCGTGGGCCTCGGCCGTGAGCGGGAAGGACGTTGATTTCAGGAGGGGACGGGCCTTGTCGGAATAATTGGGGACCCATTGGGCATAATAGGAGAAGAACCCCAGGCACCTTTTCAGGGCCTTGGGAGTGTTTGGTAGGGGTAGCTCCCGTAGGGGGCGCAATCGGTCGGGGTCTGGACCGATTTCCCCGTTTTCCACCACGCAGCCCAGGATACAGAGGCGCGTGGTGCTAAAGACACACTTATCCTCGTTTTAGGTGAGATTGAGTCTGAGGGCGGTTTTCAGAAATCTCGCGAGGTTCGAGTCGTGGTCTTGCTGGTCGTGGCCGCAGATGGTGACGTTGTCTAGGTATGGGTAGGTGGCTGTTAACTGGTTCTCATTGACCATGCGGTCCATCTCCCGCTGGAAGACCGAGACCCCGTTCGTTACCCCAAAGGGGACTCTGAGGAAGTGGTAGAGACGTCCGTTCACCTCGAAGGCGGTGTATGGACGGTCCTCCGGCCTAATGGGGAGCTGGTGGTATGCCGATTTTAGGTCGATGGTGGAAAACACCCGGTATTGCGCGATTTGGTTAACAATATCCGCTATGCGGGGCAGAGGGTATGCGTCTAGCTGGGTGTATAGATTAACTGTCTGGCTATAATCTATCACCATCCGCTTCTTTTCGCTACCCTTAACTACTACTACCTGGGCGCGCCACGGGCTGGTACTGCATTCGATGATACCCTCCCGCTTGAGTCTTTCTACTTCCGACGCAATGAACCGTCTATCCTCCCAGCTGTACCGCCTACTCTTGGTCACTGTGGGTCGACAGTTGGGTGCGAGGTTGGCGAAGAGAGAGGGCGGCTTGACCTTCAGGGTAGCCAGACCGCACACTGTGAGGGGCGGCTGGACCCACCGTAGGTAAGCGTGATACTTTGGTGGTGGCACTGGAAGTCCAGACCCAAGATCACGCTCACACAGAGATCTGGCATTATCAATAGTTTAAAATCTCTGTAATCATTGCCTTTTACCGACAACATAACCGCGCAGAAACCTGTAATTTTTGAGGTATGAGTCTTATCGGCCATGGCGATTTTGCCCTGTGTGGGGACTATCGTTAGTGAAAGTCGTTTTACCAGGCTAGGATGAATAAAGCTTTCGGTGCTCCCGCAGTCAATCAAGCATTTAACCTTGTTCCCGTTTACCTCTATGTCCATCATCGATTTAGACAACGGGTGCGGCCTGGATTGATCCACTGTGATCGAGGCCACCAGTGGGTCCTGGAGGTCCGTGTAGTCGGGGCAAGGTGGTGGACTCCATGAGGGTGGACAAGATGGCTTCCAAGATGGCCGCTCCCACGGTGCGCACGCGGCGGTGGTGGAGTTGGAGGCGGGGTTCCCTCTGCCGACTTTGCTGAAATGTCCTTTCTTCCCGCATTTAAAACAGGTGGTGCCTTTTGCTGGGCACAGATGCCTGGAGTGTTTGTCCTGGCCGCAGAAGTAGCATTTCGGGCCCCGATGCATCGCGGCAGTAGTGGGACTCCTGGTTGGAGGCTGGGGCTCCGATGGTGCTGGGCTGGCCTGAGACCTGGGAGGTGAAGATGGCTTCCAAGATGGCGGCCCCCATGGCACGCACGAGGCGGAGTGGGCCGCGTGGCCTGGGGAACAGGATTCAGAGTTCTTCTGGGCCATATCCAGCGATCGCGCTATATCTATAGCCTGTTTTAAGTCCAGTCCCTCCTTTTCAAACAGTTTCTGCCGAATGTAATTTGAACTGAGGTCCGCAATAAGGGAGTCTCGAATCAGCTCCTCCGTGTACATGATGGCAGACACGGCCTTACAGTTACAGTCTCTGCCCGGTACTTTTAGGCTTAGTATAAAGTCCTCTAGTGACTCACCATGCCGCTACGTGCGAGTAGTCAGAAGATGCCTGGCGTACACCTCGTTTATTGGCCGCACGTAGTGGGCCTTCAGAATGGTGCAGGCATCCCCGTAGCTGGTGGCATCTTGGATGAGAGGGGAGACCCGATGGCTCACCCAGTTTCGCAGGATTCCCAGTTTCTTGTCTCTGGTAGCGGTTGCGGCTGCTATGGCGGTGGATGAGTTTGCAATGAAAAATTCGAAGCATTGGAACCAGTGTCCGAACTGTATGGCTGCGTCTGAGGCATGGGGGTCCAGATCCAAGCGCTCTGGTTTCAGGAGTCGATCCATCTTGGTGTTTTAGTGATTAAAATTGATATGCCGTCAATAACTCAAAGACAAGGATTCAACTGAAGGCTTTTAATCACTAAGAACATTGCAGCATTGCAGGTCTTCCCACATCGGGTTCGTCTGGTAGGAATGACTCATACAGCTCTTGAGACCTTTATATGGCAAAAGACAGGGGCGTAGCCAATACATACAATAGGAACAAAAGGGGGCGGTTCACACAATACAAGCAGGTAAAACACATGGGCTGATGAAGGCATATATTTCATCACAGGCTTGTAAGTGGTTTCGCATGAAGTGGTGCAAACTGTTTAAACCGGGTGCAAAAGCATCAGCAACCGAAGCCAGGTCTGAGGGTAAAGTTCCTCAGCCTGAGGCGCGCGATGAGTCACAGACCATACAAGCTGGCGTTGTAGCCTGCTTGGAAGGAGAAGCTGTCCCGCCCACCTGGGGGGAGGTTTCTCCGATGGCCTGGGACTCGGATGAGGAGGGGCCCGAACATCAAGGTCCCGCTCTCGACACGATTCTGGAAGAGGTGGAGTCGGAGGACGGAGATCCCGCCCTCGACTCGAGCGTGGGGATGGTAGAAATTGGGGGCAGAGATTCTCCACCTGTAGGGACAGGTGAGAAGGAGCCATCTGCCACAGGCCCAAATCCCGAAGGGGCGGAGCCTGAGGGGAGGGAGCCGAAGCCCACAGTCGTGGAAGAGCCACGGGCTGTGAGAGCTGAAGTCTCACCCGAAGGTCCACTCGCCAAGGGAGCCTGCCCAATCCCAAAGGGGCGGAGCCTGAGGGAAGGGAGCCGAAGCCTACAGTCGTGGAAGAGCCACGGGCTGTGAGAGCTAAGGTCCCACCCGAAGGTCCACTCGCTAAGGTAGCCACGCCCAAAGTACCTTTTCGCAGGTCGACTCAAGCGCCTCAGCCTGTAAAACCTTGGACCGATTCCCCCGCTCCCAGTAGACGCCGACTTCAGAAATCCATGAAAAAACACAGTCCCCGATTAACAGCAAAAGGCTGCGGGGAACCCGAGCCACAGGTCACTGCAGCCCCGCCACAGGGAGCGGCAAGCTGCAGTCCAATCAGGGATTAGGCAAGCCGCCCGGGGACGGGCAGCGCTGTACATAAGTTAGGTTTAAGTTTAAGTTTAAGGTGTGTAAATATTAAAAAGATTAGAGTTTAAATAGTTTTAAATTTGCCCAGTGTGTGTGTGTGTTTTTTTGGGATCGAGGTCGAAAGCCCCGATCATGCCGTCACCTAATCCAGAATCTCTCGGGAGCCTGGCTACATTGTTTGATTTATTGCAGGAACCAGAAGAAAGATGAGAGGGATCCTCGTCGCGTTCGTGATAATCGGATGGAGCTGGGCCTATCGGGGCCGCACCAAGGACTCCACCATATACGGGTGCTCTGGAAATAGAGGCCCCATCGCGACTGACGGAACTGGCCCACGGGACGCTGAAGAGACTGCTGCCTACTTCCATGAAGGGAGATGGCCAGGCTGGCTGGGGTCGAACTCTACTGAATACTCCAGCCAGACGGGGTTTGCATACAGAGAAACGTCTCTGATGTGCCCCAGGGTGTGAATCATTGCAGCCAGGATCAGCGTCACCGTGGGCAAGAAGATTTGCCTTGTTTGTTTGGGACATGTACCTTTGGACCGCTGGTGGTGGCTGCGCAAGTTGAGCAGCACCATGAAGAATTCTACGGTGGAATGGGAGAGATTGGGTAATAACACCCATCGGACAATAACGGGAACTCACGGGGAGTTGAGTGTCTGTTGGGACAAATGGTGGGAACCAGATGAGGGGATCTACATCTGTATGTGGGGTTCAGAACGCGCTTGCCCCACAGGCGTCTCCATCTTTTTCCAAAGACAGTGGCAGGATACTGGACAAGGAATGAGGTGGGACGTCAGCTCACGGGCTTGCGGAGTCCCATACTCACAGATCCCAGTAAACGCAACTGAGCTCATCACCCGACCCCGCAAGCCCCTGCCCACAGTTCCAGTAGCTAAAGCCCTCAAGGAAGGGTGCCCCACCATGACAAAGGGACCCGGGAATGGATTGGTATTGGTACCCACAGACCAGGTACTGTACCAAGGGGTCCACTACGCGGTGGCTTCGGTGATTTTAAATCTCACCGAGGTAAGATTGCCAGCGTGGTGCCCCAAGGAAACGGAGCAATTATACCAGGTCCTGTTAACAAACACGTTTAAACAGTTTTACGAATTCGACTTTGCCGATGTCGACAGAGCCGAATTGTACACCACACCACATGAGGTCTTGGACAGAGTAGGGAGGCAAAGAAAGGGTGCAGTAAATGATATTTTCACAGCTTTTAACACAGGAACTTCCGTCATCAACACACTGGATGACGTGGAACTGCAAACCCAGATCAATGGTTTCAAAACACAGCTAAGAAAGATACTGACTGATGAGAAAAAGGTAGTGGGTTCCGAGTTACACGAGGACCCGGCCATGACACTACACTTAAAAGAGATAATAGCTGAGCTGGAGAAATACGCCAGAACGGTAAATGCTCTCATTAGGGAGGATCGGAATGCATCCGATCAGGCTGCGCAGAACGAAGCTTGTGTGTTTACGGGGCGTGGTTACTGGGCGAGGGCTGCAGTAATCTGGAGGATTTAAAGCAAGGTTTAGTCCCCTCCTGGATCAGCAACAAGCACCTCGCAGCCCTCCACCCTTTTGAGAATGCATTGAGCCCGTGCCAGCTCTGACTAGCTTCAGAGGCCTACCCAGTCCCAGTGGATTGTGGACGGTCTAATCACACCATTATGGGTATAGTGGTAAGAATGCCGGTGATGGGAAAGACAGCAAAATCCGCCCCGGTATAGAGGGTGGAGAACATTGGAGTCATTCAGGGGGGGTGTGCACATTCGCTACACGGGGGTCCCACCTTATGTCATTCGATGGGAGCATGCAATGATGGGTACCGACCTCTCGGGGTGCCGGAGCCGGGGAGCACACATCATCCTGTGTCCCCAGCACTTGAATGCCCATTCAAAACCACAGTGCGGGTTCAGAACTGCCGGCGCAAAGCCTATAAATTGCACCATGGAGGCAATGGCACAAGGCCATGTGCCCCCACAGGTGGCATATATAGGAGGTGGGACATACTGTGTCACCACTGCAGCGCCCCACTACCAGCATGGACAGCACGGTTGGTGTCCGGTTAGTGATAGCAGCTTCTGTTTCAAGCCCAGGGCAGAAGTTCAAGTGGCCCAAGAGCGAATTGTCCCCATTCCTGAACCTTCCACTGGTCACATCACTGTGAAAGAGAATTTCACCGATTTGTAGCGATTCGTTGCACATTTTGGATATATCATTCCCCCTCTCCCTGAACATCTCACCAAGATATTAAAAGCCATTGTTGTTTCACAGAAACACTTCTACACACTGGAGCAGAAAACTTTAGAGATAGGGGCAGACATATTGGACATAGTGACCCCACCATGGTGGGACCTCTTCACTAATATAGAAGTCCCTTCCTGGATTAGGATAGCCTCCCACGTTCTTGTAGTGTGCCAGGTTGTCATTGTAGTTTATTTACTGTTTGTACACTGTAAAAAGGTCAAACATTCGCAAAAGTATGAGAATAGAGGGGAATGGAGGGAGCATTATGTGTGGGTAGAAGAAGAGACACCTGTTTAGATTTTGCTGCTTTGTATAAAGTTAAAGTTTTCCCTCCCTCCTCTGTATTATTTTTGATATATATTCATGTGAATTTTGAATTTTTCGTGTATGTACTTTATTTTCTGATTGAAGTTTTATTAGATGTGATGTTATTATTAGAAAGTAATGTGTATGCACTAGGTGATGTAGGGGTATAAGGACCCCCTCCATGCCTGGAAGTAAATTGTTGGATTTTTAACTCCAAGGTATTGCCATCTATAGATGCTTAATGTACACTAGATTTTTCTGAAATGGGAAATGCATGTGTCATGGGGTCATAGATAGGTAAATACTTGGGATGGTTAGATTGTGGAAAGTCAGAAAATTTTGCTCACCCAGAATTATGATACTTCAAGCAAGTTACAGTATCATCAGGGGGGAGTGTAGGATTCGCAAAATTGAACTTTATATTAATAAGGGTCAAATGGCAGAAGAGGCCATGATTTTAAAGACTGCTTTAAAAGAAGCCCAGAAAAAGGGGCATACAAAATGGCCACCATACCATGTGACCAGCTTATTGGGACACTTTAAAATGGTTCCTGTGCAACCTCAGACAGCTTTGTGGATTCAACCTACAGCAAGTTCTGGAAGCCGTTTCTGAGAGAACGAAACCAGACCCACAAGTATGCATATGGATTAGATGCAGATCTAGTCAAGATCGGCCTGGAGACAGAGGCCATCAAAATATTGACCCAGACAAAAGGGAACAATTTCATATTCATGAGAACAGCACCCAGGACTAGATAACAAGATCAGCAGGACATTAAAAACAATGAAGGTAATTCCAGACCAGAGATGGGCCTTTACCAGCCATTTAAGACATTTTAAAATATAATGACTACCCCACTGTGCTCCCAGCCAGCCAAAAGTAAAACAAAGACTAGCCTGATTTTGGGCGGGAGACGGAAGTTTCTGGGAGAAAGGTATATCTGGAAGACATTTCGGCAGTTGGGGCAAGCTGGAACACAGGCAAGCTTGGAGAGTTATTGAGTTGAAAGGAAGCTTGCAGCTTAAGCTTAGAGCTGGAGAGACAGAGATTGAATCACAGCCAGAAGAAGAAGCAGGCACTTGCAGGAGGAAGAAGAAAGCCAACATCGAGAAGGCCGTCTCGAAACCGGCATTCCACCCCAGGGAAGCACATTGGGAGATCATCGACCGTCCCCAGGCCGTTGCCGGAATGAGAGGCCATCGACCCAACTTGGGAGAAGAGACAAAAAAATAAAAACCCCAAGAGGAGAAACCTTCCAGCCACCCCGGCTCGGGAGAAGAGAGAAAAGGAAACTGAAGAAGCGATGGGAGCCAGCCAAAGGCTCCTCTGACCAGGGTCGAGCCGACGATCCTCGACCCCGCCGACATCCAGGCCCGCCGGTGTCCAGCCGCCCCCCACCCCCACCTCAGGAGAGAGGTGTGGCGCAGCTCGCAGGGGCTCCACGATCCACGTGGAGACGAAACGCCTGAAAGGACCAAACACAGACTCGATTTCAAAACCTTGCACTTCCTAATGGGATTGGTGAGCATGTTTCTGGCCCTTCACAATCAGATCTAGATAGGTTTAATAAGGGGGTGGATTTAAGGGTACAATTAACATGAGTTGTTGTCCCTCGATGTTCCGTGTGTTTCCTTATTTCATAATGATCTTTGTAGAGTATAAGATGCCTGTATTTGTCTTAGTTAGTATTGTGTCGTTATGATTTGTTTGTGTGTTTTTCCCTCCCATGTACTCCCTTATCTGCTTGCATTTGATTTGATATTTTTCCTTATGCAATAAAATTTCATTTTGTTTCATCAAACTTGGTCTACAAGAGTTTTCTCTACATTGTAGTTCCTGCGCCTAAATCCAGAGTATAGAATCTAAGGGGCGAGTGGGTCGAGCCACTCAAGGTTTTACTGTGCAAGAGAGAGAGACCTCTAGAGAGAGAAACCTCAGGGAAATCTCTCGAGGAAAACCCCTTACAGTGATTTGTCATGTAGAGTGTTGAAGCTGTGTCATGGAATCGTATCGATCTGTTCATCATGGCCACGAAATTCCACACAGTGAGTCATGTCAGATTTCAGCCAATGTATCTGGAATTGCGGTATCTGGAATTGCGGCTGTCGTGTGATACGGCGCTGAAACTGGCAAAATATCATGGCCTAGAAATTGGGCCCATATTGGGGTGTGTTCACTTTGCATGAAAATGCAGGTGCCCACTCAGGCCGGTGGCAGGACCACGGCAAATTGATCTGCCAGCCTCATTTGCTTATGTGGTGGACCCCCCAGAGGCAGCTTGCAAGTGCCAGGAGCTGGCCAAGGTCGTAACGACAATCCGGGCGGGCGGTGGCGGGGAGGCAATTGGGAGGGGGGCCAGTGGTGGCCGGCATCGGTCTGTGGAATGAATGCATTCCTGCTCCTTCCAGCTCCATAATAAGCTGAATAAAATAAAAAATTAAACTTTAAGCACCTTAAGAAACTGACCGCAGCATGCATGGCGTGCAGTCATGCGCAATCCAATTTTGCAAAGGGGGCCTCAAACACATAATTTGCATATGCTAAGGGCCTAATGCCTGTTTCAGGCATGTGCTCTGGATGCCTATGGAAGCGCCTTCATCAATATGTTGGGCGGCACACTTCTGGTGCGGAATGAGTGCGCGCATGCCATCCACCATGTTGGACCCCTTAGGGATCGGTTTTATGCATGTAAAATGGGTGCAGCGCCATCCAATGTCTAGGCTCACGTGTCTGCTCATTAGCATATCCATTGGTGGATCTCCAACACAAACCCCAATCAATGACAGTAAAGTGCTGGAGCTCACTTGAAAATTTGCATGCAGCCTTTAAAAAAAGCTAGATTGCAGCAGCAGTGTCAGGAAAGAATAGGTTGGCTTCTGTTTACTTTGGAGCTGTATTCAAAAAGAATATGCATTTATGACTTGCTCTGTTATGGAGCTAACAGTCATACAGGAAAAGGTACATTGCTTCATGCTGAATCATTCAATCAGGCGATTATTCTTGGTCATGTAGGTAGAATACTTTACAAAATACGAAGAACCACTTTGCCTCCGTTTTTCCCCGAGTACTTCACCACTTCCTGGTCTCTCCTCAGCTCTAACTGCATTTGGCTCTCTTACTGTACTTACCGACTGTAGTTGTGGAAGATCAACTAGTTTATGGTAGACACCATTTTTGCTTTCCACATTACCGCAGAAAAATTTGAAGAGTACGGGTGAGAAATTCAGTTGCTTAGTGCCTCCCGTTAGCGCCTGGTGAGGGCGCTAATGGGGCGCTAATGGAGCAGCGCTGGGGCAAGGCAAATCCAGCGGCACACATTAAATCCAGTTCCCCCTTAGCGCCACTGCTAACAGTTAATGCCCGGGGCTTTAGCACCAGGCAGATCATGAGCTCACTGAGCACCAGATCTGCCAAATTGATTATTGCCCCCTGCCTTAGCACCTCACCCTGACAATGACAGGAAGAGGAGGCATGAAGCAGGTGGATGGCAGCTCCAGGGGTGATATTTAAAGGGATGAGCCACAGCTGTCAGGTTAATGCTGTTTCACTGCTTCCTTGTCAGTTTGCAATTGTGCAAGAGTTTAATTCAGTCATTTAAAGGTTCTTTAGTATCAGGAGTTTTGTGGCTACTAAACATTTGTTACATTTATTCTGACAAAATTTCAAAGTGCTACACATCATTACATTTATGGGGGCCGCACTAGCAGTCAACCTTGTCCTCCAGGATCTACTACAGAGGGAGCAGAGGCAGCGAGAAAAATTGCATGATGTGCTCAGACGGAGGAGGAGGGCCATCAGGGCTCTCAAAAGGAGGCCTTACCCTCCGAGGGTATTCTGAGAGCTCTTCTCCTACCTTCAATTCAGCGAGGAGCAGTGTATTAGAAGGCTCCGCTTCACCAAGGAGGTGGTCACAGAACTCTGCCACCTCCTGCAACCAGACCTCCAGCCTCAGATCAGGGTGACCACGGCTCTCTCAGTGGCAGTCAAGGTCACCGTCGCCCTCAATTTCTTTGTCAGCGGATCCTTCCAGTCTGCAACAGGAGATATCGCTAACATCTCACAATTTGCCATCCATCGCTGCATCCAGGAGGTCACAAAGGCTCTCTACAGTAGGAGAAGGGACTACATTTCCTTCCCCATCACCAGAGAGAAGCAGGACGAGCGTGCATGTGGCTTTGCCAGGATAGTGGGATTTCCCATGGCGCAGGGCGCCATTGACTGAACCCATGTGGCTTTGCGGGCACAGCATAAAAATCCTGAGATCTTCCGTAACCGCAAAGTCTACCACTCACTTAATGTGCAGTTGGTATGTGGCCACAGACAGCGAATCCTCAATGTGAATGCCTGCTATCCTGGTAGCAGCCATGATGCCTTCATCCTGCACCAGACCGATGTGCCAGCACTCTTGCAGCCACCACGTCAAGCTCGCGGCTGGCTGGTTGGAGACAAGGGGCTCGAATTTCATCGGGCCGTTGAAGCGGGATTGGAGACGTATGGGGGTTAAAATCGTGAAATTGGGGGGCACGAACCCATCCCGCCCCCAACCCACCTCCATGCCAGTTTTAAAGGAGGCAGGTACCTGACCCGCACTGGGACCCACCTCCATGCCCGTTTCACAGGAGGCGGGTACCCGACCTGTGCTGTGAGCCGCCTCCCCGAGGCGGGAAGGGTATTAGTGCCAATTAACTGCCTGTTAATGGGTAGTTAACAGGCAGTTTTTAGCGTAATCCCTATTTTTATCCCTGAAGTGTGGGCTTCCCGACAGCTCCAAACCACGCCAAGTTAGCAAGGTGGACCGTCAGGCTGAAGGAACTGGCGGGTTCAAGATGTCTGGTATTCAGGTGAGTGATGGGTGCATGAGTGCAGAGGTAAGTGTGTTTGGTGTGTGTAAAGTGTGAAATAAGTTTTACTTACCTTTTCTTACTAATGCAGCCTTCCTTCCTTCAGGTCTCGGGAGTCCCTCGTCTCACCGGCACAGAAAACAGAATGGCCGCGAGCTGTCACAATCTGCAGCATTCTACTTTCTGTTCTGGAGAGATCTCTAAATCAGCCTGAGAGGAAGGAATTAACTTAGAGCACAGATTGTCCATGTTTGACAGCTTCAAAGAGCTTTCAAACACTGATATTTCATCTGTCAAAAGTTCTTGACAGACGAAATGTCAATCTGTAACATCACCTGTTGCTGGGTGGCCCTTAATTGGCCTGCTGAGCCCGCTGGACGGGCTCAACAAGGTCAATCAAGTGAAAATCGAGTGGGTTGGCCACAACTCGATGGAGGCGGGACTACAACCCCAAAAGTTGTAGTCCTGCCTCCTGCATGCCTCCATTGATAAAATCCAGCCCGTGGACTCTCCACCTGGCTCATGACTCCCCCCCGCAACCCTGACACTCCCGCCCAGCACTCATATAATGAGAGCCATGATGCCACCAGGATCATCATCGAGCAGACCATCGGCCTGATGAAGCAATGGTTCCACTGCCTAGACCACTCGGGAGGAGCCCTCCAACACTCGGCTGAGCAGGTGTCCCATTTCGTGGTGGTCTGCTGCATGCTCCACAACTTAGCCATTATGAGAGCCCAGCCCTTGCTACCAGGGATTACTCAGGAGGAGGAAGAGGGAGAGGAGGAGAAGGAGGAGGAACAGGAGCGAGGGAAGAGGCAGCCATTCAATCGGCCTTCTGGAAGGGTAGTCCATGATCACCTCATAAGACTGCGGTTCAAATAAATTAAACTCCAGATCCCTGTTACTCATCACATCCCTTTCATTCCATCCCTGTCGCAGGCCATATCACAGCACAAAGCTGAAATGAGAGACACCACAAAATCATCCAAAGCCAATCAATAAATTTATCAATAATCAGTGAACACATATTTACAACAACAATAGTAACTATTCACCCTTGTGCAATCCCTTAGTGCCCTTCGTTACAGTGCATTTGCCTATGCTAGTGCTCCTACACAGTGTTGGCCCAGTGGCTGCAGCACAGCGGGTGGAAGGCTGCTGAGTGTCCGTGCGGGAGAGTTCAGTTGGTCTTGCAGGATGCCCTCGACCAGGTCTGGGCCTGGAAGGCCTGGCTGTAGACTGCCCCATCTCAGTATGGGCGGCGGCAGTCTGGGCTGGCTGGATGACAGGCAGCGACAAGGGCAATGGCAGAGTGGCAGTAGTGGGAGCAGGAATGCTGTCATCCTGAGAGAGGACAGCAGGTTCCTGCTCCACTGACCCACTGCCACTCCCCTGGGGCAGCAGCTCAGCATCACTAGCAATCTGTTGGAGCAAAGATTGCTGGCCTGCTGTGACACCGTGAAAGCCCCGGTGGATGGTGGTCGACCCATCGACAATGGCAGCAGTCAGAGCTTGTGTAGCATCAAGCATAGACTGCATTACAGCGCTAAGGCATTGCATGGCTTCCGCCTGTGCTGCAATGGAAACTGTGACATCGCCCATCAAATGTGGCATAAGGCCTAGGTCACCACGATCTCTCTGGGAGTCCACCATCCTTTGCAAACTGCAAATGACGGGCTCCATGGTGTGCGCAGAGCTCTGTGCAATTTTGGAGCCGGTCTCCTCCACGCTCCTTACCATTGCCGAGAGGCTCTTGGACACCCTTGCCATTGCACCTATCACCTCCGTGTGCATGCCCATCACCCTTTTTCTAAAGGCCTCCAGATCGAGGTCCTCAACTTAATTCTGTGCAGTAGAACTCGCCCTCCAGGGAGCTGACTCCCGCACTACCCTGTCCCCTTGGCCTTGCTGCAACCCACTCATCCCCGGTGCATTACCCTGTGCAGATCCTGCTACTATACTAGCCTCTAGAGAATGCGTAGTGCCAGTATCTGAGCTGGTGCCTGCAGGTGAGACATGCAGCGACGCGGTGTCGTCTTCCTCCTGCTCTTCTCCCGCCTCGCTCTCAACGGTGCCCTCAGGGATAGGCTGCTCAGCTACTTGCTCATTATCTGAAAGCATAATGGCACAAGAGTCGGGTTAAGGTGAGGGGAGGGGTGCAGGAAGGGTGAAATGCATGCATACAGCGTGATTAGCTGGAAAGTGAGGAACGCTTGTGGGGTGAGGGGGAAGTGGGATGTGAGAAGAAGGAGTAGGGATGAACATACCGTTGTTGTCCCCAAGGGGGTCAACGGCGCCCACCAACTGGTGCCCAATGATTTGCAGCACTCTTTCCTCCTGCTCAGAAAGTGGTTCGGTGTCAGATTGTCCCCTGCCTGTGCGCTCCTGCTCCATCCTTTTCTGAGCGATCTTGGCCTGCAAGAGAAAAGAAGCTGTGTGAGTGAGTGTGGAGCAATGTGTTTGGGAGATGTGCCTGCCATAGTTTAATAGCTGTCATTTGTAAGGGGTTTCTCCCTCTGAGGTTGCAGAGGTTTCTCTCGCCAGAGGCCTCTATCTCTCTTTTGCACAGTAAAACCTTGAGTGGTTCGACCCACTCGCCCCTTAGATTCTAGACACTGGACTTAGGTGCAGGAACTACAATGCAGAGAAGACTCTGAGAGACCAAATTTAATGAATCAAAATGGAATTTTATTGCAAATGGAAAAACAAATCAAATACAAGCAAATGAGAGGGTACATGGGAGGGAAAAACAAATCATAACAATACAGTACTAGATAAAATAGATACAGGCATATTATACCTTACAACAGTCATCATGAAATGGGGAAACACACGGAACATCGAGGGACAACAACTCATGTTAATTATACCCAAAATGCCCATCCCCTTAAACCTATCTAGATCCGATTATGAAGGGCCAGAAACATGCTCACCAATCCAGTTGGAAAAGTATAGAGTTTTGAAGCAGGTCTGCGTTTTGATCCCCTCAGGCGTCCTGTTTCCCCGTGGTCAGTGGAACCACAGTGGGCTGCGCCACACCTCTCTCTCTCTCTCTCTCTCTCTCTCTCTCTCTCTCTCTCTCTCTCTCTCTCTCTCTCGAGGCGAAGGTCGCGGACAGGCTGGACACTGGCGGGCCTGGATGTTGGCGGAGATCATCTGCTTGACCACGGTTGGAAGCTCCTAGCCGGCTTTCATATAGGTTTCTTCAGTAGTTTTACTACCCTCCCGTTTCGTCAACGGCCCGGGGTTGGTCGATGATCTCCCGATGTTTTACCCCAGGGCGGGACGCCGGCTCGAACTGTCTTCTTCTCCGAACTCCAGCTGCTATCGAAGGTAACGGCTATTACCGAAGATCCCATGAAGATGATGAAGAAAGGAACCTCTCTCTTCCCAATATCTAAGATGAAGCTACTCCTCCCGCTACCCCCGGTGTCTCCAATTATACTTCTCAGAAGAAGGCTTTATCTCCTGCCAAATCAAGGTTAGTCTTTGTTTAACTTTTGGTGGGCTTATGGCACAGCGGGGTAGTTATTGGCCCTGAAATTAGGATTGGGTGCTTGCCGCGCGTGCAAGCCCCCGATCTGCACTCACCCTGCGCGCCGACATCTGAAGCCCGGGCCTGCTTGCATTTCCTGTCACTGGCCCGGTTCAGATGTCGGCGCGATGTGCTTACCTGATCCAGCGGCGTAGTTAGTGCGATGTGCCGGCTGGGATCAGGTGAGCACTGTGCAGCCAATCAGGGGAGGGGAAACTCATTCATGAGTTTGACAGAAAGAGCTGTCAAACTCATGAAAACTCCTGGTCCCAAAACACTACTTAAACCTGAAAGAAAATTTAAAAAACCATTGCACTACTTAAATGAACAATAAAGAACTCTGAAAAACTATTTTAAACAATAATTTTAAAATTTGAAAAAAATTTTTTTTTTTTAAATCGGGTCTAAAACTAAACTTACCTTACTGTAAATTCTTTAAAAATAACAAACCTGAGGAAAAAAAATTCTCAATTCTACTAAAAGCCCACTTACCTGAAAAACTAAGTACTTACGTGTGGTTTTTCAATGCGTAAAGACCGGAGGCATTTACACACGCAACTCTGAAAAAAAAAGGAATTTCACTGCGCACGCGCTGCCTGTGCAGTCGCGCGCGTTCTGCCTCTTAACCCCTTGGGTCAGAGGACAGGAAATGCGGTTTTCAGCGCATGCGCTGTGCATGCTGAAAACAGGCAATTCCTCCAGGCACACGCGTGAGTACCCCGTACATACTCACGCGTTGTGCCCGGAATTACTGGGCCAATATATTTAAACTGCTTTCGGGATGGCCGGTGATGGCCATCTCTGGTCTGGAATGACCTGGTAATGTTTTAATGTCTTCTTGATGTCTTTAATGGGTCCCTGATTCGTTCTTTATGAATATGGAACTGTTCCCCTTTGTCTGGGTAAACATTTAGATGGCCTTTATCTACAGGCCGATCTGACTGGATCTGCATCCAATCTTTATGTATGTGTGGGTGTCTGGTTTTGTTTTCCCAGAAACGGCTTCCAGAACTTACTGTGGGTTGAATCCACAAAGGCTGTCTGGGGACTGCAGGAACCATTTAGAAGTGTCCCAATAAGTTGGTCACGGGGTCTGGTGGCCATTTTGAATGCCACTTTTTCCTGGGCTTCTTTTAAAACAGTCTTTTAAAATCAAGGCCTCTTCTGCCAGAGGACCCTTAAAGTACAATATTCATTTCGTGAATTCTACAGTCATAAGAACATAGGAAATAGGAGCAGGAGTAGGCCAATCGGCCCCTCGAGCCTGCTCCGCCATTCAATAAGATCATGGCTGATCTGATCCTAACCGCCAATCTACTATCACAGAACCATCTCCTGAATCTAACAGAATTAGACACACGAAATAGGAGCAGGATCAGGCTACACGGCCCCTGGGCCCGCTCCGCTACCCACAGGGCCATGTCCGATCTGACCCTAGACTGATGTCCAAATTCCTGCCCGCTCCCCGTAACCCTTAATTCCCTTTACTTCTAGGAAACTGTCTATTTCTGTTTTAAATTTATGTAATGATGTAGCTTCTACAGCTTTTTGGGGCAGCATATTCCATGGACCTACCACCCTCTGAGTGAAGTAGTTCCTCCTCATCTCAGTTTTGAAAGAGCAGCCCCTTATTCTAAGACTATGCCCCCTAGTTCTAGTTTCACCCATCATCGGGAACATCCTCCCTGCATCCACCCGATCCAACCCCTTCACAATCTTATATGTTTCAATGAGATCGCCTCTCATTCTTCTGAACTCCAATGAGTAGAGTCCCAATCTACTCAACCTCTCCTCATATGTCCATCCCCTCATCCCCGGGATTAATCGAGTGAACCTTCTTTGTACTGACTCGAGAGCAAGTATGTCTTTTCTTAAGTATGGACACCAAAACTGTATGCAGTATTCCAGGTGCGGTCTCACCAATACCTTGTACAACTCAAGCAATACCTCCCTATTTTTATATTCTATCCCCCTAGCAATGAAAGCCAACATTCCATTGGTCTTCTTAATCACTTGCTGCACCTGCGTACTAACCTTTTGAGTTTCGTGCACGAGGACCCCCAGATCCCTTTGTACTTCAGTACTTTCAGTTTCTTGCCATTAAGATAATAATTTGCTCTATGATTTTTCCTGCCAAAGTGCATAACCTCACACTTTCCAGTATTGTATTCCATCTGCCAAATCTCTGCCCACTTACTTAGCCTGTCTATGTCCCCTTGCAGGTTTTTTATGTCCTCCTCACTCACTACTTTCCCTCCCATCTTAGTATCATCTGCAAACTTTGATATGTTACACTCGGTCCCCTCCTCCAAATCGTTAATATAGATTGTAAAGAGTTGGGGACCCAGCACTGACCCCTGCGGAACACCACTAGTTACTGATTGCCAGTCTGAGAATGAACCATTTATCCCAACTCTCTGCCTTCTGTTAGATAACCAATCCTCTATCCATGACAGAATATTACCCCCAATCCCGTGATTTTTTATCTTAAGCAATAATCTTTTGTGTGGCACCTTGTCAAATGCCTTTTGGAAGTCTAAATACACTATGTCCACTGGTTCCCCTTTATCCACCCTATGTGTTACTTCCTCAAAGAACTCCAGCAAATTTGTCAAACATGACTTCCCCTTCATAAAACCATGCTGACTTTGTCCTATTAAATTATGATTATCCAAATGTCCTGTTACTGTCTCCTTAATAATGGACTCCAAAATTTTACCTACCACAGATGTTAGGCTAACCGGTCTATAGTTTCCTTCCTTCTGTCTACTGCCCTTTTTAAATAAGGGTGTTACATTAGCAGTTTTCCAGTCTGCCGGGACCTTTGCTGTGTCCAGGGAGTTTTGGAAAATTATTACCAATGCATCCACAATCCGTACCGCCACTTCCCTCAAGACCCTAGGATGTAAGCCATCAGGTCCAGGTGATTTATCTGCCTTGAGTCCCATTATTTTACCGAGCACCACTTCCTTAGTGATTTTGATCATGTTTAGCTCCTCCCCCCCTATAGCCCCCTGTTTGTCCAGTGTTGGGATATTCTTAGTGTCCTCTACTGTAAAGACTGATACAAAATATTCATTCAGTGTTTTTACCAGCTCCATATTTCCCACCATTAATTTCCCGGTCTCATCCTCTAAGGGACCAACATTTACTTTAGCCACCCTTTTTCCTTTTATATAACTATAAAAACTCTTACTATCTGTTTTTATATTTTTTGCTAATTTACTTTCATAATCTATCTTCCCTTTCTTAATCAATCTTTTTGTTATTTTTTGCTGTCTTTTAAAGTTTTCCCAATCCTCTATCCTCCCACTACATTTGGCTACCTTATATGCCCTTGTTTTTAGTCGAATACTATCCTTAATTTCTTTACTTAGCCATGGATGGCTGTCTTTTCTTTTACACCCTTTTCTTCTCAGTGGAATATATTTTTTTTGGAAGTTGTAAAATAACTCCTTAAATGTACACCACTGATCATGTATCGTCTTACCCTTTAATCTATTTTCCCAATCCACTCTACTCAATTCCACTCTCATACCTTCATAGTCTCCTTTATTCAAGCTTAGCACACTTGTTTGAGATCCAACCTTCTCACCCTCTAATTGAATATGGAATTCAACCATGTTATGGTCACTCATTCCAAGGGGATCCTTTACTAGGACATTTTTAATTAATCCTGTCTCGTTACACAGGACCAGATCTAAGGTTGCTTGCCCCCTGGTCGGTTCAGTTACATACTGCTCAAGAAACCCATCCCTAATACACTCAATGAACTCATCCTCAAGGCAGCCCTGCCCAATTTGATTTGTCCAATTAATATGATAGTTAAAATCCCCCATAATTATAGATGTTCCCTTATTACAAGCCTCAACTATTTCCTGATTGATACTCCGTCCAACAGAGTTGCAACTGTTCGGAGGCCTATAGACTACGCCCACTAGTGTTTTTTTCCCCTTATTATTCCTTACCTCCACCCAAACTGTTTCATTAGCCTGATCTTTTGGCCCAATATAATTTCTCTGTATTACAGTGATTCCTTCCTTTATTAACATAGCCACCCCACCTCCCCTTCCTTCCTGCCTGTCCCCCCTGATGATACTGTAACTTGCTTGAAGTATCATAATTCTGGGTGAGCAAAATTTTCTGACCTTCCATAATTAACCCATCCCCTGTAATTACCTATCTATGACCCCACGACACATGTATTTCCCATTTCAGAAAACCTACAGTGTACATTTAGCATCTATAGATGACAATACATTGGATTTAAAATCTGACACATTCACTTCCAGGCATGGAGGGGGGCATAATACCCCTACACCACCTGGTTCATACACATTATCTTTTATTAATAACAACTCGCTTAATAAACTTCAATAATAAAGAATAAAGTACACACACAACTTACACATGACCAAACATCAAACAGAAAGGAGGGAGATAGCAGCAACAAATCTAAACAGGTGTCTCTTCTTCTACCCGCACATAATGCTCTCTCCATTCTCCCCTGTTCTCATACAATTTATAGGCTTCGCACCAGCAGTTCTGAACCCGCACTGTGGTTTCGAATAGGCATTCAAGTGCTGGGGACACAGGATGATGCGTGCTCCCCGGCTCCGGCACCCCGAGAGGTCGGTACCCGTCATTGCATGCTCCCATCGAATGACATAAGGTGGGACCGCTGTATAGCGAATGTGTGCACCCCCCTGAATGACTCCAATGTGCTCCACCCTGTATACCGGGGTGGGTTTAGCTGTCTTTCCCATCACCGGCATTCTTACCACTATACCCATAATGGTGTGATTAGACCATCCACAGTCCACTGGGACTGGGTAGGCTTCTGAAGCTAGTCTGAGCTGGCACAGACTTAATGCATTTTCAAAAGGGTGGAGGGCTGCGAGGTGCTTGTTGCTGATCCAGGAGGGGACTAAACATTGTTTTAAATCCTCCAGATTACTGCAGCCCTCGCCCAGTAACCACGCCCCGTACAGCACACAAGCTTCGCTCTGCGCAGCCTGATCGGACGCATTCCGATCCTCCCTGATGAGAGCAGTTACCGTTTTAGCGTGTTTCTCCAGCTCAGCTATTATTTCCTTTAAGTGTAGTGTCATGGCCTGGTCCTCATGTAACTCAGAACCCACTACCTTATTCTCATCAGTCAGTATCTTTCTTAACTGTGTTTTTAAACCATTGATCTGGGTCTGCAGCTCCACGTCATCCAGAGTGTTGATGACGGAAGTCCCTGTGTTAAAAGCTGTGAAAATATCATTTACTGCACCCCTTCTTTGTCTCCCTATCCTGCCCAAGACCTCATGTGGTGTGGTGTACAATTCGGCTCTGTCGACATCGGCAAAGTCGAATTCATAAAATTGTTTGAACATGTTTGTTAACAGGACCTGGTACAATTGCTCCATTTCCTTGGGGCACCACTCTGGCAATCGCACCTCGGTGAGGTTTAAAATCACCGAGGCCACCGCGTAGTGCACCCCTTGGTACAGCAGCTGACCTGTGGGTACTAATACCAATCCGTTCCCGGGTCCCTTGGTCGTGGTGGGGCACCCTTCCTTGCGAGCTTTGGCTACCGGAATCGTGGGCAGGGGCTTGCGGGGGCGGGTGATGAGCTCAGTGGCATTTACTGGGATCTGAGAGTATGGGACTCTGCACGCCCGTGTGCTGACGTCCCACCTCATTCCTTTCCCAGCATCCTGCCACTGCCTTTGGAAAAAGATGGAGACGCCTGTGGGGCAGGCGCTTTCTGAACCCCACATACAGATGTAAATCCCCTCATCTGGTTCCCACCATTTGTCCCAACAGACACTCAACCCCCCTTGAGTCCCCGTAATAGTCCGATGGGTATTGTTACCCAGTCTCTCCCACTCGACCGTGGAGGTCTTCATGGTCTTACTCAGCTGCCGAAGCCATCACCAGCGGTCCAAAGGAACATGTCCATGACAAACCAGGCAAATCTTCTTCCCGATGGTGACGCTGACTCTGGGTGCGATGACTCTCACTCAGGGGCACATCAAGGAAGTCTCCCAGTACGCAAACCCGGACTGGCTGGAGTATTCCGTAGAGTTCGACCCCAGCCATCCTGGCCACCTCCCTCCGTGGAAATAGGTGGCTGTCTCCTCAACGTCCCGGGTGCCCGTCCCATCAGTCGCGATGGGGGCTGTGTTCCCTGAGCACCCGTAAATCGTGGAGTCCTTGGTGCGGCCCCAATAGGCCCAGCTCCACCCGATCACCGCGAACGCGATGAGAATCCCTCTCATCTTTCTGGTTCCTGCAACAAGATTAAACGATATAGCCAGGCTCCCGAGAGATTCTGGCTTAGGTGAAGGCATGATCGGGTCTTTCGACCGCGATCCAAAACAACACACATACTGAGCAGATTCCAAAACTACTTAACACTAATCACTTTAATATTTACACACCTTAAACTTAATTAAACTTAAACTCTAACTTATGTACAGCGCCGCCCGTCCCCGGGCGGCTTGCCTAATCCCTGATTGGACTGCAGCTCGCCGCTCCTTGTGGCGGGGCTGCACTGACCTGTGGCTTGGGTTCCCCGCCGCCTTTTGCTGTCAATCGGGGACTGCATTTTGCCAGGGATTTCCCAAGTCGGCGTTTACTGAAAACGGGGGAATCGGGCCAAGGTTTTACTGGCTGATGCATTCGAGCCGACCTGCGAAGAGGTACTTTGGGCGTGGCTCCCTCAGCGAGCGGACCTTCGGTTGGGACTTTAGCCCTCACAGCCCATGGCACCTCCACAGCTGCTGGCTTCGGCTCCCTTCCCTCAGGCTCTGCCCCTTTGGGATTTGGGTCTGTGGCAGATGGCTCCTCCTCACCTGTCCCTACAGGTGGAGGATCTCTGCCCCCAATTTCTACCTCCCCTAAGCTTGAGTCGAGGGTGGGACCTCCGTCTTCCGACTCCACCTCCTCCAGAATCGTGTCAAGGGCGGGGCCTTGCTGTTCGGGCTCATCCTCGTCCGAGTCCCAGGCCAGTGGGGAAACCTTCCAGGTGGGCAGGACAGCTTCTCCCTCCAGGCAGGCTGCGGTTCCAGCCTGTGTGGTCTGTGACTTATTGCACGCCTCAGGCTGAGGAATTTTACCCTCAGACCTGGCCTCAGTTGTTGGCTCTTTTGCACCCGGCTTAAACAGTTTGCACCACTTGAAGTGAAACCACTTATTGCGTCAGGGTACCTTCACTACGCGACTGGCGGGGACCGGTTGATCTTGCACCGACTCCTGTCTATCCTGGTCCGTGTCTCTCTCGCCAGCGCAGAGGGTCAGACTCAAGAATTTTACTTTCCGCCGGCCGACCCATGCTTTCGTTGGGTTGCCCTTGGCATCCTCTATCCCTTTCACGCTCGCACCCGCTCCCCAGAGACAGTGATTTCTCAGGTCCACGAGGATCCCGTGGGCTACCAAGAAATCAGACCCAAGGACTCCCATTCCACCCCCCACCTCCCACTTCATTAGTGTACACTTCCACGTGATGCGGAGTGGTCCTAAATGAATGGAGAGGGGAATGGAATGTGCGCCAGCCTGTTCTTCGCCCGTGAAGCCCGACAGAATGTATGGAACCCCGGTGGACAGAGGCGAGGCAGTAGGGTTAACTGCGTGGATCACAGTGCACGATGCTCCCGTATCCAACAGATAGGTCCCTTTTACCTCCTCCACCTCCATCTCCATGAGGGGTCGCTTCCATACATCATATCGCAGCGCACACAAGTAAACGGGCTGCGCCGGCTCTAGTCATTGGGGCACAGCGGTCGGGGTTTCAGGAGTGACAAGACCAGTGGTGACAGCTATCTTCCCCTGCGAAATCATAAGAGACCGCATTGTCTCTAAAATTGATTCTATCGCAGCGGGATCCATAGCCGCACCGACTCCCTTTGCTGGGACAGGAGATGCGGCTTGTGTTTGGTCTGGTGCTGGGGCGGCGGTCTGGGCTTGGGTTTGGGCTGCGGGAGATTTCCCTTTATTATTCTTCCACGGATTTTTACAGTCCTTGCGCCAATGTACATCTTTCCCACACCCGTAGCAATTGAGCTTGGCTTGGGCAGGACGATTCCCCTCCTGACGCCACTCCTTCTTGCTTGGGGCTGCGGGTTTTGCCTCATGCACTTTTCCTTTAGAGGGAGGTGTCTGCTGACCTCTACAATTCTTGTATGCCACGGTGAGCTGGCGGAGCACTGTTTCCTCCGTGACACCGGGACATTGGGGGTCAAACCAGGACCTGGCTGTAGCCTGTATCTGTGGCAAGCTGTTGGCAACCAAGCAACGGAATCAATGAACCCGCTGTTCGGCGCTCATTCCAACCCGTTCAGGCATGCCCGGACAACTGCACCGATACACTGGCCACAGCCTTTCTGCGAAAACCCGTGGGGGTTCTCCAGTTAGCTGCACAGTCCCTTCCACCCGTTGGAATGGATTACCGTCGTCCACTCCCATAACTTCCAAGACCTCATCCCTGAGATCCGTATACCCTTTCCGTCCCCTCTTACTTTCGACTGAGAGGCACTGAAGGATTGTGCTATCCAGGGAGAAGAGCAGCATCTTTGCCTGTTCAAGATCATCACAATCATTGATGGCGGCTGTCTCCTCTATCTCCCTGAAATGAACTGACGGATCTCCCTTTACCGTGAGTCTTGGGGGGTGGCTCACCATGGATCTTAGTTGTTGGGCACCGTAGGGCACCACGAGCTGGTTCAGGTGGGGTCCATCATCACCGTTTGCGGCGTTGGGACCGAACCTCTGGTGCCGAGCAGGACACATTGGTGCCGGCTCCGGCTTTACTGCCAGGGGTTGTTCCTCCTCCGGTACCATCTCAGCTACCCTTTCTTCCACCACCCCCTTTTCTGGCCAAGCTTCACTATAGCTCGGCGGGGCTGAGGGTTCAGTGGCTGGTGCCACAACTACTTCGCACGGAATCGGATGTTTGGATTCCTGCAAAAAGTCAATCTGACTTGCTTTTGGGCTTACGAGGCATACCATGCCTTTTGCCTTAACCAGGGCCATTCTCAGGTCCTCTATGGCCTTTTGGCAGGGGCCATGGTCTGCGCTCTCAAACCCATGTTCAAGGGACAGCTTGTAAGCTGCCTTGACTTCCACTACTCTCTCCTCCTGCGCTCTTAGCTGTTGTGCGAGGCGGGCGTTTTTCTCCCGTATTCTCACTTCATGGATCTTTGCCTCAGTAACCTGGCACTCCAGGTACGCTATTCTAGCCTGATGTTGGCTGGCTACAACTTGGCGTTCTTCATTCAGCGCGTGAAGCGCTGTGATGAGTTTTTCCCCACCCATGGCCTTTTCCTCTATCTCTGCTGCCTGGGTTGTGATCTTGGCTGCCTGTGCTGCAACGACCCGGTCCAAAATCTGGACCTGTTTCTTGTAGCACATCAGCCACACTGCCTTTTCCACTGACTTCTTATGCTCTTTGCTCTCTGTCCACCTGATGGCTGCGTCCACCGGATGCCCATCCAGTAAGAGATCGGAAATCCACTGCTTAGTGTGATTTACCTTACCAAAGACATAATCTGCTATCCTCTCATCCATTGCATTTCGACCATTCAAACTTGGGTCTAATACATTGCAATCCTGCTGCCAGTGCCCTGCCGCGGCCCCCATTTTCTGTAAGGGGTTTCTCTCTCTGAGATCGCAGAGGTTTCTCTCGCCAGAGGCCTATCTCTCTCTTTTGCACAGTAAAACCTTGAGTGGTTCGACCCACTCGCCCCTTAGATTCTAGACACTGGACTTAGGTGCAGGAACAACAATGCAGAGAAGACTCTGATAGACCAAATTTAATGAATCAAAATGGAATTTTATCGCAAATGGAGAAACAAATCAAATGCAAGCAAATGAGAGGGTAAAAGTGGGGGAAAAACAAATCATAACAATACAGTACTAGATAAAATAGATACAGGCATATTATACCTTACAGCAGTCATCATGAAATGGGGAAACACACGGAACATCGAGGGACAACAACTCATGTTAATTATACCCAAAATGCCCATCCCCTTAAACCTGTCTAGATCCGATTATGAAGGGCCAGAAACATGCTCACCAATCCAGTTGGGAAAGTATAGAGTTTTGAAACAGTTCTGCATTTTGATCCCCTCAGGCGTCCTGTTTCCCCGTGGTCAGTGGAACCACAGCGGGCTGCGCCACACCTCACTCTCTCTCTCTCTCTCTCTCTCTCTCGAGGTGAAAGTCACGGACAGGCTGGACACTGGCGGGCCTGGATGTTGGCGGAGATCATCTGCTTGACCACGGTTGGAAGCCCCTAGCCGGCTTTCATATAGGTTTCTTCAGTAGTTTTACTACCCTCCCGTTTTGTCAACGGCCCGGGGTTGGTCGATGATCTCCCGATGTTTTACCCCAGGGCGGGACGCCGGCTCGAACTGTCTTCTTCTCCAAACTCCAGCTGCTATCGAAGGTAACGGCTATTACCGAAGATCCCACGAAGATGATGAAAAAAGAAACCTCTTTCTTCCCAATATCTAAGATGAAGCTACTCCTCCCGCTACCCCTGGTGTCTCCAATTATACTTCTCAGAAGAAGCCTCTATCTCCCGCCAAATCAAGGTTAGTCTTTGTTTAACTTTTGGCGGGCTTATGGCACAGCGGGGTAGTTATTATATTTAAACTGCTTTCGGGATGGCCGGTGATGGCCATCTCTGGTCTGGAATGACCTGGTAATGTTTTAATATATTCTTGATGTCTTTAACGGGTCCTTGATGCGTTCTTTATGAATATGGCACTGTTCCCCTTTGTCTGGGTGAACATTTAGATGGCCTTTATCTACAGGCCGATCTGACTGGATCTGCATCCAATCTTTATGTATGTGTGGGTGTCTGGTTTCGTTTTCTCAGAAACGGCTTCCAGAACTTACTGTGGGTTGAATCCACAAAGGCTGTCTGGGAACTACAGGAACCATTTTAAAGTGTCCCAATAAGTTGGTCACGGGGTCTGGCAGCCATTTTGAATGCCACTTTTTCCTGGGCTTCTTTTAAAACAGTCTTTTAAAATCAAGGCCTCTTCTGCCAGAGGACCCTTATTGTACAATATTAATTTTGTGAATTCTACACATTGTGTGCAAGGTGTGAGATGTGGGTGTGATTGTTGGTGGGTGAGTGTTGGTAGTGTGGTGCTTTGGCCAGTGTGTGTAGACTGTGGTTCAGATGGTGATATATAGCATTTGTTGAAGCATTGACTCACCCTCACCACCCGAGTGAGGTCGTTAAATTTCTTCCTGCTCTGTGTGAGAGTCCTGGGAACGACAGTGCTGCCCGAGACCTGCTGGGCTACCTCCCTCCATGTGGCGCGGAATACTTGCGATGAGGGCCTCCTGCCACTTGCCGGGTACAACACTGCCCTCCGTCTCTCCACAGCGAGGACCAAGGCTTCCAATGCTTGTTCGCAGAATCTGCGAGCTCTCTCCCTGGGCTGTTGATCTGCCATAATGACACCTCCTTCAGTGGTCCGGTTCCTTCTCATTGGCTTTCTGCTGCTTGCTGAGACAGCTGCAGAACCAGCAATGCTGAAAATGAGGTTCTGCAGCATTAATGAACCTCCCCTTTAAGAACTGGAGAGATCCTGTGGCAACGATGATGAGCGATTAGACTGCACCTGAAATTTCTTAGCGCCTAAAGTCTAACGCCGCTGAGCTCATTAGTGCTTGATTTATTGTTCCAGTCCTTTCTTTGAGTGATGGCACTGAATTTCGTGTGCAGCGAGATTCATTAGCGCCTGCCGTTAAATCTCAAACATTTCAGAAGTTAGTGCCCATTCATGGGCGATAATGAATTTCTCCCCCTGCCTGTTCTTTTTTTCTTTTTATTTTTTTAACACCAAATTCTGCTTACTTTCACTATTCCTAAAATGGTTTCCCTGCATGTTTTCAGCTGCAGTAATTTTTCATTGATGGGCCGCAGGGAGTGGGTTTAGAAACAACAAGTCACAGGACGCCCTGTGAATGACCAGTCACGCTGTTAACCATTAAACAAATTCTACGCGTTCAGGTGCAAATGCATGCTGGAAGATACAGCAAATCTCTTCACTAGAGAAAAATGGCTCTAACACCATCCATCAACTCTGGGCTGCTGTTCACATAGAAATAGATCTCTGATAGAAAACGTTGTTGCAGGCATTACAGACACAGCAACTTGTATAGGTAGCGATAAATGTTGTAACTTTTTCATGTCTGTATTATGCTAATGACCTTATTTTCAGTAGTCAGTCATTGGAGAGCCCAAGATTATTGCCCAAAGGAAGTCAAAAAATATTTTGAGCAATTTGATTAGTTTGTATTTTTTATTGGTAGCTGTTGCTGATTGCCCATGTTTGATTCATAGTTCTTATGAAGTTCATGATTTACTTGTTACTTGATGATTACAATGTTCTTTACCTGCTCAGTCATGATTTGTTGATCATTTATGACTATGAAATTTGAATCAATTGTGTCTCAGTATTGTGCAGATATTTGCAAGTGTGACAGTTTGATGGATAAAAATGCACGCTATCTTGTGTGTGCATATGTATGTGTCCTCGTGTCTGCATGCACAGCTTACGTTTAAATATAGTTTTTGATTTGAAGAAAATGTTTTGCTCCCTGTTATCTTTATTTGTAAGTGATAACCAGTTTCTTCTTATGAATTTAGCCCATAAATCCTGCTGTTATAACACTTAAGTAATATAGATAATTGGAGGGTGATTTACATGGCTGATAATTTTGATTCAGGCCATTTACAACATGGGCTACTGAAACTTCAGATTTTACAGCTTGAGTGACAAACATATTCATAGCATAGTTAATGAAACTGTGTTAACTTTAACATGCAAAGTCAATTAGAGCTGGCAAGTAAAACTGTCCCAGAAAAACATGTCCTTAATTGAACTTAGTCATTATCAGGAATTCATATTTCCACTGTTATTATTAATCTAAAATTGGAGAACAGTGGTAAATTGTTACTTATGCCATGTAACATTGCCAACTATGATATAATATCTATGACATTTAATTTTAAAATCTGGTGATGTCATGTCCTCAGCATTGTAAAAATCCTAATCACAGGTCAATTGTTCCATGTCAACTTTTAATTTTTTAAAAATATATTGCAACATTAAAATTTTATAGTGTAGGAATGGCTAGATTCCTAACTAAAGGGCTGAGGCCAAGTCAGTCTATCAGACAAACGATGTTTAATACTAATCAATAGAGTTTAAAACGAAAACACAGGAGAACTACACTACAGGTCTGTATGCTTAGCTGGCTCCACGAGGACTGGCTAGGGCGGCTCCCCAGCCTGACGTCATGACGTCATCACATTTTCCCGCCACTGGAGGATCACGTGATCAATGTGATGACGTCATCGCGTTTGGTCTCATTCTTAAAGGGACCGCGCTATGTACATGCAATGATATGAACAAAGATACAGATTCATTCTGTAGCTAATAATTTGTTGAAGATAATTATGTACATTAGATCAGAGTCCCCCTGGTGACTCTGCCACATGCGCCCCCCCAGAATTGTCTTTAGCAGTAAAAGTCAATCGACTAGGAGGTCCGACAAGCCTGTCAGAGCGACTCCTGTATTCTTGGAGTGGACGTTGTTGAACAGCGGGCGGGCTGGCGGATGGAAACCTTCGGCCTGGCGTGGATGCAGCGGGAGGTCGACCACGCCGTGGTGGCTGTGCGGTCTCTACTGGCCGGTCGGTGTCCAGGTGTGCCAGTTTGAGACGGTCAATGGATATGTGGTCGGGTTTAACACCAATGTCTACAGAGAAACTCTTGTCGCCTGTCTCCAGTACGCGAAAAGGGCCTGTGTAAGGGGCCTTGAGCGGATCCCTATGGGCATCATGATGAATGAATACAAATTCAGCATTCTTTAGCTCCGCTGGTACGTGTGGAGATGGAAGGCCGTGATGCGAAGTTGGGATAGGCGCAAAAGCCCTGGCTGTTTCCCGGTGGCTGCTGAGTTGGTCGGCTGCGGGCCACGGCTCAGTTGGAAGCGGCAGGAAATCTCCCGGCACACGGAGTGGCCGGCCGTACACGAGCTCCGCGGCGGACGATTGCAGGTTCTCTTTGGGTGCCGTGCGGAGACCCAACATGACCCACGGAAGCTTATCCACCCATCCGGCGCCTTGGATGCTGGCCCTAAGCGATGCCTTTAACGATCTGTGGAAACGTTCACACAAACCGTTTGCTTGCTGGTAATAGGCCGTGGTGCGGTGAAGCTTGGTGCCGAGACTTTGGGCCACAGCGTTCCAGAGCTCGGAAGAGAACTGTGGACCGCGGTCTGAAGAAATGTCCGCCGGAACGCCGAAACGTGCGACCCACGAGGAGAGGAATGCTCTGGCGACATCAGCGGACGTAGTAGATGCCAGAGGAACTGCCTCTGGCCATCTAGTAGTATGATCGACCATGGTGAGGATGTGTGTGAACCCCTGCGACGGTGGAAGCGGCCCGACGAGGTCCACATTGACATGGTCGAATCGACGTTCTGGTACTGCGAACGTGGCCAATGGGGCCTTAACGTGACGTTGCACCATAGACGTTTGACAGATGACGCAGGTGTTAGCCCAGTGGCGGATATCCTTACGCATTACTCTCCAGACGAACTTAGCCGACATTCATTTTTGAGATGCCTTCACGCCAGGATGCGAAAGCCCATGTATGGCGTCGAAAACTTTGCGGCGCCAGGTGACTGGAACGATCGGGCGGGGATCTCCCATGGAGACATCGCAGAGTAATGAGGTGCCTGCAGCGTGGAATTGCACATCGGTCGGTTGGGGGCCAGAGGTGTCGGTGCGCTACACCTGTGTTTCAGGGTTGGATGCCTCATCGGTAGTCATGAGGGCATAATCGATGCCCAGCTGAACCGCCCGTACGGTCGTGCGAGAAAGGCAATCAGCTACCAAGTTGTCCTTGCCAGCTATGTGTTGGGCGTCTGTCGTGAATTCTGAAATGAAAGTTAGCTGTCGCTGCTGTCGAGCCGACCATGGTTCGGCGGTCTTGGCCATGGCGAAGGTTAGTGGTTTGTGATCTTGTAAGGGGTTTTCCTTGAGAGATTTCCCTGAGGTTTCTCTCTCTAGAGGCCTCTCTCTCTTGCACAGTAAAACCTTGAGTGGTTCGACCCACTCGCCCCTTAGATTCTATACTCTGGAATAAGGTGCAGGAACTACAATGTAGAGAAAACTCTTGTAGACCAAGTTTGATGAAACAAAATGAAATTTTATTGCATAAGGAAAAATATCAAATCAAATGCAAACAGATAAGAGAGTACATGGGAGGGAAAAACACACAAACAAATCATAACGACACAGTACTAACTAAGGCAAATACAGGCATTTTATACTCTACAAAGATCATCATGAAATAAGGAAACACACGTGTTAAATCCGTGAATCTTAAAGTATGGTGTTCTTCAATAAATAGACGGAGACTGCAGATTAACAATCAACAGGTGTTTACTGGATAAGGGTAGTCTAAAGACTAACAGTACAGATGCCTGCTCAAGGCTTATATACAGGTGTGGTCACTGCCGGTACTACAGTATACAGGAGCTGTAAAAGCAGTTCTCTCTTAAAGGTACATACACTACAATTCCTCCCCTTTTAGATTAATAGTACCATAACATTCAAATAACAGTTAACACTTTAACATGCGCATTAACTGAAATAGTCCATTTATAGATTCAGTCTTTGGGACGGCTTCCTGATCCTTTCTGGATAGCGCCTTTCCTGAGGTTCTTGTTCTTGGTGCGAAGGCGATTCTGGCCCCCTGTCTTCGGTTAGTTCATCAGTTCCCGTTGCTACTGTTTCTGGGGTAGATGCTACCGGTATGTCGGGTTCATCCCCAGGTACGCGAGGCATGGGGTTGACTCGTTCCTGTGACGCTAGGATCTGGTCGACATGGCGTCTCACAATGTTCTCCCCGACATCCACTATGTACATTAGTGGCCCCTGCTGTGTGCATATCGTTCCGGGTTGCCATTTCTCTGTTCGGTAGTCGTGGGCCAAGACTGGTTGTCCTACATTGAAGCTCCTTGTCGGCTTCTCATTGATGTGCTGGAATTGCTTATTCTCAACATTTCTTCGCACATTTGGTCTGAGCAAATCCAGACGAGATCTCAACCTTCGGTTAAAGAACATCATGGCCGGGGTCTGGTTGGTAACTGCGTGTGTCACATTTCTGTAGGCTAACAGGAAATTGTCCACCTTATGCTGTAGTGGAATGTCATCATCGCACATGGCCCTTACTGCCTTTTTAAAGGTTTGTACGAACCTCTCAGCCAATCCATTTGTGGCTGGATGATATGGGGCGGATGTGTAATGCCTTACCCCATTCCTTCTCATAAATTTCCGAAACTCTTCGGACACAAACTGTGGTCCGTTATCAGAGCAAATCTGCTCTGGCAAGCCGTTCCTGACAAATATGGTCCGTAGGACTGCAATCGTTTTCTCCGTAGTGGTGGAGGGCATTTTGATCACCTCAGGCCATTTCGAGTGCGCATCCACTGCTATTAAGAACATTGAGTCCATGAATGGACCAGCAAAATCAATATGCACCCGTTGCCATGGAGAGGAGGGCCACTCCCACGGGTGTAGAGGGGCATGTGGTGGTGCATTTTGGACCTTCTGGCATCCTGAGCAGCTCTTTGTTAGGTCCTTGATTTGTTGATCGATCCCCGGCCACCACACATAAGCCCTAGCAAGGCTTTTCATTTTCACCCCTCCCAGATGGCCTTCGTGAAGCTCATTGAGCACTCTCTCCCTTAACTTGGGTGGAATTACCACTCGGGATCCACACATCACTGTCCCCTGGCATACTGACAGCTGTTCTCTTCTGGATGAGAATGCTGGCAACAGTGAGTCGCCATGTATTGGCCATCCCATCCTCGTCGCCACTGTTAAATCCGTGAATCTTAAAGTATGGTGTTCTTCAGTAAATAGACAGAGACTGCAGATTAACAATCAACAGGTGTTTACTGGATAAGGGTAGTCTAAAGACTAACAGTACAGATGCCTGCTCAAGGCTTATATACAGGTGTGGTCACTGCTGGTACTACAGTATACAGGAGCTGTAAAAGTACTTCTCTCTTAAAGGTACATACACTACAACACGGAACATTGAGGGACAACAACTCATGTTAATTGTACCCTTAAATCCACCCCCTTATTAAACCTATCTAGATCTGATTGTGAAGGGCCAGAAACATGCTCACCAATCCCACTAGGAAGTGCAAGGTTTTGAAATCGAGTCTGTGTTTGGTCCTTTCAGGCGTTTCGTCTCCACGTGGATTGTGGAGCCCCTGCGAGCTGTGCCACACCTCTCTCCTGCGGTGTGGGTCGGGGGTGGCTGGACACCGGCGGGCCTGGATGTCGGCAGGGTCGAGGATTGTCGGCGCGACCCTGGTTAGAGGAGCCTTGGGCTGGCTCCCATTGCTTCTTCAGTTTCCTTTTCTCTCTGCTCCCGAGCTGGGGAGGCTGGAAGGTTTCTCCTCTTGGGGGTTTTTATTTTTTTGTCTCTTCTCCCAAGTTGGGTCGATGGCCTCTCGTTCCGGCAACGGCCCGGGGATGGTCGATGATCTCCCGATGTGTTTCCCCGGGGCGGGACGCTGGCTTCGAGACGGCCTTCTCGATGTTGGCCTTCTTCTTCCTCCTGCGAGTGCCTGCTTCTTCTGGGTGTCCGGATTCAAGCTGTGCAGCTCTCCCTCAAGCTCTCTCCAACTGCCAAAAACTCTTCCAGATATACCTTTCTCCCAGAAACTTCCATCTCCTGCCCAAAATCAGGTTAGTCTTTGTTTTACTTTTGGCGGGCTGGGAGCACAGTGGGATAGTTATTATATTTTAAAATGTCTTAAACGGCCGGTAAAGGCCCATCTCTGGTCTGGAATTACCTTCATTGTTTTTAATGTCCTGCTGATCTCGTTATCTAGTCCTGGGTGCTGTTCTCATGAATATGAAATTGTCCCCTTTTGTCTGGGTCAACATTTTGATGGCCTCTGTCTCCAGGCCGATCTTGACTGGATCTAAATCTAATCCATATGCATAAGTGTGGGTCTGGTTTCGTTCTCTCAGAAACGGCTTCCAGAACTTGCTGTAGGTTGAATCCACAAAGCTGTCTGAGGTTGCGCAGGAACCATTTTAAAGTGTCCCAATAAGCTGGTCACATGGTATGGCGGCCATTTTGTATGCCCCTTTTTTCTGGGCTTCTTTTAAAACAGTCTTTAAAATCATGGCGTCTTCTGCCATTTGACCCTTATTAATACAAAGTCCAATTTTGCGAATCCTACACTCTACAAACGCAGTGAAGGGACGTCCTTCTAACAAAAAACGGAAATGGCGGAGAGCCAAGTACAGCGCCAGCAACTCCCGGTCGAAAGTGCTGTATTTGCGTTTGTTGCGCCGGAGTTGGTGGCTGAAAAATGCCAGTGGTTGCCACGTCCCATTGACCCACTGTTCCTGCACACGCCTATGGCATAGTCGGAAGCGTCGGTGGTAAGGGCGATGGTGGCACCTGGCAGAGGGTGCGCCAACATAGTTGCATTGGCTAGAGCGGTTTTTGTGTTGTCAAAAGCGTTGTCCATTTCGACTGTCCAGGCTATTGTATCCTTTCCGGCCTTGCCTTTGAGGGCCTCGTAGAGGGGCTGCATGAGCTGTGCTGCCTTGGGCACAAAGCGGTGGTAGAAATTCACCATGCCCAGGAATTCTTGAAGAGCCTTGGCGGACTGCGGCCTTGGGAATGCCGTAATTGCTTCGACCTTTGACTGCAGCGGAATTGTGCCCTCCGAAGTAATGCGGTGGCCCAAGCAGTCAATCTGTTGTAGGCCGAACTGACACTTGGCCGGGTTGATTATGAGGCCATGTTGGCTGAGGTGCCGAAAGAGGGTGCGGAGATGGCAGACGTGTTCCTCTTTGGTAGAGCTGGCTATCAGGATGTCATCAAGGTAGACAAATAAAAAGGGAAGATCCCACAGGACCGAGTCCATTAGTCGTTGAAAAGCCTGTGCGGCGTTCTTGAGCCCAAATGGCATCCGTAGAAACTCGAACAGTCCAAAGGGAGTGATGACTGCCGTTTTCTGGATGTCCTGCGGGTGTACGGGAACTTGGTGGTAGCCACGGACGAGGTCGACCTTGGAGAAGATTGAGTTTCCCGCTAAATGGGCGGAAAAATCCTGTATATGCAGAATCGGGTACCGATCGGGAGTAGTGGCATCATTAAGGCGTCGGTAGCCCCCGCATGGCTGCCATCCACCGCCGGGCTTCGGGACGATGTGGAGAGGTGAGGACCAGGGACTATTCGACCGGCGAATAATCCCCAGCCGTTTCATCGTGGCAAACTCTGCCTTTGCAGCCGCGAGCTTGCCGGGTTCCAGGCACCGAGCTCGCGCGTAAACCGGAGAGCCAGTCGTAGTAATGTGGTGTTCGACACCATGCTTAGTGGCCGAGGAGGAGAAAGTGGGCTTGGTCAGCTCTGGGAATTCACCTAATAGGCGAGTGAACTCGTCCGGCGAGGACAACGCACAGGAGGCAGTGTGTGACGTTGCGAAACTGCGGAAGCAAGGGATGGAGTGGAAGGTGGCCGCGTTGACCAATCGACGATTTCTTACATCCACCAAGAAGTTGTTGGCGCATAAGAAATCCGCGCCGAGGATGGCTTGTGAAACCTTGGCTGTAATAAATTCCCACTGAAACTGTTGCCCGCCGAAGCACACCTGGACCCGCCGTTTGCCAAAGGTACGAATGGCCCCGCCATTAGCTGCCTTGAGGGAGAGGCCGTGCCTCCCAGACTGAATATCGAGTGCTGAGGCAGGAAGGATGCTACACTGCGCCCCGGTGTCGCATAAAAAGCGCCGGCCTGAGAGGGAATCTGTAATGTAGAGGAGCTTCCCGGAATTTCCAATCGCCATCGCAGCCGCGGAACGTCCCTCAGACTCGGTCCTCCTTTTCTGGAGTTGCTGCTGGTGCTGATGTCGTTTTTTTTTTTTAGGCGCGAAACTGCAGGGAGGGCAGCAGCCTCTGGCTTTCGCACTGAAACGGGCATGGTAAAAGCACAAGCCGGGGGATGGAGGCATCGGGGCGGCGTTCGCGGGGGAGGGGTGTCTCGTGGCGGCGCAGTTTTGCTGCGTGACCGCATAAATCGTATCTGCTTCTGCAGCAAGTGCTGTGCAATCTGTGGCTTCCGATCTGGCGAGGGCAGCCTGAACCTGCTCGGGTAGTTAACTCAGGAATAACTCCCAAAAGAGGAAACATTGTGGTTCTGAGCCAAAGAGCATGAGCATCTGGCTCATTAACTCAGATAGCTTGGAATCGCCAAGCCCGGGCAAAGCGAGTAGCCGGCGGGCACGCTCTGCCTTCGTGAGCCTGAAGACCTGTATTAACCGCGCTTTAAGAGTATTATACTTGCTGTCAACTGGGGGGTTTTCGAGCAGGCTGATGATCCGTGAGGCCGTGGAGCTGTCGAGTGCGGAGACCACGTAAAGGTAACGGGTTTGATCCGCAACGATGTTTCGGAGATCGAATTGTGCTTCTGCTTGGACAAACCAGGAGGCTGCCTGTTGTTCCCAAAACTGTGGGAGCTTCAAAGCCACGGAGTTCGCTTCCATGTTTCATTGCGCTTCGCTTCTTCCGCGAAAATTGTTCACGATAATTCGGGGTCACCACTGTAGGAATGGCTAGATTCCTAACTAAAGGACTGAGGTCGAGTCAGTCTATCAAACAAACGATGTTTAATACTAATCAACAGAGTTTAAAACGAAAACACAGGAGAACTACATTACAGGTCTGTACTCTTTGCTGGCTCCACGAGGACTGGCTAGGGCGGCTCCCCAGCCTGACGTCATGACGTCATCACGTTTTCCCGCTGCTGGAGGATCACGTGATCAACGTGATGACGTCATCGCGTTTGGTCTCATTCTTAAAGGGACCGCGCTATGTACATGCAATGATATGAACAAAGATACAGATTCATTCTGTAGCTAATAATTTGTTAAAGATAATTATGTACATTAGATCAGAGTCCCCCTGGTGGCTCCGCCACAATAGCTATGATATACACAAAAACGTAATGGACTCTTGCTGTGATAATATCCAGATGTTTATCTAACGTATAAATTTAATGTTGTAATGAAGTTGTCCACTTGTTAGACTAGGACATCTCAGGATTTATTTAATGGACATCTGATCCTGGTGGGGAGCCTCACTATCCAGGAATGCATATCAGGAAATCACAGTGCATTTTCCATGATTTTTGACCCAATTATTTTGATGGATGGAGAATTGTGTTGAGCACGCATGAGATTTCCTAATATATATTCCCCTGGGTAGGGCCCCAAGGTGGGAACAAATATTCATAATATCGTTCCTCCAGTCTGTTTGTTGGACCATTCTCATTTCCAATGGATGGCTGATTTGCATCCTTTATTTATACAACATCTTTTTTGTTGAATTCAGAAATACTTCTGTCACAAATAGCAGTCAAATGCAACTTTTTGTGGTCCAGTGACTAGACTGGCTCTAACAAGTTGTATAATATCTCTTGTGACGATTGAAGTGTACAGATTTAAGCTGTGTTTACTACTTGTTCTTTTGGCTGCTGTTGGAATCAGATGCCTTAAGTGTTTTGACTTCAGTTGATGCTGCAAATTGCTGTGTTGTAATTTAGGCCCTGAAATTACACTGTGGGATCAGCATACATCATCTGAAATTCCTCTCTCTGCTATTTTAGAAAAATTATTAACCCATTTACTTTAAATAAGTTGCCACTTTAGCTAAAATAGCAGTGAGAGGAACATTAGACAACAATGTTAAGCATTCATATGCTGATATCCCACCGCATCGTTTCATTGTTTGGCTATTCTTGTTTTAATTAGGTGTTATAAACCTCCTGAATGTAGTCTTATGTATTGTTTGACACATTTGTTGTGGTCATGTTTTTAAATTTTAGTTGTTTACCTATTGTGACCTGGAATGTTGGATTTGAATCTAAATTTAGTCCATGTAGAGTGTAGACGTCAGTCGTATGGCATGAAAATTGCAGTTATGAGGCAGCTCAAGTTGACAGCGAAGTAATCCAAATGGAAAAATAACCCATCAAGAATAATCCATTAGTTCATTGTGCACACATACAATAGAAAATACCTTATGGAACAAATGTTACTGTTTGTTGTTAAGCAGCGATGTGTAAGAGACATAAAAGCAGAAAATGCTGGAGATACTCAGCAGGTCAGGCAGCATCTGTGAAGAGAAACAGAGTTAACGTTTCAGGTCGATGACCTTTCGTCAGAACTGGAAAAAAGCAGGAACTGCAACAGATTTTTAAGCAAGTGTAGGGGCTGGGAAAGGGGGGAGGGGATGAAAGAACAAAAGGGAAGGTCTGTGATAGGATAGAAGGCAGGAGAGGTTAAGAGACATTAAGAGATATTCAAGGCAAAAGGAGATGGTATTGGGACAGGTTAAGAAACAAAGGATGGCTCTACATGAAGTGTAAGTTACGCTGGCAGAATGAAAGACAGCTACTGTGTGGGAGAAAAGAAAAATCTGTTCCATTTCTTGCTTTTTTACCAAAGGACCTTTAAGACTGTAGGTAATCTCAGCATGACCTTTCTGAATGAGTTCTTTACTGTTTATTCCTCTTTGTCAGTGATTGAAATATTTCAAACCAGTTAGCTTGGTCTTGATTGAAAAAAATTCAGTAGCTGAATAAAAGTTGTTATTTCAACCACAAACATACCCTCTCTAGATCTTTTCATTGCGAACTGCCGGCATGACATCGGCCATTTCAATTTCTCTGCTCCCGTCACTCACTCCAACCTACCTACCTCCTGTGTCTAATTGTATGTGTAAATGTGTAAGAATGAAATGTACTTGTGTACTAAAAAAGTAAAGATACTAAAACAGAAACACAGTACAAAATGTTTCTGTGGAGACTGCCAGTTTTGTCGTGGAAAACAGAGTGCTTTCTACATCATAAAACTAGCTACTCATCTGCTATGTAGGATCCTATTAAGGTGATTGCCAGGGGAAAGAAGGCTGTGAGGCAAAAGCAGAGGTCCTATAAAATGGTACTGGAAATCCCTTGGAGTAATCGTGAGATGCTGCAAAGGTGATTACATGAGGGTCACTACAGAGATGAAGCAAGGATCAGTACATTGCATTGAATCCATAAGGACATGTAATTTTGCTAAAATCATCCTAAATTATTTTACCATTGGCTAAAGTCTGAAATTACTCATAGTTAAAAGAGTTCCTCTGGGCTGGTGCAAATAACTGACAAGTCCAGAGCTCTCCAATTCTGTGAGGACATCATTGGGGTCTGGTAAGAGCCCTATACTGAGTTGCCTTCTGACCCAACAGGCTGTAGTAAGGACCCATCTGCATGGAAGCTGAAAAGGCCAATGGGGTTTACTGCACAGATAATTATACCCACCAATGGCCTGCAGAGGATGTAGCACACGGGTTTCCTGTGTCTGCTTATTTGTATTCGCATTGGTGCAGCCATTGGTGTAAAACCCATGTAAAATGGATGCAAGCAGCTGAACTACATGGAAACTCCTGTGCAGTGTTTAAAAACACAGTTCAGCCTGCACTCTTCAATAGCAGATTGGGGGACGAACAGGTAAGAAAGGAACAGTACTTAACCTTTTCACTTCACTCTCAAATAACTTCACTGCGTGTCTTAGCAATACTTTTATTATACTTGTACAGAATTACAGAAAGATATCAAGACCAAGAAGGCAGCAGGGCAGGGCCCCATCCAGGAGAAGAACAAATCACTTCACCAATATAGATCTCCAAGACACTATCAGGAGTATTAAAGGCAAAAGACGCAGACGACTGGGTGTGGGTGTCACCAAGCCTGCCGGGAATATAACTCATGCTACCTGGAGAGAGGTGACACTGGCATTATTTACCAACTCACTCACCCTCAGAATGCAGAAAAATGCTGCAAAAAGTTCAATAACATCACTTGGGCTGCCAAGGTAACACACAGGGCAATCTCTCCTTTTCTACTTTGCCCCCTCTGGGCACCAGCACACTCTTCACCCACTTAAAGTAACATTTCCATAACTGACCCCACACAATGCACTATGCTTAAGTTGGCTCTGACTCAATATCCTGCACTATAACTCCACATCTTCCCTAGCACCAATTACTTGCATGTGCAACCCGAAAACAGCTTCCACCAATTTAACAGCCTCATACTCCCACATCTCTTACTTCATCTTTCTCATGCAAATTTGCACACATCTCTCAACTGCTAGCCTTAAACTCATTTACTCTAGGTTCTTGTAGGAAAGATTGGCACACAATGCCCACTTTTGAGGACAAGGCCATGGAGCTCATGGGTATTCACTGTGCTGTTGCCATGGGAGATGCCAAGGTTTGTGGCACCTTGTCAACACCAGGTTAGTAACTATACACCTTTGCTGTCACCCTGACATCCCACTGCCACCACCACACAGATGAAACCTTCCACCCCATTTCTCTGTCTCCTTAATCCCGAGCGGACAAGGCAGCGGAACCGTTGCTTGAGCACCCTGATGGCCTGCTCGATGATGTTCCTGGTGGCAGCATGCTTCTCATTATATGAGTGCTGGGCAGGAGTGCTGGGGTTGCGGAGGGGAGTCATGAGCCAGGTGGAGAGCGGATAGCCCTTGTCTCCGACCAGCCAGCTGCAAGCTTGATGTGGTGGCTGAAAGAGTGCTGGCACACCGGTCTGGCACAGGATGAAGGCATCGTGGCTGCTGCCAGGATAGCGGGCTTTGACATTGAGGATTTGCTGTCTGTTGTCGCACACCAACTGCACATTAAGTGAGTGGTAGCCTTTGCGGTTATGGAAGACAGCAGGATTGGTATGCAGTGCCTACAAAGCAACGTGGGTACAGTCAATGGCGTCCTGCACCATGGGGAATCCTGCTCCTGGCAAAGCCACATGCACAGTTGTCCAGCTTCTCTCTGGTGATGGGGAAGGAAATGTAGTCCCTTTTCCTACTGTAGAGAGCCTCTGTAACCTCTCGGACGCAGCGATGGATGGTGAACTGTGAGATGTTCACTATATTTCCTGTTGCAGAATGGAAAGAGCCACTGGTGAAGAAATTGAGGGCGACAGTGACGTTGACTGCCACTGAGAGAGCCATGGTCAACCTGATCTGAGGCTCGAGGCCTGGATTTGGCGTGCAGCACTGGATTCGCTTCGCCCCAGCGCTACTTTATTAATGCCTCGTTAGCGCCCCCGCTAGGCACTAATGGGAGGTGCTAACCAACCGAATTTCTCCCCCAAATTCTTTCACTGAGCGGGAATTATATAGTCATGTGAGGATGTGGCACTGGGTGATTCACAGAGCATGAGGAACCTCGAAGAGTGGGGACTGGGTGAGGAAGTGTCACCTTCTCAGTGGAGATAGTAGAATGCTACCAATGGCTTCAGAGCTGTGAGACTCAGAACTCAGCGGTACTCACCTGAAATGAAGGATATCTATATGCAGGCTCTGAGTTCAATCTCTGAGGATGTGTGGCAAATGAAGGTGCCACTCTCAAGTCTGTAGGGGGTTTCTCTTGCTTGCTCTGGTCTCCTGCCAGGCTTCTTGCAATAATCACCCGCGAGTGGTTCGACCCACTCGCCCCTACGGTTCTCGACCTTGGACTTAGGTGCAGGGAGCTATAGTGCAGAAAAACTCAATAGACCAGGTCGAATAGCACGAAATGGATGCTTTTATTAAACAGTTTGCAGCATTATAAAATACATGTCATATGCACAGATTAAAGCAACTACAAGCATGCACACATCTATAAACTTAACTCTATAGAAATGGGGAACACACGGCACATCGTAAAAGGGGTAACACATTACAACTACCCTTAACCCCCTCCCCTAGAACTAACTAAGTTTCGATTTGAGGAACTCGGGATCATGCTCACCACTTTAAGAATTGCGAAAAGGGGTTTGCAGCCTTTCGACACAGCTTTCCATCGTCACGTGGGTTTGGAAGGTTCTGGCGCAGCTTGTTTTCCTCTTGGTTCTCCTGCGATGAGCGCTCGCCGATGTTATGTTGAGACGCTGGAGTGCTGGGCCCTGAGTGTCTTCTTCTCCGGCCTGGGTCGTCGATCTCCCGATGGTCTTCCCCGGGGCGGGACGCTGGTCCCAAATTGCTTTCTTTATACAGTCATAATATCCTTCTGATTTAGAGCAGAGCTGGAGTACAGGGTGTCTTCTTCTTCGGCCTGGGTCGTCGATGATCTCCCGACAAAAGTACCTGGGCCACCCTCGTCATCTTCTCGTCGTGGCCGGGCCTTGCCTGCCCGAACACCGAACACGTTCCGAACCGAAGTGCTGTGTGAAGGTCTCTGATGGTCCCGAAGCGTTTCACCGAAGAAGTTGAAGAAGTACCGTAGAAGTTCCAAAGCGACTCCCAAGCGTTCTGCTGGACTTTCTCAATCCACAGTTATACCCTTTTGGAACATTCTTATCTCCCACCAAATCATAGTCCTGTCTTTGTAATAATTTTGGCGGGCAGAACTCTCTGCAGGGGTGTTTTGTCTTCATAACGGGAGTCGGTGATAGCTTAACTGGCCTTCCTGGGCCGATAATGTCTTTGCTTTGTCACCGTAACTCGGTTTGTATATTGATCGGTCTGGAGATTGCCCTTGATGGCTGTTAAATGGCTTTTCTTTGTACAGTAAATGGGTTAAAGTGTTCGTTCAATTGTCTGCCTATTTCTTGATGGGTCTCATCCTGCTACCCAAATCTGTCCTGTACTTATAATCTAATCAATATGTATACTCAGTTCCATGAGTTTCGGCTTCCCGAAACTGGTTTCCGCGGGCTTTTAATGTCCTCAATCCACAAGCCTGTCTGGCTTGCAGTAACAGAAATTCAAATGGTCCCAGAAGCTGGTTACGAGGTCCGGCGGCCATTTTGTGTGCCCTTTTATCAAAGGTTTCTCTGTACAAGCTTCTTTTGGTCAATAAAGCTGTTTTATTAACCCTAATTTCCTGCGTGATTATTTAAAGAAAATTTCGCAAATCTTACAGTCCCTCCTGTGATACTGATAGCTTGCTTAAAGTATCAATAACCCTTGGTGAGCAAAATTTTCCCGGATTCCCCATATCCAAACATTCCTGGTAATTAACTATCTATGACCCCCACGACACATGCAGTTCCCATTTTAGAAAATTACATTGTGTACAGTTGGACAACCATAGGCAATACTACCTCAAACTATAACACATTCATCTTTCAGATGTGAAAGGGCCGATACCCCTTACACCACCTGCATACACATTTTGTTAATCAAAAAAAATATAGAACTCGATCACCGGTTATAACACAACAGTATTCATACACTTAAATCATATAGTAACCAAAACCAAGAGTGGAGGGACGCTTTACCCTTTAATACATAGCAGCCTAAGCGGGGGTCTCTTCACCCACTCGTACATAGCGTTCTCTCCATTCTCCTGTGTTCTCGTGCCTCTGGAGGCATTTGCCTCTCTTGCAATGCACGAACAGTAAATATATTACAATCAAAACCTGACACACTACTAGGATGTGGGATGCTATTCTAATCCAGGGCGGGATCTCTATATTAGTGAACAGGTCCCACCATGGTGGGGTGACTATGTCTAATATGTCTTCCCCTATCTCCAATGTCTTCTGCTCTAGTGTGTAAAAATGCTTCTGTGAAACTATTACGGCTTTTAAAATCTTGGTGAGGTGTTCGGGGAGAGGGGGAATGAAATAACCAAAATGCGCAACGAATCGTTGAAAATCTGTGAAATTCTCTTTTACAGTGAGGTGAACAGTGGAAGGTACAGGAATGGGGACAATTCGCTGTTGTGCCACTTGAACTTCAGCCCTGGGTTTGAAACAGAAACTGCTGTCACTGACCGGACACCACCCGTGCTGTCCGTATTGGTAGTGAGGCGCTGCAGTGGTAACACAGTATGTTCCACTTCCGATATATGCCACCTGCATGGTCCTTTGCCATTGCCTCCATGGTGCAATTTATCAGCTTCGCGCTAGCGGCTCTGAACCCGCACTGTGGTTTTAAAAAGGCATTCAAGTGCTGGGGACACAGGATGATGTGTGCTCCCCGGCTTCGACACCCCGAGAGGTCAGTGCCTGTCATCGTACGCTCCCATCTGATGACATAAGGCGGGACCACTGCGTAACAAATGTGCGCACCCCCCTGAATGACTCCAATGTTCTCCACCCTGTATACCGGGGCGGGTTTTGCTATGGGACCCAACACCGGCATCCTCACCACTATTCCCATGATAGTGTGATTCGAGCGTCCACAGTCCACTGGGACTGGGTACGCCTCTGCAGCTAGTCTGAGCTGGCACGGACCTAATGCGTTCTCAAAAGGGTGGAGCGCTTGCAAGTGCTTATTGCTGATCCAGGACGGGACCAAACCTTGTTTTAAATCCTCCAGATTACTGCGGCCCTCGCCCAGTAACCACGCCCCGTATAGCACACAAGCCTCATTCTGTGCAGCCTGATCGGACGCATTCCGATCCTCCCTAATGAGTGCATTTACTGTTCTAGTGTGTTTCTCCAGCTCAGCGATTATTTCTTTTAAGTGTAGTGTCATGGCCTGGTCCTCATGTAGCTCAGAACCCACTACCTTATTTTCGTTTGTCAGTATGTTCTTTAACTGGGCCTTTAGACCATTAACCTGTGTCTGCAGCTCCATGTTGTCTAGAGCGTTGACAACAGATGTCCCGGTACTAAAAGCAGTGAAAATGTCATTTACAGTACCCCTTCTTTGCCTTCCCACCCGATCCAAAACTTCCTGTGGTGTGGTGTACAATTTGGCTTTGTCGATGTCGGCAAAGTCAAACTTATAAAATTGTCTGAACATCCTGGTTAACAGGACCTGGTACAATTGCTCCGTTTCCTTGGGACACCACTCCGGCAATCGTACCTCAGTGAGGGTTAAAATCACTGAGGCCACCACGTAGTGTACCCCTTGGTACAGCACCTGACCGGTGGGTACCAATACTAAACCGTTCCCGGGTCCCTTTGTGGTGGTGGGGCACCCTTCCTTCTGGGCTAGTGCTACCGGAATCGTGGGCAGGGGCTTGCGTGGGTGGGTGATGAGTTCAGTGGCGTTTACCGGAATCGGGGAGAATGGGACTCCGCACGCCCAGGTGTTGACATCCCACCTCATCCCTTTCCCTTCATCCTGCCACTGCCTCTGGAAAAAGATGGATATGCCCTTGGGGCAAACGTACTTCGAACCCCACATGCAGACATATATCCCTTCATCTGGTTCCCAACATTTGTCCCAACACACACGTAATTGTCCGTGAGTCCCCGTAATTGTCCGATGGGTATTGTTACCCAGTCACTCCCACTCGATTGTAGAGTTCTTCATATTCTTTCCCAGCTTTCGAAGCCACCACCATTACACACCAAACAGATCCTCTTTCCCACGGTAACGCTGACTCTGGGTGCAATGATCCTCACCCGAGGGCACAGTAACAAAGTCTCTTGGTAGGCAAACCCGGATTTGCTGGAGTATTCTGTAGAATTCGACCCCAGCCATCTTGGCCATCTCCCTTGGTGGAAGTAGGTGGCGGTTTCCTCAACCTCTCGCTTCCCCGTCCCATCCGTCGTGATGGGGGCTGTGTCCCCAGAGCATCCGAACACGGCGACGTCCTTGGTGCGGCCTCGGTAGGCCAGCCCGCACCCGATCGCCGCGAGCACCACGAGAATCCTCTCCATTGTATTCCTGGTTTCTGTAACCGATAAGATGATGTAGCCAGGCTCCCAATAGGCGCTGGCCTAATTAAACGGATGCTCAGGTCCCCTGACCCCGCTTCCAACCAAACACACATACTGGGCAGACTTCAAAAACTACCTTTTAAAACATCCCCATCATCTTAAACTTTACATGCCTTAAACTAACATTAAAATTACTTAACTTAACTTATCATTACCTAAACTTATGTACAGCGCCGCCCTCCTTCGGGCGGCCTACCTAATCCCTGTGAGGGCTGCAGCGTGCCGCTCCCTGTGGCGGGGCTGCACTGACCTTCGGCTTTGATCCCCCGCAGCCTGTCACTGCGGAACGGGAACCGTGTCTTTCCTGGGCTACCCTGGACCGATGTTGGGGGAAGCAAGGATGATCTGGCCAAAACTTTCTGGGCTGAGGCGTCCGAGTCGACCTACGAGGGGGCACCTTGGGCGAGGCCCCCAGGGCTAACAGACCGGGGATCGGGACCTTCACTGTCGCAGCCTGTGGTCCCACTACAGCTGCCGGCTCCGGCTCCCCTCCCTCAGGCTCCGCCCCCCCCCGGGGCTGGGATCTGTGGCATCCGACTCCACCCCACCTGTCCCCACAGGTCGTGAGTCTCTGCCTCCAATCCCTACCTCCCCTAAGCTTGAGTCGGGGGCGAGACCTTCGTCCTCCGACTCCTCCTCCTCCTCGATCAGTTCAGGGGCGGGGTCGAGCTGTTCGGGCTCTTCCTCGTCCGAATCCCAAACTAACGGGGAGACCTCCCACTCCAATGGGATGACTCCTCCCCTCACGCAGGCTGCAGTTCCAGCCTGTGTGGTCTGTGACCCTGTCTCAGGCTGAGGATTTCTGTCCTCACGCTTGGCCCCTGTTGTTGGCCCTTGTGCACCCGGCTTAAACAGTTTACACTGGTTAATGTGAAACCATTTAGTACGTCGGGGCACCTTCACTGCGTACGCCATGGGGCTGGCCTTGTCTACAATGCTGTAGGGCCCCATGTACAGTGGTTCTAGACTCCCTACTCGGGCATAGTTCCTAACCATGACCTGGTCTCCGACTTCCCACTTCTGCTTGTTACGGGGTTCCAGCAACAGTCGATTGCCCTGATGCTGTCTCCCCATGTTCCCAGCCGCTTGCTCATAAACCTGTTTCAGGCGCTCCAAAAGGTTTTGGACGAACTTGTCCCGATTCACCTCTTGGAGCTGGCATCAGTGAGCACCGGGGCTAGTACATGGGTGGGTGTTCGCATGACCCTCCCAGTCATTAACTCGTGCGGGGAGTACCCCGTACTTTTGGACTGGCTGGCCCGGATCCCCATGAGGACTAGAGGCAGGATCTCCGCCCACTTCTGGGGCGAGCCCATTGCCTCCTTCCTCAGCTTTTCCTTGAGAGTCCGGTTCATGCGTTCAACAATCCCGGATGACTGGAGATTGTGCGCTACGTGCCACTTCCCTTCAATGCCCAAGAGCATGAGGGTGTTCTGCATCACTTGGCGGTTAAATGACTCCCTTGGTCGGACTCCACAAACCGGGGGAGCCCCCACCGTGAGAACACTTCCCGGATCAAGATCTTGGCAGTACCCAGCGCCGTAGCTGTTCCACACGGGAAGGCTTCTACCCACTTGGTAAACACATCCACCAGGACAAGGCAGTACTTATAGCCTCCCTGGGCGGTGGGCAGGGGCCCTATGTAGTCGACCTGTATCGACTGCCATGGTCCCTCTACCCTCCTGATGTGCCCCATGGGCACCTTCCTTTTCTGGGGGTCTGGGTTGTTTGCAGCGCACACAAGACAGCTTGTACAGAACTCGCGGACATCGTCTCGAAGTCCCGGCCACCATCCCGCCTGCTCTACCCGTTGCCAGGTAACCTCAGGCCCGGGGTGTCCTGCCCCTGGACCCTCATGGGCCAGTTGAAGGAATTCCCTCCGGTGCTGCTGCGGCACAACCCACTGTTCCTCCCGGAACAACATGCCTTCCTTGACGGAGAGGGCTGCTGTACTGTACGGACCCTCTACCTGCTTGCCCTCAGCAATAGCATTGAGGACTGTTTTTAGGGCGGGATCCAGGGTTTGGACGGTCTTTAGGTCTAGGGGCGGTGTCACCCCTGTGTTCCCTGGAGTCCCCTCCCTGCCTCGGATCGCTGCCACGGGTCCGGGTCCATAGGGGTCCCAGAAAATGCCGTTGCGGGCACCCTCCCTGGCTAGCGCATCCGCCTGCTGGTTACCCTGACTGCGGGGTTCTGTGGTGGAATGAGCCTTCACCTTGTGGATGAACACCTCCCCTTCCTCCCCCACTGCTGCCAGGATCTTTTCCAGCAGGGGCTTAACTGTTAAAGGTCGCCCGTCCGCGGAGGTGTATCCGCGACGAGACCAAATGGCCAGGTATTCCGTACACGAATTGCATGTGAACATGCTGTCCGAGCAGATCGTGTATGAGGTTGGGAAGATCTCGGGGTGGGTAGCCACGTACGCCACCGCGGACAGTTCAGCCTTCTGTGCGCTCATAGTGCTGGGGAGCCTAATCGCCAGGGCAATGTTTGCCGCGGGGTCATAAACTCCACACCCTGTGAGTCGTTCGCCAGCAGATACCGTGCTGGAACCGTCTACGTAGATCTCGCGGCCTGTGGGGTGTATCCCGGCCCCTAAACCTATGTTGACCTCCCATACCCCTTCGATGGGCTGTTCCGGGGTATACCAAGTTGGCCGCGAGCTTCGGCTCGCAAAGACCTTTAACTTTGAGATCCATCTGGGAAAGGAGGAGGGTCCAGCGCGCAATCCGAGCGCTGCTTACAGTCCCATCCTTAATCCTTCCATCCAGAAGCATCTTTGTGGGTGTGTGGTGGGTGAGGAGAGTGATGGGAGAGGTTCCTGTGAAGATTGCTGATCTGTTCACAGCCCAATGCGTGGCCAGGAGATGCCGTTCGCAATTGGAAAAACTCCTCTCCACATCCGTAAGCACCCTGGAGGAGTAGACCACCAGCCTCAGCTTGCCGTGTCGCTCCTGGAGCAGCACGGCACTCAGACTGTCTCCACTAGCGGCTACTTCCAGGAAAAACTCCTCCCCCCCATCTATGGCCCCTAGGGCTGGCGCGGTCTGCAGGTCCCTTTTCAACTTCTCGAATGCTGCCTGACAACCCTCGTCCCAAGACCACTCGACTCCCTTATGTAAGAGTCGGAGTAGCGGGGCTGCAGTGGCTCCATAATCCTCGATGAAGTCTCTGCAGTACCCGATCAGTCCCAAAAAGGACCTCACACCCGTTACTGTGTTAGGAATCGGCAAATCTTGCACCGATTCCCGCCTAGCCTTATTTATGGCTCTTTCCCCAGCGCGGATGGTCAGACCCAGGAATTTCACCTCCTGCTGGCCGATCCGTGCTTTCTTTGGGTTTACTTTAAAACCCTTCCTTTCCAGTAGCTCCAATAATTCGGCTAATAGTGGGCCGTGCTCCTCCCTTGAATCCGTGAACAGGAGCAAGTCGTCCACATACTGCACTATCTGATTGGCCTGGCTAAATTCCTTTAAACTTCCTGCCATGCACTGATGGAAAATGCTGGGGCTGTTGTGGAAACCCTGTGGCAAGCAGTTCCAAGTGTACTGTTGCCCTTTAAAAGTAAAGGCAAACTTGTACTGATCCTCCCGCCGCAACGGAATGGACCAAAAACCGTTCGAGATATCCAGCACCGTGAACGTGGTCGCGGATGCTGGAATACACCCTATTAGGTCGGCAACTGCTGCTACCGTGGGCGCGCAGGCTGGGATGTTACTGTTGAGGACTCTGTAGTCCACCGTGGCCCTCCATGAATTGTCCGGCTTCTTTACCGGCCATAATGGGGAGTTCACGTGAGTGGCTATCGGCCTCAACACGCCCTGCTGCACTAATGAAGATATTGCTATCTCCATGTCGGGTTCTGCCTCCTTGGGGAAGTTATACTGCTTTTGGGGTCGGATCATGGGGTCCCCGTCTACGCTGACCTCAAACCCGGTGACCCTCCCACAGTCGTGTTTGTGGGTGGCAAACGCGGTCAGATTGTCCGACACACACGCTTGCAAGTCCGTTGGGACGTCCGCGACCATAAGCTCGAGGTCGTAACCTCCTGACGGCTTCATGGTGCACAGGGTCCCCTTTTCTCCCTTCCCTGGGATCACGACTACCTTGCCTAACCCATTCTCGGCTCCCCAGAGACAGTGATTTCTAAGGTCCACGAGGATCCCGTGTTCCACCAAGAAATCAGACCCGAGGATGCCTTTACCACCCCCCTCGTTCCACTTCAGCAGGATACACGTCCATGTGGTGTGGAGTGCTCCCAAATGAATGGAGAGCGGGATGGAGAACGCGGCAGCCTGTTCTTTGCCTGTGAAACCCGCTACTGAGAATGGAGCCTGGGTAGACAGAGGTGAGGCAAAAGGCTTAGCTGTGTGGATCACGGTACATGATGCCCCCGTATCCAACAGGTAACTACCCTTTTCCTTCTCTACCTCCATCTCCACAAGGGGTCTTCTCCACGCATCATACCGGAGCGGACACAGGTAGATGGGCTGCGCGGGCTTTAGTCATTGGGGCGCTGCGGTTTGGGCTGGGGGAGCAACAGGGCCGTTGGCGACTGCCACCTTCCCCTGTGAGGTCATTAGAGACCGCATTGCCTCTAAAACTGACTCGATCGCATCGGGATGGATCGACACATCGGCTCCTTTCTCCCGGATGGGCGTTTGGGCTGGGGCTGAGGGATCTTTTCCCTTTAAATCCTTCCAGGGATTTTTACAGTCCCGGCGCCAGTGACCTTCCTTCCCACACCCGTAACAACTATTCTTGGCTTGGGGAGGGCGATTCCCCTCCTGATGCCATTCCTTTTTAACAGGAGCTGCAGGCCTCGCCTCATGCACCTTTCCCTTCGGGGGAGGCACTTCCTTACTCCTGCTGTTCCTGTAACCTATCGTGAGCTGATCAAGTACTATCTCCTCCGTGGTGCGGGGGTTATTGGGGTCAAACCATGTTTTGGCCTGCTCCCTCACCTGTGGCAAGCAATTGGTGACCAGGCACCGGAGCCAATGAGCCCTTTGACCAGTGTCCAGCCCGTCTCGGGCCGGCCCGCCTGGGCAGCTGCGCCGATATACTGACCACAACCTTCCAGCGAAAACCCGTGGGGGCTCTCCCTCTAGCTGTACCGTCCTACCCAATCGGAGGAACGGATTTCCGTCATCTTCCCCCATAACCTCCAGGACCTCATCCCATAAAACCTCATACTCCCCGTGTCCTCTCTTGCTCTCGTCAGAGAGACACTGGAGGATCGAGCTGTCCAGGGAGAACAGCAGCATTCTGCACTGCTCTCTCCCGTCGCAGTCATTAACTGCTGCGGTCTGCTCCACGTCCCTAAAATGGACGAAGGGATCTCCTGACTCGGACAGTTTTGGGATGTGGCTTATCATTGCCCTTAGCTGTTGTGCGCTGTGGGGCATTATGATCTGATTCACGAGGGGTCCGTCCTCGCCATCGTCGTTGTCCGGACCGAGCCTCCGGTGTCGAGCGGGACACATCGGTGCCGGCTTTGACCCTACTACCTGGGGTTGCTCTACCTCCGGAATCTCTTCGTCTAACTTCACCGTTTCCTTCCCCTCATCCCAAGACTCACTATAGCTGGGAGGTGCCGAGGGCATGGTGGTTGGTACCACAACTGCCTCTTGCGGAATCGGTCTTTTGGATTCCCTGGCTAACTGTAGATGGCTCGCTGGTGGGTTTATGAGACACACCAAGCCGTTTGCCTTTGCTAGGGCCGTTCTCAGGTCCTCTAGCTCCCTTTGGCAAGCGCTATGGTCGGCGTTCTCAGACCTATCCTCAATGGCCATCTTGTACGCTGCTCTCGCTCCCAGAATACTTTCCTCCTGTGCCTCTACCCGCTGAGCTAGGCGGAAACACCTGTCTCTTATTCTACCTTCACTGGCCTTGGCCTCAATGACCTGACACTCCAAGTAATCTATCTTGGTCTCATGGCGATGGGTTGCGGATTGGCGTTCCTGATTCAGCGCGTTGAGCGATGCAATCAGTCTCTTTCCTCCCGCAACCTTTTCCTCTACTTCTGCTAGTAACCCTTTGATCTGGGCCGTCTGTGCTACAACGACTTGGTCCAAAAGCTGGACTTGCTTCTTGTAGCACATCAGCCAGACCGCTTTTTCTACAGATCTTTTGTGCTCTTTGCTTTCTGTCCACTTGATGGCTGCGTCTAGCGGGCGCCAATCTCTTAATAGGTCGGATATCCACTGTTTTGTAAGGTTTACCTTCCCAAAAACATAATCCGCTATTCTCTCATCCATCACATTTCGTTTATTCAGACCTTGATCTAAAACACTACATTCCCGCTGCCAAGGTCCTGCCGTGGTCGCCATCTCTGTAGGGGGTTTCTCTTGCTTGCTCTGGTCTCCTGCCAGGCTTCTTGCAATAATCACCCATGAGTGGTTCGACCCACTCGCCCCTACGGTTCTCGACCTTGGACTTAGGTGCAGGGAGCTATAGTGCAGAAAAACTCAAGAGACCAGGTCGAATAGCACAAAATGGATGCTTTTATTAAACAGTTTGCAGCATGATAAAATACATGTCATATGCACAGATTAAAGCAACTACAAGCATGCACACATCTATAAACTTAACTCTATAGAAATGGGGAACACACGGCACATCGTAAAAGGGGTAACTCATTACAACTACACTAAACCCCCTCCCCTAGACCTAACTAAGTTTCGATTTGAGGAACTCGGGATCATGCTCACCACTTTAAGAATTGCGAAAAGGGGTTTGCAGCCTTTCGACACAGCTTTCCGTCGTCACGTGGGTTTGGAAGGTTCTGGCGCAGCTTGTTTTCCTCTTGGTTCTCCTGCGATGAGCGCTCGCTGATGTGATGTTGAGACGCTGGAGTGCTGGGCCCTGAGTGTCTTCTTCTCCGGCCTGGGTCATCGATCTCCCGATGGTCTTCCCCGGGGCGGGACGCTGGTCCCAAATTGCTTTCTTTATACAGTCATAATATCCTTCTGATTTGGAGCAGAGCTGGAGTACAGGGTGTCTTCTTCTTCGGCCTGGGTCGTCGATGATCTCCCGACAAAAGTACCCGGGCCACCCTCGTCGTCTTCTCGTTGTGGCCGGGCCTTGCCTGCCCGAACGCCGAACACGTTCCGAACCGAATTGCTGTGTGAAGGTCTCTGATGGTCCCGAAGCGTTTCACCGAAGAAGTTGAAGAAGTACCGTAGAAGTTCCGAAGCGACTCCTAAGCGTTCTGATGGACTTTTTCAATCCACAGTTATACCCTTTTGGAATATTCTTATCTCCCGCCAAATCATAGCCCTGTCTTTGTAATAATTTTGGCGGGCAAAACTCTCTGCAGGGGTGTTTTGTCTTCATAACGGGAGTCGGTGATAGCTTAACTGGCCTTCCTGGGCCGATAATGTCTTTGCTTTGTCACCGTAACTCGGTTTGTATATTGATCGGTCTGGAGATTGCCCTTGATGGCTGTTAAACGGCTTTTCTTTGTACAGTAAATGGGTTAAAGTGTTCGTTCAATTGTCCACCCATTTCTTGATGGGTCTCATCCTGCTACCCAAATCTGTCCTGTACTTATAATCTAATCAATATGTGTAGTGTCCGTGTGTCGATAAAGACACTGAAGACAGGAGTTGGTTCATAGGTATTTACTAAGCAAGTCTGGGGGGGGGGGTTTCTAAAGGATATACACAATACACAGGCTTATATAGCCCAAGTGGCCATTACCGGCATTACGCACACCTGGGGCTCTTAAAGGCACATACACCATAATTGCTCTTAAAGACACATACACCACAATTCCTCCCCTTCTAGCTAACTAGTACATCATATTTTAAGTAATTATTAATTACATGTTATATGCAAAATAATATACATTGCTGTATTACTTAATTATAAGTTAGTCTCTCAGGAGGCTTCCTGACTCGGTCCGGATAACGCCTCGGGCGTGTAGTAGTTTCTGGTGGTGTAGTAGGTTCTTCTGGCAAGGCTGATTCGGCTTGAAGGCCAGTGTCGGGTTCATCGGGCTCCAGTATCACCGGATCGGAGGTAGATATGGGTATCTCTACTTCATCGTTAGATGTATAGAGTGGTGGTGTAGGTTGTCCCTTTTCGGATGACTTGATGATTTGGTCAGCATGGCGCCTTATTATGCTGTCTCCGATGTCCACGGTATACATCAGTGGTCCTAATTGTGTGCAGATAGTTCCAGGCTGCCATTTCTCGGTACGGTAGCCCCGGGCCAAAACTGGTTGGCCTATCTGGAAGGCCCTAGTTGGCCTTTCATTCATGCCCTGAAACTGCCGGTTCTCCACGTCCCTTCGGATGTTGGGCTTGACCAAATCCAGCCGGCATCTTAGGTTTCTATTGTAGAACATCATGGCGGGAGTTTGGTTAGTAAACATATGCGTTGCATTCCTATATGCAAATAAGAAGTTATCCACCTTGTGCTGAAGTTTTATGTCTTCATTACCCATGGCCTTGATGGCCTTCTTGAAGGTCTGGACAAACCTTTCAGCCAATCCATTGGTGGCGGGATGGTATGGGGCGGACGTGTAGTGCTTTACCCCATTGTTCTTTAAGAACTTTCTGAATTCTTCGGACACAAATTGCGGTCCATTATCAGAATATATCTGCTCCGGCAGCCCATTCCTGGCAAATATGGTCCTTAATACTGTGATGGTTTTTTCCGTGGTGGTGGAGGACATCTTTATTACCTCCGGCCACTTGGAGTGTGCATCAACTGCCATTAAGAACATTGAGTCCATAAATGGACCAGCAAAGTCGACGTGCACCCTTTGCCAGGGAGATGAGGGCCACTCCCATGGATGTAGAGGGGCCTGTGGCGGAGCATTTTGGACCTTCTGGCATCCTAGGCAGCTCTTGGTCATGTCTTCGATGTCTCCATCGATACCTGGCCACCATACAAACGCCCTAGCTAGGTTCTTCATTTTCACTCCACCCAGATGCCCCTCGTGAAGCTCCTTTAGCACTTTATCCTGGAGTTTGGGTGGAGTCACCACTCTGGATCCACACATCAAGGTTCCTCGGCACACTGACAGCTGTTCTCTTCTTTGCAAGAATGCTGGCAACAGTGGTTCGCCATGTGCTGGCCATCCCTTCACTGTTAAATCGTAGACCCGTGAGAGAGTAGGGTCATTTCTTGTCTCCCTTTCAATGGCAGAATTTGTCACCGGTAGACATTCCACTATGGTAGAGTGGAATATCTCTACTGGGTCTACTGTAGGTGCCTCTTCTATCATTGGCAACGGTAGGCGTGATAAACCGTCAGCATTCCCATGCTGTTTTGACCTTTTGTATTCAATGTTGTATTGGTGTGCCCCTAGAAAAAGGGACCACCTCTGTAGTCTTTGTGCCGTCATAATGGGGACACCTTTTTTAGGGTTGAATATGGAGATGAGGGGTTGATGGTCAGTCAGCAAGGTAAATTATTGTCCGTGTAGGTAATGGTTGAATTTCTTCACTCCCCAAACCAGGCTGAGTGCTTCCCTGTCTATCTGGGCATAGTTACGCTCAGCTGAGTTCAATGAGCGTGACGCAAAAGCTATCGGCCGTTCCGAGCCATCAGGGAATCTATGGGACAATACCGCTCCTATGCCGTAAGGGGATGCATCGCACACCAGTCTGATTGGTAGTGATGGGTTGTAATGAGCCAAAATTTTCTCGGATGTGATTAAGTCTTTACATTTATGGAAGGCACGTTTACAGTCTTCGTTCCATTTCCAAATCACTCCTGTCTGTAGAAGATCATTAAGAGGGTGTAGAATAGTTGATAAGTTCGGTAAAAATTTATGATAGTAATTTATTAATCCCAGGAATGACCTTAAATGTGAAACATTTTCAGGTGCTGGGGCTTTTATAACTGCTTCAATTTTTTCAGGTGACTTATGCAACCCTTCCTTATTAATTATGTGGCCACAATATGATATCTGATTTTGGAAAAATTCACACTTGTGGCGATTTGCTCGTAGGCCCCGTTCTTTCAGCCTAGTGAGCACCTGCTCCAAATTGGCAAGGTGCGCGTTGTCGTTTTCTCCTGTTATAAGGATGTCGTCTAGGTAGCATTGAGTCCCCGGAATCCCTTGCAGGACTTGCTCCATAGCTCTTTGCCAGATAGCTGGAGCTGATGCTATTCCAAAAACCAGTCGATTGTACTGGTACAGGCCTTTGTGTGTGTTTATTGTGAGATACTTTTTAGAGGTCTCCTCAACCTCCATCTGTAGATATGCCTGTGCCAAGTCAATTTTTGTGAAACGTTTCCCTCCGGATAGTGAGGCGAAAATATCTTCTATCCTCGGAAGAGGATACTGTACCATGTGAAGGACCGGGTTTACAGTCACCTTAAAGTCCCCACAGATGCGAATTTTTTTCTGTTCCTCAGAGTTATTTTTCAATGTTTTTTTCATGACTGGAACGATGGGTGTTGCCCATTCGCTCCAATCTATTTTGGATAATACGCCTGCCTTTTCCAAATTCTTCAGCTCTGCCTCGACTGCCGGACGTATTGCGTATGGCACTGGTCTTGCCTTAAAAAATTTTGGAATTGCTGTATCTTCCACTTTTATTGAGGCGGTGATGCCTTTTAAGGTTCCTAGTTTCTCTTGAAACACTTCTTTGGCGTTGGCCAAGATGTCTTTTAATCGTTCAGGTATGATGTCATCATTGTTTTTTTCCTTACTGGTCACCGTCAGTGCCTGAATGGAGTGCCAGTCTAAACGTATCTTCCTTATCCATTCACGTCCCAACAACGGTGGACCACCATCTTGTAGAATGTATAAATACAACTTTTGTATTTCTTTGCCGTTGTATACCACAGGCACCCTTATTTTTCCTTTGGGGTAGACTTTCTGCCCCGTATATGTTTTTAAGATAATGGATGTGTCTTTTAGAGGTATATGCGAAAATAGCCTCTCGTAATCTCGTCGATTTATTACGGTTAGAGCTGATCCTGTATCTAGCTCCATTTTAACTGGGGACCCTGCTATTGTGAGGGTAACCCAAATGGTTTGGTAATCCTCTTTGGCAAGTACATTATGTAATTTGAGACAGCTTAGTCTCTTGTTTCCGGAGTCGCTATCGCTATTCTGGTCTTCGGAGCTACTGTCCGCCATCATTTGTACCTTCCTGTACTTTTCTTTATTGATTTTTTGTTTTCTGTCAGTGGATTTATTTTGTCCAGATTGGCATACCCGTGCAATGTGTCCAATCTTACCACATTGCCTGCATGCTTTGCCCTTGAACCAGCAGTCCCTCTGGTTATGGGTGGATCTGCCGCAGCGATAACATCTTCTGAACTCCTGTGTCATTTTATGGGTGCCGAAGTCCTGTGTCTCTTGTTGTATCTCTGCAGCTCCTTTTGCTGCTGCTTCGTATGAGACAGCCATACTGAAAGCTTTGTCCAATGTTAAATCTTTTTCAGAAAGCAGTCTTTTTTGTGTTCCTTCACTTAAGAGACCGCAAACAAATTTGTCTCGAAGATAATCCGATAGTCCTGCTCCGAATTGGCAGTACTTTGATAGCTTTCTTAATTCGGTTAGGTAATCAGCGTTACTTTCATTCTTGTGTTGATTTCTCTTGAAGAACTTGAATCGTTCCGCTATCAGCAGCGGTGTTGGGTTTAAATGCTCCTGCAGGGTATCAACAATTTCTTTAAAAGTCTTGTCCTTTGGTTTGGCTGGAGTGATTACATTTCGTAACAGCCCGTATGTCTTCGCGCCCATTAAGTTCAGAAGTACTGAAGCTTTTTTTTCATCTGTTATTCCATTTGCAGTGCAATAAACCTCTACTCTTTTCACGTATGTGGTCCAATCTTCTATTTCGCCATCAAAAACCTCAATATTACCAGATTTAGGCATTTCAGAAAAGATATGGCGCTTCCCGCGGTTATTTTTTTCTCTGTAGCAACGATATGGCGCTTCCCGCGCTTTCCCGCCGCTGCTACCGATAACAACGCTGTTTTACTGTGGTTTCCGTTTATTCACTGTTGGAGACTCGTTCCCGACGGAGGTCTAAACGCTGACCTGCTTGCCGCGCCGGCCGTCTCTCGAGTGCACCCTCCCAGACCGTTATTGCTTGCCTCCAATTTCGCTGCCTGTCTCAGCTGTAGAGCCTGCCGCTGGAGCTCCAGCCTGACGCCCAGGAAGGATTAGCGCAGTACCTGTCACCAGCTTGGCCAGCTGGTGAAACCACAGTTTCTCTTACTTCCTTGAGTCTTCTGGACGCTGGAGGAATCGATGTCCTTGAGGTGCTGCCGAATTGCAGGTAAGTCCGTTTCCACTTCGTCGCCACTGTAGTGTCCGTGTGTAGATAAAGACACTGAAGACAGGAGTTGGTTCATAGGTATTTACTAAGCAAGTCTGCGGGGGGGGGTTTCTAAAGGATATACACAATACACAGGCTTATATAGCCCAAGTGGCAATTACCGGCATTACGCACACCTGGGGCTCTTAAAGGCACATACACCATAATTGCTCTTAAAGGCACATACACCACAATATGTATACTCAGTTCCATGAGTTTCGGCTTCCCGAAACTGGTTTTCGCGGGCTTTTAATGTCCTCAATCCACAAGCCTGTCTGGCTTGCAGTAACAGAAATTCAAATGGTCCCAGAAGCTGGTCACGAGGTCCGGTGGCCATTTTGTGTGCCCTTTTATCAAAGGTTTCTCTGTACAAGCTTCTTTTGGTCAATAAAGCTGTTTTATTAACCCTAATTTCCTGCGAGATTATTTAATGAAAATTTCGCGAATCTTACAAGTCTATAGCTGCCCTTTGTGGCAACATCACGGAAGCTTTCTGTGACGGGTGTGGGGAGCCACGGGGCCATGTAGACACGGGGCCGTGCTCTCCGGGTAATGTAGGTTCTGGACCCAAGTGCAGAAACGAGGCGAGAGACAAATATACAGTACTTTGTTTGAACTTTACTAGATTCACACATAACTAGATTCACACAAGGAACACAGCAACAAACAAAAGAACTCGAGACAAGTTACAAAACAACTAGTCAAGATAGGAACTCAGGACAGCTTCCATGAGGCAACCCACTTGTCCATACTGAGCTTGAGACAAGCTACCACAAGGGCAACCGGCTTGCCGAGACGAGACTCGAGACAAGCTACCACAGGGGTAATCAGCTTATCAATACAAAGCTCAGGACAAGCTCCAACATGGCAACACGCTAGTCCAGCCCAGCACCTTATCAAGACTAAGAACAACAAGAACACAGACTTAGATACATCTTAAATACAGAGCTTGAGAACCATGGCAGCCAGCTAGTCAAAGCCAGCAGCCACAGAGCAAAGGCTAGTCCCTGGTTAGGACTGAGCACAGAGGAAAGCAACCACAGAACTTATATACCAAGAAAACCAGGTGAAACCCATGAACAGCTAACAGGCCGTTAAGAATTAACACAGGAGGCTAGGAACAATTAACAAAGGGCTAGAAACAAACAAGTGAAGGTGCCATCTAGAGGTTACAGAAGGAACTGACTGGCACCCTCACACTTTCTCTTCCTTGCAGATGACAATTAGTTAATGACATCTTCATTGCAAGCTGTAGCAGATCACCAGCTAAGAAGTGGCCAGAGACCATATAGTGCCTCCACCTCTAAAGAAGCGCAGTCTGCAGCTCTGGAAGCAATAGGGAACAGATTAGAGCACAACATAAATCATGATTTTGAGACCGTGGCGACTGCAGTGTCTCAGGGCTTTTTGGATCTGAAATCTGGCATTAAACAAGCCATGCCACTGATCAGCAGGGACCCAGTTCCAGGGCCCAGCAGAATGGTGATGGCTGGACTTCTCCTCCAGTCCTCATTACCATTTAAAGAATGCTCCAGAACACTAATGACACTGCTGCTAATTTCAAAATTGTCCAACCATCACCACACTTCATGTAGCATTAATGTTCACGATAATAGTGCAATAAACCTACTTGCTTTTCTAATTGAATAGTTCCTAAGAAGGTTCTTTCTTGTTCCTTTCATTGCTGTCTGTCTGATAGACACTTTGAACCAGATTTTTCTATTCCTGTGCCCGGGGCAATTGTTTCACCTGTAGGTTAATGATTGAGGCCATGTTGGGTAAACCTCTTCAGTTTGAACATTTCTTTTATAATAAGAAGGCATATTTCATTGCTCCTTTCATTTCAAGATGAGCCGGTGGAATGAAAAAATAGCAAATAGATATGCTTGAATTGTTATTTAGGTTAATATATGGTATATTGCGGAAATTCTAGAAAAGGGAGAAAGGGAGTAGAAAGAGTGTCTATATTGTGGTGGGAAACATTATGCAGCCCACCTTTGTCCTTATTGTGATTAGATAAGCACATGGAGATGCAAAGCCACGGGGAGAGAGATGGGCAGTGAGATCAGTTGTGGATTGCTTAGCAAAGAGCCAGTAGAGACAAAATGGACTGAATAACCTCCTCCTGAATAGTGTCAGCCGTGACGCTCGCCTCTAAGTCAGAAGGTTGTAAATTCAAGCTCTACTTCAGAGACTTGAGCGCACAATCCAGGCTGACACTCCAGTGCAGTACCAAGGGAGTGCTGTGCTGGTGGAGGTGCCATCTTTCAGATGAGACGTTAAACCGAGTCTGCCCCATCTACCCTCTCAAATGGACTTAAAAGATACTAGCGCACTATTCAAAGAAGATTAGGGGAGTTATCCCTGTTGTCCTGGCCAATGTTTATCCCTCAACCAACATCTAAAACAGATTATCTGGTCATTTTAAATTTGTGGGGCCTTGCTGTGTAGAAATTGGCTGCTGTGCTTCCTACATTACGGCAGTGACTACACTTCAAAAATATTTCATTGGCTGTAAAGTGCTTTGGGATGCCCTGAGGTCATGAAAGATGCTATATAAAATGCATGTCTTTCTTTATTTCTGTTTTTCTGTTATGTAACCTTTTATGGATCGAATGACAAAACACTGTTAAATAGAAATAATACTTTATGATGTATTCAAATGCATTACATTATATAGAAGTCTTTGGAGGGCAGTTCAGCTTTCTACCATCTCAAAATCAGAGCGACTTTTTAAATAATTAATTGCCAAGGACTCGCATTGGGTGATTATTAAATGACATAATTTGATAGCTAACTGTAATTTCTCTCTGGTCTTGACCCCCATTTCCTTCTAGGCTAGAGCACTAGGTATTAAATTTCATATAAAAGATGATAGATATGACATACATAAAGGCAGCAAATTAACGTCACATAATATCAAGTTGAAATCAGTCCAAATGAAAAGATTAAACCAATTTTATTTCATGGGAAATAAAGGCTAGAGGACAGCGATTAGTGAATCCACTCAGGACTGGAGCTGTAATGAGCAGATTGGACTTCTTGTTCCCTTATTCTAGAAGTGTCCAATAGTACGTCCCTTTTGGTCAGCAGTACTCGACCAATCCAGAAATTCTGTAACGTGATTATCTAATAATGTAGCCCAGCTGATTCATGGAGATTCAACTGTAATTTGGCATAGTGAACGTGTGTTAAGGGCACTTTTACTTTGGAGAGGAGAACAGCTGGGACATTTGTCCCGCTTCCTATGCATTAAGATGCCCATGAAAACTCAATTTATATCCCGGATAAAATGAATCTAAAAAAAACACTGTCATCAATCAGACACAAACCTCTGTAACCTCTGTCTCTTTCCTGTCCTTTCAGAGGATGAGAGTTAACTTTGCCCAGGAATACACTTACTGCCCTGTTTACAGACACCGTTATACAGACATTAAACAGAGAACTCCAGCACTAAAATACTTAATAGGACTACTACCTTCTAATACTTCATACTTTTAATTTTAGTTTCAAAACCTTACCTTATGTTTCCTTCATTCTCAAATAAACCTCCTGAATCTTATCATTAGCCAATCTGATGTGACACATGTATTAGATGAATTCATCCCTTTAGGTGTCAGTCACCTTAAACAACTGTATTAGTAATTGTGATCGCCTCAGTTAAAGATGCATCAGAATCAGATGGCAATTTCACTCTCTTAGCTTCTCAGCCTTTTTAACAGAAACTACTCAAATTCAGATAAAAAGTGACATATTTGTAGTCTCTTAATGCAATCGCTGAGTTGTGATCTTGAGAGGAATGCATTGTTTCATATAAGCATCCATGATTTTTTTTTAGCATTAACTCTTTTAATTTCCCAGATATCAGCTTGACTGCTGAAACTCCATTTGGAGGAGAACAGTTTTAAGTCAATTTTAGAGCATTTTCCTTGCACCATAAATACTCACGTTCAGTGGTGTCAGTCACTCCCATAAGTGGATCCCACATCCTTTATGTGCCAGAATTTACTTACACAGCTCAATATCTGTGAATTCCAAAGCATAACCCAGGGAACATAACAATGTGTTGCCCTTGACATATGAATCAGATATTGTATGTTTTGCATGCGTTCTCGCGTGCTTCTCCAGTATCAGCTAGGGCTCAGTTGGTAGCACCCTCGCCTCTGAGTCAGAAGGCTGTGGGTGATTGGGCAGAAACATGGCAAATGCACTATAATGTGGATAAATGTGAGGTTATCCACTTTGGTGGCAAAAACAGGAAGGCAGATTATTATTTGAATGGCAATAGATTGGGAGAAGGGGAAGTGCAATGAGACCTGGGTGTCCTTGTGCACCAGTCGCTGAAGGTAAGCATTCAGGTGCAGCAGGCGGTTAAGAAGGCAAATGGTATGATGGCCTTCGTAGCGAGAGGGTTTGAGTACAGGAACAAGGATGTCTTGCTGCAGTTGTACAGGGCCTTCGTGAGACCGCACCTTGAGTATTGTGTGCAGTTTTGGTCGCCTTATCTGAGGAAGGACGTTCTTGCCATGGAAGGAGTGCAGCGAAGATTCACCAGGCTAATACCTGGGATGGCAGGAATGACGTACGAGGAGAGATTGGGTCGATTGGGCTTGTACTCACTGGAGTTTAGAAGATTGAGAGGGGATCTCATCGAAACCTATAAAATTCTGTCAGGCCTGGACAGACTAGATGCAGGAAGGATGTTCCCGATGGCCGGGGAGTCCAGAACTAGGGGTCGTAGTCTAAGGATAAGAGGTAAGCCATTTAGGACTGAGATGAGGAGGAATTTCTTCACCCAGAGAGTGGTGAACCTGTGGAATTCTCTACCACAGAAGGCAGTGGAAGCCAATTCATTAAATATATTCAAGAAGGAGTTAGATATATTTCTTAAGGCTAAAGGGATCAAGGGATATGGGGAGAAAGCAAGGACCGGGTACTGAATTTCCATGATCAGCCATGATCTCATTGAATGGCAGAGCAGGCTCAAGGGGCCGAATGGCCTACTCCTGCTTCTATCTTCTATGTTTCTATGTTTCTGTGTTCAAGTCGCACTCCAGAGACTTGAACACAAAAATCTAGGCTGACACTCCAGTGCAGTGCTGAGGGAGTGCTGCACTTTCGGAGGTACTGTCTTTAGGGTGAGACGTTAAACAGAGGCCCCGTTTGCTCTCTCAGGTGGACGCAAAAGATCCCATGGCGCTATTTTGAAGAAGAGCAGAGGAGTTCTCCCCGGTGTCCTGGCCAATACTTAACCCTCAAACAACATCACAAAAACAGACTATCTGGCCATTATCACATTGCTGTTTGTGGGACCTTGCTGTGTACAAATTGGCTGCCACGTTTCCTACGTTACAACAGTTACTACACTTCAAAAGTACTTAATTGGCTGTAAAGCGTTTTGGGATATCCTGAGGTCATGAAAGGCACTATATTAATGCAAGTCACACTTTTCTTTTCAATAGGCTGACTGTTTACACATTTGTGAGATGAGGTGAGAATAAGTCATTAAGCAGTTTCATTTCACAGATAGCAAGTGAACAGAGAACAACAGATCAGACGCACTAATTCATTCAGAGCAACTTGTCGTTACAACATAATGAACACACTGCACTTCCCCACATCAATGGGTCATAGACTTGACTGAAACAGAATAACTTCTAAATCCCCTGCTGCACCTAATCTATTGAATTTGGGCAAAAGTTTGCCCTATCAGATTTCTGTTTAAAATCTGACTGTCAGTGTACGTGTATGCCCCTATTTTATTTCTCATGTGTACACAGACAGAAGGAAGGGTCTGTCAGATAAGCCCTGCTGAGTGTCCACGACCAAAGATTTCACAACGCAACGGGTGTCAAGAGTTTATCAATTACTGAGACAGGCTGACAAATTGCTTATTGGAAACAACTTCAGTGCCGAGCCTCTAATCAATTTAACCACCTATCTTCTCGGTATTATGTAAGTACACTTTACTTTAAAAAAACAACATTTAAAGGTAACTTTTCTATACCCTTTTTGTGGAAAAATGGTCAAAAAATCCTGATACGTGACTCTAAGATTATATCAAAATGTACTATTCTCATACCTTTGAAGTCATTAAAGACCAGAATATTAGTGGATAAGCAAAATGTAAGTGTTATTTGGTGAAGCACTGAGAACAGAATGATCTAAAATTTGAATATGGATGCTGATTTAAATTGATTTAATATTTCTCATAAGATCATCCATGCAGGTAAAATGCTGCTCTTGTTATCAGTGCTTATTACCCACAGTGAAAATTATGCTATAATATTTAATATGATTTACTAAAATAAGAATAGCAATGTCACATTGGGAAGCACATGAAATATTTGCATGATCAATGGAAGGTTTCTACATGTTTAATAACTGTGATGCTATTCTTGCAAAAACAAGTGAATGGAATTAGATACAGACATTATTTCCATGACGATGGCATATTCCCTAAGCACTGACATCAGAAAATTGAAGTGTGTCTTTCCCTTGAAAGGACTACCTTGAAAGACCTTAGAATATACATAGTTGCTGAGCTGGCATCTTTATGGCAGCATTAATTAAGTGTGAATGAGTTACATGACCATCCCTCATTCACCTCAGTGTGATTAATGATTATTTGATGTGCTCACAATCAATCACTGGATTGGTGGAGTGTTGTGCTTGGCCGGTCGGCTGTCCAATAATTGAAATCTACCCCCATGGATAAGGAAAGTGAAGTCTGGCTGCTATATCCAAAGGAGTGATACATTCCAAGAAACTATATAGGGCAGGACTGTAATTTCAGTGGTGTAGTGATAATGAAGCATGGTGAGAATGCCATGCATTCTCCAGGGAGTTATTTATCACGATTTAGGGCTTACCATAAGCCTATTCTAACCCACATGCGGCAGAGAATAAGGATGTAGATTTCAGTTAATAGGAGACATGGGCCAGGAACTGCCTTCGAACTGCAACTGTTCTGCCGGCAGAAATGCTGTTTATGGAAAATTGCCCAGGTATGTCCTGCCCATAAAAAGTAGGACAAATCCAATCTGGCCAATTACTGCCCCATCAGTCTACTCTCAATCATCAGCAAAGTTTTTTTTAATTAGCTTATGGGGTCTGGGCTTTGCTGGCAAGGCCAGCATTTATTGCCCATCCCTAGTTGCCCTTGAGATGGTGGTGGTGAGACGCCTTCTTGAACCGCTGCAGTCCGTGTGGTGAAGGCACTCCAACAGTGCTGTTAGAAACATAGAAACATAGAAGGTAGGAGCAGGAGTAGGCCATTCGGCCCCTCGAGCATGCTCCGCCATTTAATGAGATCATGGCTGATCATCCAAATTCAGTACCCTGTCCCTGCTTTCTCCCCATATCCCTTGATCCCTTTAGCCTTAAGAAACATATCTAACTCCTTCTTGAATATATTTAATGAATTGGCCTCAACTGCCTTGTGTGGTAGAGAATTCCACAGGTTCACCACTTTCTGGGTGAAGAAATTCCTCCGCATCTCAGTCCTAAATGGCTTACCCCTTATCCTTAGACTGTGACCCCTGGTTCTGGACTCCCCCACCACCGGGAAAATCCTTCCTGCATCTAGTCTGTCTAGTCCTGTTAGAATTTTATAAGTTTCAATGAGATCCCCTCTCATTCTTCTAAACTCTAGTGAATATAAGCCTAATCAACCCAATCTCTCCATACGTCATTCCTGCCATCCCAGATATCAGTCTGGTGAATCTTCACTGCACTCCCTCCATGGCAAGAACATCCTTCCTCAGATAAGGCGACCAAAACTGCACACGATACTCAAGGTGTGGTCTCACCAAGGCCCTGTACAACTGCAGCAAGACATCCTTGCTCCTGTACTTGAATCCTCTCACTAAGAATGGCAACATACCATTTGCCTTCTTAACCGCCTGCTGCACCTGCATGCTTAACTTCAGCGACTGGTGCACAAGGACACCCAGGTCTCGTTGCACTTCCCCTCTTCCCAATCTATTGCCATTCAGATAATAATCTGCTTTGCTGTTTTTGCCACCAAAATGGATAACCTCGCATTTATCCACATTATACTGCATCTGCCATGCATCTGCCCAATCACCCAACCTGTCCAAATCATACTGGAGTTTCTTGGCATCCTCCTCACAGCACACATGCCCACCCAGCTTTGTGTCATCTGCAAACTTAGAGATAGTACATCTAGTTCCCTCATCTAGATCATTAATATATATTGTGAATAGCTGGGGTCCTAGCACGGATCCCGGCGGTACCCCACTAGTCACTGTCTGCCACTCAGAAAAAGACCCATTTATTCCAACTCTTTGCTTCCTGTCTGCCAACCAGTTCTCTATCCAAGTCAGTAGCTTACCCCCAATCCCATGTGCTTTAATTTTGCACGCTAATCCCTTATGCGGGACCTTATCGAAAGTCTTCTGAAAGTCTAAATACACCACATCCACTGGTTCTCCCTTATCTATTCTACCAGTTACATGCTCAAAAAATTCCAGTAGATTAGTCAAGCATGATTTACCTTTTGTAAATCCATGTTGACTTTGTCCGATCTGTAAGATTCGCAAAATTGAACATTGTCCTATAAGGGTCTATTGGCAGAAAAGGCCTTAACTTTTAAAGACTGTTTTAAAAGAAGCCCAGAAAAAGGGACACACAAAATGGCTGCCAGACCCCGTGACCAGCTTTTGGGCCACTTTAAAATGGTTCCTGCAGCCCTCAGACAGCTTTTGTGGATCCAGCCCACAGTAGGTTCTGGAAGGCAGTTTCAGGGAAAACGAAACCAGACACAGCCCCATACATATAGATTGGATGCAGATCCGATCAGATCGGCCTGTAGATGAAGGCCATCAAAATGTTTACCCGGACAAAGGGAAACAGTTTCATATTCATGGGGGGAACATCAAGCACTGTTTAAGACATCAGAATGACATTAAAGACAATACAGGGTCGTTCCAGACCAGAGATGGCCATTACCGGCCATTCAAAGATACTTTAAAAAAACAAAGATTACCCCGCTGTGCTGCAAGCCCGCCAAAAGTTAAACAAAGACTAACCTTGATTTGGCGGGAGATAAGGGCCTCCACGGAAAAGTATAACTGGAGTCCTGGGGTAGCCATCGGTAGCTGTTTCTTGTAGCTTGCAGCCTGGAGCTGGTAGCTAGTAGCTTTCTGAGCTAGCTTGCTTTATTTCGAGAGCCGTGGAGGAACGTCGATCCGGAGACCAGCCAAGAAGGTGATTCAAGTCTGCATCCCGCCCCAGGGTAACCATCGGGAAATCATCGACAAACCCCGGGCCGTTGATGAGACGAAGGACAGCAGACCTTCAGAAGAAACCTATCTGAAAATGGTAAACTAGCTGGGCTCTGCGAAGAAACCTATTTGACCATGATCAAATAGGTGGTCTCCATCAACGCCGCTGTCCAGGCCCGCCAGCATCCAGCCTGTCCGTGAACTTCACCTCGCGGAAGAAGAGAAAGAGTCGCAACCCGCAGCGTTGACCACGTGGAGACAGGACGCCTGAGAGGATCAAAACGCAGACCTTTCAAAATCTTATACTTTCTCATTGGATTGGTGAGCATATTTGTGGCCCCTCATAATCTGATCTAGCTAGGCTTAGGGGGTGGGCATTTTGGGTATAATTAATTATGAGTTGTTGCCCCTCGATGTTCTGTGTGTTTCCCCATTTCGAGATTACTTTTGTAAAGTATAACATGCCTGTATATATGTTGGTTAGTACTGTATTATGATTTGTTTTTCCCTCCCATGTACCTTATTGGCTTACATTCAATTTTGTTCCTTTATGCAATAAAATTTCATTTTGTTTTCATTAAACTTGGTCTATAGAGTATTCTCTGCATTGTAGTTCCTGCCTCAAAGTCCAGTGTATAGAACCTAAGGGGTGAGTGGGTTGAACCGCTCAAGGTTTTACTGTGCAAGAGAGAGAGGCCTCTAGAGAGAGAAACCTCTGCGATCTAAAAACCCCTTACAGAAAATGGCGACCATGGCAGGACACTGGCAGCAGGATTGCAATGTATTAGACCCAGGTTTAAATGGACGAAATGTTATGGATGAGAGGATAGCGGATTATGTTTTTGGCAAGGTAAATCTCACTAAGCAGTGGATTTCCGATCTCTTACGGGATGAGCGTTCGGTAGACGCAGCCATCTGGTGGACAGAGAGAAAAGAACTTAAGAAGTCAGTCGAGAAGGCAGTGTGGCTGATGTGCTACAAAAGACAAGTCCAGATTTTGGACAAGGTCATTGCAGCGCAGGCAGCCAAGATCAAAACCCAGGCTTCAGAGATAGAGGAAAAGGCCATGGGTGGGGAAAAACTTATCGCAGCGCTTCACGCGCTGAATCAGGAACACCAAACTGTAGCCAGCCAACATCAGGCTAAAATAGGGTACCTGGAATGTCAGGTTACTGAGGCAAAGTTGCATGAAGCGAGAGTACGGGAGAAAAACGCCCGCCTCGCACAACAGCTAAGAGTGCAGGAGGAGAGAGTAGTAGAGGTCAAGGCAGCTTACAAGCTGGCCATTGAGAACGGGTTTGAGAGCGCAGACCACGGCCCCTGCCAGAAGGCATTAGAAGACCTAAGAACGGCCCTGGCAAAGGCAAAAGGCATGGTATGCCTCGTAAGCCCAAAAGCGAGTCAAATAGACTTCCTGAAGGAATCCAAAAGACCGATTCCACACGAAGTAGTTGTGGCACCAGTCACTGAACCCTCAGCACCGCCGAGCTATAGTGAGGTTTGGCTCGAAGTGGGGGTGGTAGAAGGGGAGGAAGCCGAGGTAGAACCAGAGGAAGAACAACCCCTGGTAGTAAAGCCGGAGCCGGCACCAATGTGTCCTACTCGGCACCAGAGGTACGGTCCCACCGACGCAAATGGCGTGGACGGACCCCACCTGAACCCGATCGTGCTGCCCCATGGTACCCAACAACTCAGAGCGATGGTGAGCCACCTCCCAAAACTCACTGAGAAGGGAGATCCCTCAGTCCATTTCAGGGAGATAGAGGAGACAGCTGCCATCAATGATTGTGATGATCTTGAACAGGCGAAGATGTTGCTGTTCTCCCTGGATAGCACAATCCTTCAGTGCCTCTCAGACGGGAGCAAGAGGGGATGGAAAGGGTATGTGGAGCTCAGGGACGAGGTCCTGCAGGTTATGGGAGTTGACGATGGCAATCCGTTCTTCCATGTGGAAGGGACTGTGCAGCTAACTGGAGAACCCCCACGGGTATTCGCAGAAAGGCTGTGGCCAGTGTATTGGCGCAGCTGTCCGGGCATGCCGGAACGGGCCACAATGAACAACGTCCAGTGGGTTCATTGGCTCTGCTGCCTGGTTGCCAACAGCTCGCCACAGATACAGGCCCAAGCCCAATCTTGGTTTGACCCCCAAGGTCCCGGTACCACAGACGAGACAGTGCTCTGACAGCTCACCATTGCATACAAGAATTGCAGGAGTCAGGAGGCACCTCCCTCTAAGGGAAAAGTGCATGAGGCAAAACCCGCAGCCCCAAGCAAAAAGGAGTGGCATCAGGAGGGGAATCCCCCCCCCGCAAGTCAAGCTCAATTGCTACGGGTGTGGGAAGGATAGACATTGGCGCAGGGACTGTAAAAATCCGTGGAAGGATAATAAGGGAAGATCTCCCACAGCCCAAGCCCAAGCCCAGACGGCCACCCCAGAAAAGGGAACCGGTGCAGCTATGGATCCCGCTGCAATAGAGTCAATTTTAGAGACAATGCGGTCTCGTATGATCTCGCAGAGGAGGGTAGCAGCCACCACTGGTCCTGTCGTTCTCACAAACCCGACCGTTTCACCCCAATGACTAGAGCCAGCGCAGCCCGTTTACCTGTGGTCGCTGTGATATGATTTATGGAGACGACCCCTCGTGGAGATGGAAGTAGAGCGGGAAAGGGGGAACTATCTGTTGGATACGGAGGCATCGTGCACCGTGATCCACACAGCTAACCCTACCACGTCACCTCTTTCCACCGGGGTTCCATATATTTTGTCGGGCTTCACAGGTAAAGAACAGGCTGGCGCATTCTCCATCCCTCTCTCCATTCATTTAGGACCACTCCGCACCACGTGGAAGTGTATACTGATGAAGTGGGAGGTGGAGGGTGGAAAAGGGATCCTCGGGTCCGATTTCTTAGTGGAACACGGGATTCTCGGGGATCTTAGAAATCACTGCCTCTGGGGAGCGAGCACGGGTAAGAGAGGCGAGGTAGTCATCATCCCAGAAAAGGAAGGGAAAGGGACCCTGTTTACCGTGAAGCCAAAAGAGGGCTACGACCTCGAGCTCATGGTCGCAAGTGTCCCACAAGATCTGCAGGCATTCGTGTCAGACCACCTGACTACATTTGCCACTCACAAACACGATTGCGGGAGGGTCACCGGGTTTGAGGTCAGAGTAGACGGGGACCCCACGGCCCGACCCCAAAAACAGTACAACTTCCCCAGGGAAGCGGAGCCCGACACGGAGACAGCAATGTATTCACTGGTGCAGCAGGGCGTGTTGAGGCCGATAGCCACCCACGTAAACTCTCCTTTGTGGCCGGTGAAGAAGCCAGACAATTCATGGAGAGCCACGGTGGACTACAGAGTCCTGAACAGTAACATCCTAGCCTGCGCGCCGACGGTAGCAGCAGTTGCCGACCTGATAGGAAGTATTCCAGCATCCGCGACCACGTTCACGGTGCTGGATATTTCCAATGGGTTTTGGTCCATCCCTTTAAGGAGGACGGATCAGTGCAAGTTTGCCTTTACTTTTAGAGGGCAACAGTACATCTGGAACTGCTTGCCACAGGGTTTCCATAACAGCCCCAGCATTTTCCATCAATGTATGGCAGGAAGCTTAAAAGATTTCAGCCAGCCCAATCAGCTAGTGCAGTATGTGGACGACCTGCTCCTGTTCACAGATTCCAGGGAGGAGCACGGTCCACTATTGGCCGAGCTATTGGAGCTGTTAGGCAGAACGGGTATCAAGCTGAACCCAAAGAAGGCACAGATCGGCCAGCCGGAAGTAAAATTCCTGGGCCTGACCATCCGCGCTGGAGAGAGAGCCATAGACAAGGCCAGACGGGAATCGGTGCAAGATCTACCGATCCCCATCACCGTAACGGGTGTGAGGTCTGTAAGATTCGAAAATTTTCAGCAAAAATCACGCAAGAAAACTGGATAAAATAAGACTGTTTATTGACCAAAGTAAGCTTGCACAGAAAAACCTTTGATAAAAGGGCATACAAAATGGCCGCCAGGCCCCGTGATCAGTTTCTGAACCAGTTTATTTCTGTTACTGCAAGCTAGACAGGCTTGTGGATTGAAGATAGTAAACCCGCGAAAGCCAGTATCTGGGAACCGAAACTCAGAGCAACAGCATACATATTCAATGGATTATAAGTACAGGATGGGGCCCATCAAGATATGGGCGGACAATGTAAAAACACTTATACCCATTTATTGTACAAAGGAAAAACCGTTTAGCAGCCATCAAGGAAAATGTCCGGACCGATCAATATGCGAACCGAGCCGCGGTGACAATGCAAAGGACATTAACAGACATTATCGGCCAGGAAGGCCAGTTCAAGTTATCACCGGCTCCGTTACAAGACAAAGTGCCCCTGCAGAGATCTCTGCCCGCCAAAATTAATACAAAGACAGGACTATGATTTGGCGGGAGATAAGACTGTCCCAAAAGAGTATAACTATGGATTGAAAGTCCATCTAAGTTACTTGGACAACTTCGAACTTCTTCACTGCTACGGCTTCTTGTTGGGCGACTTCAGGCTTCCATTTCTTCAAGAACTTTCTTCTACGAGGAACGAACGAAGGGCGGACGGTGCCCGGATCGGCGCCTCTTCCACTTCGGCAGATCGATGAAAACGTTTTCGTCTTTTTAAAGACGGGCGGTTTCGGAAAAAGGACAACGTGGCCGGTGTTCAGCCAAACAAGGCTCGGCCACGACGAGAAGATGACGAGGGTGGCCCGGGTACTGGGGTCGGGAGATCATCGACGACCCAGGCCGACGGAGAAGAAACCCTCTGGAGGACTGGCGATCTAGGCCACAAGATTCTCCCATGTGCATAGCCTGCATCTGGGACTGCTCCATGAACCCAAATCGACTTAGTGGATCTCAACCTTAATGAGCGCTCATCGAGGCTGTGTCTACCCCACCGCTTCGAGAGAGAGAAAATATCGACTGCGCCAGAAGCTTCCAAATCCACGTGACGACGGAAAGCGGTGCCAAAAAGGCTGCGAACCCCCTTTCTCGCGATTTCGAGAGTGGTGAGCATGATCCCAAGTTCCCCAGGTCGAAACTTAGTTTAGGTATAGGGGAGGGAGTTAAGGGTAATCGTAATGTGTTTCCCCTTTTTCGATGTGCCGTGTGTTCCCCATTTCCATAGAGTCAAGTTCATAAATTTGTGCATGATTGTAGTAACTTTAATCTGTGCCTATGACATGTATTTTGTAATGCTTCAAACTGTTTAAAAATAAAAGCATCCATTTCGTGCTATTCAACCTGGTCTATTGAGTTCTTTCTCTGCACTACTGTTCTCTGCATCTAAGTCCAAGGTCTAGAACCGTAGGGGGAGTGGGTCGAACCACTCAAGGGTAATTATTGCACGAAACCTGGCAGGAGACCAGAACGAGCAGGAAAAAACCCCCTACAGAAATGGCGACCGCGGCAGGACCTTGGCAGCAGGAAAGTAGTGTGTTTGATCAAGATCTGAATAAACGAAATGTGATGGATGAAAGAATAGCAGATTATGTTTTCGGAAAAGTCAACCTCACAAAACAACAGATATCTGATCTACTAAGGGATAGGCGCCCGCTAGACGCAGCCATCAAGTGGACAGCGGTTAGAGAGCATAAGAAATCTGTAGAAAAGGCGGTCTGGCTGATGTGCTACAAGAAGCAAGTCCAGCTTTTGGACCAGGTAGTTGCAGCACAGACAGTCCAGATCAACGGCTTGCTTAAAGACGTAGAGGAAAAGGTTGCGGGAGGTCAAAAACTGATTGAATCGCTTGACGCGCTGAATCAGGAACGCCGCTCTGTAATTCGCTGCCACGAAACCCGGGTAGAATATTTAAAATGTCAGGTCATTGAGGCCAAGGCCAGTGAAGGTAGAATGAGAGAGAGGTGTTTCCGTCTAGCCAAACAAGTAGATGTCCAAGAGGAAAAGCTCCTGGGAGCCAGGGCGGCATATAAGATGGCCATGGAGGATAGATCTGAGAACACCGACCACAGCGCTTGCCGCCGGGAGCTAGAGGACCTGAGAAAGGCCCTAGCGAAGGCAAACGGGTTGGTGTGTCTCATAAATCATAAATCCACCAGCGAGTCAGCTGTTGCTAGCCAAGGAATCCAAAAGACCGATTCCACAAGAGGCAGTTGGGGTACCAACCCCCGAACCCTCTGCGCCTCCTGCCTATGAGGAGTCTTGGACTCCGGGACAGGAGACGGAGACGGTAGAGGTAGAGCAACCCCAGACAGTAGAGTCGGGGCCGGCGCCGATGTGTCCAACGAGACACCGGAGGCTCGGTCCAAATGAAGAAAATGGCGATGACGGACCCCTTGAGAGTCAGATCATAATGCCTCATAGCGCACGACAGCTAAGAGAGATGATAAGTCACATCCCAAAACTCTCCGAGTCAGGAGATCCCTCCGTGCATTTCAGGGACGTGGAGCAGACCGCAGCAGTCAATGACTGCGACGGGGTTGAACAGTCTAAAATGCTGCTGTTCTCCCTGGACAGTTCGCTCCTCCAGTGTCTCCCTGACGAGAGCAAGAGAGGGCACAGGGACTATGAGTTGCTACGGGATGAGATTCTGGAGATCATGGGAGAGGGGGATGGAACTCCGTTCCTCCGTTTAGAAAAGACAGTGCAGCTAGAGGGAGAACCCCCACGGGTTTTTGCCGACAGGTTGTGGCCAGTGTATTGGCGCAGCTGCCCGGGCGGGCCGGCCCGGGCCGGGCTGGATGGCGAACAAAGGGCTCACTGGCTTCGGTGCCTGGTAGCAGGTTGCCTGCCAGTAGTGAAGGAACAGGCCAAAGCATGGTTTGACCCCACTAACGCCCGCTCCACGGAGGAAGTAGTACTAGATCAGCTCACGATCAGTTATAGAAACAACAAGGGCAAGAAAACGCCTGTTGTGAAAGGAAAGGTGCATGAGGTGAGACCCGCAGCCTCTGCTAAAAAGGAATGGCGTCAGGAGGGAAATCGCCATCCCCAAGCCAATAGCAGTTGTTACGGGTGTGGGAAGGAGGGTCATTGGCGCAAAGACTGTAGGAATCCTTGGAAGGATAAGAGGGATAGAGCGTTCGCCGCAGCCCAAGATCAAGCCCAAGCCCGAGTCGCCAACGGCCCGAGAGTTTACCCAACACCAGCACAACCACAAGTGCAGGCCGCTGCCCCAACACCAGTCCAGAACCCAACCGTAGCCTCTGCCCCGAATAAAGGGGGTGGTGCGGTTGTGGACCCCGCTGCGATCGAGTCAGTCTTGGAGACTATGCGGTCTCTGATGACCTGGCAGGGGAAGGTAGCGGTTGCTAACAGCCCTATCGCCCCCGAGACCCCAGCCGAAACACCTAAATGACTGATGCCCGCGCAGCCCATCTACTTGTGTCCGCTCCGCTATGACGCTTGGAGAAGACCTGTGGTGGAGATGTAGGTGGAGAAACAAAGGGGTAGTTACCTGTTGGATACGGGAGCTTCGTGTACTGTGATCCACACGGACAAACCTTTTGCCTCACCTCTGTCCGCCCAGGCTCCATATTTAGTAGCGGGTTTCACAGGTAGAGAACAGGCTGGCGCGTACTCCCTCCCGCTCTCCATTCAGTTGGGAGCGCTCCACACCACATGGACGTGCATCCTATTGAAGTGGAATGAGGGGGGGAGAAAAGGCATCCTCGGGGCTGATTTCTTGGTGGAACACGGGATCCTCGTGGACCTGAGAAATCAGTGTCTCTGGGGAGCCGAGGGCGGTTTAGGTAAGGTAGTCGTAATCCCGGGGAAGGAAGAAAAGGGGGCCCTGTGCACTATGAAGCCGTCAGGAGGTTACGATCTCGAGCTCATGGTAACAAACGTCCCAACGGACTTGCAGGCGCGTGTGTCAGAAAATCTGACCGCGTTCGCCACCCACAAGCACGACTGCGGGAGAGTCACTGGGTTCGAAGTCAGCGTAGACGGGGACCCCATGATCCGACCCCAAAAGCAGTATAATTTCCCCAAGGAGGCAGAACCCGACATGGAGACAGCAATATCTTCATTGGTACAGCAGGGCGTGTTGAGGACGATAGCCACCCACGTGAACTCCCCATTATGGCCGGTAAAGAAACCGGACAATTCGTGGAGAGCCACGGTGGACTACAGAGTCCTCAATAGTAATATCCCAGCCTGCGCGCCCACGGTAGCAGCAGTTGCAGACTTAATAGGGAGTATTCCAGCATCGGCGACCACATTCACGGTGCTGGACATCTTGAACGGTTTTTGGTCCATTCCGCTGCGGCGGGAGGACCAGTACAAGTTTGCCTTTACTTTCAAAGGGCAACAGTACACTTGGAACTGCTTACCACAGGGTTTTCACAACAGCCCCAGCATTTTCCATCAGTGCATGGCGGGGAGTTTGAAAGAGTTCAGCCAGCCCAACCAGATAGTGCAGTATGTGGACGACTTACTCCTGTTCACAGATACAAGGGAGCAGCACGGCCCACTGTTAGCCAAATTGTTGGAACTGTTAGAAAGGAAGGGTTTCAAAGTAAACCCAAAGAAAGCCCAGATCGGCCAGCAGGAAGTTAAATTCCTGGGTCTGGCCATCCGCGCTGGGGAAAGAGCCATAGATAAGGCCAGACGGGAATCTATACAAGATCTGCCGATTCCCAACACAGTAACGGGTGTAAGGTCCTTTTTGGGATTGACCGGGTACTGCAGAGATTTCATCGAGGACTATGCTGCCACAGCGGCCCCGCTACTTCGACTCTTGCACAAGGGAGTCGAGTGGTCTTGGGACGAGGGGTGCCAGGCAGCATTCGAGAAGTTGAAAAGAGATCTGCAGACCGCGCCAGCCCTAGGGGCCATAGATGGGGGAGAGGAGTTCTTTCTGGAGGTAGCCGCTAGTGGGGACAGCCTGAGCGCAGTGCTGCTCCAAGAGCGGCACGGCAAGCTAAGACCAGTAGTTTATTCCTCCAGGGTGCTCACGGATGTGGAGAGGAGTTTCTCCAATTGCGAACGGCATCTCCTGGCCACGCATTGGGCTGTGAACAGATCAGTGATCTTCACAGGGACCTCTCCCATTACGCTCCTCACCCATCACACCCCCACGAAGATGCTTCTGGACGGGAGGATTAAGGATGGGACCGTAAGCAGCGCTCGGATTGCGCGCTGGACCCTCCTCCTTTCCCAGATGGATCTCAAAGTTAAAGGCCTCTGCGCGCCAAGGCTCGCAGCCAATATGGCATATCCCGGGACAGCCCATCAATGTTCCGTAGAAGGGGTATGGGAAGTTAACATAGGTTTACAGGCCGGGATACATCCCACAGGCCGCGAGATCTACGTAGACGGTTCTAGCACTGTAGCTGACGGCAAGCGACTCACAGGGTGTGGAGTTTATGACCCTGCGGCAAACATTGCCCTGGCAATTAAGCTCCCCAGCACTATGAGCGCGCAGCAGGCTGAACTGTCCGCGGTGGCGTACGTGGTTACCCACCCCGAGATTTTCCCAACCCCATACACGATTTGCTCAGACAGCATGTTCACGTGCAATTCGTGTACAGAGTACCTCGCCATCTGGTCCCGACGCGGGTACACCTCCGCGGACGGGCGGCCTTTAACAGTTAAGCCCTTGCTGGAGAAGATCCTAGCAGCTGTGGGGGAGAAAGGAGAGGTGTTCATCCATAAGGTGAAGGCTCACTCCACTACAGAACCCCGCAGTCAGGGCAACCAGCAGGCGGATGCGCTAGCCAGGGAGGGTGCCCGCAACGGCATTCTCTGGGACCCATACGAACCCGGACCCGTGGCGGCGATCCAAGGCAGGGAGGGAATTCCCGGGAACACAGGGGTGACACCGCCCCCAGACCTAAAGACCGTCCAAACCCTGGATCCCGCCCTAAAAGCAGTCCTAAAAGCCATCACAGAGGGCAAACAGGTAGAAGGTCCGTACAGTACGGCAGCCCTCACAGTCAAAGAAGGTATGCTGTTCCGAGAGGAGCAGTGGGTTGTGCCGCAGCAGCACCGAAGGGAATTCCTGCAATTGGCCCACGAGGGTCCAGGAGCGGGACACCCCGGACCTGAGGTCACCTGGCAACGGGTGGAGCAGGCGGGATGGTGGCCGGGACTTCGGGACGATGTCCGCGAGTTCTGCGCAAGCTGTCTTGTGTGTGCTGCTAACAACCCAGACCCCCACAAAAGGAAGGTGCCCATGGGGCACATCAGGAGGGTAGAGGGACCATGGCAGTCGATTCAGGCCGACTACATAGGGCCCCTGCCCGCCGCCCAGGGAGGCTATAAGTACTGCCTTGTCCTGGTAGATGTGTTCACCAAATGGGTAGAAGCCTTCCCGTGCAGAACAGCTACGGCACTGGGTACTGCTAAGATCTTGATTCGGGAAGTGTTCTCACGGTGGGGACTCCCCCGTTTTGTAGAGTCCGACCAAGGGAGTCAGTTCACCGGTCAAGTAATGCAGAACGCCCTCATGCTCTTGGGCATTGAGGGAAAGTGGCACGTAGCATACAATCCCCAGTCATCCGGGATTGTTGAGCGTATGAATTGGACCCTCAAGGAAAAGCTGAGGAAAGAGACAATGGGCTCGCCCCAGAAATGGGCGGAGGTCCTGCCTTTAGTCCTCATGGGGATCCGAGCCAGCCAGTCCAAAAGCACGGGGTATTCCCCGCACGAGTTAATGACTGGAAGGATCATGCGAACACCCACCCATGTGCTAGCCCCGGTGCTCACTGAGGGCCAGCTCCGAGAGGTGAAACGGGACAAATTCGCCCAAACCCTCTTGGAGCGCCTGAGACAGATTTATGGACAGGCGGCTGGGAACATGGGAAGACAGCACCAGGGAAATAAACTGTTGTTGGAACCTCGGAAACAACAAGAGTGGGTAGTCGGAGACCAGGTCATGGTCCGAAACTACGCCAGGGTAGGGAGTTTTGAACCACTGTACATGGGGCCATACAGCATTGTAGACAAGGCCAGCCCCATGGTTTATGCAGTGAAGACGCCCCGACGTACCAAATGGTTTCACATCAACCAGTGTAAACTGTTTAAACCGGGTAAACAAGGGCCACCAAAGGGGACCAGGTCTGAGAACAAAGATCCTCAGCCTGTAACAGAGTCACAGACCACACAGGCTGGAGCAGTAGCCTGCGTGAAGGGAGAGGCCATCCCATTGGAGTGGGAGGTCTCATCTTTTGAATGGGATTTAGGCAGGGGAGAGCCCGAACAGCTCAACCACGCTTTAGACCCAATCACGGAGGAGGAAGAGTCAGAGGACGGCAGTCCCGCCCTCGACTCAAGCTTGGGGGAGGTAGGGAGTGGGGGCGGAGACTCGTTACCTGTAGGGACAGGTGAGGTGGAGTCAGAAGCCACAGATCCCGACCCCGGGGGGGCGGAGCCTGAGGGAGGGGAGCTGGAGCCGGCAGCTGTGGAGGAACCACAGGCTGTAACGGTAACAGTCACAACCCCCGGTCCATCGGCCCCGGAAGCCCAACCCAAAGCAGCCCCTCGTAGGTCGGCTCGAGCGCCCCAGCCCAGAAAATTTTGGCCAGATTCTCCCCATCCTTCCCAACCACGGTTTAAAGCAGCCCCAGGAAGACATGATCCCCGTTCAGCAGCGACAGGCTGCGGGGGATCAGAGCCAAAGATCAATGCAGCCCCACCGCAGGGTGTGGCACACGACAGACCTCACAGGGATTCGGAAAGCCGCCCCACGGAGGGCGGCGCTGTACATAAGTTAAGTTAGGTAATTATGGTCATAGTTTAAGGAATGTAAAGTATATGGTGTTAAGAGTACAATTTTGAGGTCTGCCCGGTATGTGTGTTTGTTAGGGAGCGGGGTCCAGGAACCCGCGCGTCCAATTAATTTAGGCCAGCACCTATCGGGAGCCCGGCTACATCATTTTGTTGGTTACAGAAACCTGGGATACGATGGAAAGGATTGTCGTCGCGTTCATGGCGATCGGGTGCGGGTGGGCCTACCGAGGCCGCACCAAGGACGTCATCATTTTCGGGTGCTCCGGGGACACGGCCCCCATCGCAACGGATGGGACGGGGGAGCGAGAGGTAGAGGAAACCGCCACCTACTTCCACCAAGGGAGATGGCCAGGTTGGCTGGGAACGAATTCTACGGAATATTCCAGCAATTTCGGTTTTGCCTACCAAGAGACTTCATTAACGTGCCCTCGAGTGAGGATCCTAGCGCCCAGAGTCAGCGTTACCGTGGGAAAGAGGATTTGTCTGGTGTGCAATGGGAACGTACCACCAAGGCGATGGTGGTGGCTACGAAAGCTGGGAAAGGACATGAGAAACTCTACGGTCGAGTGGGAGCGACTGGGTAATAATACCCATCGGACTATTACGGGAACTCACGGACAATTACGTGTGTGTTGGGACAAATGGTGGGAATCAGATGAGGGAATATATGTCTGTATGTGGGGTTCGAGACACGTCTGCTCCAAGGGCGTGTCCATCTTCTTCCAGAGGCAGTGGCAGGATGAAGGGAAGGGGATGAGATGGGATGTTAGCACTCGAGCGTGCGGAGCCCCATACTCCCCTATTCCGGTGAACGCCACTGAACTCATCACCCGCCCACGCAAGCCCCTGCCCACGCTTCCGGTAGCACTAGCCCAGAAAGGAGGGTGCCCAACCACCACAAAGGGACCCGGGAACGGTTTAGTATTGGTACCCACCGGTCAGGTGCTGTACCAAGGGGTACACTACGCGGTGGCCTCAGGGATTTTAAATCTCACTGAGGTAAGATTGCCGGAGTGGTGTCCCAAAGAAACGGAACAATTATACCAGGTCCTGTTAACCCGTATGTTTAGACAATTTTACGAATTTGACTTTGCCGACATCGACAGAGACAGATTATACACCACACCGCCAGAAGTTTTGGATCGAGTCGGGAGGCAAAGAAGGGGTACTGTAAATGACATATTCACTGCTTTTAATACCGGGACATCTGTTGTCAACGCTCTAGATAACGTGGAGCTGCAGACACAGATCAACGGTTTAAAAGCCCAGTTAAGGAACATATTGACAGACGAAAACAAGGTAGTGGGTTCTGAGTTGCATGAGGACCAGGCCATGACACTACACTTTAAGGACATAATTGCTGAGCTGGAGAAACACGCGAGAACGGTAAATGCACTCATTAAGGAGGATCGGAATGCGTCCGATCAAGCTGCGCAAAACGAGGCCTGTGTGCTGTACGGGGCGTGGTTATTGGGCGAGGGCCGCAGTAATCTTGAGGATTTAAAACAGGGTTTGGTCCCGTCCTGGATCAGCAACAAGCACTTGCAAGCGCTCCACCCTTTTGAGAATGCATTAAGCCCGTGCCAGCTCAGGCTAGCCGCAGAAGCATACCCAGTTCCAGTGGACTGCGGACATTCGAATCACACTATTATGGGAATAGTAGTAAGAATGCCGGTGTTGGGTCCCGCAGCAAAGCCCGCCCTGGTATACAGAGTAGAGAACATTGGAGTCATTCAGGGGGGCGCACACATTCGTTACGCAGTGGTCCCGCCTTACGTCATCAGATGGGAGCGTACGATGACAGGCACCGACCTCTCGGGATGTCGGAGCCGGGGAGCACACATCATCCTGTGTCCCCAGCACTTGAATGCCTTTTTGAAACCACAGTGCGGGTTCAGAACCGCTAGCGCGAAGCCGGTGAATTGCACCATGGAGGCAATGGCAGAGGACCATGTGCCCCCACAGGTAGCATATATCGGGGGTGGGACATACTGCGTCACCACTGCAGCGCCTCAGTACCGATATGGACAACACGAGTGGTGTTCGGTCGGTGATAGCAGTTTCTGTTTCAAACCCAGGGCCGAGGTTCAAGTGGCACAACAACGAATTGTTCCCATTCCTGCGCCCTCCACCGTACACATCACTATCAAAGAGAATTTCACAGACTTACAACGATTTGTCGCGCATTTTGGTTATGTCATTCCCCCTCTTCCCGAACACCTCACCAAGATTTTAAAAGCCGTTATAATTTCGCAGAAACATTTCTACACACTGGAGCAGAAGACTTTAGAGATAGGAAAAGACATATTGGACATAACCATCCCACCATGGTGGGACTTGTTCACCAACATAGAAATCCCAGCCTGGATTAGAATAGCATCCCATATCCTAGTAGGATGTCAGGTTTTAATTGTGATATTTTTGCTCTTCGTGCATTGTAAGAGAGGCAAACGCCTCCAGAGGCACGAGAATGCGGGCGAATGGAAAGAACGCTATGTGCGAATGGGGGAAGAAGACACCCCACTTTAAGCTGCTAGTAGAAGATTAAGAGTCCATCCATTTTAAGATTTTTTTTTGGTTTTTGTTTCTCTTTTGAACATCCGTGTTTTCTTTTGCGTTTGGTTTGGGTTATAAGGAATTAAGTATTGTTATGTTATTAGTCGTTATTAAGTTTTGATTAATAAAAGGTGTATGCAGATGGCGCAAAAGGGTATCAACCCCTGCCCATCTGACAGGTGAAGGTGTTATAGTTTAAGATTTGCTGTCTATGATTCCAAATGTGCATGAGGTAATTTTCATTTTCTCCGGAAATGGGAACTGCATGTGTCGTGAGGGGCATAGATAGTTAAGTGCCAGGAATGTTTGGATGTGGGGAATCAGGGAAAATTTGCTCATCAAGGATTGATACTTTAAGCAAGCTATCAGTATCACAGGGGGGCCTGTAAGATTCGAAAATTTTCAGCAAAAATCACGCAAGAAAACTGGATAAAATAAGACTGTTTATTGACCAAAGTAAGCTTGCACAGAAAAACCTTTGATAAAAGGGCATACAAAATGGCCGCCAGGCCCCGTGATCAGTTTCTGAACCAGTTTATTTCTGTTACTGCAAGCTAGACAGGCTTGTGGATTGAAGACAGTAAACCCGCGAAAGCCAGTATCTGGGAACCGAAACTCAGAGCAACAGCATACATATTCAATGGATTATAAGTACAGGATGGGGCCCATCAAGATATGGGCGGACAATGTAAAAACACTTATACCCATTTATTGTACAAAGGAAAAACCGTTTAGCAGCCATCAAGGAAAATGTCCGGACCGATCAATATGCGAACCGAGCCGCGGTGACAATGCAAAGGACATTAACAGACATTATCGGCCAGGAAGGCCAGTTCAAGTTATCACCGGCTCCGTTACAAGACAAAGCGCCCCTGCAGAGATCTCTGCCCGCCAAAATTAATACAAAGACAGGACTATGATTTGGCGGGAGATAAGACTGTCCCAAAAGAGTATAACTATGGATTGAAAGTCCATCTAAGTTACTTGGACAACTTCGAACTTCTTCACTGCTACGGCTTCTTGTTGGGCGACTTCAGGCTTCCATTTCTTCAAGAACTTTCTTCTACGAGGAACGAACGAAGGGCGGACGGTGCCCGGATCGGCGCCTCTTCCACTTCGGCAGATCGATGAAAACGTTTTCGGCTTTTTAAAGACGGACGGTTTCGGAAAAAGGACAACGTGGCCGGTGTTCAGCCAAACAAGGCTCGGCCACGACGAGAAGACGACGAGGGTGGCCCGGGTACTGGGGTCGGGAGATCATCGATGACCCAGGCCGACGGAGAAGAAACCCTCTGGAGGACTGGCGATCTAGGCCACAAGATTCTCCCATGTGCATAGCCTGCATCTGGGTCTGCTCCATGAACCCAAATCGACTTAGTGGATCTCAACCTTAACGAGCGCTCATCGAGGCTGTGTCTACCCCACCGCTTCGAGAGAGAGAAAATATCGACTGCGCCAGAAGCTTCCAAATCCACGTGACGACGGAAAGCGGTGCCAAAAAGGCTGCAAACCCCCTTTCTCACGATTTCGAGAGTGGTGAGCATGATCCCAAGTTCCCCAGGTCGAAACTTAGTTTAGGTATAGGGGAGGGAGTTAAGGGTAATCGTAATGTGTTTCCCCTTTTTCGATGTGCCGTGTGTTCCCCATTTCCATAGAGTCAAGTTCATAAATTTGTGCATGATTGCAGTAACTTTAATCTGTGCCTATGACATGTATTTTGTAATGCTTCAAACTGTTTAAAAATAAAAGCATCCATTTCGTGCTATTCAACCTGGTCTATTGAGTTCTTTCTCTGCACTACTGTTCTCTGCATCTAAGTCCAAGGTCTAGAACCGTAGGGGGAGTGGGTCGAACCACTCAAGGGTAATTATTGCACGAAACCTGGCAGGAGACCAGAACGAGCAGGAAAAAACCCCCTACAGGTCCTTTCTGGGGCCGACCAGGTATTGCAGAGACTTCATTGAGGACTATGCAGCCACAGCAGCCCTGCTGCTCCGACTCCTACACAAAGGAGTGGAGTGGTCCTGGGATGAGGGTTGCCAGGCAGCATTTGAAAAACTCAAGGGGGACTTGCAGACCGCGCCAGCTCTGGGGGCCATAGATGGAGGAGAAGAGTTTTTCCTGGAGGTAGCGGCTAGCGGGGATAGCCTGAGCGCTGTACCGCTTCAAGAGCGACACGGCAAGCTAAGGCCAGTGGTTTACTCCTCCAGGGTGCTCACAGATGTGGAAAGGAGTTTTTCCAATTGCAAGCGGCATCTTTTGGCCACGCATTGGGCTGTAAAAAGGTCGTTTATCTTCACAGGCACCTCTCCCATCACTCTCCTCACCCATCACACACCCACCCGGATGCTTCTGGATGGAAGGATTAAGGATGGGACAGTAAGCAGTGCCCGCATTGCGCGCTGGACCCTCCTCCTTTCCCAGATGGGTCTGAAGGTGAAGGGTCTCTGCGAGCCCAAGCTCGCGGCCAACATGGTATATCCCGGAACAGCCCATTGGTGTTCTGTAGAAGGGGTATGGGAAGTGAATGTAGGTTTACGGACCGGGATACATCCCACGGGCCGCGAGATCTACGTAGACGGCTCCAGCACAGTATCTGCTGGAGAACGACTCACAGGGTGTGGAGTTTATGACCCTGCTGCAGACATTGCCCTGGCGATTAAGCTCCCCAGCACTATGAGCGTCCAGCAGGCTGAACTGTCCGCGGTAGTGTACGTCGTTACACACCCCGAAATCTTCCCCACCCCATACACAATTTGCTCGGACAGCATGTTCACATGCAACTCGTGTACGGAATACCTGGCCATCTGGTCTCGCCGCGGATATACCTCTGCGGACGGGCGACCCTTGACCGTGAAGCCCCTGCTAGAAAAGATCCTGGCCGCAGTGGGGGAGGAAGGGGAAGTCTTTATCCACAAGGTGAAGGTTCATTCCTCCACGGAACCCCGCAACCAGGGTAACCAGCAAGCGGATATGCTAGCCAGGGAAGGTGCCCGCACCGGCACTTTCTGGGATCCCTATGGGTCCAAACCCATGGCAGTAATCCGAGGCAGGGATGGGAATCAGGGGACCACAGGGCTAACACTGCCCCCAGACCTCAAGACCATCCAAACCCTAGATCCCGCCCTAAAAACAGTCCTCAATGCCATCACTGAGTGCAAGAAAGTAGAAGGTCCGTACGGTACAGCAGCCCTTTCCATCAAGGAAGGCATGCTGTTCCGAGAGGAACAGTGGGTTGTGCCGCAGCAGCACCGGAGGGAATTCCTTCAACTGGCCCATGAGGGTCCAGGAGCGGGACACCCCGGGCCTGAGGTCACCTGGCAACTGGTAGAACAGGTGGGATGGTGGCCGGGACTTCGGGATGATGCCCGCGAGTTCTGTGCTAATTGTCTTGTGTGCGCAGCAAGCAACCCAGACCCCCAGAAAAGGAAGGTGCCCATGGGACACATCAGGAGAGTAGAGGGACCATGGCAGTCGATACAGGTTGACTACATTGGGCCCTTGCCCACCGCCCAGGGAGGCTATAAGTATTGCCTCGTCCTGGTGGATGTGTTCACCAAATGGGTAGAAGCCTTCCCATGCAAAACAGCCACGGCACTTAGTACTGCCAGGATTGGTCCGGGAAGTGTTCTCGCGGTGGGGACTACCTCGATTTGTGGAGTCTGATCAAGGGAGTCATTTCACCGGCCAAGTGATGCAGAACACCCTCATGCTCTTAGGTATCGAAGGGAAGTGGCACGTGGCCCACAATCCTCAGTCATCCGGGATTGTGGAGCGCAGAAACCGCACCCTCAAAGAAAAACTGAGGAAAGAGACAATGGACTCGCCCCAGAAATGGGCGGAGGTCCTACCTTTAGTCCTCATAGGGATCCGGGCTAGCCAGTCTAAAAGTACGGGGTACTCCCCGCACGAATTAATGACTGGGAGAGTCATGCGAACCCCCACCCATGTACTAGCCCCAGTGCTCACTGTAGGTCAGCTCCGAGAGGTGAATCGGGACAAGTTTGCCCGGACCCTTTTGGAGCGCCTGAAACAGGTTTATGGGCAAGCGGCTGGGAACATGGGAAAGCAGCATCAGGGCAACCGACTGCTGCTCGAACCCCGTAAGACACAGGAGTGGGAAGCTGGAGATCAGGTCATGGTGAGAAACTACGCCCGAGTGGGGAGTTTAGAACCACTGTACATGGGGCCCTACAGTATTGTAGATAAAGCCAGCCCCATGGTATATGCAGTGAAGTTGCCCCGGCGCACTAAATGGTTTCACGTAAACCAGTGCAAACTATTTAAGCCGGGTGCAAAAGAGCCAACAACTGAAGCCAGGTCTGAGGGTAAAAATCCTCAGCCTGAGGAGTGCAAAGAGTCACAGACCACACAGGCTGGAACCGCAGCCTGCTTGAAGGGAGGAGCTATCCCGCCCACCTGGGAGGTTTCCCCATTGGCCTGGGACTCGGACGGGGAAGAGCCCGAACTGCTAGACCCCGCCCTTGACACGATTCTGGAGGAGGTGGAGTCGGAGGACAGAGGTCCCGCCCTCGACTCAAGCTTAGGGGAGGTAGAACTTGAGGGCGGAGATTCTCCACCTGTAGGGACAGGTAGGGAGGAGTCGTCCACCACAGAACCAAATCCCAAAGGGGCGGCGCCTGTGGGAAGGGAGCCGGAGCCGGCAGTCATGGTGGAGCCATGGGCTGTGAGGGCTAAAGTCCCAACCACAGGTCCACTCGCTAAGGGAGCCTCGCCCAAGGCACCCCCTCGCAGGTCGTCTCGAACGCCTCAGCCAGTAAAGCAAAAAGCTGCAGGGGACTCAAGCTACAGGTCAGTGCGGCCCCGCCACAGGGAGCGGTGAGCTGCAGTCCGAACAGGGATTAGGTAGGCCGCCCGGGGACGGGCGGCACTGTACATAATATAAGTTTGGTTAAGTTTAAGGTGTGTAAATTTTAAGGTGATGAGTGTTATAAGGAATAGTTTTAGAAGCTGCCCAGCATGTGTGTCTGTTTGGATCGAGGTCGAAAGACCCGATCATGCCTTCACCTAGGCCAGAATCTCTCGGGAGCCTGTCTGTATCGTTTAATCTGTTGCAGGAACCAAGGGACTATGGAAAGGATTCTCATCGCGTTCGCAGTGATCGGGTGTAGCTTGGCCTATCGGGGCTACACCAAGGACTCCATAGTATATGGATGTTCCGGGGACACAGCCCCCATCGCGACCGATGGGACCGGCAAACGGGACGTTGAAGAAACAGCTACCTATTTCCACGAGGGGAGGTGGCCAGAATGGCTGGGGTCAAACTCTACGGAATACTCCAGCCAGTCCGGATTCGCATACGGAGAGACTTCTCTAATGTGTCCCAGGGTGAGGATCATCGCGCCCAGAGCCAGCATCACCGTCGGAAGAAAGATTTGTTTGGTGTGCCATGGATATGTTCCTTTGGACAGATGGTGGTGGCTCTGGAAGCTGAGCAAGACCATGAAGAACTCCACGGTCGAGTGGGAGCGACTGGGTAACAATACCCATCGGACTATTATGGGGACCCATGGGGGATTGAGTGCCTGTTGGGACAAATGGTGGGCACCAGGTGAGGGAATTTACATCTGTATGTGGGGTTCAGAATGCGTCTGCCCCACAGGCGTCTCCATCTTTTTCCAAAGACAGTGGCAGGATGCTGGGAAAGGGACGAGGTGGGACGTCAGCACACGGGCGTGTGGAGTCCCATACTCTCAGATCCCGGTGAATGCCACTGAACTCATCACCCGCCCCCGCAAGCCCCTGCCCACGATTCCGGTAGCCAAAGCCCGCAAGGAAGGGTGCCCCACCACTACCAAGGGACCCAGGAATGGATTGGTATTAGTGCCCACAGGTCAGGTGCTGTACCAAGGGGTGCACTACGCGGTGGCCTCGGTGATTTTAAACCTCACCGAGGTGCGATTGCCAGAATGGTGCCCCAAGGAAACGGAGCAATTGTACCAGGTCCTGTTAGCAAACATGTTCAGACAATTTTATGAATTCGACTTTGCCGATGTCGACAGAGCCGGATTATACACCACACCACATGAGGTTTTGGACAGGGTAGGGAGACAAAGAAGGGGTACAGTCAATGATATTTTTACTGCCTTCAACACAGGGACTTCCGTCATCAACACTCTGGATGACGTGGAGCTGCAGACTCAGATCAATGATTTAAAAGGGCGGTTAAGAAAGATACTGACAGACGAGAATAAGGTAGTGGGTTCTGAGTTAAATGAGGACCAGGACATGACACTACGCTTAAAAGAAATTATAGCTGAGCTGGAGGAACACGCTAAAACGGTAAATGCTCTCATCAGAGAGGATCGGAATGCGTCAGATCAGGCTGCGCAGAACGAAGCGTGCGTGCTGTAAGGGGCGTGGTTACTTGGCGAGGGCTGCAGTAATCTGGAGGATTTAAAACAAGGTTTGGTCCCCTCCTGGATTGGCAATAAGCACCTCGCAGCCCTCCACCCTTTTGAGAATGCATTAAGTCCATGCTAGCTCAGACTAGCTTCAGAGGCCTACCCAGTCCCAGTGGACTGTGGGCGGTCTAATCAAACCATTATGGGTATAGTGGTAAGAATGCCGGTTATGGGAAAGACAGCTAAACCCGCCCCGGTATACAGGGTGGAGAACTTGGAGTCATTCAAGGGGGTGCACACATTCGCTACACAGCGGTCCCACCGTACGTCATTCGATGGGAGCATGCAATGACGGGTACTGACCTCTCGGGGTGCCGGAGCCGGGGAGCACACATCATCCTGTGCCCCAGCACTTGAATGCCTATTTGAAACCACAGTGCGGGTTCAGAACTGCTGGCGCGAAGCCTATAAATTGCACCATGGAAGCAATGGCACAAGGCCATGTGCCCCCGCAGGTGGCATATATAGGAGGTGGGACATACTGTGTCACCACTGCAGCGCCCCACTACCAACATGGACAGCATGGCTGGTGTCCGGTTAGTGACAGCAGTTTCTGCTTCAAACCCAAGGCAGACGTTCAAGTGGCCCAAGAGCGAATTGTCCCCATCCATGAACCGTCCACTGTTCACCTCACTGTCAAGGAAAATTTCACCGATCTGTAACGATTCGTTGCACATTTTGGCTACATCATTCCCCCTTTCCCTGAACACCTCACCAAGATAATAAAAGCCGTTGCTGTGGTGTATGTAACCTGTTCCACCTTAAGAGAACTACCTTAAGAGATGTACTACTTTCTCTTGGCTGCTGTATACTGTAATACCGGTGGTGACCACACCGGTATATAAACGTTGTGTAGTGATTTGCTGGGCAGTTCAGCCCTGACCTCCGAATAGTAAAGACCTGTTAAAGTTATTCTTGTTGTCTGTGTCCAGTGATTTATAATAAGCATAACTGGGACACACAGACTCAACAGTGGCGACGAGTCCGATCTTACCCTGCGGCAGTTTTACATCCAAGGCAGCTTCGTCCTCAGATCGGGCGTCAAGAAGAGGCAGCTGCCCTCATCATCCTGCTGAGCACCACATCGCATGGGAGGCATCGAGAACCCGGGAAAAAGAAAAATTCTGACCACGAAGCCCTCCATCAGCGACGGGCAGTGATCATCCCTTCTACCACGGTGGTGGGTAAGCCGATCAGCGACACGAGCAGAAAGTCGGCCGCGTTGGCTGTGGAGTAGGGGAGGGAAAACGGAGGAAAAAGGGCGGAGAACTTGACCATGGCCGGTGAAAAGGGCCGGGCTGCAATCGGGGCCAAGAGGCGCAGTGACTGGGGCAGCATTAAGGCCACGAGAACCGCGGAGAACTCAACCGCAGCCGGTGTAAAGGACCGGCCTGCAAGCGGGGCTGAGAGGCGCAACAGCAGGGGAAGCGTGAATGCCCACGGGAACCGCGGGGGAGCAAAAAGCAGCGTCGGGGAACTGAGAACCGCTGGGGAGGCGAGAACGGCAGCAGCATGGCAATCGCCATTGCAGCCAGCGGGGGAAGAAGGCAAACGTGGGAAGCCGCCATTGTAGTCGGTGGGGGAAGAAGACGAGCGTGGGAAAAACCGCCAAGCGCGGGAAGCCGCCATTTTAGTAGGCGGGGGAAGAAGACAAGCGCGGGAAGCCGCCATTTTGGGAAAAAGAAAATTTAAAGAAACTTGCAAGGATGCCTAAACATGGTAACATCAATGCTTTTGATAGCGATGTCGAAGATTGGGCCACGTATGTAGAACGCATGGAAGTTTATTGTAAAGCAAATGAGGTACCAGATGATAAGAAAGCACTAACCTTATTAAACTCAATGGGTGCGAAGACGTACGGGCTATTGAAGCACCTTGTATCACCAGATAAACCGGCGGATCAGACTTTCACGAATATTGTTACTGTCCTGAAAAATCATTTAAACCCCACGCCGCTGATGATAGCGGAATGATTTAAATTTTACAGCAGAACGCAGCTGAAAGAGGAAAGCAACGCTGAATTCTTAATTGAACTGCGTAAGCTATCAAAGTACTGTCAGTTTGGTACAGGACTAGCAGATGCTCTGAGAGATAAATTCGTGTGTGGATTATCAAAAGAAGGAACACAAAAGCGTCTGCTAGAAGATAAGGACCTTACGCTTGAGAAAGCTGTCACCATTGCAGCATCGCACGAGGCCGCAGCAAGAGGCACCGTGGAAATGCAACTAAGGTCATTGGAACTCAGCACCAATCAAATGGCATTGGGTGCAGTAAAGTGTTATCGTTGCGGAAGGACAACGCACGATTAGAATCAGTGCTGGTTCAAAAATCAGGAATGCAGAAAATGTGGCAGGCTTGGTCACATAGCTAAAGTATGCCGGTCAGGAAAGAAGACCAGCAACAAAAAGTCACCGCAGGAAAAGTGCAGAAAGGTACACAAGGTGACAGAGAACATTTCGGATGAACAGAAGTCAGATTCAGACTCCAGCAGTAAGGAACTGGGTTGTCTAAGAGTACACAATGTGGGTAATGAAGCAGACCTCCAAACTATCTGGGTCACACTTCAGATAGCAGGAGTCCAAGTGAAGATGGAATTGGACACTGGATCGGCATTGACGGTCATGAATAAGCAAGATTACAAAAGGTTATTCCCACATATTCCCCTACGGGATACGGAGATTGTATTGAAAACATACACGGGGCAAAGAGTATACCCCATCGGAAAGATAAAGGTAAAGGTGGTCCACAAGGGCAAAGAAAGCCGAGGAATGGACTTATATGTGCTACCTGAGGGAGGTCCACCACTACTGGGACGAGAGTGGATCAGGAGAATAAATATGGACTGGCATTCCTTAAAAGCACTAACGGTAGGTTCCGGTAAAAAAGATGTCAAACCTAAACGATTGTCCAGAATATTGGACGATGCTAAAGAGGAGTGTGGTAAACCACTGTTATTGTTATTCACTGTTGTTGTTGTTGTTACACACTGTTGTACCTATGCATGCCTCAACATGTCTCGGCTGGCTCCACCCACAGGCCCAGGTATAAAGGTGATTGACCTGCAGCCCCCTGCCTTCTTGGAACCCAGTCAACCACGAGAGGCATGCTCTGTTCTTTGCTAATAAAAGCCTTTAGTTACTCTCCTAACTCTCCGTCTTTTATGAGTAATTGATAGCGCATCAATTTTATTAGCAAAAACAAAATGCCGACAAACGCTGAACAGCAGGCTGCTGCACCAAACGCTGAGCAGCAGGAGCTGCTGCGAGCCCTCAGACCAACATGCCTGGACCTAGACCCCCAAGAAGCGGGTTCGGCTACCAAATTTGCGCATTGGCTGCTGATATACCTATCAATTCATTCAATGAAAAGCGACGAGTTAAGATAGTAACTATAGGTTTTTATTGGCTAAATAACAGAGCCCACCCTCGTGGGTGATCGGGTCCAGCAAGGAGGAATACCAGCCAGTCGACCACCTTTATACCTGGGCAAGCAGGCGGAGCCATGGGCGGAGTCAGCTGTGGTCAGCCCAGGTATAACAGCGTGACAAGAGGTGACCTTGTGTAGCGATACAACAGTGTAAACAGTGATAACCATAGTGTAACTATATAAACGATAAAAGTGGTTTACCACAGCTGCGTTGCTTCGAGGCCTACCTGCAAGCCTCAACTGTGACCCTGGACGAAAACAAGTTGGAAATCCTGGCCTCAAAGGCGAGCCACCAAGTTTATACAATAATCCAGGACGCGACGGCCTACGCGGCGGTTATCGATCTGCTAAAAGGGCAATACGCACGCCTGGTAAATACGGTCTATGCCAGGCACCTCTTAAGATCCCGCAGACAGCAGCCCGGGGAATCGGTGGAGGCCTTCCTACGGGCACTACGGATACTCGGCCGAGACTGCGATTGCAAAGAAGTATCGGCCGCAGCACACATGGAGGGACTCATCCGAGATGCTTTTGTTGCGGGTCTAAGGTCCGACTACTCCCGGCAGAGACTGTTGGAAAAGGAAGAAATGGACCTGAGAAAGGCAGTGTCCCTCGCGCTCTCGCTCGACGCGGCCCACAGGAATATGGACGCTGTAAAGTCTGTGGGTTGTATAGCGAAGTAATACACAGACTACAAGAGTAACTTTAACAGGACTTTACTATTCGAAGGTCAGGGCGAATCTGCCCAATAAATTCTGCCACAGCACTTATATACCGGTGTGGTCACCGTCGGTATTACAGTATACAGCAGCCAGGATAAAGTAGTGCCACACCTAAAATAGTTCTCTTAAAGGTGGACGGTTACATACAATAGTTCTCTTAAAGGTAGAACAGTTACATACACTACAATCCTCCCTTTTTAGCTTACAACATACATATTCCCCATTAACATAACATCATAACATATCCAACTTCATGTTACAACAGTTCACAGAGGTAGTCTCTGCGGAAACAGTTCACAGATTCAGTCTCTGCGGGAAACAGTTCACAGATTCAGTCTCTGACCTTCTTGACTCGGTCCGGACCACGCCTCCGTGGTGTAGTCGGGTCACCTTGCTAGAGGGACTCATCCCATAGTCCTTCCCTAGACTTAACAGCTTTACTTCCATCACTTCTGAACCAGCATTGCTGACTTTTTAAAACAAACAAAAAACAGTTGGATTGCCTTGGGAAATTTTCCTACTTTCCAACTGATTTGGCTCCGTTCGGGGGACCACGTGTGTGATCGGGTAGAGGTAATAATGGTTCAGATGGTTATCATCTTCTGCTTCGTCTTTTCCTTTTTTGCTTCTTGGAGACTCTCGGGGCTCCATTGTCAGCTGCCAGCTGTAACGCCACCATCTCCCTGTGTTCCTTAGACTTTAAGTGATTCATCCTGATTTCGGCACTTTGGGAGTTCTCGGCACAAGCTGGGCAGACCAGGTCCTCATAATATTCAGTGTCACTCAACAGATCATGGTAATATTCGGTGTCGTCCTGAGCTAGGCCCGCGAGAGGGTCTTCTATTTCCTCCTTACCCAGCTGGACGTTAGCCGACTTTTGTTCCAAATCCCGACATCTGTCCTGAAGAGACTTCATCATGCATTCAGATTCATCCTGCTTTTTCTGGGCTTCCTGCAAGTCTTTTACTAATGACCTCATTTGTGATTTCAATACTTCAACTTCATTCGGAGATTGATTGATCGGACTATTCAATCCCTCTACTGAAGTAGCTGTTTCAGTATTCTGTTGTTCTACATTGCCGTGCGTCAGCGTACTTTTGGCATCCAAGGGCTGTTCTGCTGCAGACTTCTCAGTCTGGGTTGCCACCTCAGCTCTTCCAATGACTTTTGAGAGCTCCCTTCCCTTTGAAGATTGAGGCTCGTATTTAAGTTTTTCCCATTTTAGAGTTTTATCCCTCAGCATATGAATGAGTTGGCTGACTGTTAACTCTTCTGCCATCATCCCTTTTCCATTAACTACAGGGCTGTTTGTAACCTTGCCCTGGAGGAGTTGGCTGACTGTTAACTCTTCTGTCCTCATCCCTTTTCCATTAGCTGCAGGGCTGTTTAGAACCTTGTCCTGGGGCTCCTTTGCTGCTTCTACTTCGCTATCATCCGCAGCCCCCATCATTCGAATTTCCACAAATGAATCGTCCGGTGATGCTGCACCCAACTTCAGTAGGAGCTCGGAAGTCATGTCGACCAACTCAGCTTTTTCTGCCTGCAACCTGCTAACCAGCGCCTTCAGTTGCGGCACATCTTGTTCCACCGGATTGGAGCACGCCCCTTCAGAAGCCGAATCAGCTTTGATTCGTTTGGCCTCCTCGTGCAGACGGTTTGTGTGCTCCTGCTCCCTTTTCTTCCCCAGCTGCTTCTGTTGTCTTTCCAGATTCTCCCATTCGGTATCATAGAACTTTTTCATTGCTTTCATCTCTTGCTCGAGACGGCAATTCAATTGTTCTAATTGCTGTCGTAATCTGAAATAAGTTTGCGTTCGAGCTCGATGTTCCTCAGTAATATATATGTCTGTAACTTGAACAGACTCAGAATTCTCTGTCAAGCTATGTTGTTGTTGTTCAGAGGAATTCTGTTCTGAAACTTTGTTCTCCTCTGGAGCATAAGCCTTTAGGCCCACATTCGTTCTACCAACCTTAGTCAGCAAGTTCTTTTTAGACTTGTCTTTCATGCTTGGGCTGGTCTTATCGTCATCCGTTTCAGAGTCTGAGCTGATTGTCTGCCCCGAGTCCTCACTCGTTATTGCTTTGAGGTAGTGCCATTCCATGTCTATTTTCTTGATCCACTCCCGTCCTAGAAGTGGTGGTCCTCCCTCAGGTAGTACGTATAAGTCCATTCCGGGGTGTTCTTTGCCCCTGTCTCTCACCTTGACTCTTATCTTTCCCATGGGGTATACTTTATGCCCCGTGTATGTCTGCAATACGAACTCGGTATCTCTCAAGGGTATATGTGAGAATAGCCGGTTGTAATCCCTTCGATTTATGACTGATAGGGCTGATCCAGTGTCCAATTCCATTCTCACTTGGACTCCGGCTATTTTTAGCATGACCCAGATAGTTTGTAGGTCAGCTTCCTTACTCACATTATGAATTCTCAGACTACCCAGTTCCTGGCCGCTTGGGTCTGAATCCGAATTCTGTTCATCTGAACTCTTCTCAACCACCTTGTGTACTTTGTTGTACTTTTCCTGTGATGGCTTTTTTTTTTGGTTGTTGGTCTTCTTCCCTGACCGGCATACTTTGGCTATGTGACCCAGTTTGTCACATTTCCTACAGTCCTGGTTTTTAAACCAGCATTGGTTCTGGTCGTGTGTTGTCTTCCCACAACGATAACATTTCTTTGCACCCGAAGTAATTTGATCCACACTGAGGACCGCTGCCTTCAGCTGCATTTCCGCAGTTCCTTTCGCTGCGGCTTCGTGTGATGCTGCAATAAGGACAGCCCTATCCAGTGTAAGGTCGTTCTCTTCGAGCAGTCGCTTTTGCGTTCCTTCCTTCGACAACCCGCACACGAACTTGTCTCGCAATGCCTCTGTCAGATTTCCTCCAAACTGGCAGTATTTCGCTAGCCTACGCAGTTCGACCAAGTATTCCGCGTTGCTTTCCTCTTTCTGTTGCGTTCTCGCATAAAATTTGAATCGTTCTGCCAACATCAGTGGTGTGGGGTTCAAGTGATCCTTCAGAACAGCAACAATATTATCGAAGGTTTGATCCGCCGGTTTAACTGGTGCTAGAAGATGCTTCAATAGCCCGTATGTTTTCGCCCCCATCGAGTTTAGCAAGGTTATAGCTTTATCATCATCCTCTATTTTATTGGCCTCACAATATATCTCAATGCGTTCTACATACGTGGCCCAATCTTCTACCTCGGAATCGAAATCGTTGATGTTACCACGCTTAGGCATCTTCACCTCCCTGATAAACAACAATGAAATAATTCTTTAACTCTTTTTGTTTTTTCCAAGATGGCGGTTTCCCCGCGCTTATCTTCTTTCCCCGCCCCTTTCAAAATGGCGGTTCCCGCTTTTCTTCCCCTGGCGGGAGGGGTAAGCTTTTCCCTCGGGCGACGGCCGCTGGCTTTCGGGGTTCGCAGCCTGCTCTTCGGCTTCAGCGCGTTCCCTTCTCTCGGCCGGGCAACCGGCTCTGGTACAACCCGTTGACGGCGAACGGTCTCAGCCGCTGGCTGGATCTCGCTCAGTCTCCCTCGCTCGGGCTCTGTCTCTCCGGTGCTGGGTACAACCCGTTGACGGCGAACAGTTTCAGCCGCTGGGCTGGATCTCGCTCAGTCTTCCTCGGGCTCTGTCTCTCCCGCTCGCGCGGCTCTCGCTCGCTCTCTCTCGGGCTCTGTCTCTCCCGTTCGCGCGGCTCTCGCTCGGGCTCTGTCTCTCCCGCTCGCGCGGCTCTCGCTCACTCTCTCTCGGGCTCTGTCTCTCCCGTTCACGCGGCTCTCGCTCGGGCTCTGTCTCTCCCGCTCACGCGGCTCTCAATCGCTCCTCCCAGCCCCTCGCAGTCCGGTGCTTCCTCCCCGGCTGTGGCTGCGTTCTCCGCGGTTTATTTATTTTTATCTCTTCCCGCGCCTTACGATCCGGTCGCAGCGCTTCGTGGCCTCAGTCACTGTCTGGCCTTTTTCACCCCAATCGCGCCTCCCAGCTTCTCGCAGTCCGGTGCTTTCCTCCCCGGCTGTGGCTGAGTTTTCCGTGGCTTATTTATGTTTATATCTTCCCGCGCCTTACGATCCCGGTCGCAGCGCCTCGTGGTCGCGGTATTTGTCCGGCCTTTTTCGCCGTCACAGTCTAGTCGTCTCACGACGCTCCCCAGCCCGCTTGTACCGCAGCTTCTGCTCCACGCTGCCCCAGTCTCAGCGCCTCTGGGCCCGACTTCTGTCCAGCTCCTTTCCCCCTCGACCATGGTCGAGTGCACCGCCCTTATCCTCCGTTTATTTGTTTCTATTTTCCCTTTACTCACAGTCACCGTGGCCGACTTGCTTCTCGTGTTGATCGGCTCACTCACCACCGTGGCAGAAGGGACAATCCGTGCCTGTTGCTGATGGAAGACTTTGTGTTTGAAATCTTCCTCCTTTCTTGGTCTGCAGACTCGAGTTTTCTCTCAGCAGAACGACGAGGGCGGTTGCCTCTTCTCGACGCTTCGTTAACTGCTTCGGACGTATTGCTGCACGCAGGGTAAGATCGAACTCATCGCCACTGTAAAGTCTGTGGGTTGTATAGCGAAGTAATACACAGACTACAAGAGTAACTTTAACAGGACTTTATTATTCGAAGGTCAGGGCGAATCTGCCCAATAAATTCTGCCACAGCACTTATATACCGGTGTGGTCACCATCGGTATTACAGTATACAGCAGCCAGGGTAAAGTAGTGCCACACCTAAAATAGTTCTCTTAAAGGTGGACGGTTACATACAATAGTTCTCTTAAAGGTAGAACAGTTACATACACTACAGACGCCTTCTCCCCTAACCGCTCCGCAACGTGGACGCCACAACCTTGGGTCATGGGACCGCCACCTTCAACTGCTGCTGCGATGTCCAAGGCACAGAAATGTTATTTTTGTGGCCAGGCAAAACACCCCACAGCACGCTGCCCGGCGAGAAATGCTATCTGCTCCGGCTGCGGGAAGAAAGGACGCTATGTCAGCGCCTGCAAAGGTAAAACCGCTAACGCCAGCAGCGCCGCGTGCGAACCGTGGGGGCAGCCATCTTGTCCGCCATCTTGGGCTCCCCCAGCCGCGTGGGGATCGGGACCATGGGCGCCGCCATTTTGTCTGCCATCTCGGACGTCTCCAACATCAGCCACGGGGGACCCAGACTCAACCACCGCCTCATCTGACGACCACATCGACTCGCTCGACCATACGCTGGCCTCCGTGACGCTGGACCAATCTCTCCCTCATCAACTGTCCAGGTCCATGATGGACATTACGGTAAACGGCCGCGCCACTACCTGCCTTTTTGACAGCGGGAGCACGGAAAGCTTTATCCACCCCGACACGGTGCGCAGTTACTCTCTCCCGGTCCTGCCGACGCGACATCGGATCTCTTTGGCTTCCAAAGCCCAGTCAGCGGATGTCGGTGGCTATTGTGTAGTGACCCTTTCAGTAAGGGGCACAGAATACAAAAATTTTAAACTCCTGGTCCTGCCCCATCTTTGCGCTGCCGTTCTACTGGGGTTGGATTTTCAGTGCCACCTTAAGAGTGTCACATTAGCGTACGACGGACCCCTCCCCCCACTCACAGTCTGCAGCCAGCAGCTTTTAAATCACCCGCCGCGCACCATTTGCAGCCTCTCCACCCTTAAAGTCCCCCCCCCCTCCTTGTTCGCTAACCTCACCCGCGACTGTAAGCCCATCGCTACCAAAAGCAGGCGTTACAGTGCCGGGGATAGGAGTTTCATTAAATCCGAGGTAGCAAGGCTCCTGAAGGAAGGGATTATTGAAAGTAGCACCAGCCCATGGCGAGCACAAGTGGTGGTAGTGAAGACTGGCGAAAAACAGCGCCTAGTTATTGACTACAGCCAGACGATCAATCGCTACACCCAGCTAGATGCATACCCACTCCCCCGCATATCTGACATGGTCAATCAGATAGCACAATACCGGGTGTTCTCGACGATTGATCTGAAGTCGGCATACCACCAGCTCCCCATCAGGGCTGAGGACTGCCAGTACACAGCTTTTGAAGCTGACGGTCGTCTCTACCACTTCCTCAGAGTTCCCTTCGGCGTCACCAACGGGGTTTCAGTCTTCCAACGGGAGATGGACCGGATGGTTGACCAGAACGCGCTCCAGGCCACTTTCCCCTATCTAGACAACGTCACCATCTGCGGCCGCGACCAGCAGGACCATGATGTTAATCTAGAGAAATTCCTCCGCACAGCCCAGTGGCTGAACCTAACATACAACAAGGACTGATGTGCCTCAATAATTCCGAGACTCGAAGGTAGCTGAACAAAACAAGGCTTTTATTAACTTAGAACGAAACACGTAAGCGAGAGAGATGTCGTCCTTCTGGAGACTGGGGCTAGACTGAAGCTAGCTTACAAACGGGGCCAGGTATGGGCGGAGCCCTACACACAGCACATTCCAGCACATTCCAGTATACAATACAGCACATTCCAGTACACAATACAATGAGGTCTGGGGGAAGGGAAATGACACTGAAACCGATCTCAGTCACAGGCAGTGATGAATGGAAATATTTCATCACATTCACCCCTTCTATAGATTTAGTCTGTTCGGGGGTTTGATAGTCCTCTGCGACCGACGTGGCTGTTGCGGTGCCGCGGGTGTCGGCTGGGTGTCCCCGGTAGCCTCCTGGGTCTCTGCCAGGGGTGCCGCCAGGGTTGTTGAAGGGGTAGTTGGTGGGGGTGCCGTTGGTCGGTGTTCTTCCGGGGGTGATGAAAGAGTAGTGGGTGGGTAAGAGTTGCTGTGATCATCGTTGCCGCTATTGCCGTGGTTGTTGTCGATGCCGGCTGGGGCGACGTCTTTTATGGACACGGTGTCCTCCCTTCCGTCGGCGTGCCGGACATATGCGTATTGGGGGTTGGCGTGGAGTAGGTGTACTGGCTCCACGAGAGGGTCCGTCTTGTGGCCCCTCACATGCCTTCGCACGAGTACCGGACCTGGGGTGGAGAGCCATGACGGCATGGATATGCCTGAGGTGGATTTCCGGGGAAAGACAAACATTCGTTCATGAGGTGTGGTATTAGTGGCCGTACACAATAGCGACCGTATCGAATGGAGCACATCCGAGAGGACTTCCTGCCAGCGGGAGATAGGGAGGCCCTTGGTCCTTAGAGCTAGAGTGACTGCTTTCCATACTGTCCCGTTCTCTCGCTCCACTTGGCCGTTACCCCGGGGGTTGTAGCTGGTGGTACGGCTCGTGGCGATCCCCCTGGACAGCATGTACTGGCGTAGCTCTTCACTCATGAAGGACGCCCCCCTATCCGTATGGATGTAGCTCGGCATACCGAACAGGCAGAACAGGCTGTTGAGGCATTTAATGACCGTGGCGCTGGTCATGTCTGGGCAGGGGAAGGCGAATGGGAACCGGGAGTACTCGTCCACAATGTTCAGGAAGTAAACATTGCGGTCGACGGACGGGAGGGGGCCCTTGAAATCTAAGCTGAGCCGCTCAAAGGGCCGTGTAGCTTTGATTAAGTGGGCTCTATCTGGGCGGTAGAACCGAGGCTTGCACTCAGCGCAAGTGCGGCAGTTCCTGGTCAGGGACCGAACTTCCTCAATCGAGTAGGGTAAGTTACGGGACTTTATGAAGTGGAACAGCCGCGTGACCCCTGGGTGGCAGAGGTCGTTGTGGAGGGTCTGTAGCCGATCCCCAGTGGCGCTGGCACACATCCCTCGTGAGAGGGCGTCAGGGGATTCGTTAAGGGCCCCTGGCCGGTAAATGATGTCGTACTCGAAGGTGGAGAGCTTGATCCGCCACCTAAGAATCTTATCATTTTTAATCTTCCCCCTCTGTTTATTATTGAACATAAAAGCTACCGACCGCTGGTCGGTAAGTAGGGTGAAGCGTTTACCGGCTAGGTAGTGGCGCCAGTGGCGCACTGCCTCCACGATGGCTTGGGCCTCCTTTTCCACGGAGGAGTGTCTGATCTCGAGCCCTTGGAGGGTCCTCGAGAAGAAAGCTACGGGCCGCCCCGCCTGGTTGAGGGTGGCCGCCAAGGCGAAGTCAGACGCATCACTTTCCACTTGAAATGGAGTGTTCTCGTCCACTGCCTGTAGCGTGGCCCGCTCAATATCCTGCTTAATGCTTTTGAAGGCGGCGTGGGCCTCAGCAGAGAGCGGGAAAGAGGATGCTTTCAAGAGGGGGCGGGCTTTGTCGGAGTAGTTGGGGACCCATTGGGAATAATAAGAGAATAACCCCAGGCATCTTTTCAGGGCTTTGGGAGTGTTGGGCAGGGGCAGCTCCCGTAGGGGGCGCAATCGGTCGGGGTCTGGTCCGATTTCCTCATTCTCCACCACGCTGCCTAGTATGCAGAGGCGCGTGGTGTTGTAAACGCACTTGTCCTCGTTGTAGGTGAGGTTGAGTTTTTGTGCGGATTTCAGGAACCTCTCGAGGTTCGAGTCGTGATCCTGCTGGTTGTGACCGCAGATGGTGACGTTGTCGAGGTAGGGGAAGGTTGCCTGCAAGTGGTGGTCATCGACCATGCGGTCCATCTCCCTCTGGAAGACCGAGACCCCATTCGTCACCCCAAAGGGGACTCTGAGGAATTGGTAGAGGCGTCCGTTCGCCTCGAAGGCGGTGTACGGGCGGTCCTCTGGTCTGATAGGGAGCTGGTGGTACGCTGACTTGAGGTCGATGGTGGAGAACACCCAGTATTGGGCGATTTGGTTCACCATTTCTGATATGCGGGGTAGCGGGTAGGCGTCTAGTAGTGTGTACCTGTTGATCGTTTGACTATAGTCGATCACCATCCGTTTCTTCTCGCTACCCCTTACCACTACCACTTGGGCGCGCCACAGGCTGTTGCTGCGTTCAATAATGCGCTCTTTCAGGAGCCTGTCTACCTCGGTCGCGATAAACCGCCTGTCCTCCCAGCTGTACCTCCTGCTTTTGGTCGCTATTGGCCGGCAGTTAGGGGTAAGGTTCGCGAATAGCGAAGGCGGCTTTACCTTCAGGGTAGCCAGACCGCACACTGTGAGGGGCGGCTGGGATCCACCGTACTTGAGCGTGATGCTTTGGTGGTTGCACTGGAAATCCAGGCCCAAGATCACGCTCACACATAGGTTCTTCATGATTAATACTTTAAAATTATCATATACAGTTCCGTTAATGCACAATTGTACCGTGCAGTAACCCAGAATGGTCGATGTCTGGGTTTTGTCAGCCATAGAGATGGTACCCTGAGTAGGGACCACCTTTAGGGAGAGTTGTTGTGCCAGTTCTGGGTGGATAAAGCTCTCCGTGCTTCCACTGTCAATTAAGCATTTAACCCAGCACCCGCTTACCTCGATGTCCACCATTGATCTGGATAGCGGGTGCGGCCTGGTCTGGTCCACTGTGATCGATGCCACTGTAGGGCCCTGATCGATACAAGATGGTGTCCACGCTGTCTGCTCACAAGATGGCGGACCCCACGAGGTCGGGCAAGATGGCGTCCAAGATGGCCGCTCCCACGGCGCACACGCGGCGGTGGCGGGTTTTCCGGCGGTTGGTTTTCCGGCGGGGTTCCCTCTGCACACCTTCCCGAAGTGCCCCTTCTTACCGCACTTAAAGCAGGTGGTGCCTTTCGCCGGGCACAGGTTTCTGGTGTGCTTTGGCTGCCCGCAGAAGTAGCATTTGGGTCCCTGACGCGTCGCGGCTGTCGTAGGGCGTCTGGGGGGAGAGCGGGGCCCAGCCGGCGTCGGGCTGTCGGGCGGGGAAGATGCCTTCCAAGATGGCGGCACCCTCGGTGCACACGTGGCGGCGTGGACGGCGTGGGTTGAAGAGTAGGCATCCGAGTTTCTCTGGGCCACATCCAGGGATCGCGCGGTGTCCGCAGCCTGTTTCAGGTCCAACCCCGTTTTTTCCAGCAGTCTTTGCCGGATGTAAGTGGAGCTGAGGCCTGTGATGAAGGCATCGCGAACAAGCTCGTCAGTGTACACTGCGGCTTTTACATCTCGGCACTTGCAGTCTTTGCCAAGCATTTTCAGGGTGCTTAGGAACTCCTCCACCGATTCCCCAGGTCGCTGTGCGCGGGTGGCGAGCAGGTGCCTAGCATACACCTCATTCGTAGGCTGCTGGTAATGCGCCTTTAAGATGTCGCAGGCGGCCAGGTACGTCTCGGCATCTTGGATGAGGGGGTAAACCCGGTGGCTTACCCAATTCCGCAGAATTCCGAGTCTCATCCTTGCAGCGTCCGTAGCGTCTTTGACGGCTGCGGAATTGTCCAGGAAGAATTCCATACACTCAAACCAGTGTCCGAAGCGTGCTGATGCGTCCGGAGCATGTTGATCCAAATCCAAACGTTCGGGTTTCAGGAGTTGATCCATAGTGTTGAAAAATAAGTTAATAAAATTGATGTGCCTCAATAATTCCGAGACTCGAAGGTAGCAGAACAAAACAAGGCTTTTATTAACTTAGAACGAAACACGTAAGCGAGAGAGATGTCGTCCTTCTGGAGACTGGGGCTAGACTGAAGCTAGCTTACAAACGGGGCCAGGTATGGGCGGAGCCCTACACACAGCACATTCCAGCACATTCCAGTATACAATACAGCACATTCCAGTACACAATACAATGAGGTCTGGGGGAAGGGAAATGACACTGAAACCGATCTCAGTCACAGGCAGTGATGAATGGAAATATTTCATCACAAGGACAAATGTATGTTTCGTACCAAGCGCCTTGCCATTCTTGGCTGTGTAGTGGAGAACGGAGTCATCGGCCCCGACCCCGACAGGATGCGCCCCCTTATGGAGCTCCCCCTCCCCCACTGCCAAAAAGCACTGAAGAGATGCCTAGGGTTTTTCTCGTACTATGCTCAGTGGGTGCCCAACTATGCGGACAAAGCCAGACCCCTCATCAAGTCCACCTCCTTCCCCCTGACAGCAGAGGCCTGTGCAGCCTTCACTCTCATAAAAGGAGATATTGCGAAGGCCACAATGCACGCAGTGGATGAGTCCATCCCTTTCCAAGTGGAGAGCGACGCATCCGACTTTGCCCTAGCTGCAACCCTTAACCAGGCGGGGAGACCCGTGGCCTTTTTCTCAAGGACCCTCCAGGGCCCCGAGATTCGACACTCGAAAAGGAGGCCCAGGCCATTGTGGAAGCTGTGCGACATTGGAGGCATTACCTGGCTGGAAAACGATTTACCCTGCTCACTGACCAGCGTTCAGTAGCTTTTATGTTTAATAATAAGCAGAGGGGCAAAATCAAGAATGACAAGATCTTGAGGTGGAGAATCGAACTCTCCACCTACAATTACGATATCTTGTACCGGCCCGGGAAACTCAATGAGCCCCCAGATGCCCTATCACGTGGTACATGCACCAACGCGCAGGTCGATAGACTGAAAACCCTTCACAATGACCTCTGCCACCCGGGGGTCACCAGGTTTTTTCACTTCATCAAATCCCGTAACCTGCCCTACTCCATCGAGGAGGTCAGGACCATGACCAGGAACTGCCAAATCTGTGCCGAGTGCAAACTGCATTTTTATAGGCCAGACAGAGCAAGCCTGATCAAAGCCACGCGCCCCTTTGAACGGCTGAGCGTTGATTTTAAAGGGCCCCTCCCCTCCTCCGACCACAATGTGTACTTCCTCAACATAATTGATGAGTACTCCCGTTTCCCGTTTGCCATCCCTTGCTCAGACATGACCAGTACCACGGTCATTAAATGTCTGAATGACCTCTTCGCCTTGTTCGGTTTCCCTAGCTATATTCATAGCGACAGGGGCTCATCCTTTATGAGCGACGAACTCCGGCAGTACCTGCTCTCGAGAGGTATCGCTACAAGCAGGACCACCAGCTACAACCCCCGGGGGAATGGCCAGGTGGAAAGGGTGAATGCGACGGTCTGGAAGGCAGTCCTTTTAAACTTGAAATCTAAGGGCCTTCCGACCTCTCGCTGGCAGGAAGTCCTCCCTGCGGCGCTCCATTCCATTCGGTCACTGCTCTGTACAGCCACCAATGCTACCCCTCACGAGAGAATGTTCTCCTTCCCCAGGAAGTCCACATCGGAGATCTCGTTACCGACATGGCTGACTTCTCCAGGACCCGTCCTACTGCGGAAGCACGCGAGGTCCCATAAGGCGGACCCCCTGGTCGAGAGGGTGAGCCTCCTCCATGCCAACCCTCAGTATGCTTACGTGGTGTACCCGGACGGGCGGGAGGACACAGTCTCCATACGAGACCTCGCACCTTCGGGTGCTCCCGAAACACCTCCCTCACCACCCACCACTACCCACGCCTACCCCCAGTACGCTTACGTAGCGTACCCGGACGGGCGGGAGGACACAGCCCCCACACGAGATCTCGCACCTTTGGGTGCCCCTGAAACACTACCATTGCCATCCACCACTACCCACAACCCAACCCCGCTAGACGGCATGCCGCAGCCCCAGGACCCGTCATTGACCAGCCAACCACTCAATGAGATGCCAGATTCAACGTTGGATGCTGCACCATCACCGCCGCCACCACGACGATCAGGACGGCATACAAGGCCACCTGATAGACTTACTTACACGAACCTTTAGTACACGTCACCCCGCCGGACTCAATTTTAAACAAGGGGTGAATGTGGTAAACCACTGTTATTGTTATTCACTGTTGTTGTTGTTGTTATACACTGTTGTACCTATGCATGCCTCAACATGCCTCGGCTGGCTCCACCCACAGGCCCAGGTATAAAGGTGATTGACCTGCAGCCCCCTGCCTTCTTGGAACCCAGTCAACCATGAGAGGCATGCTCTGTTCTTTGCTAATAAAAGCCTTTAGTTACTCTCCTAACTCTCCGTCTTTTATGAGTAATTGATAGTGCATCAAGGTGTTCCAACAGGGACTGGGAACACTGAGAGGAATTACGGCAACCATCAAGGTTGAAGAACATGCAAACCCGAAATTTTTCAAAGCCAGACCGGTTCCTTATGCGATACAACCTGCTGTGGAAGCTGAGCTGGAAGGGCTAGAACGTTCAGGAGTACTGTCTAAGGTGGACTGGAGTGAGTGGGCCACGCCCATTGTTCCCGTCATGAAGCGTTCATCGAGCAACAAGCCGGGGGAACCGGGGAAGGTTCGCATCTGTGGAGATTTCAAGATCACTGTTAATCCGGTGCTTCACACGGTGCAATATCCGCTTCCGCGGATTGAGGATATCTTCGCTTCATTGTCTGGCGGGAAACACTTCACCAAGATAGACCTGGCGCAGGCGTACTTACAGATGGAAGTTGAGGAAGAGTCACGCCAGTATCTCACGATCAACACGCATAGAGGCTTGTATTGGTATAATAGACTGGTTTTTGGAGTGGCATCGGCTCCAGCAATTTGGCAGAGGGCCATGGAGCAGGTATTACAGGGAATTCCAGGCACACAATGTTACCTGGATGATATTCTGATTACAGGAGATGATGATGAGGAACATCTTGCAAATTTGGAACTGGTGCTCACCAGATTGAAAGAATATGGACTTCGAGTTAATCGCCAGAAATGTGAGTTCTTTCAGAAGCGGATCTCGTACTGTGGTCATGTCATTGACCAGGAGGGGCTTCATAAGTCTCCTGACAAGATCGAAGCTGTTGTGAAGGCTCCCGCTCCGGATAATGTATCCCAGTTGAGGTCGTTCCTAGGGTTGATTAACTATTACCATAATTTTCTGCCAAATTTATCCACGGTGCTGCACCCGCTGAACGCTCTTTTGCAGAAGGGAGTACCATGGAAGTGGAGCGAGGACTGTAAGAGGGCCTTTCGCAAAAGCAATGCATTGATCACCTCAGAGGAAGTGTTGGCTCACTTCAACCCAACGCTGCCTATTCGTTTGGCTTGTGATGCTTCTCCATATGGTATTGGGGCAGTACTCTCACACAAGTTGCCAAATGGCTTGGAGAGGCCAGTCGCGTTCGCATCCAGATCATTGACCTCCGCTGAGCGCAACTATGCTCAGATAGATAGGGAGGCTCTCAGCCTTGTGTGGGGAGTAAAGAAGTTTAATCATTACCTGCAGGGCCAAAAGTTTACGCTACTGACAGACCACCAGCCGTTGGTATCCATTTTTAACCCTAAGAAGGGTGTTTCGGTGATGACAGCACAGAGGCTCCAGAGATGGTCCCTTTTCCTAGGGGCACATCAATATCAGATTGAATTCAAAGGTACAAAGCAGCATGGTGATGCTGATGGGCTGTCGCGCCTGCCACTACCTACAGCGGAGGAGGCACCGACGGCTGACCCTGTTGAGTTATTTCACTCGACCATCATCGAATGTTTACCAGTCACCAATGCAAGTATTGAAAGAGAAACCAGGAACGACCCGACACTGTCCCAGGTCTACGAATTGACAGTGAAGGGATGGCCAGCACATGGTGATCCACTGTTACCGGCATTCTCAGCAAGACGAGAACAGCTGTCCGTCTGTCAAGGAACACTGATGTATGGAACAAGGGTGATTATTCCTCCTATGTTAAGAGAGAGAGTTCTAAAGGAACTGCATGAAGGTCATCTGGGGGGAGTCAAGATGAAAAGCCTTGCTAGGGCTTATGTGTGGTGGCCGGGTATCGACCAACAGATAGAGGATCTGACGATAAGCTGCTCAGGGTGCCAAAAAGTTCAAAATGCACCTCCGATTGCACCGCTGCATCCATGGGAATGGCCTTCAACCCCATGGCAACGTATACATATTGACTTTGCTGGTCCATTCATGGACTCCATGTTTTTAATTGCGGTGGACGCACATTCTAAATGGCCAGAAGTGATTAAGATGACTACCACTACCTCGGAAAAGATGATCGCGGTGCTAAGAACGATATTTGCAAGAAATGGATTGCCAGAACAAATATGTTCAGACAACGGACCGCAGTTCATGTCAGAAGAATTCCAGAAGTTCATGAAGAAGAATGGGGTGAAACATTATACCTCTGCCCCATATCATCCGGCTACAAACGGGTTGGTCGAGAGATTTGTACAAACGTTCAAAAAAAGCAATAAAGGCCATGAGCGAAGATCAGATTCCACTACAACACAAGGTGGACAATTTCCTACTGGCATATCGAAACGCCACTCATGCAGTGACAAACCAAAGTCCTGCCATGATGTTCTATAACAGGAGGTTGCGGTCCAGGTTGGACTTGTTAAAACCAAATGTGCGGAGGGAAGTCGAAAACAAACAGTTCCAGCATATAAATAACAAGACCACTCAGAGTTTCGAAATAGGACAACCAGTGTTAGCCCGGGTCTATAAAAATGAGAAATGGCAATCTGGAACAATTCGGGCCAGACAAGGACCCCTGATGTACACGGTAGATATTGGTGAAAATGTAATACGACGTCATGCTGACCAACTGGTAGAATCGAGAACAAGGGTCGAACCCATGGTTACGGCAGAGACAACCGTGGAAGAAGTTAGTGAACCTGAAGCATCTACCTCAGAAGTGAATGTACCTGATGTTGATGTCCAATCCATAAGAGATCAACTAGATGAGTCACCCCAGCAACGAGAATCAGAGACCCCTGAAAGGCGTTATCCAACTCGGATCAGGAGGCCTCCTCAGAGACTGAATCTTTGAACTGTTTTGCATGAAGTTGTATATATATGTTATTATGTTATGTTAAATGGCGATATACACTGTTAAGCTAAAAAGGGAGGATTGTGGTGTATGTAACCTGTTCCACCTTAAGAGAACTACCTTAAGAGATGTACTACTTTCTCTTGGCTGCTGTATACTGTAATACCGGTGGTGACCACACCGGTATATAAACGTTGTGTAGTGATTTGCTGGGCAGTTCAGCCCTGACCTCCGAATAGTAAAGACCTGTTAAAGTTATTCTTGTTGTCTGTGTCCAGTGATTTATAATAAGCATAACTGGGACACACAGACTCAACAGTTGCTGTTTCACAGAAACATTTTTATATGCTGGAGCAGAAGACATTAGAAATAGGGGCAGACGTATTAGATATAGTGACCCCACAGTGGTGGGACCTGTTCACTAATATAGAAGTCCCTTCTTGGATTAGGATAGCCTCTCACATCCTCATAGTATGCCAGATTGTCATTGTGATTTATTTACTCTTTGTACACTGTAAAAAGGATAAACGTTTACAGAAGTATGAGAACAGGGGAGAATGGAGGGAGCATTATGTGCGGGTAGATGAAGAAACACCCATTTAGATTTTTGCTGCTATGTATAAAGTTAAAGTTTCCCTCCCTCCTCTATTTTTGATCATATTCACGTGTGATTTTGTGTGCATTTTCTTTCTTTATTATTTTTATTGAAGTTTATTATTTGTGTGGTTGTTAAAAAAAATAATATGTATGAACCAGGTGGTGTAGGGGTATTAAGCCCCCCTCCACGCCTGGAAATGTGTGTGTCAGATTTTAATTCCAATGTATTGCCATCTATAGATGCTTAATATACACTGTGGGTTTTCTCTGAAATGGGAAATGCATGTGTCGTGGGGTCATAGATAGGTAAATGCAAGGGATGGTTTGATTATGGAGAGTCAGAAAATTTTGCTCACCCAGAGTTATGATACTTCAAGCAAGTTATAGTATCATCGGGGGGGACTGTAAGATTTGCAACATTGAACATTGTCCTATAAGGGTCTATTGGCAGAAAAGGCCTTAACTTTTAAAGACTGTTTTAAAAGAAGCCCAGAAAAAGGGACACACAAAATGGCCGCCAGACCCCGTGACCAGCTTTTGGGACACTTTAAAATGGTTCCTGCAGTCCTCAGACAGCTTTTGTGAATTCAGCCCACAGTAGGTTCTGGAAGGCAGTTTCAGGGAAAATGAAACCAGACAGAGCCCCATACATATAGATTGGATGCAGATCCGATCAGATCGGCCTGTAGATAAAGGCCATCAAAATGTTTACCCAGACAAAGGGAAACAGTTTCATATTCATGGGGGGAACATCAAGCACCGTTTAAGACATCAGAAGGACATTAAAGACAATACAGGGTCGTTCCAGACCAGAGATGGCCGTTACCGGCCATTCAAAGATGCTTTAAAAAAACAAAGACTACCCCGCTGTGCTGCAAGCCCGCCAAAAGTTAAACAAAGACTAACCTTGATTTGGCGGGAGATAAGGGCCTCCAGGGAAAAGTATAACTGGAGTCCTGGGGTAGCCATCGGTAGCTGTTTCTTGTAGCTTGCAGCCTGGAGCTGGTAGCTGGTAGCTTTTTGAGCTAGCTTGCTTTTTTTCGAGAGCCGTGGAGGAACGTCGATCCGGAGACCAGCCAAGAAGGTGATTCGAGTCTGCGTCCCGCCCCGGGGTAACCATCGGGAGATCATCGACAAACCCCGGGCCGTTGACGAGATGAAGGACAGCAGCCCTTCAGAAGAAACCTATCCGAAAATGATAAACCAGCTGGGCTCTGCGAAGAAACCTATTTGACCATGATCAAATAGGTGGTCTCCATCCACGCCGCCGTCCAGGCCCGCCAGCATCCAGCCTGTCCGTGACCTTCACCTCGAGGAAGAAGAGAAAGAGTCGCAACCCGCAGCGTTGACCACGTGGAGACAGGACGCCTGAGAGGATCAAAACGCAGACCTTTCAAAATCTTATACTTTCTCATTGGATTGGTGAGCATGTTTCTGGCCCCTCATAATCTGATCTAGCTAGGCTTAGGGGGTGGGCATTTTGGGTATAATTAATTATGAGTTGTTGTCCCTCGATGTTCCGTGTGTTTCCCCATTTCGAGATGACTTTTGTAAAGTATAACATGCCTGTGTATATGTTGGTTAATACTGTATTATGATTTGTTTTTCCCTCCCATGTACCTTGTTGGCTTACATTCAATTTTGTTCCTTTATGCATTAAAATTTCATTTCGTTTTCATTAAACTTGGTCTATAGAGTATTCTCTGCATTGTAGTTCCTGCCTCAAAGTCCAGTGTATAGAACCTAAGGGGCAAGTGGGTCGAACCACTCAAGGTTTTACTGTGCAAGAGAGAGAGGCCTCTAGAGAGAGAAACCTCTGTGATCTAAAAACCCCTTACAGATCCTGTCACTGTTTTCCAAGTGCTCTGCTATTACATCTTTTATAATGAACTCTAGCACTTTCCCCACTACCAATGTCAGGCTTACCGGCCTATAATTCCCCGTTTTCTCTCTACCACCTTTTTTAAATTGTGAGGATACATTAGCTAACCTCCAATCCATGGGAACTGTTCCAGAGTCTATAGAATTTTTTGAAGATGACCAGCAATGCATCTACTATTTCTAGGGCTACTTCTTAAGTACCCTAGGATGTAGATTATCAGGCCCTGGGGATTTATCGGCCTTCAGGTAGGGAGTTCTGGGATTTTGACCCAGCAACAATGAAGGATTGGCGATATACTTCTAAGTCAGGATGGTGTGTAACTTGGAGGGGAACTTGGAGGTGGCGGTGTTCCCGTGCCCCTGCTGCCCTTAGGTGGAAGAGGTCGTGGGTTTGAGAGGTGCTGCCGAAGAAGCCTTGGTGAGTTGCTGCAGTGCATCTTGTAGATGGTACACACTGCAGCCAGTGGTGGTGGATGGGATGCCAATCAAATGGGCTGCTTTGTCCTCGATGGTGTCGAGCTTCTTGAGTGTTGTTGCAGCTGCACTCATCCAGGGAAGTGGTGAGTTTTCCATCACACTCCTTACTTGTGCCTTGTAGATGGTGGAAAGGCTTTGGGGAGTCAGGAGGTGAGGCACTGTAGGGGGTTTCTCTTGCTCGTTCTGGTCTCCTGCCAGGTTTCGTGCAATAATTACCCTTGAGTGGTTCGACCCACTCCCCCTACGGTTCTAGACCTTGGACTTAGATGCAGAGAACAGTAGTGCAGAGAAAGAACTCAATAGACCAGGTTGAATAGCACGAAATGGATGCTTTTATTTTTAAACAGTTTGAAGCATTACAAAATACATGTCATAGGCACAGATTAAAGTAACTACAATCATGCACAAATTTATGAACTTGACTCTATGGAAATGGGGAACACACGGCACATCGTAAAAGGGGAAACACATTACGAATTACCCTTAACTCCCTCCCCTATACCTAAACTAAGTTTCGACCTGGGGAACCTGGGATCATGCTCACCACTCTCGAAATCGCGAAGAAGGGGGTTCGCAGCCTTTTGGCACCGCTTTCCGTCGTCACGTGGATTTGGAAGCTTCTGGCGCAGTTGATGTTTTCTCTCCCTCGAGGCGGTGGGGTAGACACAGCCTCGATGAGCGCTCGTCAAGGTTGAGATCCATTAAGTCTGTCGTGGATTTTTGTTCATGGAGTAGAACAACAACCCAATGGGATGTTGAGACACGGAAGTGTCAGGCCCGGAATGTCCTCTCTCTGGCCTGGATCGTCGGTTTTCCAGAGGGTTTCTTCTCCATCGGCCTGGGTCGTCGATGATCTCCCGACCTCAGTACCCGGGTCACCATCGTCGTCTTCTCGTCGTGGCCGAGCCTTGTTTGGCTGAACACCGACCACGGTGTCCTTTTACCGAAACCGTCCGTCTTTAAAAGGACGAAAACGTTTTCATCGATGCCGCATCTGCCGAAGTGGAAGAGGCGCCGATCCTGGCACCGTCCGTCCTTCGTTCGTTCCTTATGGGAGAAGTCCCTGAAGAGAAAATCTGAAGTCGTCCAAGAAGAAGAAGCAGCCGTCGTTCAGTCAAGCGAAGTTGCTCAAGTAACCCGAAGTCCGAAGTAACTTAGATGGACTTTCAATCCATAGTTATAATCTTTTGGGACAGTCTTATCTCCCGCCAAATCATAGTCCTGTCTTTGTATTAATTTTGGCGGGCAGAAATCTCTGCAGGGGCGCTTTGTCTTGTAACGGAGCCGGTGATAACTTAAACTGGCCTTCCTGGCCAATAATGTCTTTCAATGTCTTTTGCATTGTCACCGTGGCTCGGTTCGCATATTGATCGGTCCGGAGATTTTCCTTGATGGCTGCTAAACGGTTTTTCCTTTGTACAATAAATGGGTATAAGTGTTTTTGCATTGTCCGCCCATATCTTGATGGGCCCCATCCTGTACTTAGAATCCATTGAATATGTATGCTGTTTCTCTGAGTTTCAGTTCCCAGATACTGGCTTTCGCGGGCTTACTGTCTTCAATCCACAAGCCTGTCTGGCTTGCAGTAACAGAAATAAAATGGTTCAGAAACTGATCACGGGGCCTGGTGGCCATTTTGTATGCCCTTTTATCAAAGGTTTTTCTGTGCAAGCTTACTTTGGTCAATAAACAGTCTTATTTTATCCAGTTTTCTTGCGTGATTTTTGCTGAAAATTGCGAATCTTACACACTCACCGCAGAATACCTAGCCTCTGACCTGCTCTTGTTGCCACAGTATTTATGTAGCTGGTCCAGTTAATTTTCCGATCAATGGTGACCCCCAGGATGTTGATGGTGGGGTTTCGGTGATGGTAATGCCGTTGAATGTCAAGGGGAGGTGGTTAGAATCTCGCTTGTTGGAGATAGTCATTGCCTGGCACTTGTGTGGCGCGAATGTTACCAGCCATTTATCAGCCCAAGCCTGAACGTCGTCCAGGTCTTGTTGCATGTGAGCATGGACTGCTTCATTATCTGAGGAGTTGTGAATGGTGCTGAACACTGTTCAGTCATCAGCGAACATCCCCATTTCTGACCTTATATTGGAGGGAAGGTCATTGATGAAGCAGCTGAAGATGGCTGGGCATAGGACACTGCCCTGAGGAACTCCTGCAGCGATGTCCTGAGGCTGTGATGATTGACCTTCAATCACCTCAACCATCTTCCTTTGTGCTAGGTATGACTTCAGCCAGTGGAGCATTTTCCCCATGATTCCCATTGACATCGGTTTTACAAGGGATCCTTGATGCCACACTTGGTCAAATGCTGCCTTGATGTCAAGGGCAGTCACTCTCACCTCACCTCTGGAATTCAGCTCCTTCGTCCATGTTTGGACCAGGGCTGTAATGAGGTCAGGAGCCGAGTGGTCTTGGCGGAACCCAAAGTGATGGAAGGTGTTGTCGACAGTGCTATCAAGTAGCACATATTCACCAATAACCTACTCGTCGATGCTCAGTTTGGGTTCCACTAGGACCATTTGGCTCCAGACCTCATTACAGCCTTGGTCCAAACATGGCCAGAGGAGCTCTATTCCAGAGGTGAGGTGAGAGTGACTGCCCTTGACATCAAGGCAGCTTTTGACTGAGTGTGGCATCAAGGAGCCCTAGTAAAATTGAAGTCAATGGGAATCAGGGGAAAACCACAAAGAAAGATGGTTTTGGTTGTTGGAGGCCAATCATATCAGCCCCAGGACATCGCTTCATGAGTTCCTCAGGATAGTGTCCTAGGTCAACCATCTTGAGCTGTTTCATCAATGAACTTCCCACCATCATAAGGTGAGAAGTGGGCATGTTTGCTGATGATTGCGCAGTGTTCAGTTCCATTTGCAACTCCTCAGATAATGAAGCAGTACATGCCTGAATGCAGCAAGACCTGGACAATATTCAGGCTTGGGCTGATAAGTGGTAAGTAACATATGCACAACACAAGTGCCAGGCAATGACCATCTCCAACAAGAGAAAGTCTAACCACCTCCCCTTGAGATTCAATGACATTACCATCGTCGAATCCCCCACCATCAACATCCTGGGAGTCACCACTGACCAGAAGCTTAATTGGACCAGCCACATAAATACTCGGGCTACAAGAGCATGTCAGAGGCTAGGTATGCTGCGGCGAGTGTCTCACCTCCTGACTCCACAAAGCCTTTCCACCATCTACAAGGCACAAGTCAAGAGTGTGATGGAATACTCTCCACTTGCCTGGATGAGTGCAGCTCCAACAACACGCAAGAAGCTCAACACCATCTAAGATAAAACTGACACCACATCCAGCACCTTAAACATTCACTCCCTCCACCACTGGCGCACCATGTCTGCAGTGTGTACCATTTACAAGATGCACTGCAGCAAATTGCCAAGGCTTCTTTGACAGCACCTCCCAAACCCGCGACCTCTACCACCTAGAAGGACAAGGGCAGCAGGTGCATGGGAGCACCACCACCTCTAAGTTCCCCTCCAAGCCACACATCATCCCGACTTGGAAATATATCGCCGTTCTTTCATCATCGCTGGGTCAAAATCCTGGAACTCCCTCCAGGTGAGAACACATTTGTATGCAGCTGTGGTACCCTCCATGGCGTAAAGAATGGGCACTTGGGCCTGCATAGCCTGCTTCTTTTAATGCACGGTCCCTTTAAATTTCTGCGCATGCGTGGTATTTACTCTGTAAAAGACGGTGAGTGGCCTGTGCGGGACCTTTCAGATTACTGTGCAACCGCACCTTAGCGGGAGCATTGCCTGGGCGAGGTGCTGGTGGTCTACTGGCACACATAAGCTGCACCCCACCTACAGTCGGAGCCTGAGCAAGGAGAGGGAGAGGCCCGGCTCGCTCAGTTAGTAGAGCATGAGACTCTTAGGCCAGAATTTTAACCTAAACAAAATGGTGGTTTTGGAGCGGGGATTAGTTAAATTGTTAAAAATGGGATTCCCGACCTGATCCCGCCCACTTCCGGTTTTAACGGAGGCGGGACAGATTGCGACGGGGGTCGGGCGACCAACCCACTCCCAGGGGGTGGTACGTCAATTTAAATATTATAATGAGGGCTGGAAGCCTCTTTTTAACCGCCATTTTGAATTTAACTGCCTGTGGATGGGTTTCACACAATTTGTGAAACCCAGCAGTTAAAGTGAGGCAGGGACTGCTGGATCCAGGAGGTAAGTGGCTTTGTACCTACCTCTTAGATCCAGGCACCCTACCTAACCCACACTCTGCGATTGGAGAACCCCTCGCAAGGCCTCTGATCACCTTCCCAGGCCTTCCCCTCCCCCTCCCTGATGCTTCCCCCGGCCCCTATCCCCAGTCCACATCCCCACTCACCCCACCCACCCGATGCTCACCCTGGCCCCAATCCCTGGTTGTTTCCCCACCTGATCCATTGTCCAGCCCGGCCCTCACGTGAACCCTCCTGCAGCCAGCCAGCTTCTCAATCTGGCTGGCTGCCGGTAGGAATCTGAGGCCTCAGATGTAAATCAGGCCCTGCCGTTAAAGTCGGCAGGGCCTGTGGAAAACATGGCCTGTCACGTTTCCTGCCCGCCCCCACCCTGCCTTTCACCTGGAAATTCCGGCCTTAATCTCAGGTTGTGCGTTCCAGCCCCCTGTTGGATGGTTTGTGTTTCCGGCACAGTGATGAGCCGAATAGCCTGCCTTTTTTGCTGTTGAGATTCTATACCCTTCAATCTCATTCCTAACCAGATGATTATTTGAGGTAAAAGATCAGCCATGATCTTATTGAATGGCAGAACAGGTTCGAAGGGCCAAATAGTCTACTCCTGCTCCTATTCTATCCCTATGTTCTTAGAAGAGGACACTGCGATAGGGAAAGGGTAAGGTTGGCAGTGTAATCTGATGAGAACAATATCTAAAATCATCTGTCCCATGTTTCACTCTTTAATACTGTGGGTCATGCTTACATAAAATAGCATGCGTTTTGGACTCTACCATCTGACATAATGGCCCGTATTTTCCGATGCCTATGGGTGTGTATGCGCTGTGTACACACCCGTATGGAAATTGCAAGTGCATGCGCTGAAAACCGTCATTTCCGATCTGTCAAGAATCCTCTTGACAGATCGGACACCTGCCCTGGCGAAGGGCCTCTGCGGGTGGATAGTTCCGCTTTCTGCAGACCCTCTGCCCGCTGAAATCACTTAAAAATCTTACGAATGGTAAAAGCAGGCATAAGGCCTGCTTTTACCAGCATAAGAGTTTAAAAAAGTTTAAATATATATATTTTTTCACTCATTTATAATTTAAAAATGCTTTTATAAAAGGCAAGTTTATTTTTAGACCCGTAAAAAACTTTAATTATACATTTTTAAATTTAATTTTTGTTTAAAATATTTAATTTAATGTAATTTTAACTCATTTAAAAAATATGATGGTTTAAAAAAATGTATTTAATGTTTTGATGTGTTTTTGGGGTGATCTCCAGTCATACTTTTGACAGGTCTATCTGTCAAGTGTATGAAGGGAGATTCCCTTCTACTATTGGCTGGCCTGGCCCACATGATCCCAAGGACGTTTGCGAACTGTCTGTGCCCCTGGGATAAGTGGGCCCTGCGCATTTCAACTGTGGAGAGGCCCAGGATCGGAAGTGTCCGGACCTCAGGAGCCTTCAGGTAAGAGCGTAGTTTTTTTCCCGATAGGGGGCATCTGCACGCAGGAAGCCTCCTATTGGAAATTACGGGCCAATATATGAATTACTTGTCAAGCTCACAAATTTGCTCATGCATATTCTGGTAACGTGTTCCTTCCAAAAAATAGTAATGTAATTATACTAAAATTTATGAAATGAAACCTTAACTCTCAGCAATATATAAGAGGTATTGGTTAAACACCATCATTATTTGTACTGAAGAAAAGAGTAAAATACATCAGGGGAGAAATTCATGATAGCCCCTTTTGGGATACTAACTTTTAAAAGTTGAAAAAGTTAGCACCAGGCGCTAATGTCTTTCAACTTTAAAAAAATTAAGTTTTGTGCTCCAGGAAGGAACTGGAGCGCTAAATCAAGCATTCCACTTCCTTCCTGGAGCGCAACAGGCAGCAGACGGGGCAGTAGGTGTGCAGCGCTGCTGCGTTGGAAGGCTCCTTCCCTCCCTTAAAGGGAAGGGCCATTGCTACAGGCTCTGCAAGGGCAAAACTTTCCTGATCCCCGACGGCAGCCGCGATCCGGCCTGATCAGCCCGATGCACTGCAACAGAGAGCCGGGCTGATCGATCGCTGGAGAAGAATACGGAAAAAAACCCAGAAACAGCATTTCCGATTTTTTGTCACTTACCTCGGCCACCTCGCCTTTAAGTATCACCCCCAAAGTGCCCGGCCTCCCGATGAATGCCTCCTGCAGCTGCTGGTGTTTTCACCCAGCGATGCTGCAGGGGGTGGGATTGAAGTTCAAGTCCAGGGCACTGCTGGGGCGATGCACACAGCGATGATGTCATGATATCCGGGTGAAGCGTAACGCCATACCGCTGCCGCAAACCTTCCGCCGAATATAGTGGGAGTCAATCTTCTTGCCGCGCCCGGTTGGTAAGTGATTACCGCCCTGTTATCGCCCCCCCAGAGGCAGTAACTGGAGGCGCAAAGGTACCCAATTTCTCCCCCAACATGTTATAAATCTAATAATAAATTTCAAAGAAAAAGTATTTATTTCTTTACATAATCTGTGTTTTATCATTTGATTTTATTGAACTACAAATTGGCATCCAGTGGAAAATTGTAGTTGGAACAGACAATCCAAGACAAGCCTTTATTTGATTGGATATTGTAGTGTCCGTGTGTTGATAGAGACACTGAAGACAGGAGTTGGTTCACAGGTGTTTACTAAGCAAAGTCTGTGGGGGTACCAATGGATATAACACAATATACAGGCTTATATAGCCCGAGTGGCCATTACCGGCATTACAGCACTCATGGGGCTCTTAAAGGCACATACACTACAATTCCTCCCCTTTTAGCTAACCAGTACATCATATTTTAAGTAATTATTAATTACATGTTATAAGAAAAATAATATACACATTGATGTAGTTAATTAATTATAAGTCAGTCTCTCAGAAGGCTTCCTGACTCGGTCCGGATAACGCCTCGGTGGTGTAGTAGTTTCTGGTGGTGTAGTAGGTTCTTTTGGCAAGGCTGATTCGGCTTGAATGCCAGTGTTGGGTTCATCGGGTTCCAGTATCACCGGATCGGAGGTAGATATGGTTATCTCTACTTCATCGTTAGGCGTATAGAGTTGTGGTGTAGGTTGTCCCTTTTTGGATGACTCTATGATTTGGTCAGCATGGCGCCTTATTCTGTTTTCTCCGATGTCCACGGTATACATCAGTGGTCCTAGCCATGTGCAGATAGTTCCAGGCTGCCATTTCTCGGAACGGTAGTCCCGGGCCAAAACTTGTTGACCTATCTGGAAGGTTCTAGTTGGCCTTTCATTCATGCCTTGAAACTGTCGGTTCTCCACGTCCCTTCTGATGTTGGGCTTGACCAAATCCAGCCGGCATCTTAGGTTTCTATTGAAGAACATCATGGCGGGAGTTTGGTTGGTAACCAAATGTGTTGCATTCCTGTATGCGAATAAGAAGTTATCCACCTTGTGCTGAAGTTTTATGTCTTCATTACCCATGGCCTTTATGGCCTTCTTGAAGGTCTGGACAAACCTTTCAGCCAATCCATTGGTGGCGGGATGGTATGGGGCGGACGTGTAGTGCTTAACCCCATTGTTTTTTAAGAACTTCCTGAATTCTTCGGACACAAATTGCTGTCCATTATCAGAACATATCTGTTCTGGCAGCCCATTCCTGGCAAATATGGTCCTTAATACTGTGATGGTTTTTTCCGTGTTGGTGGAGGACATCTTTATTACCTCCGGCCACTTGGAGTGTGCATCAACCGCGATTAAGAACATTGAGTCCATAAATGGACCAGCAAATTCGATGTGTACCCTTTGCCATGGAGATGAGGGCCACTCCCATGGATGTAGAGGGGCTTGTGGTGGAGCGTTTTGGACCTTCTGGCATCCTAGGCAGCTCTTGGTCATTTCTTCGATGTCTCCATCGATACCTGGTCACCATACAAACGCCCTGGCTAGGTTCTTCATTTTCACTCCACCCAGATGCCCCTCATGAAGCTCCTTTAGCACTTTATCCTGGAGTTTGGGTGGAATCACCACTCTGGATCCACACATCAAGGTTCCTCGGCACACTGACAGCTGTTCTCTTCTTTGCGAGAATGCTGGCAACAGTGGTTCGCCATGTGCTGGCCATCCCTTCACTGTTAAATCGTAGACCCGTGAGAGAGTCGGGTCATTTCTTGTCTCCCTTTCAATGGCAGAATTTGTTACTGGTAGACATTCCACTATGGTAGAGTGGAACATCTCCACTGGGTCTACTGTAGGTGCCTCTTCTACCGTTGGCAACAGTAGGCGCGATAAACCGTCAGCATTCCCATGCTGTTTTGATCCTTTGTATTCTATGTTGTATTGGTGTGCCCCTAGAAAAAGGGACCACCTCTGTAGCTTTTGCGCTGTCATAATGGGAACACCCTTTTTAGGGTTGAATATGGAGATGAGGGGTTGATGGTCAGTCAACAAGGTAAATTTTTGTCCGTGTAGGTAATGGTTGAATTTCTTCACTCCCCATACCAGGCTGGGTGCTTCCCTGTCGATTTGGGCATAGTTACGCTCAGCTGAGTTCAATGAGCGTGACCTAAAGCTATCGGCCGTTCCGAGCCATCAGGGAATTTATGTGATAATACTGCTCCTATGCCGTAAGGGGATGCATCACACGCTAGTCTGATTGGCAGTGATGGGCTGTAATGAGCCAAAACTTCTTCAGATGTGATTAAGTCTTTGCATTTATGGAAGGCACGTTTACAGTCTTCGTTCCATTTCCGAATTACTCCTGTTTGTAGCAGTTCATTAAGAGGGTGTAGAAGAGTTGATAAGTTCGGTAAAAATTTATGATAGTAATTTATTAATCCCAGGAACGACCTTAATTGTGAAACATTTTCAGGTGCTGGGGCTTTTATGACCGCTTCAATTTTTTCAGGTGACTTATGCAACCCTTCCTTATTAATTATGTGGCCACAATATGATATTTGATTTTGGAAAAATTCGCACTTGGGGCGATTTGCTCGTAGGCCCCGTTTTCTCAGCCTAGTGAGCACCTGCTCCAAATTGGCAAGGTGCTCATTGTCGTTTTCTCCTGTTACAAGGATGTCGTCTAAGTAGCATTGAGTCCCCGGAATCCCTTGGAGGACTTGATCCATAGCTCTTTGCCAGATAGCTGGAGCGGATGCTACTCCGAAAACCAGTCAATTGTACTGGTACAGACCTTTGTGTGTATTTATCGTGAGATATTTTTTAGAGGCCTCTTCAACCTCCATCTGTAGATATGCCTGTGCCAAGTCAATTTTGGTGAAACGTTTCCCTCTGGATAGTGAGGTGAAAATATCTTCTATCCTCGGAAGAGGATACTGTACCGTGTGAAGGACCAGGTTTACAGTCACCTTGAAGTCTCCACAGATGCAAATTTTTCTCTGTTCTTCAGATTTATCATTATTCAATGCTTTCTTCATGACTGGAACGATGGGTGTTGCCCACTCGCTCCAATCTATTTTGGATAATACGCCTGCCTTTTCCAAATTCTCCAGCTCTGCCTCGACTGCTGGACGAATTGCGTATGGCACCGGTCTTGCCTTAAAAAACTTGGGAATTGCTGCATCTTCCACTTTTATTGAGGCGGTGATGCCTTTCAGGGTTCCTAGTTTCTCTTGAAACACTTCTTTGGCGTTGGCCAAGATGTCTTTTAATCGTTCAGGTGTGATGTCATCATTGTTTTTTTTCTTACTGGTCACCGTCAGTGCCTGAATGGAGTGCCAGTCTAAACATATCTTTCTGATCCATTCACGTCCCAACAACGGTGGACCACCATCTTGTAGAATGTATAAATACAACTTTTGTATTTCCTTGCCGTTGTATACAATAGGCACCCTTATTTTTCCTTTGGGGTATACTTTCTGCCCCGTATACATTTTTAAGATAATGGATGTGTCTTTTAAAGGTATATGCGGAAATAGCCTCTCGTAATCCCGTCGATTTATTACGGTTAGAGCTGATCCTGTATCTAGCTCCATTTTAACTGGGGACCCTGCTATCGTGAGGGTAACCCAAATGGTTTGGTAATCATCTTTGGCAAGTACATTATGTAATTTGTGACAGCTTAGTCTCTTGTTTTCGGAGTCGCTATCACTCTTCTGGTCTTCGGAGCTACTGTCCTTCATCATTTGTACCTTTCTGTACTTTTCTTTATTGATTTTTTTTTCCTGTCTGTGGATTTATTTTGTCCAGATCGGCATACCCGTGCAATGTGTCCAATCTTTCCGCATTGCCTGCATGCTTTGTCCTTGAACCAGCAGTCACTCTGGTTATGGGTGGATCTGCCGCAGCGATTACATCTTTCAAAACCCTGTGTCATTTCATGGGTGCAGAAGTCCTGTGTCTTTTGTTGTATCTCTGCAGCTCCTCTTGCTGCTGCTTCATATGATACAGCCATACTGAAAGCCTTGTCCAGTGTTAAATCTTTTTCAGAAAGCAACCTTTTTTGTGTTCCTTCACTTAAGAGACCGCAGACAAATTTGTCTCGAAGATAATCTGCTAGTCCTGCCCCGAATTGGCAGTATTTTGATAGCTTTCTTAATTCGGTGAGGTAATCAGTGTTACTTTCATTCTTGTGTTGATTTCTCTTGAAGAATTTGAATCGTTCCGCTATCAGCAGCGGTGTTGGGTTTAAGTGCTCCTGCAGGGTATCAACAATTTCTTTAAAATTCTTGTCCTTTGGTTTGGCTGGTGTGATTTAATTTCGTAACAGCCCGTATGCCTTTGCGCCCATTAGATTCAGCAGCACTGAAGCTTTTTTTTCATCTTCTATTCCATTTGCAGTGCAATATACCTCTACTCTTTCCACATATGTGGTCCAATCCTCTATTTCGCTATCAATAGCATCAATATTGCCAGACTTAGGCATCTTAGAAAAGATATGGTGCTTCCCGCGCTTTTCTTTCTTTTCTGCAGAAAAGATATGGCGCTTCCCGCGCTCTCCCGCCGCTGCTGCTGATGACAAAGCTGTTTCCTGCGGTTTCCGTTCTTTTTAAAAATTTATTATTTACAGTTGGAGACTTGTTCCTGCCGGACTTTTTCTCTCGGTCTGAACGCCGACCTGCTTGCAGCGCCGGCCGTCTCTCGAGTGCTCCCTCCCCGTCTGTTATTGCTTGCCTCCAATTTCGCTGCTTGTCCCAGCTGTAGAGCCAGCCGCTGGAGCCCCAGCCTGACGCCCAGGAAGGATTAGCGCAGTACCTGCCACCAGCTTGGCCAGCTGGTGAAACCACAGCTTCTTTCACTTTCTTGAGTCTTCTGGACGCCCAAGGAAATGATGTCCTTGAGGTGCTGCCGGATTGCAGGTAAGTCCGTTTCCACTTCGTTGCCACTGTAGTGTCCGTGTGTTGATAGAGACGCTGAAGACAGGAGTTGGTTCATAGGTGTTTACTAAACAAAGTCTGGGGGGGTACTAACGGATATACACAATATACAGGCTTATATAGCCCGAGTGGCCATTACCGGCATTACAGCACACATGGGGCTCTTAAAGGCACACACACTACAGATATACCCTCTAATAATTGGTTTTATGGTAGTTGAACATAAGGTGGAAAAGTAGCTAAAAATGATTTCCGTGTGCGCCATTTCTCTGTTAAGCAGAAATTCATCAGAGAATTTCCTGACACTTAGAAAATAATCCTTTTCACGTTCAGGGGCATTTTGGCCACTGTTGGGATGGGAAGACCAAAACATTCAGTTCAGGGTTGAATTTGAACGGTTTCAGCTCATCCGCTGAGGCTGCACTGAACTTCCAAATCAAAGCTGTTTCATTCAACTCGAGTAATAAAAATGACTTCCTACCAATCCTATTCTAATAATCAAAATATTTTGTAGCAATTCATCTGGTCCCGTTTTCAGCATAGACTGTCAAGTAGATGGTCTGAAGGACTCGAGTGAATTTGTGCCACATTTAAAGTCTTCAAGTGACAGATCTGGCAGAGACGCCTAAGAAGACAGCAGGGCATTGCAAGAAGACTAAAGAGAAGAGCACGCAATTTTGAAGAGGCCAAACTACAAACCCTCCTGAGTGAAATGCAGTAAAGAAAAGAGAGACTACTGAGTTTCCATGGGAGGAAGCCATAAAATAGTGTTTTGCTTGCCATGTGGAGGGTGGTGGCCACTTCGCTCACCCTCAGAACTACAGATCAGTGTCAGAGGAGGTTCATTGATCTGATAAGGGCGCAAAAGTTAACACACCGGCCACTCTGCTTTTTCTTTTTTTTGCATCAACCTATTGTTCACCCTCGTATATTAATAGAGGCAGAAGAAACCTTTCACACTGCACTGTGGTTAAGTGGGGATCTTGCAGTATGTGTCGCCTTTTCCCCTAACAGCACTCACTTGCATGAAGAACTCTACAACCCCTATCTCCACTTCAACAGGGTGATACCAGCAGGTCTCTTACACCAGCTGTCTGATACCACCTGAGAGACATCCCACAGTTGCCAGCCTTCACCTATTTCACTCACTCTTGTTGCAGGAGAAATTTGGACACAATGCCTGTGAGAGGCAGGAAACCAGAGCGGCACAGCGAACACAAGCGAGCTGATTCTGGACGAGGAGCAAGCCGTCGAGCTGCTGACCAAAGCTACGCCAAAAAAAGCTCCCTAATTCAGGGCTGCAATTCCCTGCCCCCAAATGGGCAAGCCCCGAATGAGACACATTCCCAGAGTCCAGAGCTCACCCACATCATCCAAATGAGGCTGACCCTGGAAACTAAGGCAGGGTTAGACCTCCTGACATTGGGTGGGCAGCAGTCCTGCCCCACTAATCTTCTGACAACGATTCTGCTAACTGAGGACATTCCAGGCTAGAGTGTCTTGCAGTCACTCACCGCAATACATTTTATCAAATTAATGATATGTTTATCAGGAATTAAGTTTTGCCCCATTTTTCAGTTATTCTCACCTGTAGTGTCCGTGTGTTGATAAAGACACTGAAGACAGGAGTTGGTTCATAGGTGTTTACTGAGCAAAGTCTGGGGGGGGTTCTAACGGATATACACAATATACAGGCTTATATAGCCCAAGTGGCCATTACCGGCATTACAGCACACCTGGGGCTCTTAAAGGCACATACACTACAATTCCTCCCCTTTTAGCTAACCAGTACATCATGTTTTAAGTAATTATTAAGTACATGTTATAAGAAAAATAATATACACATTGCTGTAGTTAATTAATTATAAGTCAGTCTCTCAGGAGGCTTCCTGACTCGGTCCGGATAACGCCTCGGTGGTGTAGTAGTTTCTGGTGGTGTAGTACGTTCTTTTGGCAAGGCTGATTCGGCTTGAATGCCAGTGTTGGGTTCATCGGGTTCCAGTATCACCGGATCGGAGGTAGATATGGGTATCTCTACTACATCGTTAGACGTATAGAGTTGTGGTGTAGGCTGTCCCTTTTCGGATGACTTTATGATTTGGTCAGCATGGCGCCTTATTATGCTTTCTCCGATGTCCACGGTATAAATCAGTGGTCCTAGTCGTGTGCAGATAGTTCCAGGCTGCCATTTCTCGGTACGGTAGTCCCGGGCCAAAACTTGTTGACCTATCTGGAAGGTTCTAGTTGGTCTTTCATTCATGCCTTGAAACTGCCGGTTCTCCACGTCCCTTCTGATGTTGGGCTTGACCAAATCCAGCCGGCATCTTAGGTTTCTATTGAAGAACATCATGGCGGGAGTTTGGTTGGTAACCATATGTGTTGCATTCCTGTATGCGAATAAAAAGTTATCCACCTTGTGCTGAAGTTTTATGTCTTCATTACCAATGGCCTTTATGGCCTTCTTGAAGGTCTGGACAAACCTTTCAGCCAATCCATTGGTGGCGGGATGGTATGGGGTGGACGTGTAGTGCTTAAACCCATTGTTTTTTAAGAACTTTCTGAATTCTTCGGACACAAATTGCTGTCCATTATCAGAACATATCTGTTCCGGCAGCCCATTCTTGGCAAATATGGTCCTTAATACTGTGATGTTTTTTCCGTGGTGGTGGAGGACATCTTTATTACCTCCAGCCACTTGGAGTGTGCATCAACCGTGATTAACAACATTGAGTCCATAAATGGACCAGCAAAGTCGATGTGCACCCTTTGCCAGGGAGATGAGGGCCACTCCCATGGATGTAGAGGGGCTTGTGGTGGGGCGTTTTGGATCTTCTGGCATCCTAGGCAGCTCTTGGTCATTTCTTCGATGTCTGCATCGATACCTGGCCACCATACAAACGCCCTAGCTAGGTTCTTCATTTTCACTCCACCCAGATGCCCCTCGTGAAGCTCCTTTAGCACTTTAACCTGGAGTTTGGGTGGAATCACTACTCTGGATCCACACATCAAGGTTCCTCGGCACACTGACAGCTGTTCTCTTCTTTGCGAGAATGCTGGCAACAATGGTTTGCCATGTGCTGGCCATCCCTTCACTGTTAAATCATAGACCCGTGAGAGAGTCGGGTCACTTCTCGTCTCCCTTTCAATGGCAGAATTTGTTACTGGTAGACATTCCACTATGGTAGAGTGGAACATCTCCACTGGGTCTACTGTAGGTGCCTCTTCTACCGTTGGCAATGGTAGGCGCGATAAACCATCTGCATTCCCATGCTGTTTTGATCCTTTGTATTCTATGTTGTATTGGTGTGCCCCTAGAAAAAGGGACCACCTCTGTAGCCTTTGCGCTGTCATAGTGGGAACACCCTTTTTAGGGTTGAATATGGAGATGAGGGGTTGATGGTCAGTCAACAAGGTAAATTTTTGTCCATGTAGGTAATGGTTGAATTTCTTCACTCCCCATACCAGGCTGAGTGCTTCCCTGTCGATTTGGGCATAGTTATGCTCAGCTGAGTTTAATGAGCGTGACGCAAAAGCTATCGGCCGTTCTGAGCCATCAGGGAATTTATGGGATAATACTGCTCCTATGCCATAAGGGGATGCATCGCACGCCAGTCTGATTGGCAGTGATGGGTTGTAATGAGCCAAAACTTCTTCGGATGTGATTAAGTCTTTGCATTTATGGAAGGCACGTTTACAGTCTTCGTTCCATTTCCAAATCACTCCTGTTTGTAGAAGTTCATTAAGAGGGTGTAGAAGAGTTGATAAGTTCGGTAAAAATTTATGATAGTAATTTATTAATCCCAGGAACGACCTTAATTGTGAAACATTTTCAGGTGCTGGGGCTTTTATGACCGCTTCAATTTTTTCAGGTGACTTTTGCAACCCTTCCTTATTAATTATGTGGTCACAATATGATATCTGATGTTGGAAAAATTCGCACATGGGGCGATTTGCTCGTAGGCCCCGTTCTTTCAGCCTAGTGAGCACCTGCTCCAAATTGGCAAGGTGCTCGTTGTCGTTTTCTCCTGTTACAAGGATGTCGTCTAGTTAGCATTGAGTCCCCGGAATCCCTTGCAGGACTTGCTCCATAGCTCTTTGCCAGATAGCTGGAGCTGATGCTACTCCAAAAACCAGTCGATTGTACTGGTACAGGCCTTTGTGTGTGTTTATCGTGAGATACTTTTTAGAGGCCTCCTCAACCTCCATCTGTAGATATGCCTGTGCCAAGTCAATTTTGGTGAAACGTTTCCCTCCGGATAATGAGGCAAAAATATCTTCTATCCTCGGTAGAGGATACTGTACTGTGTGAAGGACCGGGTTTACAGTCACCTTGAAGTCTCCACAGATGCGAATTTTTCTCTGTTCCTCAGATTTATCATTATTCAATGCTTTTTTCATGACTGGAACGATGGGTGTTGCCCACTCGCTCCAATCTATTTTGGATAATACGCCTGCCTTTTCCAAATTCTCCAGCTCTGCCTCGACTGCTGGACGAATTGCGTATGGCACCGGTCTTGCCTTAAAAAATTTGGGAATTGCTGCATCTTCCACTTTTATTGAGGCGGTGATGCCTTTCAAGGTTCCTAGTTTCTCTTGAAACACTTCTTTGGCGTTGGCCAAGATGTCTTTTAATCGTTCAGGTATGATGTTATCATTGTTTATTTTCTTACTGGTCACCGTCAGTGCCTGAATGGAGTGCCAGTCTAAACCTATCTTTCTGATCCATTCACGTCCCATCAACGGTGGACCACCATCTTGTAGAATGTATAAACACAACTTTTGTATTTCCTTGCCGTTGTATACAACAGGCACCCTTATTTTTCCTTTGGGGTATACTTTCTGACCCGTATATGTTTTTAAGATAATGGATGTGTCTTTCAGAGGTATATGCGAAAATAGCCTCTCGTAATCCCGTCGATTTATTACGGTTAGAGCTGATCCTGTATCTAGCTCCATTTTAACAGGGGACCCTGCTATCGTGAGGGTAACCCAAATGGTTTGGTAATCATCTTTGGCAAGTACATTATGTAATTTGAGACAGCTTAGTCTCTTGTTTTCGGAGTCGCTATCGCTCTTCTGGTCTTCGGAGCTACTGTCCGTCATCATTTGTACCTTCCTGTACTTTCCTTTATTGATTTTTTTTTCTGTCTGTGGATTTATTTTGTCCAGATCGGCATACCCGTGCAATGTGTCCAATCTTTCCGCATTGCCTGCATGCTTTGTCCTTGAACCAGCAGTCCTTCTGGTTATGGGTGGATCTGCCGCAGCGATAACATCTTTCGAAACCCTGTGTCATTTCATGGGTGCCGAAGTCCTGTGTCTTTTGTTATATCTCTGCAGCTCCTCTTGCTGCTGCTTCGTATGATACAGCCATACTGAAAGCTTTGTCCAATGTTAAATCTTTTTCAGAAAGCAGCCTTTTTTGTGTTCCTTCACTTAAGAGACCGCAAACGAATTTGTCTCGAAGATAATCTGCTAGTCCTGCCCCGAATTGGCAGTACTTTGATAGCTTTCTTAATTCGGTTAGGTAATCAGCGTTACTTTCATTCTTGTGTTGATTTCTCTTGAAGAATTTGAATCGTTCCGCTATCAGCAGCGGTGTTGGGTTTAAGTGCTCCTGCAGGGTATCAACAATTTCTTTAAAATTCTTGTCCTTTGGTTTGGCTTTGTGATTAAATTTTGTAACAGCCCGTATGCCTTTGCGCCCATTAGGTTCAGCAGTACTGAAGCTTTTTTTTCATCTTCTATTCCATTTGCAGTGCAATATACCTCTGCTCTTTCCACGTATGTGGTCCAATCCTCTATTTCGCTATCAAAAGCATCAATATTGCCAGACTTAGGCATTTCAGAAAAGATATGGTGCTTCCCGCGCTTTTCTTTCTTTTCAGCAGCAAAGATATGGCGGTTCCCGCGCTTTCCCACCGCTGCTGCCGATGACAACGCTGTTTCCCGCGGTTTCCGTTCTTTGTTTTTTAATTTTTTTTAATTTGTTTACAGTTGGAGACTCGTTCCCGCCGGACTTTCTCTGCAGGTCTGAACGCTGACCTGCTTGCCGCGCCGGCTGTCTCCCGAGTGCTCCCTCCCAGTCCGTTATTGCTTGCCTCCGATTTCGCTGCCGGTCTCAGCTTTAGAGCCAGCCGCCGGAGCCCCAGCCTGATGCCCAGGAAGGATTAGCGCAGTACCTGCCACCAGCTTGGCCAGCTGCTGAAACCGCAGCCTCTCTCACTTTCTTGAGTCTTCTGGACACCCGAGGAATTGATGTCCTTGAGGTGCTGCCGAATTTCAGGTAAGTCCGTTCCCACTTCGTCGCCACTGTAGTGTCCGTGTGTTGATAAAGACACTGAAGACAGGAGTTGGTTCATAGGTGTTTACTAAGCAAAGTCTGGGGGGGGTTCTAACGGATATACACAATATACAGGCTTATATAGCCCGAGTGGCCATTACCGGCATTACAGCACACCTGGGGCTCTTAAAGGCACATACACTACATCACCCCTCTTTACACTCCATGCCCCATGCTGCATACCATTTCCTAGGCCCATTACCGACTTTTGACTTTCTGCAAATGCTTTCAAGCTAGTTGAGTTAACACTGACCGCCCTGGCCACCTCCCACTACTGGCCCTGAGCTTCTTTTCTTGGCGATCGCTGTCTGTTAGTCCCAAGCAGTTCATCCCTCCTGCTTCCAACCTCTTGCAAGGGCCTGTTCACATTAAACCCTGTGGGTTGGGGTGTTGATGGGACTCTGTGCCCTGTAGTAGACCTTTCAGATATCTTTACAGGCAGATATTTCATTAGTGCAGCCAAAAAGAATTATGAGGATGCCAGGCCCGTTAATCCTACCAAAAAAAAAGACTAAAGATCAAACTCGTGTGTTTAGAAAACTGCTAGATTATATAAGCCTACAAGGGATTACAAGACTAGGTCTGATTTAGCACCACTGTAAAACTTACTCAGAACTTCACTTCCCTTTTCCCTGGGTTATCTTATAAGCCTGTTCATTACTCACTGTTTACGGCACAGCAATTAAACAGTTTGGTGCAGCAGTGAATCAAGTGTCTGCTACACATCTGTTCCGAAGTCTGGAGCACTCCCTTGCTAGCGTTTCGGGGATCAGCCTCATTTGAATAATATTAAGCAGTCCCCGAACGTTTGGAATGGTTTTCAATTGGAGCTTGCCCAGTTGGGGATGGGATTAGTCTTGTGGGGCCGATTAACAAGCTGAGTTTCCTTCTGATTATTTTCCCCACTGACAATGTGATAATGCCTTATATCTTCTTACACTTCACTAAGGTAACGTGACTGAAATTGAGAACTCTCCACTTGGGAAATCATGGGACTGGAAACCAATCCATTTCTTCCCACTCTGTTGTGGAACATATGTACACCGAACGCTTGATTCAGTGCTGCAGAAAACGGTTTAATTACTGTGCTGTAAACAATGAGTAATAAACAGTAATAAATGATGACCTTGGGAATAGAGAAATGGAGCCCCTTGTAAGTGTTACAGTTGTTCTAAAATAGACCTTGATCTGCAATACTTTGTAGGCCTATATAATCTAGCAGTTTTCTGTCACAACAGTCTGTCTTCAGTCTTTTTTTGTACCCAATCTTCTCTAATCTGATTCATCTCCATCTATGCTTGGCTGTTTTTAATCCAATGTTAAGAGGTGATTTCCCTTTGGCTGAATTGGTGTTTAATATGACCGAGCACCTTAATCGCCTCCAATGGTGACAGAAGGAAGGGGCAGAAGAGAATAATAATGGACCTGAAATTGCAGTCGGAGGTTTCCCGCGGGCGAATGCCTCCAAACCGTAAGCAAAATCCGTACTTACCCGATGGCCCCCGACCTACGAAGACTCGCACCCCTGGGCCTGCAGGCCTATGCCTGCGTAAAGGCTCACGTATCCCAGGGTCGCAGGTGGTTCGCAAGCGTCCCTGGGATCACGAGGGCCGGCCCAGCCAATCAAAAAGGGGGATGCCCATTATGCTTATGGGGATTCTATTTACATACGGAATCCCCATAAGCCGAATAGAAATCACATACAAAAGACATTTTCACACAACCTAAATAAATATAAATCATCACATGTTTAAAATTAATTAAAATACAATTAATTAAACAGTTAAAACAAAAAAGTAATTTTTTGAAAAATAAATGTAAACATTTTTAAAGGGGCCAAAAATAACTTAAACTAATTTTAAAAGATTTTGAATGTATAAATGATTTTACCAGGCATAAGAGTTCTGTGGGCATTCGCTGGGCAGCAGTAGCCCAACCCTGCGCCAGCGAATGTCCATTTCCTGCAGATTCGATTGCTCTATTAAGCTGAAACTTGACAGATCGCAAGTCTTTCATGCATGCGCATCGCATGCGGTAACCCAGAACTTGCGGGGCACTTACGGCCGTGTATGTTGTGCTTATGTGGTCATAGGCCATGGGAAATCTGGGCCAATATCTATTGTCATATTAACAATTTCACACAGATTCCTTGCTACTTATCTCTTAAGTGTAGGGGGTTTTGCACAGGCGTGTTCGGGTCAGTTAGCTTTGCCTCTGACTACCTTCCTTGAGCGGTTTGAATTGCTCACCCCTGGGTTCTAGACACCGGACTTAGATACAGGCAGCGATACAGAGAAGACTCGAGTAGACAGGTGGTTGGATGCAAACAAAACCAAGATTTTATTGGAGAGGAAAACTTGATGCAATCTTATGGAAAATCATTGATCTACACTTCTACAGGCAAAAATTACAAGAGAGTCATAATAATACTATACTTATACAGGGAATGGGGAACACACGGCACATCGAGGGAAAACAACTATCTTAACAATCCCCTTATCCTTATCCCACCCCCTATACCTAACTAGGTTAATCTATGAGGGTTCAGAATTCATGCTCACCAATAAAAAGGGTTTGTTGGACTCAAAACAGCAGTTGGGTTCGGGGTTCGCTCTTGGTGCTCTCCGGAGCCTGCCGTCGTCACGTGGGCTCCGGGTGCTGCAAGGGCATTGTCCAGGTTCGAGTACCCCAAAGTTACAGTCTCTGCTTGGGTACTTTACTTTGCAGGGATGATTCTTCGCCGACAGCTTGAGTTTGCATGAAGATACTCATAGGTCGGCTGAGGCTGAAGGCCCGATAATTCGGAGCCTACCCTCAGTTGGACTTCCCCGGGTGGTCTTCCTCCTCCTCCCCTCGTCGCGTCCCGCTTCACCTGGCCTGAATTGCCCGTGTTCGCCTGACCCGGTGTCGGGGCGAGTCTAGATGGAGTTGGAGAGGGCATGGGCAAAGGCCAGGGGGTAAGCGTGGGACGGGGAAAAGGGCAGCAGCCACGAGGGCGAGGGGCCGAAGGACCGGGGAGCGGTGATACCGACAGCAGTCAAGCAGCAGTCTCCTTCTTCTTCTTCCAACGACTACCCCTTGCTACCCGGGGCCTTCAGTTATACCTTTGTCAAAAAACCTTATCTGCCCACCAAATCAGGTTAGTTCTTTGTTTTACTTTTGGCGGGCTATTTAAAATAATGGTAGCAATCTATACAGACGGGTTTTTAAATGGCCAGTAATTGCTTCTACCGGCCCGATAATGGACTCGTATTGTCCTGAAAGTCCTTGATGGACTTGTCCAGCCTCGATGGATGTGTTTAATCTGTGTCCGATTATGTATGCAGATGGTTGATGGCTTTAACTGTAGGCCTCATTGAATTCAGATCTGCCTCTGATTCGGCCTAATACATAATTCACAGTTTGTCTGGGTCCCAAATCACAAAATGCTGTTCACAGGAAACCTGCAGCCTTGGTTTTGATTTACCTCAAACAGCCTGGGTTGCAGAATCCATTTTGGAGACCCGCAGGCTTTCTGCCACGAGGCACGGACGCCATTTTGGGCATCCTTTTTAATTTCAAAGAAATGTCCACATAGTGTCCCTTTTATCGATAATAACCTTCGGGTAAATGCACAAATTTTGTGAATCTTACACTCCTCCCTGTGATACTAAAACGTGCTTGAAGTATCATATTTTTCCAAAGTGAGCAAAATTTTTTTGACCCTCCAACGACAGCCTTCCCCTTTAATTATCTATCCAATATACCCATGACACATGCACTTCCCATTCCACGAAAATGTAGTGTACATCAGCATACAAGAGCAAAATTACAGGCTTTACACACATATCCAAGCATGGAGGGTCCTAAACCCCTGCACCACTTGGTACACATATCTTTATTAAATCGTGTCACAAAATAAAACAACAAAAGAAAAACCTTTAATTGAAAATAACAAACATAAAGAAACCACAATTCTTTAGTCGAAATACAGGGAAAAACTTAAAATGGCGCATCTTCCTCCACCTTTACACAATATTCTTTCCAAAAGCTCTGGTTTCGGAATTCTGAACACTGACTTTTTCCCTTACACTGGATGCAAATTAAAGACAGCACTATTCCTAACTGGAAACCACGAGAATGTGGGAGGCCAGCCTGATCCACGAAGGGACCTCTGTATTATTGAAGAGGTTCCACCAGGGTGGAGCCAAATATCCAATATCTTAATCCCTATCTCTACTGTTTTCTGCTCGAAACGGCTTTTAGAATTTTGGTCAAATGTTCAGGGAGAGGGCGAATTTCGTAGCCAAAGTGCGCTACGTACTTCTGCAAGTTCGTAAAATTCTCCTTCACAGTGAGGTGAACAGTGGAGGGTTCAGGGATGGGGACAATTCGCTCCTGGGCCACTCGAACTTCTGCCTTGGGTTTAAAACAGAAACTGCTGTCACTAACCGGGCACCAGCTGTGCTGTCCGTGCTGGTAGTGGGACGCGCCGGTGGTGAAACAATATGTCCCACGCCCTATATATGCTACCTGCGGGGGAACATGGCCTTGTGCTATTGCCTCCATGGTGCAATTTATAGGCTTCGCGTCAGCAGCTCTGAACCCACACTGCGGTCTTGAGAAGAAATTCAAGTGCTGGGGGCACAGGATTATGTGTGCTCCCCGGCTCCGGCACCCTGAGAGGTCAGTACCTGTCATAGCGTGCTCCCACTTAATGACGTAAGGCGGGACCGCTGTGAACCGAATGTGTGCACCCCCCTGAACGACTCCAATGTTCTCAACCCTGTATACCATTGCGGGCAAGGCTGTCCTACTCATGACCGGCATCCTAACTACTACTCCCATGATTGTGTGGTTGGACCGCCCACAATCCATGGGGACTGGATAGGCTTCGGAGGCTAGCCGGAGTTGGCACGGGCTCAATGTGATCTCAAAAGGGTGGAGGGCTGCGAGGTGCTTGTTGCTAATCCAGGAGGGGACCAAACCTTGTTTTAAATCCTCCAGGTTACTGCGGCCCTCGCCCAGTAACCACGCCCCGTATAACACGCACACCTCATTCTGCGCAGCTTGGTCAGAAGCATTTCTGTCCTCCCTTATGAGAGCATTTACCATCTTTGCATGCTTTTCCAACTCAGCTATGATCTCTTTTAAATGGACTGTCATGGCCTGGTCCTCATGCAACTCCGAGCCCACTACCTTATTCTCATCCAGTAATATCCTTTTCAACTGTGTTTTTAAACCGTTTATCTGGGTCTGCAGCTCTATGTCATCCAAGCTGTTGATGACAGAGGACCCAGTATTAAACGCAGTAAAAACATCATTCCATACTCTCCTTCTTTGTCTCCCTGGGTTACCCAAAAATTCCCAGTGTGTGGTGTAGAGTTCGGTCTTGTCCACGTGAGCAAAATCGAACTTGTAAAATTTCTTGAACATATCCTTTAATAGGGCCTGGTATAACTGCTCTGTTTCTTTGGGGCACCACTCCGGTAAATGTACCTCGGTGAGATTTAAAATCACGGAGGCTACCGCGTAGTGAACCCCCTGGTACAGCATCTGATCGGTGGGGACTAGTACCAATCCATTCCCTGGTCCCTTGGTGGTGGTGGGGCAATCTTCCCTGGATAACCTCGCTGCCTGTGCCGTGGGCGGAGGCTTACGGGGGCGGGTTACCAGCTCAGTGGCATTGACCGGGATCAGGGAGAATGGGGCTGCGCACGTCTCCAGGCTGGTGTCCCACCTTATCCCCTCCCCGGCGTCTTGCCACTGCCGGTAGAAAACAGTGGATATGCCTGCGGGGCAGACCTTCTCTGACCCCCACATATAGATGTAAATCCCTTGGTCCGGGTCCCACCACTTGTCCCAGCACACACTCAGTCCTCCATGAATCCCGGTAATTGTCCGATAGGTGTTATTCCCCAGGCGCTCCCATTCGACTTTGGGGTTCCTCATGTCCTTGCTCAACTTACGGAGCCACCACCATCGGTTCAGTGGAATGTGTCCTTTGCATGTTAAACATATTCGCTTTCCAACGGTGACGCTGACCCTCGTGGAACCGACTCGCACTCGGGGGCACAGGAGGGAGGCTTCTCCGTACGTGAATCCGGTTTGGCTGGAGTACTGAGATGAATTGGACCCCAACCATCCTGGCCAACTTCCCTCGTGGAAGTAGATAGCGGTCTCCTCCGCATCCCGTTCGCCACTCCCATCGATCGCCAGGGGCGCCTTGTCTCCCGAACACCCATAGATGTGGGAGTCTTGGACGTCTCCCCTCCTCTCCTCGCTCATCCCGATCAGGGCAAATAGGACCATGATCCAGTCCATCCCGAACATCTTTTTCTGCAAAAAGACGTAAAAACTTGCAGCCAGGTCCCAAAGAGATTCTCTGACTTGGTGAGGCATGGTCAGGCCCCGCTACCTCGACCCAAATATATACATTCTCGGCAGATTTCTTGTTCAAACTACGCATCACCTTATTTAACCTAAGCTAAACACCCAAACTTAAGCTAAATAATTACACCGACTTAAACTTAAACTTAAACTATACTATATACATCCGGCGCACATCTCCGGGCGGCCAGGCTAATCCCTGGTCAGATTGCGGCTCGCCATTACCCCCAGCGTGACCGCACCGTCCATCACGGTTGGTCCCTCGCAGCCCGAGGCTGCTGGCTGAGGACCTCTGTCCTGGGGCCTCTCCCTGGCTCGAGGGGCAGCCCTTGGGAACTGGAGGGCTGGTGACCATGGCTTTCTCGGCTGGGGCGTCCGCGGGGACTTTCTGGGGGCTTTGGCGGGTGGGGCTTTCTTGGCCGCTGGGCCTATTACCCGAACCGCTGCTCCCCCAGGCTTGACCCCTCCCGAACCTGGGCTGGGGGTAGGTAACCTTTCGCAGCCTGCTGCTGCGAGCTGAGAGTCTCTGCCCCCAGGTCCCATTGTTGGGTCCGGGGCAGGGTTTTCGACCTCAGGTCCCTCCCTCTCTACACCTGGGTTAGGGGCGGGGTTTTCGCCCTCAAGTCCCTCCCTCTCGTCTTGATCCCAGAAGAGTGGGGGCGTGTCCCAATCGATGGGCTGGATGGCCCCTCCCTTCAAGCAAGCCACAGTGCCTGCCTGTGTGGTCTGTGAACTCGCTTGTGCTGCAGGCTGAGGATCTTTGTCCTCAGACCTTACCCCAACTGGCTGTTTTCCCCTTTCAGGCTGAAACAGTTTGCACTGGTTGATGTAACCAGTGGCCTGTTTTAAAACCTGTGTGGAGGGCTCGCCCGCTGCCCCGAGCGGACCCTCCAGGGGCTGTCTTTTCTCTTTTCTCACCGGGATGGTTTTGCAGACGGGGTCTTGGATCCGGACCCGCCTTGGGTCCGGGGCCAGAACTACCCCCCGTGTACCTCCCTTGCCCCGGACTGCGGCTTCTGGGCCTGCCCGATAGGGGTCCCGGGATTCTTCTTCCCCAGCCCTATCTATGGCCCTTTCTCCAACGCGCACGGTCAGACCGAGGAATTTCACCTCCCGCTGGCCGATCTGTGCCTTCTTGGGATTTACGTTGAAACCCTTCTGTTCTAACAGCTCCAGCAGTTCGGCCAATAGTGGGCCATGCTCCTCTTTCGAATCGGTGAACTGAAGCAGGTCATCCACATATTGTACCAGCTGTCCGGGCTGGCTAAAATCCTTCAAACTGTCTGCCATGCACTGATGGAAGATGCTGGGGCTATTATGGAAGCCCTGAGGCAAGCAGTTCCACGTGTACTGTTGCCCTTTGAACATAAAGACAAACTTGTACTGATCCTCCCTCCTTACAGGGATGGACCAAAACCCATTGGAAATATCCAGCACCGTGAAAGTGGTCGCGGATGCTGGAATACTCCCGATCAGGTCAGCAACTGCTGCCACTGTGGGTGCACAGGCTGGGATGTTACTATTGAGCACCCGATATTCCACCGTAGACCTCCAGGAATTGTCCGGTTTTCTGACCGGCCACAACGGAGAGTTTACATGGGTGGCTATCGGCCTCAGAACCCCCTGCCGTACTAACGAGGACATGGCTGCTTCCATGTCCGGCTCTGCTTCCCTGGGGAAGTTATACTGTTTCTGTGGTCGGACCTCGAAACCTGTGACCCTCCCGCAGTCGTGTTTGTGAGTGGCAAATGCGGCCAGGTGGGCCTGCACAAATGCTTGGAACTCTGGTGGGGTGTTGCTGACCATGAGCTCGAGGTTGTAATCCTCTTTGGGCTTCATGGTGCAGAGGGTCCCCTTCCCTTCCTTACCCGGGATAACTACGATCTCACCGTTCTTTACCTTTCCTGCCCCCCAGAGGCAGTGATTCCTTAAATCCACCAGGATCCCGTGACCTACGATAAAGTCGGCCCCCAGGATCCCTCTTCCACCCTCCACTTCCCAATTCATCAGGACGCATGTCCACATGGAGCGGAGCGGTCCTATCCGAATGGCGAGCGGGATGGAAACCGAGCCAGCCTGTTCCTTGACCGTGAACCCCGATAGACTGTATGGGACCCCGCTAGAGAGAGGCGAGGTGGTGGGGTTAGCTGAATAGATCACGGTACATGATGCCCCCATGTCCAACAGGTAGGTCCCCGCTACCTTTTCCACCTCCACTCATCATATCAGAGCGAGCACAGATACACAGTCTGCGCTGGCTCTAGTCACTGTTGTGGGTGGGATGGGGCTGACAGGGTGATAGCACCAGTGGCGGCTGCTACTCTCCCCTGGCCAGTCAGTAAGGACCTCATGGCGTCCAAAAGCGACTCAACCTCTGCAGAAGGGTCCCCTACCCCCACCTTTTGGGCCGGGGCTGTGGGATGCTTTCCCTTGTTATCCTTCCAAGGGTTCTTACACTCCTTCCGCCAGTGACCATCCTTCCCACACCCGTAACAATTGGTCTTATTGTTGGGGGGATTACTCCCTTCCTGGTGCCACTCTTTCCTACCCGGTCCGGGTTTTACCGCATGCAGCTTACCCTTAGTTGGGTGTGCATCAGCTCCCCTACCATTTTAATAGACCAGAGTGAGCTGTCTATTAACCGTGATCTCTGTGGTCTGGGGATCTTTGGGGTCGAACCAGGCTTCTGCCTTCGCCCGGATCTGTGGCAAGCTGTTCGCCACCAGACAACGGAGCCAATGCATCAGAGAATCCCTGTTTAGGAATCCCCGGTCCCACGTCCCCAGGCAGGCTTTCCGGTATACCGGCCACAACCGGTCCGCAAAAGCCTGCGGGGTCTCCCCCGAGAGCTGTACCGTCTTCTCCACGCAGGAGAAAGGACTTCCCTCATCCATCCCCATTGTTAAGTCTGTGTGTTATAGTGAGAATTACTACACAGACCACAAGAGTAAATTTTAACAGGACTTTACTAGTCGAAGGTCAGGGCGGAACTGCCCAATAAATCATTACACAGCACTTATATACCGGTGTGGTCACCACCGGTATTACAGGATACAGCAGCCAAGATAAAGTAGTGCAACCCTTAAAATAGTTCTCTTAAAGGTGGAACGGTTACATACACTACAATCCTCCCTTTTTAGCTTAACAGTATATATATTCCCCATTAGACATAACATCATAACATATATACACAACTTCATGTAAAAACAGTTCACAGATTCAGTCTCTGCGGAGGCGCCTCTTGCGCTTCCTGACTCGGTCCGGATAACGCCTCGGTGGTATAGTAGTTCTCGGTGGTGTAGTAGGTTCTCGTTGCTGGGGTGACTCATCTAATAGTCCTTCACTGGACTTAACAGCTTGAACTTCCGTAACATCAGAACCAGCATTGCTGACTTCTACAGGCTCGAGTACCTTGGGAAGTTTTTCTACTTCCAGACTGATTTGGCTCAGTTCGGAGGGACCACGTGCGTGACCTGGTAGGGGTGATAATGGTTCAGATGAGTCATCATCTTCTGCTTCTTCTCTATTGTCTTCTATTTCCTCCATCACTTCAGCTTTTGCCTCTGCCACCAATCCCCTGAGTGGCTTATTACTGCTGACACTGCTCACAAAAGGGTGCTCTTTCTTCTTAGCTTTCAACTGATCGATGAATTTGACATATTCCCTTTCTTGCTCAGCTTTGACTCGTTTGGCCTCATCGCGCAGACGGTTTGTGTGTTCCTGATACATTTTCTCAATCAGCTGCTTCTGCTGTCTTCCCAGATTCTCCAACTCTGTGTCAAAGAACTTTTTCTTTGCATTCATCTCTTGCTCAAGATGGCAAATCATTTGTTCTAATTGCTGTTGTAGTTTGAAATTGAGTTGAGTTCGAGCCCGGTGTTCCTCAGAAATGTGCATGTCTGTAGACTGGACAGACTCAGAATTCTCTGTCAAACTATGTTGTTGTTGTTCAGCGGAATTCTGTTCTGATACTTTGTTCTCTTCTGAAGCATTTATGCACTCCTTCGTTTTTCCATCATTAGTCTGCAAGTCCATTTTAGACTTGTCTTTTGCACATGGGCTGGTCTTACCATCATCAGTTCCAGAGTCTGAGCTAATTGTCTTCACCGAGTTCTCACTCTCTGCTTTGTCACTGTCACTGCTGCATATGCCCTCATCCAATATTCTGGACAATCGTTCAGGTTTGACATCTTTTATTCTGGAATCTACCATTATTGCTTTTAGGGAGTGCCAGTCCATATTTATTTTCCTGATCCACTCCCGTCCCAGAAGTGGTGGGCCTCCCTCAGGTAGTACATATATGTCCATTCCTTGGTGTCCTTTGCCCTTGTGTACCACCTTGACTTTTATCTTTCCGATGGGGTATACTTTTTGCCCCGTGTATGTCTGCAATACTATCTCCGTATCCCGTAGGGGAATATGTGTGAATAACCTTTTGTAATCTTGCTTATTCATGACCGTCAACGCCGATCCGGTGTCCAATTCCATCTTCACTTGGACTCCTGCTATCTGCAGTGTGACCCAGATAGTTTGTCAGTCAGCTTCCTTACTCACATTGTGAATTCTCAGACTACCCAGTTCCTTGCTGTTGGAGTCTGAATCCGAATTCTGTTCATCCGAACTCTTCTCAGCCACCTTATGTACCTTTCTGCACTTTTCCTGCGGTGACTTTTTGTTGCTGGTCTTCTTTCCTGACCGGCATACTTTAGCTATGTGACCAAGCTTGCCACATTTTCTACATTCCTGGTTTTTAAACCAGCATTGGTTCTGATCGTGTGTTGTCTTTCCACAACAATAACATTTCGTTGTACCCAAAGCCATTTGATCTACGCTGAGTACTGCTGCCTTCAGCTGCATTTCCGCAGTGCCTCTCGCTGCGGCTTCGTGCGATGCTGCAATAGTGACAGCCTTATCAAGTGTAAGATCATTCTCTTCAAGCAACCGCTTTTGTGTTCCTTCTTTCGACAATCCACACACGAATTTGTCTCTCAGTGCCTCTGTCAGTCTTTCCCCAAACTGACAGTATTTCGCTAGCTTACGCAGTTCAATTAAATACTCCGCGTTGCTTTCCTCTTTCAGTTGCGTTCTCGCATAAAATTTAAATCGTTCCGCTAACATCAGCGGTGTGGGGTTCAAATGATTCTTCAGGACAGCAACAATATTAGCGAAAGTCTGATCCGCCGGTTTAGCTGGTGATAGAAGATGCTTCAATAGCCCGTATGTCTTCGCACCCATTGAGTTTAGTAAGGTTAGTGCTTTATCTTCATTTGATATTTTATTTGCCTTACAATATATCTCTATGCGTTCTACATACGTGGCCCAATCTTCAACATCGGGATCGAAATCGTTGATGTTACCACGCTTAGGCATCCTCGCAATCTTCTTGAGAGACAAAAAGAAATTTTTCTTTTATTTATTTATCTTTTTCCAAAATGGCGGTTTCCCGCGCTCGTCTTCTTCCCCCGCCTACAAAAATGGCGGCTTCCCGCGTTTGCCTTTCTCCCCCGCTGGCTGTAATGGCGATTGTCGTATTGCTGTGTTCGCCCTCCCCAGGGGTTTTCAAATCGTGCCTCCCAGCCCCTCTTGCAGTCCAGTCCTTTCCCCCCGGCTGCGGCTGAGTCCTCCGCGGTTTTTTAAATTTTCTCCCGCTCCTTACGCTGTCCCGGTCACTGCGCCTCGCGGCCTCGGTAGCTGCCCGGCCTTTTTCACCGGTCGCGGTTGAGCTCTCTCTCGACGCTGTTGCGTCTCCCAGCCCGCTATTTTCTCCCGCGCCTTACGCTGTCCCGGTCGCTGCGCCTCGCGGCCTCGGTAGCTGCCCGGCCTTTTTCACCGGTCGCGGTCGAGCTCTCTCTCGATGCTGTTGCGTCTCCCAGCCCGCTTGCAGCCCGGTCTTTCGCACCGGCTGCGTTTGTATTCACCGCGGCTCCCGTGCCTTACGCTGCCCCAGTCTCAGTGCCTCTGGCCCCGACTTCTGTCCGGCTCTTTTCCCCGGCCGTGGTCGAGTTCTCCGCCCTTATATCCTTCGTTTTTCCCTCCCTTACTTCACAATCAACGTGGCCGACTTGCTGCTCGTCGCTGATCGGCTTACCCACCACCGTGATAGAAGGGATGATCACTGCCTGTTGCTGATGGAAGGCTTCGTGTCAGAATTCTTCCTTTGCTCTGCAGACCCGAGTCTTTTCTCAGCAGAATGATGAGGGCGGATGCCTCTTCTCGACGCCCGTTAAACTGCCTTGGATGTATCTCTGCCGCAGGGTAAGATCGTACTCGTCGCCACTGTTAAGTCTGTGTGTTATAGTGAGAATTACTACACAGACCACAAGAGTAAATTTTAACAAGACTTTACTAGTCGAAGGTCAGGGCGGAACTGCCCAATAAGTCATTACACAGCACTTATATACCGGTGTGGTCACCACCGGTATTACAGTATACAGCAGCCAAGATAAAGTAGTGCAACCCTTAAAATAGTTCTCTTAAAGGTGGAACGGTTACATACACTACACCCATGGCCTCTAGAACTGTGTCTCTAAGCTCCTTGTACCCGCACCGTCCCCTCTTACACTCTTCAGAGAGGGATTGGAGGAGACTACTCTCCAGGGAGAATAGCAGCATCTTGGCCTTTTCAGCGTCATCGCAGTCGTTGATGCTGGCGGCCTGCTCTATTTCCCTGAAGTGGATCGAGGGGTCTCCCTTGGCGGAAAGCTTTGTGATATGGTTGACCATTACCCTAAGCTGTTGGGTGTTAAAAGGTAATACGAACTGGTTTTGGAGGGGTCCCTCATCTTCGCCATCGGCGGGTGGGGCGAACCTCTGAAGCCGTGCTGGGCACATCAGCTCCGGTTCCGGCTTTTCGGGTGGGGGTTGCTCTACCTCCGCCTCCACCTCTGGCTCCACTCTGGGCTCCACCCCCACCTTGCTGCCAAACCTCACTGAAACTTGGCGCTATGGGTGGTGGTCGTGAGGTCTCCTCTCTTTCAACCGGTTCATCCCTAGGTACTACCGGTGGCACTGGGACTGTTCTCCCCTCATTCCCCATAAAATCGGCCTGACCTGCCTTTGGGTTTATGAGGCATACCATGCCTTTTGCCTTCCAGAGGGCCCGGCTCAGATTTTCTATTTTCTCTTGGCAGGGGCCGTGGTCTGCCTCCTCAAACCCCTGTTCATTCACATACTTGTAAGCGGCTTTTACCTCCTGTACTTTCGCTTCCTGTTCCCTAACGTGCCTTGCCATGTGGGCGGTTTTCTCCCGCAACCTTGACTCATTTCCCTTGGCCTCAGTGACTTGGCACCGTAGGTATTCCAACTGGGCCTTGTGTTCCCTTACTAGATGTACTCTTTCTTGGTTCAAAGCCTGCAGAGCTAATAACAATTTTTCCCCCATGAGAGCCTTATCCTGGATCTCCAGGGCTGACTCCCTTAACTATGTGGCAATGAGCCCGTCCAGAAGCTGGATCTGCTTTTTATAGCACATCAGCCAAACTGCTTTCTCTAAGGACTTCTTGTGTTCCTTTCCCTCTGTCCATTTGGCTGCTGCATCTACCGGACACCCAGCCTTTAACAGAGTGGTGATCCACTTCTTAGCGATATTCACCTTGCTAAACACATAATCGGAAATCCTTTCCTCCATCACGGTTCGCTCATCCGAACCACTGTCTACCATATCGCAACCTTGTTGGTGGTGTCCTGCTGCGGTCGCCATTTCTGTAGGGGGTTTTACACAGGCGTGTTCGGGTCAGTCAGCTTTGCCTCTGACTACCTTCCTTGAGCGGTTTGAATCGCTCGCCCCCTGGGTTGTAGACACCGGACTTAGATACAGGCAGTGATACAGAGAAGACTCGAGTAGACAGGTGGCTGGATGCAAACAAAACCAAGATTTTATTGGAGAGGAAAACTTGATACAATCTTATGGAAAATCATTGATATGCACTTCTACAGGCAAAAATTACAAGAGAGTCATAATAATACTATACTTATACAGGGAATGGGGAACACACGGCACATCGAGGGAAAACAACTATCTTAACAATCCACTTATCCTTATCCCACCCCCTATACCTAACTAGGTTAATCTATGAGGGGTCAGAATTCATGCTCACCAATAAAAAGGGTTTGCTAGACTCAAAACAGCGGTTGGGTTCGGGGTTCGCTCTTGGTGGTCTCCGGAGCCTGCCGTTGTCACGTGGGCTCCGGGTGCTGCAAGGACGTTGTCCAGGTTCGAGTACCCCAAAGTTACAGTCTCTGCTTGGGTACTTTACTTTGCAGGGATGATTCTTCGCCGACAGCTTGAGTTTGCATGAAGATACTCACAGGTCGGCTGAGGCTGAAGGCCCGATAATTCGAAGCCTACCCTCAGCTGGCCTTCCCTGGGTGGTCTTCCTCCTCCTCCCCTCGCCGCGTCCCGCTTCACCTGGCCTGAATTGCCCGTGTTCGCCTGACCCGGTGTCGGGGCGAGTCTAGATCGAGTTGGGGAGGGCACGGGAAAGGCCAGGGGGTAAGCGCGGGACAGGGGAAAGCGCAGCAGCCACGAGGGCGAGGGGCTGAAGGACCGGGGAGTGGTGATACCGACAGCAGTCGAGCAGCAGTCTTCTTCTTCTTCGTCTAACGACTACGACTACCCCTTCTTACCTGGGGGCCTTCAATTATACCTTCGTCGAAAAACCTTATCTGCCCGCCAAATCAGGTTAGTTCTTTGTTTTACTTTTGGCGGGCTAGCTAAAATAATGGTAGCAATCTATACTGATGGGTTTTTAGATGGCCGGTAACTGCTTCTACCGGCCCGATAATGGACTCGTATTGTCCTGAAAGTCCTTGATGGGCTTGTCCAGCCTCGATGGATGTGTTTAATCTGATTCCGATTATGTATGCAGACTGTTGATGGCTTTAACTGTAGGCCTCATTGAATTCAGATCTGCCTCTGATTCAGCCTAATACATAGTTCATAGTTTGTCTGGGTCCCAAATCACAAAATGCTGTTCACAGGAAACCTGCAGCCTTGGTTTCAATTTACCTCAAACAGTCTGGGTTGCAGAATCCATTTTGGAGACCTGCAGGCTTTCTGCTACGAGGCACGGACGCCATTTTGGGCACCCTTTTTAATTTCAAAGAAATGTTCACACAGGGTCCCTTTTATCGATAATAACCTTCGGGGAAATGCACAAATTTTGCGAATCTTACATAAGTGCTTGATTACATGTTGATGTTTATGTTGTCCACTGAACTGATCTGTTCTTTGAATATTTGCTTGTAATGGCAGTTAGGAGAGAATTTTTAACTGTCCAGGCACTGTTTGTTAATTAGATTTTAAAAGCATCAAAAGTTAAGAATTCTTGAACTTTCTACCTACCATCATTACCTCATGATCTAACATAGATACATAGATACATAGAAGATAGGAGCAGGAGTAGGCCATTCGGCCCTTCGTGCCTGCTCCGCCATTCGATGAGATCATGGCTGATCCTTTAATTCAGTATCCCGTCCCCGCCTTCTCTCCGTAACCCTTAACCCCTTTTGCCCGTAGAAATATATCTAATTCCCTCTTAAATATATTTAATGAGCTGGCGTACACTGCCCTCTGTGGCAATGAGTTCCACAGGTTCACCACTCTCTGAGTGAAGAAATTCCCCCTCATCTCTGTCCTAAATGGTTTAGCCCTTATCCTTAAATTATGTCCTCTAGTTCTGTTCTCACCCGCCAAGGGAAACATTCCTTCTGCATCCAGTCTGTCTAGACCTGTCAGAATTTTATACACTTCTATGAGGTCCCCTCTCAATCTTCTAAACTCCAGTGTGTACATCCCTAAACTACATAGTCTCTCCTCATAGGTCATTCCCGCCATTCCTGGTATCAGCCTGGTGAATCGCCGCTGCACCCCCTCCATGGCAAGAACATCCTTCCTCAGATGAGGCGACCAAAACTGTACACAGTACTCGAGGTGTGGTCTCACCAGTGCCCTGTACAGCTGCAGCAAGGTGTCCCTGTTCCTGTATTCTAACCCTTTTGCTATGAAGGCCAGCATACCGTTTGCCTTCTTGACCGCCTGTTGCACCTGCATGCTCGCCTTCAGTGACTGGTGTACAAGAACACCCAGGTCTCTCTGTACTTCCCCCTCTCCCAATCTATTGCCATTTAAATAATAATTTGCCCTCCCGTTCCTGCACCCAAGGTGGATAACTTCGCACTTGTCCACATTATAGTGCATCTGCCATTTATCCGCCCAATCGCCCAGTCTGTCCAAATCGCTCTGGAGCTTCCTGGTCTCTTCCTCTGAGCCCACCCCCCCTCCTAGTTTAGTGTCGTCTGCAAATTTGGAAATGCTGCATCCGACTCCCTGATCCAGGTCATTAATGTAAATTGTGAACAGCTGGGGGCCCAGGACAGATCCCTGTGGTACCCCACTTGTTACTGCCTGCCATTCAGAAAATGAGCCGTTTATTCCAACTCTCTGTTTTCTATCTGACAGCCAGTTCCCTATCCACGCCAAAACTTTCCCCTTTATCCCATGAGCCTCAATTTTCCATGCTAATCTTTTATGTGGGACCTTATCGAAGGCCTTTTGGAAGTCCAGGTACACCACATCTACTGGCTCTCCCCCATCTATTCTACCAGTTACTCCCTCAAAAAATTCCAATAGATTAGTCAAGCACGATTTACCCTTTGTAAATCCATGTTGACTCTGTCCTATCCTGTCCCCATTTGCTAAGTGCTCCGCTATTTCATCCTTAATGATGGACTCCAGCATTTTGCCCACAACTGATGTAAGGCTTACAGGTCTGTAATTACCTGCTTTTTCCCTACCCCCCTTTTTGAATAGTGGGGTAACGTTAGCTACCCTCCAATCCATCGGCACTGTTCCCGAGTCTAATGAATTCTGAAAAATCATCCTTAGTGCATCCGCTATCTCTAGGGCCACCTCCTTCAGTACCCTAGGATGCATGTTATCAGGCCCTGGGGATTTGTCCACCTTCAATCCCTTTAGCTTCCTTAACACCATATCCTTAGAGATATTGATTTGCGTCAGTTCCTCCTTTGCCAATGTCCCTATTTTTCCCGATATCCCAGGGAGGTTTTTTGTGTCTTCCTTCGTAAAGACTGACCCAAAGTATGCATTTAGTTGATCTGCCATTTCCTTATTTCCCATTATATATTCCCCCGTATCTGACTGCAATGGACCAACTTTGGTTTTCACCAGTCTTTTCCTTTTGATATATTTATAAAAGCTTTTGGAGTTAGTTTTTATATTTTCCGCCAGCTTGTTTTCGTAAGCTATTTTGCCCCTCTTGATCATGCCCTTTGCCCTCCTTTGCTCTATCTTAAACTGTTCCCAATCTTCCGCTCTGGCGCTTTTTTTGGCTATTTTATACGCCCTATCTTTGGATTTTATGCTGTCTCTAATTTCCCCTGTTATCCACGGTTGAGTCACCTTTTTAGATTTCCTTTTATGCCAGATTGGTATAAACAATTTTTGCAATTTTGTCATTCTATCTTTAAATGTTTGCCATTGTTTATCTACCTCCAGTCCTCCCAGGAACGTTGTCCAATCAGACCTACTCAGTTCCCGTCTCATGGCATCATAATTCCCCTTGTTTAAATTCAGGACCTTAGTCTCTGAGTCAATTTCTTCGCTCTCCATTTCGAGTGAGAAATCGATCATGTTATGATCGCTCTGACCCAAGGGTCCCCGTACAACAAGATTACTGATTAGTCCCTTCTCATTGCACAGTACCCAGTCCAATATAGCCTGTTCCCGAGTTGGTTCCTCGACATATTGATCCAGATAACCATCCCTTAAACACTCAAGGAATTCCTCCTCCTCATTATTTTTACTGATTAGGCTAGTCCAATCTATATGTAAGTTAAAGTCACCTATGATGACAGCTGTGCTCTTATTGCACGCTTCTCTAATTTCCCTCGTGATGCCCTCCCTAACCTCTATTTTACTATTTGGAGGCCTATATACCACTCCTATTAATGTTTTTCGCCCCTCGCTATTTCTTAGCTCCACCCATATAGATTCTGTATTAACTGAGTTAATATCCTTCTTTTCAATTGCATTTATCCCCTCTTTTACTAGCAATGCTACCCCTCCTCCCTTTCTTTTTTGTCGATCCTTCCTAAATACTGAATACCCCTGTATGTTAAGCTCCCAGCCCTGCTCACCCTGCAACCATGTTTCCGTAATCCCAATTAGATCATAATTATTAACCTCTATTTCCACAGCTAATTCATCTACCTTGTTCCTGATGCTTCTCGCATTAAGGTATAAAACCCTCAGGCTTTTTTTATGCTCACATTTTTTATGAATTAGTTTGGCCCTTTGTTTTTTGTTCCTCACCCTTTTACCATTTATTTCTGTCTGCCTTTCACTTTCCTCTATTTCACTACATAGGTTTCTAGCCCCCTGCCATACTAGTTTAAATGCTCCCGAACTGCTTTATCAAAAATTACCCCGAGAACATCAGTTCCATCTCTGCACAGGTGTAGACCGTCCCTTTTGTATAGGTCACACCTACCACAAAACTGGTTCCAATGCCTCAAAAATTTAAAACCCTCCCTCTTACACCACTGCTCAAGCCACGTATTTAGCCTAACTATCCTGTTCTCTGTACTCTTACTAGCACGTGGCACTGGTAGTAATCCAGAGATTACTACCTTCGAGGTCCTACTTTTTAGCTTGGCTCCTAACTCCCTAAATTCTACTTGTAGGACCTCTTCCCTTTTTTTAGCTACGTCGTTGGTACCAACATGTATCACGACAACTGGCTGTTCCCCCTCCCCCTCCAGAATGTTCTGCACCCGCGCCGAGACATCCTTGACCCTTGCACCAGGGAGGCAACATACCATCCTGGAGTCTCGGTCGCGACCACAGAAACCCCTATCTATTCCCCTTACAATCGAATCCCCTATTACTATAGCCCTGCCACTCTTTTTCCCTCCCTTCTTTGCAACAGAGCCAGTCATGGTGCCATGAGCCTGGCTGCTGGTGCCTTCCCCCGATGCGTCACCCCCCCCGACAACAGTACCTAAGACGGTGAACCTGTTGCTAAGGGAGACAACCCCAGGGGATTTCTGCACTACCTTCCTGCCCTTGCTCTGCCTTTTGGTCACCCATGTACTGTCTACGCTGGCCTTAACCTGCGGTGTGACCAACTCACTAAATGTGCTATCCACACCCCTCTCAGAATCGTGGATGCTCCAAAGTGAGTCCATCTGCAGCTCAAGGGCCGTCATGCGGTCCCACATGAGCTGCAGCTGGACACACTTCCCGCACACATAGTCGTCAGGGACACAGGAAGCGTCCCTGATTTCCCACATGTTACAGGAGGAGCATGACACAGGTCCGAGCTCTACTGCCATGACTTAACCCTTATATTACTTTTTAATTTTCTAGTTTTAGTTTATTTATCGACTTTTGTTTTCCCGAAGCTTACTTAGACCAATGTATACTGTACTCCTCTTATTCCTTTTTAAACTAACCAAATCCCACTAGTTTTGGTTTTACTTTCTAGGAAGGTTTGAGGAAGGTACTTACCAGTTAGTCTTACCTCCCTGGTCTTTCACTGACTTCCCGGTCTTGTCCCCTTGGTCCTACGCCGACTTCCCGCTCCTCCCGGTTCCTGCCCTGCTGAAAAGAAACTGAGACCAAAAAATTTGTGACCTCTGTTTTTAGACAGCTGCTAAAAGACTACTAGGTTAGAGGAGGGGGGCGGTGGGGGTCCCTACTCTGTAGGAACTCGGGTTTAAGCCACCACCCTCCTTAAATACCTTTCACCTGGGTGCTTCCCACCAGGTCCGCTTCTGAAAAAAAGCTCAAGAGCTGGACTTCCGCCTCAGCTGTTTTTTAAATGGCCCCGAGTCTCGCCGACTGCTGCCTCTCCGCTCCGCTCCTGGGCTGCTGCTCCTCCCCCGAACTGGTCGGGCCTCTGCCTTTGGCGCCGGTTTTTAAACCGGGCTCCTCACCTCCTCCGCTGCTGCTCCTCCCCCGAACTGGTCGGGCCTCTGCCTTTGGCGCCGGTTTTTAAACCGGGCTCCTCACCTCCTCCGCTGCTGCTCCTCCCCCGAACTGGTCGGGCCTCTGCCTTTGGCGCCGGTTTTTAAGAGGCTCTTTACATAAAATATCTGTTTGCAACTTCTAAATCCATTACTGAATGTACTTCATTTGACACATTCTGGCCAAATTCCACCCTATCCAGTTGATACAATTGCTGGTGGAACAAGGGAAAAGTAAGCACTCTGCTGTTCACATTCTGTCATGTCACCACCTCTCACAGTTCTGGATAAAGATGAAGAATGCTACTATGACCATGGGCCTTGCCATACCCCCTAGACCCTTTCATGTGTTTACTTAGCCTACTCCTGTCAAGAGAAAGGCCCATTGCAGCCTGCAAACCTGTCTAATTCTCACTTATAGTGGCAAGAGGATAAATCCAGCTGATGTGATACAACAGTAGGCACATATGAAAATAACTGACAGTCTGTGTGTCAGAATTTTCTGAAGGCTTCTTGCACACAAGAGAAGCCCCAAAACAAGCCCTTCAGTGTCTGAGAATACGAAGGGAAAAAAAGGAACTTTCAGGTAAATTTACCGGTCCTGTGCTCCCAGCATGGAGATGCACTCTGACCAACACTTTCTTTGACTGCAGCTCAAAGGCTGGGGAACCATGAATTCATTCTTTTATTTCCCTGAATTCTATAATTTATGTTTAAGTCTCCGTAATTATCCTCCTTTATATTTCAAACTTTTATCTTACGTTCCACCCCTGCATCCCTCAAACTATTGGTGAGGAATTGTGAGTTCCAAACAAAATTATAACTCATGATGCCAACTTTCTCCGAATTGAGCTATTATACCCTTGCACTTTTAAGGATGCTAAGTAAAATTATCAATCATATTGCCAATCGGTTAATCTGCTCCAAAACTGTTAACTGTTCTACATTAAATTAGATTATAAATCATAATGTCATTCTCCCAATAAGATTGCGTTGTTGTGGATTGTAAAGTACTACGCAATCTATTATAAATTAATCATTGATCACTGACAACAGAGAAGTACAGATGCCAATAACTTGTTTTCAAAAGTAATGGAGCCATAACTCTGAATACTTTATTTTAAAATAATTCTTCCTTAAACTAAAATGGCTGATTTATCCAAACATGATTAATAATATGTTCATTAAATTACTGTTTACAGTACTGTGTTCAGCTGTGATAGAAATAGAGATCATCTGCAGCCTTGCAGTAATGCCAGTGTATTCTTCCACACACAGCACTCTAAATGGAGCAGAACACTGTAAATCAGATTGTAAATGGACATGAATAGTTTTAGCCTGCCTCAATCCAACTTCTAATAGATAAATGTCGACAGTACAAAGTATTTCAACATTTGGTATAGATTTGTACTTGGAAACTAATGAATCATGGGACAAATAATAAGGAACCAGTTTTCTTAAAATGATCAACCATTACAGTCGACCTCTTTGTAGTAGTACAGAAGATAGGTAGTGTCAGTATGGAGGATCAGATAGAGGGTCTGGAAGCATTGTATTTAAGAAGTGGGCCCTGGAATTTTGTAGAGTTTTACATACATAATTTGATTGACTTGAAGGCAAATAATTATTGATTATTGGATCTTACTGCTATTCTGTGAGTCACAATGTTGGCAATGCTGATAATTGTTTGTTAGGCAATGTGAGCTGTGTGTAGTTGGCATTTAGAACATGTGGCTCTCATGAGTAAAACTGCTTATCAGTTTTTAGATTGTGTGAGAGTTATGGGGTGAAACTGTATTCCAGTAATGCAAAACAGGTTGCTACTGAATCGGCCGCTTGTTTTACACCAAACCCCATTTTCTTTTTTCCATTGAAGTCAATCAGCTTTTTTTGCACTACTGACATTGACCAATTTCACCCCGCATTGTCTAGTATTGGAAATTGATTTGAAGTTTGGAGGTCACCATTGACCAGAAACTTAACTGGACCAGCCACATAAATACAGTGGTAACAAGAACAGGTCAGAGGCTAGGTATTCTGCAGTGAGTGTCTCACCTCCTGACTCCCCAAAGCCTTTCCACCATCTACAAGGCACAAGTCAGGAGTGTGATGGAATACTCTCCACTTGCCTGGATGAGTGCAGCTCCAACAACACTCAAGAAGCTTGACACCATCCAGGACAAAGCAGGCCTGCTTGATTGTCACCCCATCCACCACCTTAAACATCCACTCCCTCCACCACTGGCGTACCGTGGGTGCAGTGTGTACCATCTACAAGATGCACTGCAAGGCTCACCAAGGCTTCTTTGGCAGCACCTCCCAAACCCGTGACCTCTTCCACCAAGAAAGACAAGGGCAGCAAGCACATGGGAACACCACTACCTCCAAGTTCCCCTCCAAGTCACACACCATCCTGACTTGAAAATAAATCATTGCTGGGTCAAAATCCTGGAACTACCTCCCTAACAGCACTGTGGGAGTACCTTCACCACACAGACTGCAGCGGTTCAAGAAGGTGGCTCACCACCACCTTCTTAAGGGCAACTAGGGATGGGCAATAAATGCTGGCCTTGCCAACGATGCCCACATCCCATGAATGAATAAAAGAAAAACACCACAAATGGTGTATAGCTATGGAAGAAATCAGTCCTTCACCATTCCTAAAGATGATGGGGCTTGTTTTCCTAGCATTGCAAGGCCACTTGAAACATGCCAATGAATGCAAAATCATATTCACAGGTTTTGGAAGGGGGCATTCTTCCAAAAAGTTCAGTTCTTGGATTACAAGGAATTAATCCTCTGGTTTGAGGGGTGAGGGATTTCCCTATTCATAAACCCTGGAAATGATAGTAATGACGGATAATTTGAGTTAAGAATCAAATTCTACGTATCGTTGGGAGATTCTGCTGCTGGTCTTACTGAATGCTTTTGTTCCAGTAAAGTGGGGAAGGGAACATTGTAAAATTATTTGATTTCTTGGGGGTAATTTTGACTTTCAGCGATAGTATAAAATCAATGATTTTGGTGTAAAATGGGTGATAGCAAGTTGGCAGCCCATTTTAATTCTTTCCCGATTTCTATTTCCATTGCAGTTAATGGAAATAAAAATCGGGAGAGATGTGAAACGGGCCGCCGATTAGCTAGCACCTGTTTTACACTACCCCACAAAGTCAAAATTACCCGCCTTAGTCAACAAGATATCTCCTTTTTCACTTGCACTCTACCACGCCCAACTGCCTGTGCTTAAAAAGTGATAAAGCTGTGATCTAGCAACAGTCACATTACATATCATTTGCATAGGGTTGAATAGTGCAGCACTGTCATTAGTAGTAAACATTTAATTTTCTTTCGCTGTAGGGTTACAATTTGTTTATGAGGCACATTCTGTCAGTGCGGTACATTGCCATTTTGAATTGCACAGGGTGTATCATGCAGCCACTAGGCAACTCCTATCCTTCCCATCAGACAGGTGTATCATTACCTCAGGGCTACAGGCTCCTTACCAGACTACTGAACAATAGGCTCTCTTCCTCGACTAACCCACAAATGGCCAGATGGCTTTCTACTGTTAGTTTAAATAAAACATTGGGGATGAAACTGGACTTCGCTTTGCTTGTTTTTCAGGTGTGAAACAGGTCCACAACATACCAATTTTTGTCCCTAAGGCTACCCCTTAGTCCTCTCGGGCACCTGTTTGAAATGAGTGTTAGGTCCATTGCCTATGCAAATGATGGCCTAATACCAGTTTCAAGTCCCTTTGCTAAATTAGATCAGATAGAATTATATAGAATTTTACAGCGCAGAAACAGGCCATTTGGCCCAACAGGTGTGCATATTGCTGTCAGTTTTCTCAAGTCTTAAACCAGCCAAACCAACGGTCCTTAAAGGGGCTGCAGCAGGCTGATATCAAAAAGGTAAGGACGTTTTTTTGCACTTACCTGAACGTGGCACCAGGAGGAGCACTCCACATTGAAAGTGCAGGTCGTTGTTGGTCACTGATTGCTCCCGTGCCCTCAAACTCCACCCCCCCTCACCCCTGGACTTAATCTTGGGCCTGATGCTGGCGTCCCTGATGGCCAGCCTTCATCTTCGTCAGGACCAGCGCACTTGGGACATGACTAACATCCCCAGCATACCAGTCACATCCTGAAAATCTATTTTGTGTGGTTCTCTTGCCCATCCAATTCAGCGCAGTTATTGCCTTCACTGGGTTTATGCCCAAGTTCAAACGAAAACCAATTTCTACCCAATTATGTCGCTGTGTCTCTATTCGCAGGTGGCCTGTTCATCATTACAAGAGGTAAATATGTAAAATGGAGGAAAACACGTACTAAGAAACATAGTCCAAACTGCATGAGTCAAGCATTTATAAAGAAAGCTGAAATGGCCCAATTCAAGTTGCCTCAGACTCCCTGTTCGATTTGGGTTACATTCTTATTGTCGCAAGTGTGCTGAAGTAACTATTGAAGATTAATTGTGGGACTTTCAAAATATATTGGCCATAGTTTCTAGTGCTCTTTCATTGCAACATAAGCAATGTTGACTGTTTCTAGGGAGAGAGTATGCATCTATCTGACAGTAGGGCTGAACAAACTGCAGTGGGGCTGAACAGAGCTCCAGGCAACTGAGGAATTCATCCAGAACTGAGTTTATCAGAATATCTGTCTTCCCTCTGCCCTCAAGAAGAATTAAAGTTATTTGAAAGATTTGAAAAATTGCCTACTAGTAGTGTCCTTCTGCATTAGGATAGAAGACAGTCTACAACAGTACTGCTGCTATCTTAATGAATCACTACAGTAAAGATCAACAAAGATAAATTAATTCTAGCACTGGAATTGGATGTAAAACAGCAGGACTTGTAATATATCTAAGAGGTAGTAGCTGAGATTTGGCTGCAAAAGCATAAGTTCTTTTTTCGTACAAACATATGTTTTACTCTAAAATACTGGACTAAATACAGAATCTAAATATATAGTAAAGTAGGTTGAGGGGTGATTTGATAGAGCTGTACAAGATTATGACAGGTTTGGATAGGCTAGATGGGGAAAGGCTGTTCCCACTAGTTGATGGTACAAGGACTAGGGGACACAGATTTAAGGTTCTGGGCAAGAGGTACATGGGGGACGTGAGGAAAAACTTTTTTACACAGAGTGGTGATGACCTGGAATTCATTGCCGATGGAAGTGGTGGAAGCGGAGACAATGTTTTCAAGGGGAGGCTGAATAGGCACTTGAGGGAAATAAACTTGCAGGGCTACGGGGATAGAGCGGGGGAATGGGACTGACTGGATTGCTCTACAGAGAGCTGGCATGGACTTGATGGGCAGAATGGCCTCCTTCTGTGCCATTATGACTCTGTGGGCTGGATTTTCTCAATTGAGATCTGCTGGAGGCAGAAATTCTGGTTTCCGGGTTTCAGTCCTGCCCCCAGTGATGTCTGGCCTTGATTGGCCTTGTTAAGCCTGCCTGTGGGCTTACAGGCCAATTAAGGGAAAGTCAGTGACAGAGGATGTCAGCGTATGACACTTCATCTGTAGAAATTTTTTTGACAGATGAATTGTCAGCATTTGACAGCTTTGAGAAGCTGTAAACACTGACAATCCCTGTTCTAAGGTGAGCCCTTGCACACAGGCTCACCAAAACCTCTCTCCTCAGCAGAAAGCAGATGGCTGCTGCATCTGAGAATGCAGCAGCCATTCTGTCATCTCTGCAGTTGAGATGAGGCACCTCCGGTGTAGGGGTTGCAAAATTTCCCCTATTTCCCTGAAGATTGAAAAATATTGGTCCACATCGTGGATGAAGAATTGCGTGACCTGAATTGTCTCAACACCAGGACTTTAAGATTAAAATGGTACCCTTTGAGTTTCGAACTGTGCAAATTGCCGAGGGGCCTGAAAATGGCATGGACAACAATGGAATTGAGGAATTGGTGGAAAATATTCACACACCTTGAGACAGTACATCTTAATAAAGTCGTTCCCTGGAGTTTGGGATATCACAAAATGTTTTAAAATGGCCACGGAAAGCATGGCAAAAGGACAAGCAGCTCGAGTTGCCTGTGTGTATAAAGTGGGAGGATCTGGCAGTGGCTGTGAGTCAGACCTGCCAATCAAAGGGAGGTTCCCTTCAGAAGCACTTGAAGTTGTTTATTGACTTAAGCAATTGCCCACTTGAGAACTGACCGCAGGACAATCGATTTGAAACTGCTTCTGTTTACACAGCCATTCAGAGCTCCCTCACAGACAATGAGAGACTGAAACCCTGAAATGGACTTTTGATCTGCAACCGTTTAAGAACTGAATGGGTTTAAATCACCTATTATTCTGGACAATAGGGCTGTTGCATTCTCTTTTGTTTCAGCCCAGGTAAACTCTGGATGTGGGCGGGAACATTTCGGCCCCACAGTGCAGACACACTAACCCAGCCCAACCACTTTGAGTTAGCCAATCACAGCTTTTCTCTTGTGAATTGGAACTTTTTGGGCGCAAATTTTCCAGACAGGCAAACAGCAGGGGAGGCAGGGGGCTCACCAGGTATATAAGATAGCTGCTGAGAAGCTATCGCTCTCTCTTTACTTCCTGGGACCACAGGTGAGCCTCTCTCTCTCTCTCTCTCTCTCACTTCGCTGGACCACATGTGAGCAGAGTTTCTGACTCCTCAGCAAAGCAACCTAGTAAGGAGTTTGGGGGATGGTAATTAAGGGGATATCGCTAAGATTGTTTAATTCACATTGGAGCCATTTAATCCCTTGTTTTTACCGTCTGCATTCCCCCATTTAAGCAATTTTACTGTAATTACTGTGTTCATGTGGGATAGTTTGATATTTTGATGATAGTTTCTTTTAGTTAATAAAACTTGATTTTTCTCTCATCCAAACCACATATCTGTTTTAATATCATTAATTATAAGTCCTGCAGTCAGAACTGGAAGGTGGGGTAGCGATTCGAAACCGCTGTTTTAAATTGGTTTATTTGGAATTGGTCAGAGTGCAGGCAAAGGCTGCAGACCAGGTGAATTACCTTAAACCAGTCAATAGAAGCCCCCCCCCGCTTACACCGGATCCTCAAAGGTTGAAGCCTGCAGAAAGAAGCAAAGGTAAGGAAACTTTTTCCAACACTTTACACTCACCTCTCGTACTTATCTGTCCACACTTGCATCCATCACTCATCTCTACAGCGGACATTTCGACCCCTCTCACTCCCGCAGACCCACTGCTCGCTTCGCTGACCCTGGTGGGGTTTCCCGACATTGGGACCCCACATCAGCAGGCGTAAAATGGTGAAAAGCCTCTTAGCTGCCTGTTAACTATCTGTTAACAGGCAGTTAATTGGCTCTAATCCCCTTCCCGTCCCGTCCCTAGTTTTCCCATTTTCCCAGCAGTCCCGCCTCCAAACCATCCTCCTCAGGGCTGGTAAAATCTAGCCCTATGACTGTATGAGATGAGTGGGTAGAGTTTCCGCTTTGGACGCAATCAGCAAACCGGCCATAAATCGTGCCCAAAATTGCTATAGTTTTGTGAAGTTTTTCTTCCCTCAAGTTTCCACTCAAACTCACTTGCATATTGATGAATGTAAAATCTGCCATGAACCAGCACAATTGGGCAGCTTTTCAGAAATTATTTTTAAAAATAATAATTTTTGCTTCAATTTGTGGTGATCTGTTGCATCCTCCACAAATTGGCCACAATGAGCACGCAGCCCTTGCCACCACGGGTTCCACGACCACCTCAGGAGGAGGAGGAGGAGGAAGCAGAGGAGGAGGATGAAGGGAGGAGGCAGCCTGCACATCCATGTCCACGAGCGCATCATGAGACTCCGGTTCCCCTGAATAAAACCCCAGATCCCCATTGCTCAACACTTCCCCACCTTACCATCCCTCTGTCATGTGTAGGGGGTGGCATCTGCCCAGTCAGCTCTTCCCCTGACTGTCCCTGAGCGGTTCGAATCGCTCCCACACCCCTGGGTTCTAGACACCGGACTTAGGTACAGGCGGCGATACAGAAAAACAAGTAGACAACTGGTTCGGTGCAAGGAAACCGTAATTTTTATTAAAGGCAAAACAAAATCACAATACTGAGAATTACTAGGATAATTACAGGCATATAAAAACAATACACTTATTTGGGAATGGGGAACACATGGCACATCGAGGGAACAAACACATTAAAATCCCCTTATCATTATCCCACCCCCTAATACCTAACTAGATTAAGCTACGAGGGGCCAGGAATTCATGCTCACCAATTCGAATCCTGTCGATTTTACTGGTTGTGGGTTTTGGGGTTCACTCTTGCTGTCCTTTGGGGTGTGTCATCACGTGGTCACAGGGCACGGCGATGGAGTTGTTTGTGCGAGGCGCCCTCCTTTTTCTCCGTTAACGTCTTTGTTGAGTACTTTGTCTCGATGGATCTTCTTCTTCTTCTGGCGGATTGGTCGCCGACGGTTTTATTACAGTTGGGGCTCAGTTGGCGGTTTATATTGTCAATATGCTTTTACTACCCATGCTTCAAACGCCAACTTATTCATCAAACGCCAGCTTATAACTAGGCCATTTGTCCCCCAACGCGTCTTTCAGCTGCCCTTCTCTGCCTTTATCGGTTTTACCGTTTTTCTCGTCTCGTCTCGCCTCGTCTCGTCTGCCCGTTCATGGCCCCGTATGTTCTGTGCGTCTTTGAATCGGGTCTCGTTCTCCTCCTGCGTTCGGCCCTCGGTGTAGTAATGGGCATCCTTGGTGTTGAGCGGCGTGGGGAGGGAGAAGAGAGCCCGCGACGAGGCCAGGGGCGAGAGTGAAGAGCAAGCGGCCAGAGCAAGAGAGAAAGAGGCAAGAGACCTTGGCTACTGGTGGGCCTACAATTATACTCGGTTCTTCATCCCTTATCTGCGCGCCAAATCAGGTCAGTCCTTTGTCTAACTTTTGGCGGGCTCGTCCAAAGTGATTATGGTCATCCACTTTAACGGCTTTTGGGGCGGTTGTCTCCTGGTTTAATGGCTCCAATATCCTGGCTGTTCGTTATTTATGAAATTTAATTGTCCTTTTCCTGGCTTGGTGGCTACTGTGAGCTGTTACCGATTATGTATGCAGAAACTTAATGGCCTCAAGATTAGGCCCATTCTGACTTGATCTGTTCCAAGATGAAGAATGCATATTCTGTGTTTACCTAGCTGTCTGGCTTTACAAAGTCTTTCACAGATGTAAGGGGTTTTCGATCGCAGAGGTTTCTCTCTCTAGAGGCCTCTCTCTCTTGCACAGTAAAACCTTGAGTGGTTCGACCCACTCGCCCCTTAGGTTCTAGACACTGGCCTTGGATGCAGGAACTACAATGTAGAGAATACTCCATAGGCCAGGTTTAATGGAAATGAAATGAAATTTTATTGCATAGAGAAAAACAAATCAAATGCAAGTCAATAAACGGTACATGGGAGGGAAAAACAAATTCATAATACATTACTAACTGAGATAGATACAGGCATATTATACTTTACAAAAGTCATCATGAAATGGGGAAACACACGGAACATCGAGGGACAACAACTCGTTACCCCTTAAGTGCCCACCCCCTAAGCCTAGCTAGATCAGATTGTGAGGGGCAAGAAGCATGCTCACCAATCCAATTGGAAAGTATAGAGTTTTGAAACAGGTCTGCGTTTTGACCCTTTCAGGCGTCCTGTCTCCACGTGGTCAGCGCTGCGGGCTGCGACACTCTCTCTTCTTCCTCGAGGTGAAGGTCACGGACAGGCTGGACACTGGCAGGCCTGGACGTCGGCGGGGACGGCGACCACCTGTTTGACCATAGTTAAAGAGGTCTCTTCGCAGAGACTAGCTGATTACCATTTTCAGCTAGATTTCTTCTGTAGGGCTGCTGTCCTTTGTCTCGTCAATGGCCCGGGGTTTGTCGATGATCTCCCGATGGTTACCCCGGGGCGGGACGCAGACTCGAATCACCTTCTTGGTCTCTGGATCGACGTTCCTCCACGGCTCTCCAAAGGACAAGCTCAAAAGCGCGTCTGGCTGATTGCTACCGATGGCTACCCGGGATTTCAGTTATACTTCTCAAAGAAGCCTTTATCGCCCGCCAAATCAAGGTAATCTTTGTTTAACTTTTGGCGGGCTTGTATCACAACGGGGTAGTTATTATATTTAAACTGCTTTCAGGATGGCCGGTGATGGCCATCTCTGGTCTGGAATGACCTTGTATTGTTTTGAATGTCTTCTTGATGTCTTTAATGGGTCTTTGATGCTCCCCTTATGAATATAAAACTTTCCCTTTGTCTGGGTAAACATTTAGATGGCCTTTATCTACAGGCCGATCTGACTGGATCTGCATCCAATCCATATATATGTGGTTGTGTCTGGTTTCGTTTTCTCCGAAACGGCCTTCCAGAACTTACTATGGGCTGAATCCACAAAGGCTGTCTGGGGACTGCAGGAACCATTTTAAAATGTCCAGAAAGCTAGTCACGGGGTCTGGTGGCCATTTTGTGTGTCCCTTTTTCTGGGCTTCTTTTAAAACAGTCTTTAAAAGTAAAGGCCTCTTCTGCCAAAGGACCCTTATCTGACAATATTAATTTTGCAAATCTTACACAGATTCATGCATGTTAGGTTTCGTTTCAGGTTTTGAAAGTGCCTGCCTTTTGCAGGGCCTTGCTTTTAAAATAATGTACGTTTTGGTCACGAGGTTACAGAAGCCATTTTGGGTACCCTTTTTAATAACTTGTCCATACAGGGTCGCTTTACCCATAACTTTTGGGGAATGTGGGAATTTTGAGAACCCTACACATGGAACATCACTGCATCTACTTGGCCACATTGCTGAAATGAAAGCCACCATTAAACAAACATTCCAAACCACATTTATAAATCATTCAATCTAATACTACATAACAAAGTCAACTAATCACTCTTGTGCATTCCCTTAGTGCCTGTCTTCCATGTGCCTTTGCCTGTCCTAGTGCTCCTACAAAGTGTTACCCCAGTGGCTGCAGCACAGCTGGTGGAAGGCTGCTGACTTTAAATGGGCAAGACTGCAGATGGCCTTGCAGGACGACCTTGAGCAGCAGAAGGCCCGGCTGTAGACTGCACCACCTTGGCATGGGTGGCAGCGACCTGGGCTGGCTGGCTGACAGGCTACAGCAAGGGCACTAGTTGAGTGGCAGTGGTGGACATATGAATGCTGTCATCCTGAGAGCAGGTTCATGCTCCACGGAGCCACTGCCACTCCCCTGGGCGATGCCTCAGCAATCCTAGTAATCTGTTGGAGGACTGATGGCTGGACTGCTGTGAAACCCTGCTAACTCCTTTCCACACTGGTAAACATAGCCACGATGGCAGATGTCTGAGCTTGCGTGGCCATAAGCTGAGCCTGCATGAGAGCAGTCTGAGCCTGCATGACAGAAGTCTGAGCTTCCACTGCAGCACTCAGATGTTGGGTCACTTCAGTCCATCAGACACTGTATCCTGGTTGGGTCCACAAGTGCTCTAATGGAGTTGCTCATTACTTCCATCCTGGAAATCATGGGCTCCAAGCTCTGCACAAAGCCCTGTGCAAGTTTGGAGCTGGACTCCTCCATGCTCCTTGACAGTGACAACAGGCTCTCTGGCAGGCCTGCTAATGCACCAAGCATTCCTGTGTGCATGCCCATCACCCTTCATCTGAAGGCCGGGCCACAAGTCCTCATCTGAGTCCTCTGCAGTAGAACTCATTTATGACCTCGCCCTCCGGGGAGCTGGCACCTGTCCAGGACACTCGTGCCCGGAGACTCACCATGTGAAGATCCTGCCTTTATACTACCAGTTTCTGAGCTGGTGCCTGCAAGTGCGAGATCGTGCGACGGTGTCTCTTCTTCTCCATCTCTCTCCTCTTGCTCTTCCTGCACTGCTGGGCAGGTTGTGGTTCTTGGGTATCTGAAAGGAGAAAGGCACAAGGGTAGGGTTATGGTGAAGGGAGGTGGAGGTAGGGAGGTGGTGGGCGGAAGCAAATTGTGCATGCTTACACCATCAGCAGCTTGTAAGTGAGAAGAGATTGTGGGATGAGGAGGAAGTGGTATGTGAGAAGGAGGATTAGGTATGAGCCTACCATCATCTTCAGTGGTTTCAACCTTACCAATCGTCACGGCCTCAGTGACAGCCCTCTAATAATGTCAAGCACGGTCTCCTCCAGCTGTGTTAGGATATACAGACCCGCTTCAGCCAGTTAGCTGCTGCTATCTGTGGTTGTGAAACACCTTGCCCTGTAAGAGAAAGGGAAGTGTGTCAGTGAGTGTGGTGCAATGTGTTTGGGTGAAGTGTGTCTGTGAGTGTGGTGCAATGTGTTTGGGTGAAGTGTGTCAGTGAGTGTGGTGCAATGTGTTTGAGTGAAGTGTGTCAGTGAGTGTGGTGCAATGTGTTTGGGTGAAGTGTGTCAGTGAGTGTGGTGCAATGTGTTTGGAGTAGTGTGTCAGTGAGTGTGGTGCAATGTGTTTGGGTGAAGTGTGTCAGTGAGTGTGGTGCAATGTGTTTGGGTGAAGTGTGTCAGTGAGTGTGGTGCAATGTGTTTGAGTGAAGTGCCTGTCGTGGTTGAATAGCTGGCAGTGTGTGCGAGGTGTGAGATGTGCGTGTGAGGCTTGCAGCAGTGGTAAGTGTGTGAGGGTGAGGTGAAGCTATGAATATGAGGTATGAGTTGTGTTTGATAGAGATTGTTGGTAGGTGAGTGATGGGGGTGTGATGCATTGAACAGTTTGTGAGGCTAGTGGTGCAGTTGGTAGAAGACGGCTTTTGAAGATGCATTCACTGATCTTGACCACTTGTTTGAGGTCATTGAACTTCTTTCGGCACTGGATACAAGACCTCGGGGCAAGACTGCTGGCAGTGACCGCTTAAGCTATCTGCTCCCACTACCTTCTGACTGTGAGTCTGAAGGTCCTCATGGACCCCTGCGGGTAGAGGACCTGTCTTCTCCATGCTACCCCCCTCCACTAAGGTATCTAGTGCTGCGTCGGAGAACTTTGGTGCCCTTTCTCTGCCCCGTTGAGCCATAACTGAGAGACAGTTGCCTTGACAAACGGTTCTAGCAGCTGCTGAATGCAAAGTGCACCTCCCTTTTAAGAGGTGCAGACTGCCTTTAAAAGTGAGGCTAGCTTTTACTGGAGCTAGCCTCGTACAAACTTCGGCCCCCTGCTGAGTGCGCTCAGCACTGGGCTGCACACTTCAATAATGATAATTTGCAGGTCGCACAAATGTTGCATGTTGCCTGCATTACTTTTAATGGCGTAGGCCAAGTTTTCGGACCTAATTGAATTTTTAGTCGAATGAGTTCAAATCTCCCCATGAGGTATTGGGGAGGGAGGAATCTTGCGAGATGAGTATCCTGTGTTTCTTTTTCCTTCATGACCTTTGAGGTCAGGGAGAATTTCATGAAGTTTTCTCAATAAATTTCAACCTGTGGATTTCCTCTGGGGGGTGGCTATATCAGGAGTGCTCCACAATAGTACATATTGGACATGTTCTACTGAAAGGATCTTTGCAGCCGAGAGCGAGAGTCCCGAAGGTTGTGTTGCCTGCCAGGTGCCAGGGTTAAGGACATCTCCTCTGGGCTGGAGAGAAACTTGGAGTGGGAGGAGGAGGATCCAGTTGTCGTGGTCCATGTTGGTAACAACGACATAGATAGGACAAGGAAAGAGGTTCTGCTGAGGGAGTATGAGCAGTTAGGGGCCAAATTAAAAAGCAGAACCACAAGGGTAATAATCTCTGGATTACTACCTGAGCCATGAGCAAATTTGGCTAGGATAAATAAAATCAGAGAGTTAGATGCGTGGCTCAAAGATTGGTGTGGGAGAAATGGGTTTTACTTCTTGGAACACTGGCACCAGTGCTGGGACAGGAGAGAGCTGTTCCGTTGGGACGGACTTCACTTGGCCAGTGCTGGGACTAGAATCCTGGCGAATCGAATAACTAGGGCTGTAGAGAGGGCTTTAAACTAATTAGTGGGGGGGAGGTTTCAAGAGAGCGAAAAATAAAAATGTCAGCGGAGAAGGCAATAGAGCAAGGTAGCAGTGGGGGAATTAAAAACCAGAGTGTGTCAGGAAGGGACAGAATATATAAAGATAAAGGTAAAGTAGTAAAGGGGGTAAAAGCAGGAATAAATTGTCACAAAACATATTTGAAAGTTCTTTATCTGAATGCATGCAGCATTCGTAACAAAATAGACGAGTTCACGGTACAAATAACTACACATGGGTATGATCTGGTGGGCATTACTTAAACATGGCTACAAGGTGACCATGACTGGGAACTAAACATCCAGGGGTATTTGACTATTAGGAAGGACAGACGGGAAGGAAAGGGAGGTGGCTATGTTAATAAAGGAGGGAATCACTGCAATATTGAGAAATTATATTGAGTCAAAGGATCAGGATAGTGAAACAGTTTTGGTGGAGATAAGGAATAATAAGGGGAAAAAGTCACTAGTGGGCGTAGTCTATAAGCCTCCAAACAGTTGCAACTCTGTTGGTCGGAGTATAAATCAGGAAATAGTTGGGGCTTGTAATAAGGGAACAGCTATAATCATGGGAGATTTTAACTTTCATATTGACTGGACAAATCAAATTGGGCAGGGCAGCCTTGAGGAAGAGTTCATAGAGTGCATTAGGGATGGGTTCCTTGAGCAGTATGTTACTGAACCAACCAGGGGGCAGGCAATCTTAGATCTGGTCCTGTGTAATGAGACAGGATTAATAAAAAATGTCCTAGTAAAGGATCCCCTTGAAATGCATGACCATAACATGGTTAAATTCCAAATTCAGGGTGAGAGAGTTGGATCTCAAACCAGCGTACTAAGCTTAAATAAAGGAGACTATGAAGGTATGAGAGCAGAGTTGACTAAAGTGGACTGGGAAAATAGATTATGGTGTAAGACGGTACATGAGCAGTGGTGTACATTCAAGGAGATATATCACAACTTTCAAGAAAAATATATTCCACTGAGGAAAAAGGGGCGTAAAAGAAAAGACAGCCATCCGTGGCTAAGTAAAGTAATAAAGGATAGTATCTGACTGAAAACAAGGGCATATAAAGTAGCCAAATCTAGTGGGAGGATAGAAGATTGGGAAGCATTTAAAAGCCAGCAAAGAATAACTAAAAGATTAATTAAGAAAGGGAAGATAGATTATGAAAGTAAACTAGCAAAAAATATAAAAACAGATAGCAAGAGTTTCTACAGCTATATAAAAAGAAAAAGGGTGGCTAAAGTGAATGTTGGTCCCTTAGAGGACGAGACCGGGAAATTAGTAGTGGGGAACATGGAGATGGCAAAAACGCTGAACAAATATTGTGTATCAGTCTTTACAGTAGAGGACACTAAAAATATCCCAACACTGGCCAAACAGGGGGCTATAGGGGGAGGAGCTAAACATGATTAAAATCACTAAGGAGATGGTACTCAGTAAGATAATGGGACTTAAGGCAGATAAATCCCATGGACCTGATGGCTTACATCCTAGGGTCTTGAGAGAAGTGGCGGTAGGGATTGCGGATGCATTGGTGGTAATATTCCAAAGCTCCCTGGATTCAGGAAAGGTCCCAGCAGATTGGAAAACTGCTAATGTAATGCCCTTATTTAAAAAGGGAGGTAGACAAAAGGCTGGAAACTATAGACCAGTTAGCCTAACATCTGTGGTTGGTAAAATGTTGGAGTCCATTATTAAGGAAGCAGTGACAGGACATTTGGATAAGCATAATTTAATCGGACAGAGTCAGCATGGTTTTATGAAGGGGAAGTCATGTTTGATAAATTTGCTCGAATTCTTTGAGGATGTAACAAACAGGGTGGATAAAGGGGAACCAGTGGATGTGGTGTATTTGGACTTCCAAAAGGCTAAGTGAGTAGGCAGAAATTTGGCAGATGGGATATAATGTTGGAAAGTGTGAGGTTATGCACTTTGGCAGAAAAAATCAAAGTGCAAGTTATTATCTAAATGGAGAGAAACTGCAAAGTGCTACAGTACAAAGGGATCTGGGGGTCCTGGTGCATGAAACACAGAAGGTTAGTATGCAGGTACAGCAGGTGATCAGGAAGGCCAATGGAATCTTGGCTTTTGTTGCAAGGGGGATGGAGTATAAAAGCAGGGAAGTCTTGCTTCAGTTATACAGGGTACTGGTGAGGCCACACCTGGAATACTGCGTATAGTTTTGGTTTCCATATTTAAGAAAAGATATACTTGCTCTCGAGGCAGTTCAGAGAAGGTTCACTTGGTTGATTCCGGAGATGAGGGGGTTGACTTATGAGGAAAGGTTGAGTAGGTTGGGCCTCTACTCATTGGAATTCAGAAGAATGAGAGGCGATCTTATCGAAACATATAAGATTGTGAGGGGGCTTGATCGGATGGATGCGGGGAGGATGTTTCCACAGCGCGAGAATCGGCGGGAATCACAGGCTGAGTGGCTGTATAAAGGCTCCAGAAACCAGGTAAGGCCTCAGTGCGAGAATCGTCGGGAATCGCGGGCTGAGCGGCTGTATAAAGGCTCCAGAGACCAGGTAAGGCCTCAGTGCGAGAATCGGCGGGAATCGCGGGCTGAGCGGCTATAAAAGGCCCCAGAGACCAGGTAAGGTGTACCAATCTCCAATCTTGGAACTCAGAGAGAAGGAGAGAGGTAAAAAGTAATCCAAGTGTGACGTCACCAGAAAGCGGGTAAGTGATTGGTTGGTGAGTATTTCTCTCTTTTTTAAGCTTAAACTCTGTGGTTTATAGTTTCTAAGGTGCGATATTCATCATCTAGAATCGGGGCAGAGGGTATTTAAGAATAATATTAATAAATTTAATTAATTACATAGAATGGGAGATCACGTGATGTGTTGCTGCTGCAATATGTGGGAGCTGGTGGACACCATTGATGCTCACGGTGATCACATTTGCAGTAAGTGTTGGCTGCTCGAGGAATTCCGGCTCCATGTTGAAGAGCTGGAGTCCGAGCTTCAAACACTGAGACACATCAGGGAGGAGGAGAGTTACCTGGATTCTGTGTATCAGGAGGTAGTCACACCAATTAGATTAATTAATTCAGATGTAGTCCGTGGCCAGGGTCAGGAAGGTGTGACTAGAAGTGAGGCAGGTACGGGGATCCAGGAGGTAGTGTTGGAGGAGCCGCAGCCCTTGCTCTTGTCCAACAGGTTTGAGGCTCTTACTCCCTGTGAGGATGGGAACGGAGACTGCGGGGAGGATGAGCAACCCGGCTACAGCACTGTGGAGCGGGGGGGGCATTCAAGTGGGGGGAGATAAAAGAAATGTTGTAGTGGTAGGGGATAGTATCGTTAGGGGGATAGATAGAGTTCTTTGCAGCCGAGAGCGAGAGTCCTGAAGGCTGTGTTGCCTGCCCGGTGCCGGGGTTAAGGACATCTCCTCTGGGCTGGAGAGAAACTTGGAGTGGGAGGGGGAGGATCCAGTTGTCGTGGTCCATGTTGGTACCAACAACATAGATAGGACAAGGAAGGAGGTTCTGCTGAGGGAGTTTGAGCAGCTAGGGGCCAAATTAAAAAGCAGAACCACAAGGGTAATAATCTCTGGATTACTACCTGAGCCACGTACAAATTTGGCTAGGGTAAATAAAATTAGAGAGTTAAATGCGTGGCTCAAAGACTGGTGTGGGAGAAATGGGTTTTGCTTCCTGGGACACTGGCATCAGTACTGGGACAGGAGAGAGCTGTTCCGTTGGGACGGACTTCACTTGGCCAGTGCTGGGACTAGAGTCCTGGCGAGTCGAATAACTAGGGCTGTAGAGAGGGCTTTAAACTAATTAGTGGGGGGGAGGTTTTAAGAGAGCGAAAGATAAAAATGACAGCAGAGAAGGCAATAGAGCAAGGTAGCAGTGGGGGAATTAAAAACCAGAGCGTGTCAGGAAGGGACAGAATGTATAATGATAAAGGTAAAGTAATAAAAGGGGTAAAAGCAGGAATAAATTGTCAGAAAACATATTTGAAATTTCTTTATCTGAATGCACGCAGCATTCGTAACAAAATTGACGAGTTGACAGTACAAATAACTACACATGGGTATGATCTGGTGGCCATTATGGAAACATGGCTGCAAGATAATCATGACTGGGAACTAAACATACAGGGGTATTTGACAGTTAGGCAGGACAGACAGGAAGGAAAGGGAGGTGGGGTTGCTATGTTAATCAAGGATGGAATCACTGCAATATTCAGAAATGATTTTGGGTCAAAGGATCAGGATAGTGAAACAGTTTGGGTGGAGATAAGGAATAATAAGGGGAAAAAGTCACTAGTGGGCGTAGTCTATAGGCCTCCTAACAGTTGCAACTCTGTTGGTCGGAGTATAAACCAGGAAATAGTTGGGGCTTGTAATAAGGGAACAGCTATAATCATGGGGGATTTTAACTTTCATATTGACTGGACTAATCAAATTGGGCATGGCAGCCTTGAGGAAGAGTTCATAGAGTGTATTAGGGACGGGTTCCTTGAGCAGTACGTAACCGAACCAACCAGGGGGCAGGCACTCTTAGATCTGGTCCTGTGTAATGAGACAGGATTAATAAAAAATGTCCTAGTAAAGGATCCCCTTGGAATGAGTGACCATAATATGGTTGAATTCCAAATTCAGTTTGAGGATGAGAGAGTTGGATCTCAAACCAGCGTACTGAGCTTAAATAAAGGAGACTATGAAGGTATGAGAGTAGAATTAACTAAAGTGGACTGGGAAAACAGATTAAAGTGTAAGACGGTACAAGAGTAGTGGTTTACATTCAAGGAGATATTTCACATCTTTCAAGATAAATATATTCCACTGAGGAAAAAGGGGAATAAAATAAAAGACAGCCATCCATGGCTTAGTAAAGTAATAAAGGATAGTATCCAACTGAAAACAAGGGCATATAAAGTAGCCAAATCTAGTGGGAGGATAGAAGATTGGGAAGCATTTAAAAGCCAGCAAACAATAACTAAAAGATTAATTAAGAAAGGGAAGATAGATTATGAAAGTAAACTAGCAAAAAACATAAAAGCAGATAGCAAGAGTTTCTACAGCTATATAAAAAGAAAAAGGGTGGCTAAAGTGAACGTTGGTCCCTTAGAGGATGGGACCGGGAAACTAGTGGTGGGGGACATGGAGATGGCAAAGACGCTGAACAAATATTTTGTATCAGTCTTTACAATAGAGGACACTAAAAATACCCCAACACTGGACAAAAGGGGGGCAATGGGGGGGGGAGGAACTAAACATGATTAAAATCACTAAGGAGATGGTACTCAGTAAAATAATGGGACTTGAGGCGGATAAATCCCCCAGACCTGATGGCCTACATCCTAGTGTCTTGAGAGAAGTGGCGGTAGGGATTGTGGATGCATTGGTGATTATTTTCCAGAACTCCCTGGACTCAGGAAAGGTCCCGGCAGATTGGAAAACTGCTAATGTAACACCCTTATTTAAGAAGGGAAGTAGACAAAAAGCTGGAAACTATAGACCAGTTAGCCTAACATCTGTGGTTGGCAAAATGTTGGAGTCCATTATTAAGGAAACAGTAACAGTGCATTTGGATAAACATAATTTAATAGGACAGAGTCAGCATGGTTTTATGAAGGGGAAGTCATGTTTGACAAATTTGCTCAAATTCTTTGAGGATGTAACATATAGGGTGGATAAAGGGGAACCAGTGAATGTAGTGTATTTGGACTTCCAAAAGGCATTTGACAAGGTTCCACACAAAAGATTACTGATCAAGATAAGAAATCACAGGATTGGGGGTAATATACTGGCATGGGTGGAAGATTGGCTATCTAACAGAAAACAAAGAGTTGGGATAAATGGTTTATTCTCGGGCTGGCAATCAGTAACTAGTGGTGTTCCGCAGGGGTCAGTGCTGGGACCCCAACTCTTTACAATCTGTATTAACGATTTGGAGGAAGGGACCGAGTGCAACATATCCAAGTTTGCCGACGATACAAAGATGGGAGGGAACGCAGTGAGTGAGGAGGACATAAAAAACCTGCAAAAGGACATAGACAGGCTAAGTGAGTGGGCAGAGATTTGGCAGATGCAATATAATGTTGGAAAGTGTGAGGTTATGAACTTTGGCAGAAAAAATCAAAGATCAAGTTATTATCTAAATGGAGAGAAACTGCAAAGTGCTCCAGTACAAAGGGATCTGGGGGTCCTGGTGCATGAAACACAAAACGTTAGTGTGCAGGTGCAGCAGGTGATCAGGAAGGCCAATGGAATCTTGGCTTTTATTGCAAGGGGGATGGAGTATAAAAACAGGGAAGTCTTGCTGCAGTTATACAGGGTATTGGTGAGGCCACACCTGGAATACTGCGTGCAGTTTTGGTTTCCATATTTAAGAAAAGATATACTTGCTCTCGAGGCGGCTCAGAGAAGGTTCACTCGGTTGATTCCAGAGATGAGGGGGTTGATGTATGAGGAAAGGTTGAGTAGGTTGGGACTCTACTCATTGGAGTTCAGAAGAATGAGAGGCGATCTTATCGAAACATATAAGATTGTGAGGGGGCTTGATCGGGTGGATGCGGTGAGGATGTTTCTACTGATGGGTGAGACTAGAACTAGGGGGCATAATCTTAGAATAAGGGGCTGCCCTTTCAAAACTGAGATGAGGAGAAACTTCTTCACTCAGAGGGTAGTAAATCTATGGAATTTGCTACCCCAGAGAGCTGTGGAAGCTGCGACATTAAATAAATTTAAAATGGAGATAGACAGTTTCCTAGCAGATAAGGGAATTAGGGGTTACGGTGAGAGGGCAGGGAAGTGGACGTGAGTCTAGATTCGGATCAGCCATGATCCTATTGAATGGCGGAGCAGGCCCGAGGGGCCGTATGGCCTACTCCTGCTCCTACTTCTTATGTTCTTATGTTCTTATGAAGGGTGAGACTAGAATTATGGGGCATAATCTTAGAATAAGGGGCTGCCCTTTCAAAACTGAGATGAGGAGAACCTTCTTCACTCAGAGGGTAGTAATCTATGGAATTTGCTACCTCAGAGAGCTGTGGAAGCTGCGAGATTAAATCAATTTAAAATGGAGGTAGACAGTTTCCTAGCTGATAAGGGAATTAGGGGTTACGGGGAGCGGGCAGGGAAGTGGACATGAGTCTAGGTTCGGATCAGCCATGATCCTATTGAATGGTGGAGCAGGCCCGAGGGGCCATATGGCCTACTCCTGCTCCTACTTCTTATGTTCTTATGTTCTTAAGGTCAAGTAGAATGGGCTGAATGTTTTTCTTGTTCCATTCTTTCTTATGCTCCCCACATCCTTAGCATGTGGAGATCACTTTTCAAGTACTCTTACCAGCTGGTTGGATTATAATAGAATTTGTTCAGTATGTTGTGTTGTATAAATCACATGCTTTCAGTTATTTATCTAAAGAGAAGTATTGAAGCAAGCCTGAAATCTGAATTTAATCAGTGCAGATATGCCTTGTTTGATGCAATGCTTTGCCGTTTTAGTTTGGTCCTGATTAAAGAATTGAGCTGTGCCCAATTGTGCATGTGGGGACATTCATGCAGGTATAACAGTGTGCAACTATGAAAGAAATGAACTACCGCTTTTCTCAGTTCAAAGCATGGTTGAGCAAATATGCTGTCCGTGCATGCATAGTTCCTTATTTAAGGGCTTAGCTTGGTTGTGAAGTACCAGACTGACTTATTAGGAAATCAGAGTGAAATATTAGTCGGTGCTTTGTGCTGCACAATTTCCTGAAGATTTTCAGAAGTGTGAACAGTTTCATGTTGTTCTTACTTTCAACTTGCTGTAATTTGTTGAATTGTCGAAGCAACAACAGTCTCTCAATACTTACCAGACGTACTGAAGCTTGACCTGCACGAGTAATTATTCGGTAATTACAAGTCAAGAGTGAAAACCTTTTCTTTTCATGGCAATTACATTCACAAAGCACAAAATAATTTCCAGTGAAAATGAAAGGAAATTATTAATATTGCATGTTTTAGAATAAGATTGTCCATGGCATTAAAGGGGAAGTGGCAGCATGGATACGGAATTGGCTATCAGATAGAAAGCAGAGAGTAGCGGTGAACGGTTATTTTCCAGGGATGTCTGCAGTGGTGTCTCCCCAGGTGTCGGTATTAGGACCACTGCTCTTTTTGATATATAATAATGACCTGGACTTGGGTATAGGAGGCACAATTTCAAAGCTTGCGGATGACACAAAACTTGGAAATGTGGTAAACAGTGAAAAGGATAATAGGAGACTTCAGGAGGTGAATTAGGCAGACACGTGGCAGATTAAATTTAATACAGAGAAGTGTGAAGTGATGCATTTTGGTAGGAAGAATGAGGGGAGGCAATATAAACAAAATGGTACAATTTTAAAGGGGTGCAGGAACAGAGAGACCTGGGGGTTCATATACATACATCTTTGAAGGTGGTAGGACATGTTAATAAAGCTGTTAAAAAAGCATATGGGATACTTGGTTTTATAAATAAAGGCATAGAGTACAAAAGCAAGGAAGTTGTGCTAAACCTTTATAAAATACTGGTTAGGCCTCAGCTGGAGTATTGTGTCCAGTTCTGGGCACCTCACATTAGGAAAGATGTCAAGGCCAAAATGACACCAGGGATGAGGGACATCAGTTATGTGGAGAGACTATAGAATCTGGGATTGTTCTCCTTAAAAAGGAAAAAAAGACTTGCATTTATATAGTGCCTTTCACAATTACCGGTCATCCCAAAGCACTTTACAGCCAATGAAGTACTTCTTGAAGTATAGTCACTGTTAAATGTAGGAAATGTGGCAGCCAATTTGCACACAGCAAGCTCCCACAAACAGCAATGTGATAATGACCAGATAATCTGTTTTAGTGATGTTGATTGAGGGATAAATATTCAGGACGCCAGGGATAACTCCCTTGCTCTTCTTCGAAATAGTGCTATGCGATCTGTTACATCCACCTGAGAGCGCAGACGGGGTCTCGGTTTAACGTCTCATCTGAAAGACAGCACCTCCGACAGTGCAGCACTTCCTCAGTAGAGCAGAGAAGGTTAAGAGACTTATTAGAAGTGTTCAAAATTATTAGAAAATTTGATAGAGTAAATAAGCCAAAACTGTTTCCACTGACAGGTGGGTCAGTAACCAGAGGACACAAATCTATGATAATTTTCAAAAGAACCAAAGCGGAGATGAGGAGAATTTTATTTTATGCAGCAAATGATCTGGAATGCAGGTAGTGGAAGCAGATTCAATAGTAACTATATTCTCTAGAGTTTAGAAGAATGAGAGGTGATCTAATTGAAACATAAAACATTCTTACAGGGCTTGACAGGATAGATGCAGGGAGGATGTTTCCCCTGACTGGGGAGTCCAGAACCAGGGGTCACAGTCTTAGAATAAGGGGTCGGCCATTTAGGACTGAGATGAGGAGAAATTTCTTCACTCAGAGGGTGGTGAACCTTTGGAATTCTCTACCCCAGAGGGCTGTGAATGCTCAGTCATTGAGTATATTCAAGACAGAGAGCGATAGATTTTTGAATATTAAGGGAATCAAGGGATATGGAGATAGTTCAGGCAAGTGGAGATGAGGTAGAAGATCAGCCATGATCTTATTGAATGGCAGAGCAGGCTTGAAGGGCCAAATGGCCTACTCCTGCTTCTATTTCTTATGTTCGTATGTTCTTAAAAGGGAATTGGATATGTACTTGAAAAGGGAAAATTTGCAGAGCTATGGGGAAAGAGTTGGGGAGTGGGAGTTATTGGATAGCTCTTTCAAAGAGCTGGCATAGGGACAATGGGCCGAATGCCTTCCTTCTGTGCTGTAAGCCTCCATGGTTCTATGTCCTTAATATATCAGTATTTTTAAATCTACACTATTTAAATTTCACATACTTAAGGGATTTTTAAAAAGTCACATACTTAAGGGATTTTTAAAAAGTTACATTTATTCAGTGAGCAAGAATTAATTCAGGAATGCGATAGAACATTATTTTGGACTTACAATTTCTGCCTACTATTTATTTATTGAATAATATTTCAATTAAGATGAATTAATTGTAAAATGCAAAGCATTGTAACTGTCAGGGGCTAATGTGTATGCTGTGTTTGTTCTCGATTTCCTTGCTTTGGTTGCACTAGCACTTTAATATAAAGAATGTTATAAGTGAGAGTGGGGGGGAGGTTTGTTTTCCATTACCTATTTGCTTTACACAAATATTCACTTGAGTGGAATTGATCGAAATAATGACTGCTTTTAAGGGCTTTTATATTGTCTGTCAAGGATGTATCCTATTACAGTTTTAGAAGAGGTTTTTTGCACAGAATTGTCGAGCGAGTATTAACAATTTCAGGATAGAATTTCGTTGCCGCTTTCAAAATTGTAAGTGGAGTGAAAGTTTTAATCCCACACACACTGCAATTTCACCTTGGCATAGTACTTAAAAAATGTTATATTTTGTAATAGAAGCACGATTATTAAAAAAGTGTTTCAAATTGGAAATGCGGTAGGTAGATGGTACAGGCCTATGAAAGATGCCTTGGCAGGAGAAGGGAAAGCTGCCTACTAACTCATTGCAAAAAAAAATGATAACTCTATACCATAATTGTTAGCTTGTTTCAATCGGCAGCACTCAGGCCTCTGAAACAGAAGGTTATGGGTTCAAGACCGATTCCAATACCTGAGTACACAATCTAAGTTCACACTGCCAGGAAGTGATGAGGGGATGTTGCATTGTTTGAGCTGCAGTATTTCAGACAAGCTGTTAAATGGAAGTTCCATCACTGTGTTCTAGTGATTCAGGTGGATGTAAAAGCACTGTTTACATAGAAATACTTAGAAGTCGCAGCACGTAACAGGCCATTTAAACCAAACAATCCATATCGACGCATACCCTCTGAAGAAGAGCACAAAGTTCTCCAGGTATCCTGGCCAAAATGGCTCCCTCTTACAGACAAAAAATAGGTTGTTCATTTATTTGCTATTTGTAGGAGCTTACCTCATTTGTCTACATAACAATAGTGACTGCACTTCAAAAGTAATTCATTGGTTATAAAGCACTTTGGGATGTCTAGATAAGATGTAATTACATTTAGTTTTCTTCTTCCATAATGAGGAAAGTAAAAGTTTGCATGCAGATGGACCCTCAAATGGTATTGTAACCCTAATTCAGTTATTTATATTGCCTCTTTTTGGTCCATGGTATTCTTAAGCAGTTCTTCTCTTCTTAGGCAGTCCCTCGGAACCGAGGATGACTTGCTTCCACATTAAAAATGAGTTCTCAGGTGACTGATGAGTCCAATGTGGGACCTACAGTCTCTGTCACAGTTGGGGCAGACGGTGGTTGAAGGGGCTGGTAGGTGGGGTGCTTGGGTTGACGTTAACTCCTTGCGCTTGGCTTCCGCTTGCTCCCGGCCAAGAGTCTCGAGGTGTTTGGCGTCTTCCCGGATGCTTCTCCTCCACTTTGTGTAGTCTTGGGCCAGGGATTCCCAGGTGTCAGTGGGAATGTTGCACTTCTTCAAGGAGGCTTTGAGGGTGTCCTTGAAGCGTTTCCTCTACCCACCCGGGGCTCTCTTGCCGTGTTGGAGCTCAGAGTAGAGCATTTGTTTTGGGAGTGTTGTATTGGGCATGCGGACAATGCGACCCGTCCATTGGAGCTGATCGAGCGTGGTCAAAGCTTCGACGCTGGGGATGTTGACCTGAGTGAGAACACTGACATTGGTGCGCTGTCCTGCCAATGGATTTGCAGGATCTTGCGGAGGCAGCGTTGGTGGTACCTCTCCAGTGCTTTAAGGTACCTGCTGTACATGGTCCATGGTATTACTGCAGAATTGCACCACAGCATGTGCTCTTTGGAAGAGGGAAGGGGTGAAAATGCAGAAATCACAATCTTAAAGGTTAGGATGTGAAAGATGTGAGCAGTGCTCCATTATGTTCACAAGTTAGGCTCGGTAAGTTAGAGAATGGTTTAATTATTCTGCAGTTGTGACACTTAGTCCAGTGTTACCATGGCTATTTGAAAATTAAAAACAACATTTCTGAAGAAGTGTTAATCTATTGCTTGTTTTCACTTCTAAACAAAGGGTTAGATCTTTGATTGAAACCTACATGAGATTTGCTTCTCCAGTTAGATGCAAATATGCTTGTGATTTTAACCAATAAAATACAGTACTGCAGATGTCAGGCACTTAAATTAATACTGCACGAGCTCACACTGCACAAACCTCAGGAAAGTCAAATTTGATTTCCATGATCCAATCTGAATGTTAAAAGTAAAAATGAGGAATAATGGCCATAGAAGATAATTTCAAATTCCCAAGTGCCATTTGAAGGAATTCTATTTATCTATTTTGAGGATGCTTCTTTAGAGAGATGGAAGCTATTGGCGGCAATGAGATTCTGGCTGGAATAGTCACGTTGATGTCAGGGATGCTCTATATTATTGTGAACAAAAGAATCAGAACTTGTTAATTTGCTTTTGAGGTAGATTATCCTTCCAAATCCCCCTCACCCATTTTTTTGTGTTCCCTTCTAGTATTCCTGGGTCAAATATCTCATACAGTCAAGATGACAAGTGATTGACCAACTCTGAGACCTCTTCCAGTAATACTCAAGCGACCTCCAAGAAAGTGCACAACAAGAAACCAGGGCTGGCGCGCTTGCTCTGAATTTTCCCTCCCACTCTTTGGGAAAGTGCAGAGCCTGCACTTCGTGACTCTTCTCAGCAGTATGCCTGAGTATTTTTAAGTTTGAGCTATGAGGATGAATACAGGATGCTTGTATGTATAGAAGAAATGAATTAGATGTAAATCAGGCAGAGTGAAAATGGGTTGAATAATTAAGTAATAAAGGAGACCAAGGAGGTGACAATAGGTGTAAAGCAAATGAAAGAGTAGGCAGTGAACATAAAGAAAGAAGAGATTAGGTTCAGAGGAAAATTAACAATTGTTAGAAGCAAGTTAGCCTTCAACAATGCATTTTTCAGAATTCTGTGAGGAACAAATGTTCTTGTTAGATATCTTAGCTTGTATTATCAAATGTAAGATTTTTCTAAGATACAGTCAATGACATTTAATGACATTCCTGACAGTAGAATGAGCTGCTTAATTGCATAGCAACACAGGAGTAGATTGTGCTATGTACGTGGAAAAAGCATTTGAAAATTACTTGTGTATAACTCTGTAATCACACACAGGAGCAGCATTGTGCTTATTGCACTGTCTGACTTTACCCTCAAATCTTTGATCTTAAAACTCAGTTATATTTTTGGTACCAATATCATACCAGCACTGTTTTGGAATCGGTGTAAGTGAACACTGCAGAATTATACTCTATTCTCAGTGGTTGCTTTTGGGGGTTTGTACATGGTCTGGAATCTTGCTTATTTGCATGTGTGACTGTGAACAATGTGTTTTTCTTGCAATATTTATGACTGTGAAAACACACATTTAAACAAAATTTCTTCATATTAATATTGTGTTATTAACCTTTCCATTGGGACGCCATTTAAAATAAGCATAAGATCTAAGTCAGGGCAAATTCAAACAAATAAATAATCAAAACACAAAGCCAATAGGTTGAATTCAAAATGCATAGGAAATCATCAATTACAGTCGACTGTGATGTGCATTGTGAGGTGGTTTGCTGAAGGTATTGTATTAGTAGCTGTTCTATTGCAGCTGATACCCATTGCTAGCAGTGTGAGACCAACAATGCAAAATCTCAATTTGCTGAAAAATCGAGAGGGTTATATTGCATATTTAGTGAGAGTGCAGCATGAAAATTGCAAACCATCAATGCCAAAGAACAAAGGGACTTTTAGCCTAATTACACCCTTAATAATGTATTCATGGTCAAAACTGTGTAGTAATTCAGCTCTTTTGTTTCACAGAATCACAGAAACCCCACAGTGCAGATAGAGGCCATTTCGGCCCATCAAGCCCATATCCCACCCGATCCCCGTAACCCCTACACCAACACATATCCCACCCTATCCCTGTAACCCCATGTATTTAATCCCCCTAACACTAAGGGTCAATTTATCATAGCCAGTCACTTCTTTTGTCTGATCGCAGCCCTGCCTTCGATCTGTTTTCTTTTCTTTCCAGTTTTGAAGAAGGGTTCAACCTGAAACGTCAACTCAAATTTCTCTCCACGGATGTTGCCTGACCTGCTGAGTTTTTCCAGCATTTCCTGTTGTTAGTTAGTAATTCAGCTTCTATTGCTGAAACCACCCTGTTTATATTGAGGCAAATATAAAGAAAAGAAATAAAAACAGAAAATGCTGGAAATACTCAGCAGGTCAGGCAGCATCTGTGGAGAGAAAAACAGAGTTAACGTTACTGGTCGATGACCTTTCATGAGAACTGGAAAAGTTAGAGATGTAACAGATTTTAAGCAAGTGCAGGGGCAGGGAAAGGGGGGAGGGGAGGGGAGGAAAGAACCAAGGGGAAGGTCTATGATAGGGTGGAAGGCAGGAGAGATTAAATGACAAAAGGTATGATTGTAAAGAAAAGAAAGACTTGCATTTATAAAGCACCTTTCACGACCACAGGACATCCCAAAGTGCTTTACAGCCAATTAAGTAATTTTGGAGTGGAGTCACTGTTGTAATGTGGGAAATGTGATGGCCAATTTGCGCACAGCAAGCTCCCACAAACAGCAATGTGATAATGACCAGAAAATCTGTTGTGAGTGACGTTGACTGAGGGATAAATATTGGCCAGGACCCCTGCTCTTCTTCAAAATAGTGCCATGAGATCTTTTACATCCACCTGTGAGCAGACGGGGCCTCGGTTTAACGTTTCATCCCGCAGCACTGCACTGGAGTGTCAGCCTTGATTTTTGTGTTCAAGTCTCTGGAGCGGGACTTGAACCCACAACCTTCTGATTCAAAGGCGAGAGTGCTACCCACTTTTATTTTATTAATATACTTTATTGAACATTAAGAACATTTACAACATCGGGATCATTTCATTGTATGATACAAATCAATTCCGCCGCTCTGCACAGCCATTCCGCCACCACATTTTAACATCAAAACCTGAAGTTTAATTTGTCTCCTGTAACATATTTTAGTTGATTGTACTTTAAAAAATGGTTGTAAAATACTAAGTGCTACCCACTGAGCCATGGCTGACATGATAGCAATGATGGTATCAATAAAATGATGTCACCTTACTCCCATCCTTCCACCTGGGCTACATTCTAAGAGATGGCCATGGGATCCATTCCTTTACTCCTTTCTCATTTATCTATAAAGGGATGAAGAAACATGTATCAATGTTTATTTTAAACAAAGCATATGCACCAATAAGCCGTGCTTGCTTAGACATTTTGAAGTCCTGTTTAAACCATTACATGGGAGCCTGGGGTAGTGCCAGCTAGCCTGCTGATGGCCATATTAATTTGCCATGGCAGGTTTCACCATGGACCCCAACAGTGTGGAGAATTCAAAATAGGTAAAACCTATCAAAGTTTGACCTGCATTCATTCATTTCTCATCGCTCTTTATTGACAATTGAGCTTATAGAGTGCTAAATGGAGAATTGAAAGCTCTAAATTGTTTATGTTACAAGCAGGAGCCAAATCTCTTGAGGCTTTGCTTAACATTTTTAATTCAATTTGCCTCCCATTTCTGAGTATGTATGATGTATTACATGTTCTGCTCTGCAGAATAAGGATTGGTTAACAGCCAGGCTGATGAGAATCATTATGATGTTACTCTCAATAACAAAGCAAAAAAAAAGTCCAGATTCTTCAAAACCATGCAGAGGTAGATCTTTATTGAGATACAGTCCATATCAATAAACCTTCAGGAAAGTCCAATTTCTACATTGATTCAACTACAAAACTTACTGTATTTTTGATAATGGGATACATCTCACATAGAAAAATATGTCCCAAATACTCTATGCAATCTATGCAGATAATTGGCCTCAATATTGTTGCTTAAAAAAAATTAAATATTTAGAAAGAAAAGTTGTATTGCTAGTGTCTGCATTGCAGCTGTAGCTTTCTGAAGTGCAAGCTTTTTCTAATTGCACAATTCCATTATCAGAGCAGGATCTTCCAGAAATGGTGGTTTCTCAAATATTGTTAAAGCATATGATGAGTGCACTAAATATGTGTTCAAAGTGTTAAAAGTGCACTGTAGCACCTGTCTTATGCCATTGTATCTTTTCTAAAGGGGGCTGGATTACAAAAGGGAAGATGTTATGCTTCAGTTGTATAGAGCCTTGATCAGACCCTATCAGGAGTACTGTGTTCAATTTTGGGACACACCTCAGGAAGAATGTATTGGCCTTGGAATGTGTGCAGCGCAGATTCACCAGAGTTATACCAGAACTTAAAGGGTTAAGTTACGATGACAGATTGCATAAACTTGGCTTGTATACCATTGACTATAGAAGCTGAGGGATGATCTAGGTGTTTAAAATGTTAAAAGCAATTCACAGGGTAGATACTTATATAAGGGCTAGAAATTGGCCTCCTTAGCACCTTTCGCTATTGCCTCGGCGGGGTGGGGGGGGGTAATATCGGTGCACTAAGCACTTTCTGACCGGGCGCGGCGAGAACATCGACTCCCGCTATATTCGGCGGGAGGTTTGCGGTGGCGGTATGGTATTGCGTCCCGATCTCCTTCACCTGTAGATCGTGACATCATCGACCTGCGCATCACCCCGGTAGCGCCCCGGACCCAAACTTCAGTTCCGCCCCCTGCAGCATCGCCGGGCGAAAACACGGGCACTTTGGGGGGTGATACTTAAAGACAAGGTGGCCGAGGTAAGTGACAAAAATTCTGAAATGCTCTTTATCTTTTTTTTTCATTTCTTTTCGCCAGCGATCGATCAGCCCGGCTCTCTGTTACAGTGCATCAGGCTGATCGGGCCAGATCGCGGCTGCCGTCGGAGACCAGGTAAGTTTTCCCCTTGCAGAGCCTGCAGCGATGGCCCTTCCCTTTAAGGGAGGGAAGGAGCCTTCCAACGCGGCAGCACTGCACGGCCCAGTGTGCAGCGCTGCACACCTACCGCCCCGCCTGTTGCGCTCCAGGAAGGAAGTGAAGCACTTGATTTAGTGCCCCACTTCCTTTCTGGAGTGCAAAACTGAGTTTTTAAAAAGTTGAAAAGCATTAGTGCCTGGGGCTAATTTTTTCAACTTTTAAAAGTTAGCGCCCAAAACGGGGCAACACCGAATTTCGCCCCAAAAGAAACTATTCTTCTGGGGAATCAAGAACAAGGGAACATAATCTTACAATTAGAGCTAGGACATCAGGAAGCACTTTTTCACACAGAGGGTAGTAGAAATCTGGAATTCTCTCTCTGAAAAGATTGTGGATGCTGGGATAATTTTAGCTTTCAAGACTGAGATTAATAGATTCCTGTCAGGTAATGGTATCAAGCGATATGGAACTACGGCCTAGAAATTGAGGTTGCGCTGCGCCGGGGCTTAACGCCGGAAATTTAGCGCCGGTGCTAAGTCGCGCTGTGCGCGCCAAAAATTCAGTAGCGCCGCGCCCAAACGGCTGCCGGCGCTACTGAAGGCTGTTTGCGCCTGAAAACTGGCGCTACGCGCCGCATTGCGGTGCTATTCCGGCGCTGCGGCGCCCGATGCGGTGCGGTAGGCTCGGGAAGTGCAGGCCTCCTCCTTCCGTTAAGGAGGAGCTGCCTGCACCCGGCCGCAGCCCGCGCAAATCTCAGCAAAAATGAGCCCGGCACCTCGGACAAGTGCCGGGCTTGCATCTGTTCCGGGGGGGGTGGGGGAAGAAGTCCGGGGAGGGAGCTGCGGGCAGGCGGCCGGCGGGAAAGCGGCCGGCCGCCGCGCCTCCTTAAAGCGCCGGCGCAGACTCCGGCAACACTCGTTTGCCGGAGTCTTAGTTGCGGCTGCCACTGGCGAGGCGGCCGCAACTGAATTTCGGCTTGGGGCCGGGTTACCACGGCAACCGGGACGCTGCGCACACCGATGACGTCATCGGTGCCGGCGCAGCGCTACCGGTCTACCGCCGCGGAAGGGCCCCAGGCAATTTAGGATCCGGCGCCAATTGCAGCGCTAGGCCCTCTAGCGCCGCAAAATCGGTGCTAAGGGCACTGAATTTCTAGGCCTACGGTAGGTAAATGGAGTTGAGGTACAGATCAACCATGATCTAATTGAATGGTGGACCAGGCTCGAAAGGCTGAATGGCCTTCTCCTGTTCCTTTGTTCCTGAACTATGTTCTTCCCAACTTAAAGCTTGCTATCAGAAATAACATATTTAAAGCATATTCAAGAAATTGTGACAGACTTTTGAGGTAGTCAGTCGCTCCCCGATCACAATCCTTAGTGGCTTCTGGTTGCTAAGGTGTTTTGAGAGAGACTGTCAGTTCTGTCAGTGAATCTGGGTTTTGTCAGTTGGAGTAATTAATTAAATGCCTTTCATTTGAGCAGAAAATTCTTTCAATGACATGTATATAAAGCTGAGTGCAGATTTATCCAGGGTGTCTAATTTAATGAGGAAATTTGATCAGTCTGTGGAATCATTGACATATTTTAGATTGCAAAACTGCATATAAACAAAGCAAATGGGTCATCATCTCACAAATCCAGAAGCACTCACTGAACCTTTAGCTCCCTGCCATACTTGATCATTTTGAGGTTTGTTGTTTCATCAGAAAAGTCAAACATCACTCATAACAGAGTCAGCAAAGATTGGTGTTCAAAGTAAGTGGAAGTCAGTATTTAATCCTGGGTTTGGAAAATGGCATTCTTAAAAAACTTCTTAGCCTAGAAAATAGCCTCGGGCAGTGGCGCAAAATGGACGGTTTCAGATCGGACACCCGTTATAGGCAGCGCCTGATATTCAGTTCTACTGTAGTCAATGGAACTGATTGGCAAGCACAGCGTATAATGGGCGGCTGTTTTGATACCGCCCGTTTTGTGCCCGAGAGGAATGTCTAGGTCCATGTTTAAAAATACAGTCCCTGCATTACTGAAAAATTATATGATTTAAAAAAAAAATTTCAACTGATCTACCCACAATCCAGTGGGATTCTAAATGTACTTGGAAGAACGTATTAACATAATCCATGATTTTTATCCTGTTAGTGCTGTGTTGCATTCATTAACACCATCCATTCACTGTAAAAGCATCCACCACATTTTTCTACATCCCTACCCTCTGATTAATTGGAAGCCTTTAAGATAAAAGGCAAGAGAATAAGAGAACTCTACTGTGCTACTGGATTTTTACAGTAACTCATTTCCTTAATAGTTAACCATTGATGGGCTGTAATTTGCTCTTTCAGTAAGAGTTCTTTTTGCATTTTTTGCACATTTTAATGGTCCCAAGTATGTTTTGTGATTTTCACCTTTTGGCCCAGAGAGTTTTTGAAGTTAATTTGAATTTCAATGTTGCTATGAAGTTAAATTTGGATCACTAGGGGCTAACTCCCAGAAGCACACAAACTCTTTGGGGCGTTGATTAGGTCAATTATTTAACTAATCAACAGACTTGTGTCTCTTGGATACCAGTGTAAGAAATCGTGAATTGAAAGAAATAACTTGAAAAAGAAAAGCCTCTTCAGGCTAGTGTTAGAATAACTGGATAGATGCTTAGAATTTGCAGATGTTCTTGGTTCCCTGCAGATGTTCTAACATTCTGCACCGCGGCGGTGACCTTGTTTCCAGACTAGCTGTCTGCTGTTTGCGTGCTAGAAACGTTGTTGACTGTATCTTCAATAATCTACCCTAGGCTCACCCCTAAAAAGAGAGTAAAAGAGATATCTAAAGAGCTTTTAGCACAGATGGCGAAGGGAAGGGAAGAGCTGTTCGCGCACGCCAGCCGTCTGTCCAATCAGGACCAATACCAGCTGCTTGTCACGGTCGTATGTCTACGATGTCTATCTTGATTGCATGTTGTACTTAAATTAAACTGCCGTTCCTTAATAAAATGCCTTACAACTCCTAAGACCCTTTGGGTAATCTGTGTGTGACCTGTGATCCAAATCTTACAGTGGTGTCAGAAGTGGGAGCAGAGTTGGGAGTTGTAAGGTTCCGGTTGTGGGGACCGGAGGGATTGGTCGCGTGTGATCGTCGCTTAAGACTAAGTAGAAGACTCCCTGAAAGAGCGGAGAGAGAGAGAGTGAGGTAAAGCTAAAACCAAAAATACAATGGCATTGGCATATCACCGGGAACAGTTGATAGATGGCCTGAAGGAGGTGAAGCATAAAGTACAGGAGAGAGAAGGGGGAGATAGAGAAGGGAACAAATCTAAGTTGCATGCTAACCAATCTGAAAACTCAGCAAAGGAATGAATAAAACAGGGATTTGGAGAGACAGGAAAAGCTAAAAGAAGGAAAAAAAAGAAAACTTAAAGTTTTACTGACATGGAATTTATTAACGTCTGTGCTGTGACAAATAAAACACAAGGGCCTAGAAATTCAGTTGGGCGCGCCAGCCGTTAGCGCCTTAGGAGGAGTAGATCTCGAGCGCTAGGCGCTTAGTGCCCGGGCGCAGCGCGATCTGCGCCTCGCCCCAACTTCAGTACACATTTAGCGCTGGCGCAAAGTCTTAGCGCGCGCCCTGCTGCGCGCGCAGATCATGACGTCATTTCGTCGTGCAACGCCCTTTGTGCGCCCGGAACCGGAACTTCACTCGCGCCGCCCCATTGTGCGCCGGGCGGCCCTAACGACTGTGAAGTGGAACGGTACACAGCCGAGGCGGGCCGCGGGGAGCGCAAATTAAAGGGCACTTACCCTGCACTATAAAGGCCAGCCATTTTGCAGCATTCACTCTTGTGCAACGGTTTTTTGGAGAGAGACCAAGGAGGAGAGCTTACTGCTTTGGCCCAACACTAGGACAGGTATTTTTGGCTCAGGCCAGAGCTCAGCAATTATATTTGCCTTCATTGAGATCTCAGTGTTTGCCAGCATATAATGGGGGCTGCATTGGGTGCCAACGCTGAGTTTCAGCCTTATGCCGGAAGGGCTTACAGACGCCGTGAGAGAGTGGCAGCCCTGGCTAGATGCAGAGGGGGCAACAGGCGTCGCCAAGTGAGGCCTTACCCACCCAGGGTATACCGCCAGCAGTCCTCCTATCTGACCATGTCTGCCGTGCAGTGTGTTAGGAGGCTGCGATTCAGAAGGGAGGTGGTTGCAGACATCTGCCAGCTGCTGCACAGAGATCTGCGTCCACAGCTGATGCGCAGGACGTCTCTGTCGGTGGCAGTGAAGGTGGCGGTGGCTCTCAACTTCTATGCCACCGGCTCCTTCCAATCCGCTGCTGGGGACATCGCTAACATCTCCCAGTTCGCCGTGCATTGCTGCATCCGCCAGGTGACCAATGCCCTTTTCAGAAGGAGACATCAATTCATCTCCTTCCCCATGACCCTGGAGAAGCAGCAGCAGTGTGCAGTGGGATTTGCAAGAATAGCGTGCTTCCCCATGGTGCAGGATGCCATTGACTGCACGCATGTGGCTTTGCGGGCACCTCTGGAGCATGCCGAGGATTACCGCAACCGGAAGGGCTACCATTCCCTCAACGTACAGCTGGTGTGTGACCACAGGCAGCGCATCCTAGTTGTCAATGCCCGCTTTCCAGGCAGCAGCCACGATGCCTTTATCCTGCGACAGACAACTGTGGCTGACATGTTCCAGGCACAGCCTCACCCAAGAGGATGGCTTATCGGGGACAAAGGCTATCCTTTGTGTACCTGGCTCATGACCCCGCTCCGCGCGCCCACGACCCCTGCTGAAGAGGCATACAACGAGAGCCATCAAGTGACTAGGAACATCATAGAACAAACAATCGGCATTCTCAAGCAACGGTTCCGCTGTCTGGATCGCTCCGGGGGAGCCCTCCAGTATTCACAGGAGCGAGTCTCCCAATTCGTCGTCGTTTGCTGCATGCTGCACAACCTGGCTATCCGCAGGACTCAGGCACTGCCACCTCACGTTGGACCACCACCTCAGGAGGAGGAGCAGGAGGAGGAGGAGGACGAGGAGTACCAGCCCAGGAGGGAGGCAGAAGGTCCAAGGGCCGCCCGTCGGCGGCTTATTGACCGTCACTTCTAGGCCCCCTGTCAGGGAATGGCTTGTGCCAATGAAACAACATGATTGCAGCCGCTCCGCAAGCCGTCAGCCGGTTAAGGCAACAAACACTTCAAAGATCAAACATGGACAATGTGAATAAATAAAATGCTTTATTGTACAAACTCAGGGCCCTTCCCACATGAAAACCAAAAACAGACGAAACCCCCAAAAAACACTCACACACATGACTCACTCCCACAACCTGGGGAGCATTAACAAAAGATGTAAACAAAAATGGCCTTCATCCTTGGCCTTCACAAAACACACATTCCAGAAAACACAACATTTGGACACACCCTCTACTTAGTGGCCCGCGAGGGCGATGCCTTCCGCAAACTTTGGCGGCCCCTGCAGGCCCTGCTGCTCCTCCTCAAAGTGAGGCCATTGGCTGCTGCAAGGCTGGGGGCAGGCTCCTGAGGGGCACATGTCGTGACGGCAGATGCCCTTGGGGGTCGGCCTAGACGAGGTCTGGCCGTCGAGGGGCCGGCTGGTGAATGCTGCAGCTGTGGCTGGCCAGCATCAGTCGCTGCAGCAGCTCCTGGCAGCTCCACTGGGGGAGTGGCAGTGGCGGCTGGAGGAATGGGGGCAAGCTGGCGGATGGCAGGTGCTCGCTGGTCGCCTGAGACACTGGCACTCGGCCGGGCCAGCACTGCAGCATGCGCACCAATCTGCCGAGGGACAGACCGCTGTGCTGCTGCAGCGCGCCGGGTGCCCTGGCGATGCCTGGCTGACACAGCGAGTGTGGCAGCAGTGAGTGCCCGTGTTGACCTGTTCAGTGACCGCATCAGAGCACCCAGTGAGGAAATCTACATATTATAAGGGGTTAATTTCAGGTGCTTGCTGGGTAAAAGTTTTCAGACTTGACACCGGTCAAGAGTCGATGTGTAACTAAAGCTATTGCACGTACTTAGATTACAGCCAAGAACAGATGTCTGCCCACCTAATGAGAATGTAGAAGTGAAACAATGGGTTCCTTTGAAGTAACCAGTGACCTGACAACTTGTGACCGTAAGCAAACCTAGCCTCCCAATACATGATTAAGATTAAAGAGGACCTCCGGTTACACGATTCATGCCCTGTTATAGATTAACGGTTGACTTATGTGTCCAGGATCCTTCTGTCAATATGTCATTAATACCTGATGATTAATCTAAAATGTATCCTGATAGAGGAACAAAGGAATGTCAATTAAACTTGTTTGTTACACTGTATAAATATGGAACGCTTACGCTGTATCATTGGAATAGTAGCCTCACCCCTTGAGTGGAGGTGCTGATTCCCCTTGTAAGTGAAATAAAAGGCCTGTCCGTCTGACGAATCCAAGAGTGTATTGAGTCATTACCCAGAGCTAAGAAGTATTCCACTTCAACAATTTGGAGGTTCCACCGAGATGGCTTGCTGTACCAATTGGTGAGTTAACAGACGCCGAGTACGTTGCTCGGTTAGGAAAAATCCCATCGGCCGAAGGTGGTGTTTTGCCACATTTTTGGGACTTTCCCTGCCAGAAGCATAGCTGCGCATAGTCTGTTTATTCCATTGGACAGTACTGCCATCGGGTAATTGACTCACAAGGTTCGGAGGTTAAACCGCCGTTGTGACTGCTTCCCTTTCAGAAACGGAACAGAGGATCAGCCATGAGGCGCTGACGCCCCGCGAACAGGATTGTGCAGAAAAGGACGGTAGGAAGCGCTGAAATAAAGGTACCAGAGAGAGAAGGTTAAGTCAGGAATTTGATTAACTAAGGAGCTAGCGATTTACTGGAAATTGAACTAGCAAGGTTCCATAAAGGGAGTAGGGTAGAAGGAGAGAGAGTGGGTGAAGTTAGTTGGGACAAATTGAAGGCCCTTTTTGCTAAAAATTTGGCTAAAGGGAGTAGGGTAGAGGGAAGAAGAGTGGGCGATTGTCTGATACACAGGCCTAGAAATTCAGCTGTTTGCGCCAGCCGCTAGCCACTTAGCGCCCGGGCACCGCCGGATCTGCGCCTACGCCGAAATTCAGCTGGCGTTCCTCGCCAGCTTGGCCTGCAAGAGAAAGGAGGGCGTCTAAGTACAGTGTGGTGCCCTGTTGCTGTGTGTGAGTCCCCCATGGTGGAATAGCTTGGACAGTATGGTGCCCTGTTGCTGTGTGTGAGGCCTCCCATGGTGGAATAGCTTGGACAGTGTGGTGCCCTGTTGCTGTGTGTGAGGCCTCCCATGGTGGAATAGCTTGGACAGTGTGGTGCCCTGTTGCTGTGTGTGAGGCCTCCCATGGTGGAATAGCTTGGACAGTGTGATAAGTGCAGAAAGATCTATTGATTAACATGCAAGTGCCATTGCAGCGGGAGGAGGGCTGGGCATTAGACCTTTGATGTCCCTTTGGCCCTAATGGGAGGTGCACATGCAAGGATGAGGGGGACACTGGAAAGGGTACTCACCTTGACCAGCCGACATAGGTCATTGTATTTCTTGCGGCACTGGTCCGCACTCCTGGGAACATCGGAGTTGGAGGAGACCCTCCGGGCAATTTTGGTCCAGGCCTCCCTGAACTTGCTCCTGGGAGCCTTCCTGCCACTAGCCGGGCACACGACCCGTCTTCTCTTGCGTACCCCATGAAGGAGCACACCCAGCGCATGGTCAGAGAACCGCTGGGCTCTTTCACGGGCCCTCTCCATTACCTCCAGGCGTTGATTTGGGACACAACCAGTCCTGAGGCCTAGTTGCAGGGCTACAGCATGCAGGGCGTGGCTGCAGTCAAAGTTGACCCTTCCCCCTTTAAGAGCTGGCTGGCGTCAGGGTGTCTGCTGACACTCACCACATGATCGCACCTGCGCTGCGCCCGGAATCGGCGTTATCAGGCCGCATCGCCGGATTAGCGCCTGAACACAGGGTTCCAACGCCTATTGCAGCGCTCGGCCAAAAAGTTGGCCAAATCTACTGAATTTCGGCGAGGTCGCCTGCACTTTCCGGCGGCCGCTAAATTTGCCGAGCGGCCGACTTTAGTGCCGCAATAGCGTCCGAACTGAATTTCTAGGCCAAGGGCCTAGAAATTCAGCTGTTTGCGCCAGCCGTTAGCGCCAGATTTCCGGCGCTAGCCACTTAGCGCCCGGGCACCGCCGGATCCGCACCTACGCCGAAATTCAGCTGGGATTTAGTGCCGGCGCAAAGTGTTAGCGCCCGCTCAGCTGCGCGCGCATCTTATGACGTCATTTCGTCGTGCAACGTCGTTTGTGCGCCCCAAACCGGAAATTCAGTGGCGCCCGGCCGATGTGGGCGTGGCGCTGCTAAGAACTGTGAAATGGAACTCAACAGAGGCCCTGTGGGATTCGGGGAGCGCTAATTAAAGGGCACATCCACTCACCCATAAAAGCCAGCCATTTCGCTGCAATGACTTTACTGCTTTGGATTTCTGCACAGAGAGCAAGGCACAGAGATTACTGATTTCGGACACCATAGGAGAGGTATTTTTGGCTTCTAGCCAGTGCTTTGACATTTGCATCCTTGTGATTTTGCTGTTTGGAACTTTGTAATGGGGGCTGCATGGGGGGCCAACCCTCAGTTGCTACATTTTGTGCGAAGGGCTCGCAGACGCTTTGAGAGAGGGCCAGGCATGCCTAGACGCAGAGGGGCCATTAGGCGTCGCCAACGTAGGCCTTACCCAGTCAGGCAATACCGGGAGCAGGTCTCATATCGCACCATGACTGCGGCGCATTGTGTTAAGAGGCTGCGCTTCAGAAGGGAGGTGGTTGGAGAGATCTGCCAGCTGCTTCACGCAGATTTGCAGCCACAGCTCATGTCCAGAACGTCTCTCTTGGTGGAAGTGAAGGTCACGGTGGCTCTCAGCTTTTATGCAAGCGGCTCCTTCCAAGCCACTGCTGGGGACATTGCGAACATCTCCCAGTTCGCCGCGCATCGCTGCATCCGACAGGTCACCGAAGCACTTTTCGCGAGGAGGCACCAATTCATCTCCTTCCCCATGACCCAACACAAGCAGGAGCAGCATGCAGTCGGATTTGCCAGGATCACGGCCTTCCCCATGGTGCAGGGCGCCATTGACTGCACGCATGTGGCTATGCGGGCACCTATCCACAATGCCGAGCAATACCGCAACCGGAAGGGCTACCATTCCCTAAATGTGCAGCTGGTGTGTGACCACAGGCAGCGCATCCTAGCTGTCAATGCCCGCTTCCCAGGAAGCAGCCACGATGCCTTTATCCTGCGCCAGACTACTGTGGCTGACATGTTCCAGGCACAGCCTCCACCAAGGGGATGGCTTATCGGGGACAAGGGCTACCCTTTGTGCACATGGCTCATGACCCCGCTCCACGCGCCCAGGACCCCAGCAGAGCTGGCATACAACGAAAGCCATCAAGCCACAAGGAACCTAATAGAGCAAACGATAGGCGTCCTCAAGCAACGGTTCCGTTGCCTGGATCGTTCGGGCGGGTCTCTTCAGTATTCGCCGGATAGAGTCTCCCAGTTTGTCGTGGTGTGCTGCATGCTCCACAACCTGGCTATCCGCAGGACTCAGGCACTGCCACCTGACATTGCCCCACCACCTCAGGAGGACGAGCAGGAGGACCCTGAGGAGGAGGAGCACCAGGCCAGGAGGGAGCGACAAGGTCCAAGGGCCGTCCGCCGGGGGCTTATTGCTCGACACTTCTAGGCCCCCTGTCAGGGAATGGCCTGGGCCACTGAACGCAGCTGAAGGCAGCCGCTCCGCAAGCCCTCAGCCGGTTAACCCAACAACCACTTGAAACATGACACCTGCACATGGTGAATAAATAAACATCTTTATTTCAAAAACTCAGGGCCCTTCCCACACGGAAGAGCAAAACAGAGAAGACCCCCAAAAAACAGTCACAAACTTCTGTCACTCCCAAAACCTGGGGAGGACTAACAAAACATCAACATCCAAATGGCCTTCCTCACTGGCCTAACAAAAACAAGCCCCCCCCACAACACAAACACCCCCATAAAACCAAACAACATAATGCCCCCCAGAACAGAAGCCCCCGCATCACCCAAACCCTCGCTCACCACACTCTATTCGGTGTGGCGAGAGGGCGAGTCCGTCGACAGCCGTCTTTTGCCCCGGCCCGTCCTGCTGCTGCGCCTCAAGCTGGGCCGTGAGGCTGTGGCGAGGCTGGGGGAAGGATCTTCAGGGCAACAAGGCGTCTCGCCAGATGCCCTTTGGGGTCGGCCTACACGAGGGCGGGCCCGGGAGGGGCCGGCTGGTGGCTGCTGCAGCTGTGGGTGGCCCTCTTCACTGCCTGCAGCAGCTCCTTGCACCCTGGCTGGGGGAGTGGCAGGCTCGCCTGCACCAATGGGGACAAGGTGGGTGATGCCAGGCGCGCGCTGCTCGCCAGACACACGTGCATTCGGGCGGCCTGGCCGGGGAGCAAGCGCGCCAAACTGTTGGTCGCCAGACCGGTGTGCGGCAGCAGGGCGGCGGCTGGCCTGGCGACGCCTCCGCGCCAGTGCGAGGGTGGCAGAAGTCAGTGCCCCAACTGCACCGGCATGTGCCCGCATCTGCAGTGCCATTGTCTGCCCAGCACCTCTCAGCTGGCGACTGGTGTGCTGCGCTGCCTCGAGTTGTTGCACCCCCCTCTCATGTGCTGCCACAAGGAGCTCCACCCCCCTGGTGTGCGCTGCTGCGATTTGCTCCAGCCCCCTGGCCTGGGATTGGCCGAAAGCCACCACACTTTGTGCGAGGCTTTCGATGGCGTGAGGCATCTGTGCCACCACCTCCATGAATTCGACGTGCCGCCGCTCCGACGCCGCCGACATCTCGTCCAGGAGGCGCACCTCCTGGGCGACGTCCGAGTCCGGACTGGAGGGCGCCTCCCCCCTCTGGGCAGAAGGCTGGCGTGCCGCCGGAGCCTTGCCGCGTGCGGCCACGCCACTGGGAGCAGGTTCTGCCCTCCCCTCCACCGCCTCCCCCCTCTGGGCAGAAGGCTGGCGTGCCGCCGGAGCCTTGCCGCATGCGTCCATGCCACTGGGACCAGGTTCGGGGCTCCCCTCCCCCGCCTCCCCCTGGCTCTCCGGCACGCCAGACATCTCCCCTTCATTGCCATCTCCTGGAGCGGAGGAGGGTTCCCCCGAGGTGGCGCCTTCCTGCTGCTACTCGACGTCCTCCTCCTCCGAGGGCCTGGTTGTGTGGGCTTCAGGGAGCACCTCCTCCTCACCAGCTGAAAGCAGGAAGGCACAAGTGTAGCTTTAGAGTGAGGACAGGCCGACAGCGAGGGAGGCCGCACTGGTGCATTATGCGCATTTTTCGGCCAGTGGGGAAGGATGTAGATCTGATGCGCGAGGGCAAGGAGAGAGGTGCACCCGGTCCTGTCCTTACCAGTGGGTTCCAGTATAGGGTCTGCGTCGCCGAGCGCCACAGGCCCAGTCACCGGGTGACGCAGGAGTCGGGCCACCCTCTCTTCCAGAACCGTTAGCTCCTGGTAATCGCGAGGGCCTCCACCAGTGACACGCAGGCTCCTGGCGTTCCTCGCCAGCTTGGCCTCCAAGAGAAAGGAGGGCGTCTAAGTACAGTGTGGTGCCCCGTTGGTGTGTGTGAGTCCTCCCATGGTGGAATAGCTTGGACAGTGCGGTGCCCTGTTGCTGTGTGTGAGTCCTCCCATGGTGGAATAGCTTGGACAGTGTGGTGCCCTGTTGCTGTGTGTGAGGCCTCCCATGGTGGAATAGCTTGGACAGTGTGGTGCCCTGTTGCTGTGTGTGAGGCCTCCCATGGTGGAATAGCTTGGACAGTGTGATAAGTGCAGAAAGAGCTATTGATTAACATGCAAGTGCCATTGCAGCGGGAGGAGGGCTGGGCATTAGACCTTTGATGTCCCTTTGGCCCTAATGGGAGGTGCACATGCAAGGATGAGGGGGACACTGGAAAGGGTACTCACCTTGACCAGCCGACATAGGTCATTGTATTTCTTGCGGCACTGGTCCGCACTCCTGGGAACATCGGAGTTGGAGGAGACCCTCCGGGCAATTTTGGTCCAGGCCTCCCTGAACTTGCTCCTGGGAGCCTTCCTGCCACTAGCCGGGCACACGACCCGTCTTCTCTTGCGTACCCCATGAAGGAGCACACCCAGCGCATGGTCAGAGAACCGCTGGGCTCTTTCACGGGCCCTCTCCATTACCTCCAGGCGTTGATTTGGGACACAACCAGTCCTGAGGCCTAGTTGCAGAGCTACAGCATGCAGGGCGTGGCTGCAGTCAAAGTTGACCCTTCCCCCTTTAAGAGCTGGCCGGCGTCAGGGTGTCTGCTGACACTTACCACATGATCGCACTTGCGCTGCGCCCGGAATCGGCGTTATCAGGCCGCATCGCCGGATTAGCGCCTGAACACAGGGTTCCAACGCCTATTGCAGCGCTCGGCCAAAAAGTTGGCCAAATCTACTGAATTTCGGCGAGGTCGCCTGCACTTTCCGGCGGCCGCTAAATTTGCCGAGCGCCCGACTTTAGCGCCGCAATAGCGTCCGAACTGAATTTCTAGGCCACAGTGTCAATGTTTAATGTTTATGAGAGTGAGGCCTAGAAATTCAGTAGGCTTAGCGCCCCATTTGGGGCGCTGGAGGGCCTAGCGCCGGAGTTATGGCCAGTTGGCAAATTCAGTGGTGCCCTTCCGTCGGCGTTACACCGGTTGCGCTGCGCCGGCACCGATGACGTCATCGGTGTGCGCAGCGTCCCGGTTGCCGTGGTGACGGACCCCAGCGCCGAAATTGAGTTGCAGCCGTCTCGCCCGTGGCAGCCGCAACTAAGACTTTGGCAACCGAGTCTTGCAGGAGTTAGCGCCGGCGCATTAAGGTCGCGCGGCGGCCGGCCGCTTTCCCGCCGGCCGCCTGCCCGCACCTCCCTCCCCGGACTCCTCCACCCCCCCCCCCCGCGGAACAGATGCGTCTGGCCTGCAAGCCCGGCACTTATCCGAGGTGCCGGGCTCATTTTTCTGAACATTTGAACGGCCAGCGGGCGGGTGCAGGCAGCTCCTCCTTAACTGAAGGAGGAGGCCTGCACTTCCCCAGCCTGCCGCACCGCATCGGGTGCCGCAGCGCCGGAATTGTGCCGCAATGCGGCAGTCAGCGCCCATTTCGAGGCGCTGACACCCTCTAGTAGCGCCGGCAGCCGTTTGGGCGCGGCGCTACTGAATTTTTGGCGCGCGCAGGGGGACTTAGCGCCGGCGCTAAATTTCCGGCGCTAAAGCCCTGGCGAACCCACAACCGAATTTCTAGGCCCGAGTATTTAACTACTTGTTATTATCAATCAACTTTGTCCAGTAAGGCTGCATAGGTTGGGGATTTAGTAACACTTTGGTTGTTGTTTAACAAGTGTATTGTTTATTGTTTATTGTTATATGTATTAATGTTTAGTCATGTCTGATCTGTAGAGGCGTCCCACACAGATCATAGAATGTTACGGAATTGTTGTATGTTTTAACACTAAAGTATTTAAGCTGCTACAATGGGTTCTAGTAACAGTAAACTGCCTGAAAAAGGCACGCCAGCCGCTTTTATGTTAAAACATTGTGGTCAGTCAGCTATTGACCACTTACCAAATTGGTCCAAATGGACCTCAGGTAGTAATCACCCCTTTCCACCAGATGGAACGTTTAATATAGACAGAATTACTTGTCTCGAGGAATGCCTGCTAGAAAGAGACCCCGGAAGAAAAAGGAATAAGGGTGTGGATTGGTCTGCATTTTGTGATTGGAAAAGAGAAGCCGAAAAAAGAAGGGAGATGAGTGTTATTGCCAGCAAAAGGGGCAGAGGAAGTGGTGGATACCGGGCAGGAAGGGGAGGAAATTATAGAGGCAGAGGATCAGGTCAGCAGGGATGTTTTGGAGGATCAGGTCAGCGGGGATGTTTTGGAGGATCAGGTCAGCGGGGATGTTTTGATTGTGGACAAATGGGCCATTGGAAAGCCCAATGCCCAAATAAGGGAACGGGAGGTGGCATACAGAATCCCGACTTTACCACTTCCAATCCTTTCGCTACAAGAGGTACTCAAGGACAGAGCCAGTGACAGTTAGAACCAGGTGCACCAGAAACCCAAATGCCCGTAGTTTCCAAAGATGCCCGAAGTGAACCAGAAATAGAGATTGAAGTGGCAGGTCAGCCAACCACTTTTTTGGTAGATACAGGAGCTACCTTTTCCATGATAGGAAGAGACTTGGCCAAGAAAATCCCAGCAAACGGAACAAAGGTTTCCATAATAGGAGTGACTGGGATTCCCTAAAGTTTAAAAAGATCAGCGCCAATAACAATACAATTCGATCAATATGAACAAGGACATACGTTCTTACTATCTGAAGATTCTGGTATGAATTTATGTGGGAGAGATTTACTGTGCAAGATGAACGCGACTATAATATGTTCTCCCACGGGAATAACGGTGCAAATCCCAGAAGAAAAGGCTTGTATTTGCCCAATGAAAGAGACCCAACACCCTGTTCTGTATACATGGGAAGTGCTACAAGGAAATTTACGATCAGATTTAGTAGACCAAATAGAGGTATGGGAAGAAATGACATACGTCTTGTCTGACTATATTAATACCTTAAACATAAGAAGCTGGCACTACGATTTGCATTGTACCGTTTATTATGATAAAATCGGACACAACTGGAAATTGGAAAAGTTTTACCACCCGTTTTTAAAACTAAGTTACCTTTTATCCACCGAGATGGTTTTTGTTGGGCCAGAAGGAATCGCAGCCTTAGTTAATCTAACCATGACTTCAAGGTCGTTGTTCAGGATAAAACATTCTAAGCCACATCTGACTTTAGCTGTGGCACAAGGATACCGTTCAAAGGACTTAGGGCCAATGGTACTGAGAATGAGCTCACTACCAGTAACGTATACATGGTATAAAGAGGGAGCCGCTCTTCTCCAGTATGACAGTAATGGATTTGCAGTAAAGTTAGCTACAAAGGAAATTTTTAATGGGTTTCTCGAAAGAAGAGAGTTGGGACACAATGGAGTATGGTTATCCAAATAGGTTGAAGAATGGCTTGAACAAGTCCCAGGGAAATTATGGGCACAACATCCTAACGAAGTAGGGAAAATGTATACGGCACAACCCTATAAAGTTACCATAAATCCAGCGGCACCATTACCACGAAGACAGCAGTACCCATTGTCTGAAAGAGCAGAAAGGGGGATACAGCCAGTAATCGAATCACTTTTAGAACAAGGTATTATTGTTCCTACTAAAAGCCCTTGCAATACCCCGATTCTGCCAGTAGAAAAGGCGGAGTCCCAAAAATGGAGGTTTGTGCAAGATTTAAGGGCAGTAAATGAAGCAGTCTTCCCTACCTATCCGGTGGTCCCCAATCCAGTCACCATTTTAATCAGCATACCGGCAGACACTACTTTCTACACGGTAGTTGATCTATGTTCCGCTTTCTTTTCAATACCAATACATCCAGAGTCACAATTTTTATTTGCATTCACCTATAAAGGCCAGCAGTATACTTGGACTAGACTCCCACAAGGATTTACCGAAAGCCCTACGATTTTCTCTCAATGCTTAAAGAAGGATCTGGACGATGTAATCCTAGCAGCGGGTTCAACATTAATTAAGACCCTATATCAAATCCAGATTGTATATTTTATGTATTGAGAGACTTGAAGGGAAGTCCAAAACCAGCATATGCAGTGCCTACCCAGAACGAAACAATAGAAGCATTTCGTCTCCCAAGTTCATTTTCAGCACAACAAGCGGAACTATTTGCGCTAACCAGAGCATGTATATTGGCTACAGGTCAATCTGTTAATATTTATACCGATTCTAGATATGCGTTTGGAGTAGCCCATGATTACGGACAGATTTGGAAACTTCGTGGTTTTTTTAACACCTTCCGGAACCCAAATTAAAAACGCACAAGAGGTGAAAAACCTTTTATTGGCAATCCAAAAACCTAAACAAGTTGCGATTATTAAGTGCCAAGCGCACACAGGGCATTTGGATGAGGTTGCACTAGGAAATGCAGCAGCAGATCAAGCTACTAAAACCATAGCCTTATCACAGATAGGATCACAGGTTAAGACTTGTCCAGTTAAAGAAAGTATAGATCAACAACAAACCCCATCCCCGAATGATGTGCTAGCCCATCAAGATAGGGCGAGCCCTGAAGAAATAGCGGAGTGGGTTGTTAATCATTGTTTTAAAAACACTGACGGCTTATGGGTTCATCATGATGGCTGCATGGTGGTGCCCAAATCATTACTATCACCAATTGCCCGATGTGTTCATAAATTCACCCATGCGGGCAAAGGGGGGATGGCGGACTATATCCTCAAGACCTGGTATGCACCAGGAATCTCAAAGTTGGCAAAACAAATATGTGACTATCTGCCAGACCATGAATGCAGGGAAAATAAAGAAGGTACAGCCCGCATCCCACCCAAACCCCATGGGCCCTTTTGTACACTTGCAAATGGATTTTATTGAACTACCTGTGTGTATGAGCTTTAAATATGTATTAGTTATTGTTGATATGTTTTCAAGATGGATTGAAGCGTTTCCTTGTAGAAAGAGTGACGCCACTACTGTTGCTAAATGTTTATTGAAGGACATTGTACCTCGCTTTGGGATACCAGCAAAACTGTCAAGTGACAATGGGTCCCATTTTACGGGAACAGTGATTAAGGAACTATGCAAAGCCTTACAGAGTAACCAGCACCTCCATTGCAGTTATCATCCACAGTCGGCTGGACTAGTGGAAAGATACAACGGGATGCTGAAAAATAAGCTTGCAAAACTGTGTAAAGAAACTGGACTTAAATGGGTTGATTTGTTGCCCATAGCTTTAATGACAATGCGGTCTGCTACCAACAGAACTACAGGATTGTCGCCTCACGAGATCGTCATGGGAAGACCACACAGATTGCCCTTTTCGGCACCTTTAACAGCTAAACAAATGGACATCCATAAAATGGAGGAAGATATGTTGAGTTATTGCATTGCACTAACCAAATGCATTTCTAGTTTCCATCAACAGGTGAAGGAAGCCCAGGTCGATCCCGCTGAAGGAAAGTGCCATACTTTCGAGCCAGGAGATAACGTCTACATAAAAATCTTCAAGCGAAAAAATGGCCTTCAACCCAGATTTGAGGGACCCTTCCAAGTACTCCTGACCACAAACACCGCTGTAAAAGTAAAGGAGCGACCAACATGGATACACGCGTCCCATTGTAAGAAGGCATCAGTTGAAGATGATACACTGCCAAGATGAACTGGATTTGGACTCTAATAAGACTGTTCTCTTTGTTAACGATAATTGAAACTGCCATATTGATTTACCCAGATCCCCTGAAGGGCAAACCATGCATAGAAGAATGTGTACTTTTAAACAGTGATTTCTTTTATATTATATGCTATAATGAGACTATGAAGGTTCAGCTTCAGGATCACACTGTGCAGGTACCCCCGTATCAACCCCTGAGTCTTAGGATTAGGCAGAATAAGATAGTAGAAGAAGATAGTGGACAGAAGCTTGATAAGCTATGGGTTACATGCCCTGATACTGTGTCACCAAGTGAAAGAATTGCGAATGAAGGAGTTATCTGTAGTGGTAATCCAAAGGGAGGACTGGCCCTGACGGCCAGGCCAATGTTTTGTAACAATCCAGTTACACAGCCCTTTATTTCAACATTAGCCACTCAGAAAAGAAAACTTAATAAGACAGATAAGAAACAGGGAAGAAGAGGAAGAAGGCTGTTAAACAAGCATGGCTATACATGAGTTATTTGTACGCTAAAAGACAGAACCTTGCCAAATGCTGGATATGCAGCCACATCCCTGTGCACGCAGAGGGTGGAATACCTCTAAGGCCCATTCCCTTCGAAATAGAAGAGATGGTAGGGTGGTTATTACAGTCTAATACCACCTGGAATAAGGAGGCAGCCAGTACATTTCAGACCCAAAATAGTTTAAACCCAGATCAATTGGAAAATGAATGGAAAGATGCAGGATACAACCTTATAAAATTTGAAGGGTGGTTTCATCCCCAATATGATAATCAAAGGAATCCAGAGAGTCTATTAGTGACGTCAATGGGAACCGTAAATAATACAAAAGGAGAAGTCTGTCTGGTAAACGACAATGGAGAAGGATTGATGGTTGGATGGAGTGAGTGCAAATGTAACTACACTTTGACTAAAACTACTACTAAACCACTGGGTGCAGTCGAATAGCCCTATTGGGGACGGTGGAACCTGTCCACAGTACAAAATTTGACTAGTAGAAAAATCTGGAAAGGAGAACAAGGAATAGGAATGATGCACCAGATATGGAACAAATTTGAAGCCTATAGTAACACCTATTTCATCTGTGGGCATAGAGCATACCCTTGGTTACCACAAAATTGGACTGGGTCATGTTATTTGGGATATGTAGTGCCCTATATACATCATATTTCATCTTTGGATAGCCACCCTGGGACACGAGCAAAACGAGCCATTACAGAAGCTGAAAGGTTCTTTGCTATAGCATTTCCCTGGTATGGAACAGGGAAGTTAGCAAGAGAATCTATAAACATGGCAGCAGTGTTGGAACAAATAGCCAATGATACTGCTGATGCTCTTAGTGATGTAAACGCAGGAATGGTGGCTTTGCGCACTGTTGCCTTACAAAACCGCATGGCTCTGGACTATTTGTTGGCAAAAGAAGGGGGCACATGTGCAATCATAAAAACCGAATGTTGCACCTATATTCCAGATAGCTCAGAAAATATCACCAACCTGGTAAACCACATAAGGGAGGCCATAGAGAAACTACGTCAACCTGAACAGTGGTCCATGTGGGATTGGATTTCAGGGTGGGGAGGAGCACTAGGAAAGCAAATTTTGGAAAATTATTGTGTACAAAAGTCCTTTCCTCATTAACATCAACTCCTCCAGTACCAATGATGTCTGAATATGAGGATATTAAGGGTGAGACCTTTGATGTAGAATTTCTTAAACTTAGCGAAATAGATTGTCCTTAGTAAGGACAAAAGGGGGGAATGAGGAAATCTACATATTATAAGGGGTTAATTTCAGGTGCTTGCTGGGTAAAAGTTTTCAGACTTGACACCGGTCAAGAGTCGATGTGTAACTAAAGCTATTGCACGTACTTAGATTACAGCCAAGAACAGATGTCTGCCCACCTAATGAGAATGTAGAAGTGAAACAATGGGTTCCTTTGAAGTAACCAGTGACCTGACAACTTGTGACCGTAAGCAAACCTAGCCTCCCAATACATGATTAAGATTAAAGAGGACCTCCGGTTACACGATTCATGCCCTGTTATAGATTAACGGTTGACTTATGTGTCCAGGATCCTTCTGTCAATATGTCATTAATACCTGATGATTAATCTAAAATGTATCCTGATAGAGGAACAAAGGAATGTCAATTAAACTTGTTTGTTACACTGTATAAATATGGAACGCTTACGCTGTATCATTGGAATAGTAGCCTCACCCCTTGAGTGGAGGTGCTGATTCCCCTTGCAAGTGAAATAAAAGGCCTGTCCGTCTGACGAATCCAAGAGTGTATTGAGTCATTACCCAGAGCTAAGAAGTATTCCACTTCAACACCAGTGACTGCACGGCACCACTGATCACCTGGCCACTCGCTGCCTGAGCTGCCCCGAATTCCACCCGACTGGTGGCCTGTGAGGCCGCGAACTCGGTCACACTCCGAGACAGGGACTCGATGGCCTCAGGCAACCGTGCCACTACCCCGATGAGCTCCGTGTGCCGGCGCTCCGAGTCCGCGGACAAGTCCTCGAGGCGGCGCATCTCCTCGGCGTTGGCCGTCTCCGGACTGGAGGCCGGACTCTCCCTCTGGGGAGAAGGCCGCCGAGCTGGCCGACCCTTCCTGCGTTGCTGGACGCCGCTGGGCCCAGCAATTGGACTCCCCTCCGACCCTTCCCCCCTCTGGGGAGAAGGCCGCTGAGCTTCCACCCCCTTCCCGCGTTTCTGCAGGCCGCTGGTCCCAGGTGCTACCCTCCCCTCCGACACTTCCCCCATGCTCCCCTCCAGGGAAGACGTGCCCCCTACATTGGCATGGGTTGCCGCGGCTGAGCGTTCCCCTGATGGGCCGCCTTCCTCTTGCTCCTCCTCCTCCTCCTCTTCTGAGGGGCTGTCACTGGCAACTTCAGGGACCTCCTCCTCACCATCTGAAAGCAGGAAGGCACAAGAGTAGCTTTAGAGTGAGGAGAGGGCGTCAGCGAGGGATGCATGAGTGGTGGCCTTCAGCGCATTGGTCGGACAGTGGCAAAGGATGTAGATCTGATGCGCAAGTGGGACGAGAGAGGTCCAAAAGGTGATGTCCTTACCATTGGTGCCCAGAACAGGGTCGGCATCTCCAGATGCAACGGGGCCAATCACCCGGGCACCCATGATGCGCTCCACGCGATGTTGCAGCTCGGTGAGCGGCTGGATCTGGGGTCCGCCTCCCCCGGTCGCATTCCGGCTCCTCTTATTATTGGCCAGCTTGGCCTGCAAGAGAAAGGACGGCCTCTAAGTTCAGTGTGTAGCCCTGATCTTGTGTGCACTGCCTCCCATAGTTGAATAGCCTGGCCAGTGTGTAGCCCTGATCTTGTGTGCACTGCCTCCCATGGTCGAATAGCCTGGCCAGTGTGTTAAGTGCGCAATGTGCAATTGATGTTCATGAGTGTCCCATAGCTGCTGCATGAGGGCTGGCCATTAAGGCTTTCAGGTCCCTTTGCCCATAATGTGAGGTGCACATGCAAGGATGAGGAGGACACTGGAAAGGGTACTCACCCTGACAATCCTGGCGAGGTCATTCAGCTTTTTGCGGCATTGGACACCGCTCCTGGGGACCTCGCTGTTGGATGACACCTTGGTGGCGACATGTCTCCAGGCTCTCCGGTAGACGCGGGCCGGCGGCTTCCTGCCATTGTCCGGAAACAAAATATGGCGTCTCTTCTCCACAGCACCAACCAGCACCCTCAGATCAAGCTCTGAGAAGCGCTGTGCTCGTTCACGGGCCTTCTCCATGGTTTCAGGCGCTATTTGGGTCCAGCAGCAGTGTTCAGGCCTAGCTGCAGGGCTCCACTATCCAGGGCGTGGCAGCAGACCAAGTCGACCCTTCCCCCTTAAGAGCTGGCCGGCGCCAGGGTGTCTGCTGTCAATCAAGAAATGGCCGCACCTGCGCTGCGCCGGCCTCGGCGCTCTCGCTCAGAACCTCCGGCTTAGCGCCTAAAGAGAGGCGTGCATCGCCAGTTTTAGCGCTTGAGCAAACTCTTAGGGCGAAGCTAATGAATATCGGAGAGGTGGCCTCGAATTTGCGCCGGGCGCAAACTTTAGCGGCCGCCCGACTTTACCGCCCCAAAAGTGGCTATACTGAATTTCTAGGCCAAGGGCCTAGAAATTCAGTTGGTAGCGCCAGCTATTAGTGCCTAAAGAGCCCGAGAATTGGGCGGGCGCAGTGAATATAGCGCCACCTCCCATATTGAGTATCCTTTTAGCGCCAACGCTAACTCTTTTCGCTCACCCGTGGGCGCAGGCAGATCATGACATCATTTCAGTGTGCAACGCCTTTTTGGCGCCCCGGACCGGATATTCGGTGGCGCCCGCAACCTTTTTGCCTGGCGCTATTAGTGACAGTTGGATGGAGCGTTCCCAGGCCCTTCTCGGACTCAGGGGGCGCTGTTTAAAGGGGACAGCACTAGTATAAAAGCTGCAGCCATTTGGGCTGGCCATTCTGATCGTTGCTGGAGAGAATTGCTGACTTTCTGTTGGACAGTAATTTTCTCATTGAACCTTCGGACGCACTGGCACTGGCAGCTTGAGGGCCCGGCTCCCGAGCTGGTGATGCAGCATCTGAAAGCAGGGAGGTGGAAGAGTGGCTTTAGTAAAAGGACAGCTTGGCAGCAAGGGATGCCAGATTGCGGCAAGGCTACGACATGGGTCCACAGTGAGAAAGCATGCTGGCGGGGGGATCAAGTGGAAGGAGACAGTTGTAAAAGGTGAGAACTTTACCATCGCTGTCGACAATGGGGTCGGCAGCTGCAGTGGTTACAGGACCACTCAGACGTCCTCCAAGAATCTGGTGGACTCTCTCCTCGAGATCCGTGAGAGTGACCACTTGTGGAGGTCCTCCACCGGTGCAAAGCTGGTCTTTGCCAATCCTCGCCAGCTTGGACTGCAGGGGAAAGGAGGGGAAGTTATGTTACATGATGCCCTGAGTGATCATCTCATGCCCCCCATGGTGGAAGAGCCCTTACATGATGCCCTGAGTGATCATCTCATGCCCCCCATGGTGCAAGAGCCCTTACATGATGCCTTGAGTCAAATGTGCATGTGTGTGTCCAGAAAGGGCCATGGGTGCTTGCTGGCAGATGGCCAATGGGGCACAGCCCACCCTGTAGCCATAAAGTCAGGTGCAAATGAAGGGATGCAGAAGTTTGCAGAAACAACACTCACCCTCACGACACGAGTGAGGTCGTTGAATTTCTTTCTGCATTGGACAGGGCTCCTGGTCACCGTGCTGCTGGAGTTGACCCTCTGGCATACATCCCTCCAAGCTCATCGGCAGTCCTTATGATTCGGCCTCGTGCCATTGTCTGGGTAGAGAACATCTCACCGGCGCTCCACTACGGCCACCAATTGCTCCAGAGCCTCATTGGTGAAGCGCTCTGCTCGCTGTCTCACCTTCTCCATCTGGTCCAAGTTTTTAGCGCCAGAGAAGGGCTTGCGCCGATCCTGAGGCCTGCAAGGTGAAGAGTGTGCATGCTGAAGCTGACTGACCCACCCCTTTAAGAGCTGGCCGGTGCCTGGAGGCCTCGTGGTCATCAGTAATAGAGAGCACCTGCGCTGCGCCCGTCCGCTCCGATATTGGGTTGCGCCGGAAGATTAGCGCCTTAGGAGTCCCGTGTAACGCCTGAATTCACGCCTCAATCCCCTTTAGGGGCGATGCAACCCAATATCGTGCCAGGCGGCGATAAGTTTCGTCAGGCTATAAACTTTGCGCAGCGCCAGTTCTAATGCCTCAAGCGTGGCTATACCCAATTTCTAGGCCCTTAAGATTAGCTGAGTGAAAGGAGCCTTAAAGGATGCTGGAATTTCAGTGTGTGTGAAAGTGTGTGTTAAAGTGTGGAAGTTTTGCTGACTGTGAATGTTTAAGAAGTTACAGTATTCCTTTTGTCTGAAAGTCTGTCTTTAAAAGAAAGTGTCTGTAATGTTTGTTTGACCTCCACCCACTTCTCTTTGCTAAAAGCCGTTTAACCCTTTGTAGTCATGTCTTGGATTTTGGAAGTTTTAAGAATGTGCAAATAAGATTGTGCACCCAGAATGGAAAAAAAAGCTTTGAACTATAATTTAAATTAAGCTGGTGTGGAAAAACTGAGAAAAACAAAAAGTTTGTTTAACAAAAGATTAAGCTTTAGTCTAAGATTTAACCTTGGGGTTGTGGTTGCTATCACAAATTTTCCAAAGCAGTTTGACTTGTTTAGTTTAAATGTGAAAACTAATTTTTCTCCAGTTGTATTCAGTATTTTTACAGTCATTTGAAGACGCATCTGAAGAAGCAATAAAGAGAAATATTAGGTAACTTACAGTTTTTTTTGTTTTATTTTCTGTTCTGTATCGTGTTTAGTTAATGAGAATATTTGCTCCGCCGCCTTATAAACCTGCAAAGGCATTAACCCTGTCCGCTGGCAGCTGTTTTTATTTTTAAAAATTGATTCACAAACAATTTTGATCTATGTTTTCTATCTTTAATATTGTATTGGACATTAAAGTTCCTCCAGGGCAAATGAATGAGATATGAATGGTAATTAATGGGATGTGTAAAATGGAGAGAGGAAGTGATTGAGGGTGTAATAGATAGAAACAAGAGAATTACACCATCAAATGGGAATTTTCCCAACTTTCTAGTGAAAGTCAGGAATGTGTATTTACAAATAGTAAATTGATAGATTTCTCTTGGAGAAATGTGTGTCCCTGCCTATAATGAACTTTTTAAGAAAACTGAATTTGATTGTCTGGCCACTACCTGAGACATCGGGGCTGATTTTGGGACTGGGGGCACATTGGAGGCGGGACTGCTGCTTGTCGGGTTTTAGTCCCACCTCCATCGATTTGTGGCCAACCCACGCTATTTTACCTTCATTGACCTTGTTAAGCCTGCCCAGCAGGCTTAGCAGGCCACTCAAGGGAAAGCCGGTTGCAGGTATGATGTTTCATCTGTGAAAATTTTTTGACAGATGAATTGCCATCGTTGGCAGCTCTGTGAAGCTGTCAAACAGTGACATTCTCTGCAGTGTAGGAATTAAACAAGCGAGGTTGAGGTTATTGTCTCTGGCCAGTCAGAAGCCTCTGAGCTGCTCCAGGGACCCCCGTGTGGTTTCGAAGCGCTCCCCTAGTCCTGGCTCTGACCGCCAGACTTATTCGGTAGCGATGTAGACAGAAAAATGTGGTTCATGGTTCGGGTGCAAAACAGACCAGTATTTATTGAAACAAAAGAAAGAAACAACTTAAAAATAATTGATACAACACACCTATGCCTGGTACAGCACTTTTGCTTAACACAGTTCACTTACCGTTTACTGCAGCACTCTTTTGCTTAGTGGCTTTACTTAAATACAGCGCCTTTAACTAGTGCAACACACCTTTATACAGTACACTTTGCTCACCACAGCACCTCTGCTTAGTGGCTTTTACTTAAATACAGCACTTTAATACAGCTAATTAGTGTCCACTGAAGCACCTTTCTGCTTAGCGCAACACTATTACTCAAATACAGCACTTTACTTCTTACAAATCACTTAATGTTCACTACAGCACTTCCCTGCTTAGTGCAACACTTTTATTTAAATACAGCACCTTTAATACAGAACTCAGTGTTCACTACAGCACTTCTCTGCTAGTGCAACACTGTTACTTAAATAGAGGAGGAGAGAACGGACACAATGAGGGAAAATCAACTAAAATTACAGTTCTAACAAAATTCCCCTTAATTCCCACCCCTATACCTATTCTAAGTTGCCTTGTAATGGGCCAGAAAAGGTATGCACACCAATGAAAACGCCTGCTCCATGCCCCCTGTGGTCTATGATCTTCACTGCCCCAAAATAGAAAATACCCCAGCATTTAAAAGTAAACTGCTGGTATTCCACTCCTTTAGGCAAGCTTCTGAGCTGTTCTTCTCCAGGCAGAGCACGGAGGTAAGACAGCAGAGAGAGAGAGAGAGATGGCTTCTTGAGAAGCTATCTTATACCCCAATTGGGGCCGAAACCTTCCCGCCCAAATCCAGGTGCATCTGGGCTGAACAAAAGGGATCCAAACTGTCCCCATTGTCTGTGATGGGTTTGGATGAATTACCCATTTATCGTGATGGGTTTGTGAATGTATTCCCATTCATCGTACTGAGTTTGAATGGAGCTGTCTTGGTTTGGAAAAAAAGCTTGTCTTTCTATATTTGATGAGTAAGCAGCTTTGGAAGTTAGTGTAAACAAAAGTCATTGTCCTGTGGTCAAACTGAAACCGCAGTCTCAAGTGGTTAATCCTTTGTCTAAACATAGTAGCAGTTTCTGTCGATTGTCTCTGCAGGGAGGCGAACTCCCTGAACTGCCTTTGATTGGCAGTTTAGTCAGCCATCTTTGATCTTCCCTTTTCATATGTCCACAGTCTGTGTCCTGACACGAGGTCGGGCAGCCATCTTTGATTACCCCTTTTTCACAGACACACACAAGCTGCCTTTTCAATGTCTTTTGTCTTCTGCCACGAGGTCTGACAGCCATTTTGATCCCTGGATTTTAAATGTATATTAGCCAGGTATTCTTTAATCAAAATTCAATCTTCGGAACTGTTGGAAATCTCGAAATTATTGCGAAATCCTTACAATCCCCCATCGGATACTAAAACTTGCTTGTAGTATCCTGTTCAAAAGTGAGAATTATTTCTGACCCCCCACAAACAACCTTCCCTTAATACTTATCTAAATCTGTCTACGATCCCCCGACACCTCCATCTCCCCTGCTCAGAGAGAATCGCAGTACGGTAGGCATCTATCGACAGTAAACAAGATTAATTAAATAATCAATACGCTGAGGGGTCCAATGCCCCTGCACCACTTATATTCACAATAAGTCAAGCATGGAGGGGGTCCGATGCCCCTGCTCCACTTGTAACATAATTTTAACATGATACAACATCTTTAATGGGATTGTCACCCAGCCAACATATTTGCTAAAAATACACATGGAAGACAATGAGCTTCCCTTTTTTTTTATTACAATGAAATTGTCTGGCACTTTATTAAATGGCACTATTCTTCAGCCATAAATGTATTTTAAATTTTCACAATGCAAACATGACAATTCATAGGCATATGCAATTTGTTCCCTTAACTCCAAACAAGCAGTAAAATAATTAACAAGTTTTGTAAATTCTTAGTCTTAAATTGAATTTCCAGTCTTAATCTTAAATTGCATTTCCAGTAACAGTTTAAATGTCATGGGCATCTGCCTCCTGCAGACCCCTTCCTTCACGGGCTGGGAGTGCTCCTTCCTTGAGCACTCATCGACACGCTGGTCCTCTGTGCCTTCCGAAACTCTGAAAAAGACTAAAAAAAACATCTCACCAGGTCCCCTGGCTCAGGGGGGGGGGGGGCGGGGGGATGTAATCAGGTCCCGCGACCTCAATTCACAATACAATTCTGGAACGGTACCATACTTAAAACTTATACGCTAATAATATCACTACTGAATTAAAATTCAAAAATTAAAATGAACACTTTCTACCTTAATCCTTATACACACGACTTGAACAAAGCGCCACCCGTCTCCGGGTGGCCAGCCTAATCCCTGGTTGGGCTGCCACAGGCTGCTCCCTGCGGCATGGCTGGACTGATTCCAGCTTCCTGTCCCTCGCAGCTTATGGCTGCTGGTTGGGGACCTCTGCCTTTTGGCCTCTCCCTGACTCGGGAGTCAGCCCTACTCCACTAGAAAGTGGGTGACCATACTTTCTTGGGCTGGGGTACCCAAAGAGATCTCCTAGGGAGTGTCGCTGGTGGGGCTACTCTGGCGAGCAGACCCTTAGCTTGGGTCATATTCCCTGCTGGCTGGGGACCTCCTCCTTCAGATCCCTACCTTCCCAAACCTGGGCTGGGGACAGGCAATCCCTTGCCACTGGCTGCCGGTGGCTGAGAGCCTTCCCCTTCAGGTCTGAAACCTGGTTCAGGCTCCTCCCCGGAGTCCCACAAGAGAGGGGGAATCACTCGGGCCAAGTGCTGGGGGACTTCTCCTCTTATACACCCGACTGCACCTGCGTGTGCAGTCTGTGTGTGCATACTCACTGCAGGCTGGGGATTTCTAACCTCAGGTACAATCCCAGCTGCCTGTTTCCCTGCCCCTTGCTTAAACAAACCGCATTGTTTGAAGTCTGGGGCTTGGACTTGCTTTTGGTCCGGGGCCAAAACTATCCCCTGTGTGCCTCCCTTGTCCTGGATTACTGCTACCGGACCTGCTTTACAGGGGTCCCAGAACTCTCCTTCCCTGTTCCCCTGCTTGAATAACTTACTCTGGTCATGAATGGCTCCTCCCCTAACACAAGCCACAGCGCCTGCCTGTGCAGCCTGTGAGCTTGTACTTGCTGTAGGCTGAGGATTTCTGACCTTGGGTTCACTCCCAGCTGCCTGTTTCCCTGTGGGTCCCATTAAGCTAGATGGGACCTCGTTAGACCGGGGTGAATTGGTCAGGTCTTCCGAGTGGACCACCGTGCTGGAGGCTCCAGTGTCCACCGAATATCTCCCCTGCACCATCTTCACCCCCATCTCAACATAGGGCCTGCTCCCCTCAGCATTTTCACGGGGACACAGGTCAACAGGTTGGGCTGGCTCTAGTCATTGCTGGGAGTGAGGTGGGGCAGACGGGGTCAAAGCACCGGTGGTGGCTGCTACTCTCCCCTGGCCAGTCAGAAGAGACTGTAGGGACCGTAAAAATGACTCAATTGCTGCAGGAGGGAAGTCTGGCCCTGCCTTTTGGACTGGGGCTGTAGGATCCATTCCCTTGTCCTTCCAAGGATTTTTACAGTCTTTTCTCCAGTGACCGTCTTTCCCGCACCCGTAGCAATTTAAGGGCCGGTTCTGCTCCTGGTGCCACTCTCTCTTACTCTGGCTACTAGGTTTGACCTCATGGACTTTTCCCTTGGGTTGGGGCGTCTCGATACGCCTCATGTTCCTGAAGGCTACTGTGAGCTGACGGATCACCACCTCTTCGGTGGTCTGGGGGTTTCAGGGGTCAAACCAAGCCATGACCTGGGCTTGGATCTGGGGTAGGCTGTTTGTCATGAGACACCGGAGCCAGTGAGTCAATTGGACTGGGTCCAGTGATGCTCGCCCTGGCATTCCCGGGCATGCACTCCGGTAGACTGGCCGCAGCCTGTCTGCGAACACCTGCGGGGACTCCCCTGGGAGCTTCACCGTTCTTTCCACCCAAGCGAATGGGCTACCATCGTTGAGTCCCATGGCCTCCAATACCTCATTCTTGAGACCCTCATAATCCCTCTGCCCCCATTTGCACTCACCAGTTAGGGACTGGAGGAGATCACCTGCCAGGGAAATCAGCAGCATTTTTGCTTGTTCTGCCTCATCGCAGTCGTTTACACAAGCTGCCTGCTCTATCTCCCTGAAGTGCAGAGAGGGGTCTCCCTTTTTAGTGAGCTTGGGGATGTGGCTAACCATGTCCCTGAGCTGGTGGGTGCCATACAGCACCAGAAACTGATTCTGGATGGCCCCTGGGTCATCTTCATCAACGGGCGGGCCGTACCTCCGTTGTCGGAGAGGGTACACTGGTGCTGGTCCCGGCCTATCTAATGGGGCCTGCTGTGCTTCCTCTACCACCTCATCCTCCACCCACCTTTGCTGCCAGAGCTCCTGAAAGCTCGGAGCCGTGGGTGGCGGTCGTGGGACCTCTGATTCCCTGACCAACATTTCCCTGGGTGTTGCCTGTGGGACGGTTTTACTTGGACTGCCAGTAAAATCCGGCTGACCTGCCTTCGGGCTGATCAGACATATCATCCCCTTTGCTCTTTTTAAAGCCATATTCAAGCTTTCTATCTCTGCTCTACAGGGGCCATGATTTGCTTCCTCAAACCCTTGCTCGCAGGCCAGCTTATATGCTGCCTTTACCTCCCTAACCTTTTCCTCCTGCTCTTTTATTTCTTGTATGAGGCGAGCTTTCTCCTCCCGCACCCTCATCTCATTGTTCTTGGCCTCTGCAACTAGGCACTTCAGGTACTCTGACTCATGCCACGTGTGGCTTTTGCCCTCACTAAACTGAACCACCAGGTGCTCTACCGTGGCCTGGTATTCTTCAACCTCCCTTTCCCTATCCCAACTCTCTGCTCTGGCTTCCCTAAGCCTGCGGGTGACTTCCCCAAGCCTGCGGGAACCTAACCACAAACAAACCAGTGGTTAAAAAGAAACCCAATAACTGCTGCTCTTCCCAGACCCAAACCACTGTCTGCCACACCGCACACCGTTGCCGACGATCCTGCTGTGGTTGCCATTTTGTAGGAATTAAACAAGCGAGGTTGGGGTTATTGTCTCTGGCCAGTCAGAAGCCTCTGAGCTGCTCCAGGGACCCCCGTGTGGTTTCGAAGCGCTCCCCTATTCCTTGTTCTGACTGCCAGACTTATTCGGTAGCGATGTAGAGAGAAAAACGTGACTCGTGGTTCGGGTGCAAAACAGACCAGTATTTATTGAAACAAAAGAAAGAAACAACTTAAAAATAATTGATACAACACACCTATGCCTGGTACGGCACTTTTGCTTAACACAGTTCACTTATCGTTTACTGCAGCACTCTTTTGCTTAGTGGCTTTACTTAAATACAGCACCTTTAACTAGTGCAACACACCTCCGTTCAGTCCGTAAGGGTGACCCCGAGCTTCCGGTCGCCTGTCATTTCAATTCACCGCTCCATTCCCACTCGGACCTCACCGTCCTTGGCCTCTTGTACTGTTCCACGGAAGCGCAACGTAAACTCGAGGAACAGCACCTCATCTTCCGATTAGGCACTCTGCAGCCTTCCGGTCTCAATATCGAGTTCAACAATTTCAGATCATAACCCCGGCCCCTATTTCATTTTCACTTATATTTTTCCACTCCTTTCCTTTCCCCCCCCCCTTTCCTTTTGTTTCTCTCTCACACCTGGCAGCTATCTTTTGCCCTGCCAGTACACTTTACACCTAATCACAGCCTATTACCATCTCGTCTAGCTTCTAATCTCTTTTACTTCTTTTGGTTCTTTTATTCTTTTGTCCGATCGCAGCCCTGCCTTCGATCTAGTTCCTTTTCTCTCCAGTTTTGAAGAAGGGTCAAACCCGAAACGTCAACTCAAATTTCTCTCCACGGATGTTGCCTGACTTGCTGAGTTTTTCCAGCATTTTCTGTTGTTATTTTGGATTTCCAACATCTGCAGTATTTTGCTATCACACCTATATACAGTACACTTTGCTCACCACAGCACCTCTGCTTAGTGGCTTTTACTTAAATACAGCACTTTAATACAGCTGCTTAGTGTCCACTGAAGCACCTTTCTGCTTAGCGCAACACTGTTACTCAAATACAGTACTTTACTTCTTACAGATCACTTAATGTTCAATACGGCACTTCCCTGCTTAGTGCAACACTTTTATTGAAATACAGCACTTTTAATACAGAACTCAGTGTTCACTACAGCACTTCTCTGCTAGTGCAACACTGTTACTTAAATAGGGGAGGAGAGAACGGACACAACGAGGGAAAATCGACTAAAGTTACAGTTCTAACAAAATTCCCCTTAATTCCCACCCCTATACCTATTCTAAGTTGCCTTGTAATGGGCCAGAAAAGGTATGCTCACCAATGAAAATGCCTGCTCCATGCCCCCTGCGGTCTATGATGTTCACTGCCCCGAAGTAGAAAATACCCCAGTATTTAAAAGTAAACTGCTGGTATTCCACTCCTTTAGGCAGGCTTCTGAGCTGTTCTTCTGTAGGCAGAGCACGGAGGCTAGGCGGCAGAGAGAGCGAGAGAGAGAGAGATGGCTTCTTGAGAAGCTATCTTATACCCCAATTTGGGCTGAAACCTTCCTGCCCAAATCCAGGTGCATCTGGGCTGAACAAAAGGGATCCAAACTGTCCCCATTGTCTGTGATGGGTTTGGATGAATTATCCATTTATCGTGATGGGTTTGTGAATGTATTCCCATTCATCATACTGAGTTTGAATGGAGCTGTCTTGGTTTGGAAAAAAAGCATGTAATTCTATATTTGATGAGTAAACAGCTTTGGAAGTTAGTGTAAACAAAAGTCATTGTCCTGTGGTCAAACTGAAACCTCAGTCTCAAGTGGTTAATCCTTTGTCTAAGCATAGTAGCAGTTTCTGTCGATTGTCTCGGCAGGGAGGGGAACTCCCTGAACTGCCTTTGACTGGCAGTTTAGTCAGCCATCTTTGATCTTCCCTTTTCCTATATCCACAGTCTGTGTCCTGACATGATGTCGGGCAGCCATCTTTGATTACCCCTTTTTCACAGACACACACAAGCTGCCTTTTCAATGTCTTTTGTCTTCTGCCACGAGGTCTGACGGCCATTTTGATCCCTGGATTTTAAAGGTATATTAGCCAGGTATTCTTTAATCAAAATTCAATCTTCGGAACTGTAGGAAATCTCTAAATTATTGTGAAATCCTTACAGCAGTTTGATGCGATCTTGCATACAAGACCTCATCAACCTTCTTTCTTTTTCAGAAATGAGATAGTTGTTGCATCTGAGGATGCAATGGCCATCTCTCATCTGCAACACGGAGGTGCGAGACTCTCCACATACAAACCGACTGAAGCCTGCAGGAAGAAAGAAAGGTAAGTACACTTTTACTAACACTTTGCACTTACCTCAGATACTCACCTCTCCACTCTTGCACTCATCACTTACCTTCACAGCACACTTTTGCACCCCTCCAACCCCCGCAGACCCAGTACTCGCCTCGATGAGCTGGCGTGTTTTGGAGCCTTCGGGAAGCCAGCACTTGTGAGGGCAAAAAGGGAATAATCCTATTTTCTGCCTATTAACTACCTGTTAACAAAGCTTTAATCCCTTCCTGCCTCAAAGGAGACGGGACCCAGCATGGGACAGCTACCTGCCTCCTGGGAATGTGGCATGGAGGCGGGCTGGGGGAGGGTTGGGCACCCGCCCCCAAATTCTGCCATTTTCCCGACTGTCCCGCCTCCATACCTGCCTCCCCAGTGCTGGCAAAATCGCCCTCACCGGGACCATGCAGAGGAAGATGAGCAAAGATCTCCAGGCAATCTTTTGATACCTGAAAGCCCGAGAGTGGCTTGTATCAGATGGCACGTGTGGCATGATATTGAGATTCTGGTATGAGTGTACAATTGTGATTTGTTACGTATGAAGCAATTACCATCCTGAATGCGTGGTTAATTTGCACTGAAAAACGGGTCTCAGACATGCTCAGTTACTTGACAACAGCAAGACATGAAATGATTAATGTGGGTCAGGAGAGCGAGACAACTTTTAAAGCATTGACACATACTCCATCGAGAAACTATCTAATTAATGAAACAATCAGAATAGAGTTAAACACACGGGTACCTGTTAGAGGGATTGAAATTGAAGTTGAAGCAGAAAATTACATGGAATTTGGATTGGTACAATTGAGGCTAGGGAGAAATCACATTTAACAAAAATTATCCACAAGTTGGATATGAGTAAAAGACATCCGGAGAATCTTTTAAGTCCATTACTTGTTGATTAGATGTTAAACTGTAGTGTCGCTTGAAATGATTGTAAGACTGAATTTAACTGTGACTGTAATAATTGTGTTTTGTAGGTAATAGAGCGTGGGAAAAGCCAGTATGAATCCAGTATGAGGTGATTTTGATGGTGCTTCTGTAGGGGGTGGCATGTGGTGGTCAGCCGGTTAGGCCTCTGACTGCCCGTGAGCGGTTTGAATCGCTCCCACGCCCCTGAGATTCTCGACACCGGACTTAGGTACAGGTAGCGATAGAGAAAAAACTCGAGTAGACAGGTGGTTTGGATTGTAAGCAGAACTCAGGATTTTATTAAACAGGAAAAATTAATACAGTCTTAAGAGAAATCATCAGTATATAACATTACAGGCAAATACAAATAATTATGTTTATACAGGGAATGGGGAACACACGGCACATCGAGGGAAACAACTATCTTAACAATCCCCTTATCCTTATCCCAACCCCTATACCTAACTAGATTAAGCTATGAGCTCGGGCCAGAATTTATGCTCACCAATCAAAAGGGTTTGTTGGACTCAAAACAGCGGTGGGGTTTGTAGTGTATGTACCTTTAAGAGAGAACTACTTTTACAGCTCCTGTATACTGTAGTACCGGCAGTGACCACACCTGTATACAAGCCTAGAGCATGCCTCTGCACTCCCAGTCTTGAGACTACCCTACTCCAGTAAACACCTGTTGATTGTTAAGTTACAGCCTCCGTGTAGTTCTTGGGAATCATCCTACTTTAAGACTCACGGATCTAACAGTGGCAACGAGGTCGATTCGAATCTGCCTGCAACTCTGCATTTCCCTTCAAGGATTTGCTCTGGGAGGACGGTGGAAGAAAGTCGAGGCCAGAAGCACGGGCGTCGACCACGAGCAACCGCCCAGTCATCCGGCAGAGAGTAAACATCGCAGGAGAGGTTGTTGAGAGCCGGGCTTGGTTCCCCAGCCATGACGATCCAGCAACAGACTGGCAACAGGTACAGCGCACACCCTTCCCGGACAGCGGCGGCTGGAGCCGACTGACGGCATAGAAAAGCCGAGCAGCGTCGACGGGGTAAGAGAGAGGATGAAGCGCACAGGGCGCGGCCGGGGGTTGAAAACCGAGCGGCGTCGAGGAAAAACAAACAGAGAGAGAGAGAGGGTAAAGCAGCAGTCGGGTTCAGGACCGAGTGACGGCAACGGGAGAGGCGCACAGGAGAACGCGCAGAGCACAGCCAGGGTTCAAGGGCTGAACCGCGTCCGCGGGGAGAAGAAGGGAGAGCGCGGGAGACGCCATTGAGCCGCGGAGAAGAAGGGAGAGGGCGGGAGACGCCATTTTTAGAAGCCGCAGCGGAGAAGAAGGGCGAGCGCGAGAAGGAAGGAAACCGCGGGAGATGCCATTTTGTGCCAGCGGAGAAGAAGGGAGAGCGCGGGAGATGCCATTTTAGACAGTCGAAGAGTGGCAGTATCACTGCGTTCGACAATGAAGTCGAAGATTGGGCGACATATGTGGAACGCATTGAGGTGTACTGCAGGGCGAATGAAGTGCCAGATGCTAGGAAAGCACTGGTTTTGTTAAATTACATGGGTGCAAAAATTTATTGCTTACTGAGAAACCTGATAACCCCAGAGAAGCCCGTGGATAAGAATTTCGAAAGCATAGTAGAAATCCTACAGGACCACTTAAGCCCCACACTGCTGCTGATAGCAGAAAGATTTAAGTTCCACAAAAGGAACCAGCATAAAGATGAAAGTAATGCTGAGTACTTAACGGAACTGCGCAAGCTATTGAAACACTGCCAGTTTGGAGTGGGACTATCAGATACGTTAAGGGACAAGTTTGTGTTTGGGCTTCAAAGTGAAGGAACCCAGAAACGGCTTCTATCAGAAAAGGATGTTACGCTGGACAAGGCTTTCAGCATGGCAGTATCACGTGAAGCAGCCGCACGGGGCGCTGCAGAGATACAACGGAGACTGCAAGAATATGGCACCAATGAAATGTCATATGGAGCAGGGAAGTGTTATCGCTGCGGCAGAACAACACACGACCAGAAGGATTGTTAGTTCAAGGACAAATGTGTGCAGACAGTGTGGAAAAACAGAACACATAGCAAGAGTCTGCAGGTCAGGGAATAAAACCAACAGCAAGAAATCTTCACAGGAGAAGTACAAAAAGGTACATAAGGTGATGGACAGTAGTTCAGACGAACAGGAAAGTGATACAGACTCCGGAAGCAAGGAGCTGGGTTGTCTGAATCTACATAAGGTAACCAAAATGGAGGATCACCAGACTATCTGGGTCACACTCAAGATAGACGGAATCCAAGTGAAAATGGAATTGGACACTGGATCAGCCCCAACAGTCATAAACCAAAGGGACTACAAGCGGCTATTTTCACATATACCCTTGAAAGCTACAGAGATTGTCTTGAAGACGTACACGGGGCAAAAAGTCTAGCCCAAAGGAAAAATAAGGGTGAAAGTGATATACAAAGGCAAGGAAATACCTAAAATGGACCTATATGTATTGCCAGATGGAGGACCACCACTACTAGGACGTGAATGGATCCGGAAGATACAATTAGATTGGCATTCCATACAGGCACTGAAGGTTGAGGCCAAAAAGGATGACGACGTCACATCTGGACGACTGCCAAAAATGCTAACTGACGCACAAGAAGTGTTCCAGGAGGGACTCGGAACACTAAAAGGCATAACAGCAACGGTTAAAATAGAGGAAAATGCAAGTCCAAAGTTTTTTAAGGCCAGACCGGTGCCTTATGCGATCCGACCAGCCGTTGAAGCAGAGCTGGAAGGATTGGAACGTTCAGGAGTACTGTCCAAAGTAGACTGGAGCGAGTGGGCTACACCCATCATCCCTGTAATGAAGAGGTCGTTGAGTAATACGCCTGGGGAACCAAAGAAGGTCCGCATCTGTGGGGATTTTAAGGTGACAGTGAACCCAGTCCTTCACACGGTACAATATCTGCTTCCACGGATTGAGGATATTTTCGCCTCGCTATCTGGAGGTAAACACTTCACCAAAATTGATCTGGCCCAGGCGTACCTGCAAATGGAGGTAGAAGAAGCCTCGAAACAATACCTTACGATCAACACTCATAAAGGTCTCTATCAATACAATTGGCTGGTGTTCGGGGTAGCATCGGTGCCGGCTATTTGGCAAAGGGCAATGGATCAAGTCCTGCAAGGGATTCCAGGGACCCAGTGTTATTTGGACGACATCCTGGTCACGGGCGAAAATGACAGTGATCACCTCGCCAACCTGGAGAAGGTGCTCACTAGATTAAAGGAATATGGGCTACGAGCTAATCGCCATAAGTGCGAGTTTTTCCAGAAGCAGATCTCGTATTGTGGCCATGTTATTGATGAAAAGGGGTTACATAAGTCCCCTGAAAAGATTGAGGCAGTAGTCAAGGCTCCAGCACCGGAAAATGTGTCACAACTGAGGTCGTTCCTTGGGCTGGTAAACTACTACCATAAGTTCTTACCAAATTTGTCTACAGTAGTACACCCACTGAATACCCTACTGCAAACGGGAGTACTATGGAAGTGGAATGACGAATGTAAACGAGCTTTCCAGAAGTGCAAAGATTTGATCACATCAAAAGAGGTGTTGGCCCATTTCAACCCAGCACTACCAATCCGGTTGGCATGTGATGTATCACCCTATGGTATTGGAGCGGTGCTGTCGCACAAATTCCCAGACAGGTTGGAGAGGCCAGTAGCCTTTGCGTCTCGGTCACTAACCTCAGCCGAGCGCAACTACGCCCAGATCGACAGGGAGGCCCTCAGCCTAGTATGGGGAGTAAAAAAATTCAACCACAATCTGCATGGGCAGAAGTTCACCTTGCTGACTGACCACCAACCACTTGTCTCCATCTTTAATCCAAAGAAGGGCGTTCCGGTGATGACTGCACAACGGTTAGAAAGATGGTCCCTTTTTCTAGGGGCAAACCAATATGAAATAGAATATAAAGGCACGAAACAGCATGGAAATGCTGATGGGCTATCATGCTTGCCACTCCCTACTGTGGAGGAAGTACCAGCAGTGGACCCTATCGAGATATTTTATTCGTCAATAATTGAACGATTGCCAGTAACTAACGCAGATATAGAGAAGGAGACCCGCAATGATCCGACACTGTCTCGGGTATATGATTTGACGGTGAGGGGATGGCCAACACATGGCGACTCACTGTTGCCAGCATTCTCATCCAGAAGAGAACAGCTGTCAGTATGCCAGGGGACAGTGATGTGTGGATCCCGAGTGGTAATTCCACCCAAGTTAAGGGAGAGAGTGCTCAATGAGCTTCACGAAGGTCATCTGGGAGGGGTGAAAATGAAAAGCCTTGCTATGGCTTATGTGTGGTGGCTGGGGATTGATCAACAAATCGAGGACCTAACTAAGAGCTGCTCAGGATGCCAGAAGGTCCAAAATGCACCACCACATGCCCCTCTACACCCATGGGAGTGGCCCTCCTCTCCATGGCAACGGGTGCATATTGATTTTGCTGGTCCATTCATGGACTCAATGTTCTTAATAGCAGTGGATGCGCACTCGAAATGGCCTGACGTGATATAAATGTCCTCAACCACTACAGAGAAAACGATTGCAGTCCTACGGACCAGATTTGCCAGGAACGGCTTGCCAGAGCAGATTTGCTCTGATAATGGACCACAGTTTGTGTCCGAAGAATTTCGGAAATTTATGAGAAGGAATGGGGTAAGGCATTACACATCCGCCCCGTATCATCCAGCCACAAATGGATTGGCTGAGAGGTTCGTACAAACCTTTAAAAAGGCGATAAAGGCCTTGTGCGATGATGAAATTCCACTACAGCATAAGGTGGACAATTTCCTGTTAGCCTACAGAAATGCGACACATGCAGTTACCAACCAGACCCCGGCCATGATGTTCTTTAACTGAAGGTTGAGATCTCGTCTGGATTTGCTCAGACCAAATGTGCGAAGAAATGTTGAGGATAAACAATTCCAGCACATCAATGAGAAGCCGACAAGGAGCTTCAATGTAGGACAACCAGTCTTGGCCCGAGACTACCGAACAGAGAAATGGCAACCCGGAACGATATGCACATGGCAGGGGCCATTAATGTACACAGTGGATGTCGGGGAGAACATTGTGAGACCCCACGTCGACCAGATCTTAGCGTTACAGGAACGAGTCAACCCCATGTCTCGCGTACCTGGGGATGAACCCAACATACCAGTAGCATCTACCTCAGAAACAGTAGCAGTGGAAACTGATGAAAGGGGGCCAGAATCGCCTTCGCACCAAGAACAAGCACCTCAGGAAAGGCGCTATCCAGAAAGGATCAGGAAGCCGCCCCAAAGACTGAATCTATAAATGGACTATTTCTGTTTAATGTGCATGTTAAAGTGTTAATTGTTATTTGCATATTATCGGTACTGCTAATCTAAAAGGGGAGGAATTGTAGTGTATGTACCTTTAAGAGAGAACTATTTTTACAGCTCCTGTATACTGTAGTACTGGCAGTGACCACACCTGTATATAAGCCTTGAGCATGCCTCTGTACCCCAGTCTTGAGACTACCCTACTCCAGTAAACACCTGTTGATTATTAAGTTACAGCCTCCGTGTAGTTATTGGGAAACATCCTACTTTAAGACTCACGGATCTAACAGGGTTCGGGGTTTGCTCTTGGTGCTCTCTGGAGCCTGCCGCCATCACGTGGTCTCCGGGCGCTGCAAGGGCGTTGTCCAGGTTCAAGTACCCCAAAGCTAAAGTCTCTGCTTGGGTACTTTACCTTGCAGGGATGATTCTTCGTCATCAGCCGACAACTTGAGTTTGTATGAAGATAGCCGCAGGTTAGCTGAGGCTGAAGGCCCGATGATTCGAAGCCTACCCTCAGTTCATCTCCTCACTTCATCTCCTCAGTTGGTCTTCCTCAGTTGGTCTTCCTCAGGTGGTCTTCCCTCCTCCCCTCATCGCGTCCCGCCTCGCCTGGCCTGAATTGTCCGTGTCCGCCCAATGCAGTGCCGGGGCGATTTCCAGATGGAGTGGCAAAAGGCACAGGCAAAGGCCAGGGGGTAAGTGCGGGACGGGGAAAGAGCGACAGCCACGAAGGCAAGGGGCCGAAGAGCAAAGAGAGAAGAGAAGCGAGCGATTGCTACCCGGGGGCCTTCAATTGCACTCTTTTCGAAAACCCTTATCTGCCCGCCAAATCAGGTTAGTTCTTTGTCTTAATCTTGGCGGGCTATTTTAAATAATGGTAGCAATCCATACTAACTGTTTTTAGATGGCCGGTAATCGCATCTACCGGCCCGATAATTAACTTGTATTGTCATGAATGTTCCTTGATGGGTCTGTCCAGCCTCGATGGCTCTCTCAATCTGTTTCCGATCATATATGTAGACTGCTTGATGGCCTTAACTATGGGCCTAACCTGAATTTACATTTGTCTCCAATTCGGTAATACTTAATTCAGAGTCCTGTCTGGTTTCAAAATACAAAGTCTCTCTTCACAGAAGTCTGCAGCTTTGGTTTCGATCCACAAGCTGTCTGCGCTGCAGAGTCTATTTTAAAATCCCACAGGCTTTCTGCCACGAGGCACAGATGCCATCTTGGGTATCCTTTTTGATTTAAAATGTCCACACAGGGTCCCATTTATTAATAACAGCCTTCGCAAAAATGCAGAAATTTTGCAAATCTTACACTTCCTGTGCCACTACTACCGCAACTACCATGCTTTATGGGTCTAACAGGACCTGTCCCATCAAACAACATGTTTTGCTCAATATCAAAACCTATGCTCAAGTGAAACTGACAGTGAATGAGACACTTAAGTATGAGCTGCACAATTATGTGGCACGATTCGGATACGACATTCCTCCGTTGTCTGAGGGCTTCAGTAAGCTCGTGATGTGACTGAACTCCTCCCGAAAGCATTTTTATGTTTTGGAGCAAGACAACTCGAGGACAGATATTGAAATTGACAGCATAGGGGATGATTCATACTGGTGGGATATTGGGCTTAATATATCAGCACACCCTTAGGTTCATATTATTTCACATGCTCTGGTAGTTCTCCAACCTGTAATGATAGTGTATTTGATATATGTAACCCATGTAGTAAGACTTTGATGCACAAGCCAATTGTAAACTCATGCCTATGACTAACCAGCACTAACAAATTAATTGAGCTCACCGAAAGAGAAGATCCGAAGCAAAGTAGAGGAGACCCCAGGTGGGGTAAGATCAGGAAAGATAGAAGAAACAGAGGATAACCCAGGTGGGGCAGAATTGGAACTCCGGAACAGTGAACAGAACCTGTGTGAAGGGTCAGAGGTTGCTCCTCCCCCTCAAAATAATGGACTGTAAGGAAGGGGGAATCTTCATTTCTGAGTCTCCCTATTAACTAACACCCAAGTTGAGAAAGCAATAAGCAAATTAGGGGACTACGAGTGGTGGGAAGTAGCTTATAATGCCAACGAGCATCCTTGCACTAGAATGGTATCAGCGGGCCAATAACTTAGAATTAGCTAGATTAGTAAAGGAGGATTGTGAGAAGTCAATAAGGATATTTCCTTCTCAAGGTGGGGAGTTGTAAGAAATTGTGAATTGGAAGAAATAACTTGAGACAAAAAAGTCTCTTCAGACTGGCGTTAGAATAATTGGATAGATGCTTAGAATTTGCTGATGTTCTTGGTTCCTTGCAGATGTTATATCATTCTGCACCATGGCAGTGACCTTGTTTCCAGTCTCGCTGTCTGCTGTTTGTGTGCTAGAAAGGTTATTGACTGTATCTTTGATAATCTATCCCAGGCCCACCCCTAAAAAGAGAATAAAAGAGATATCTAAAGAGCTTTTAGCACAGACGGTGAAGGGAAGGGAAGAGCTGTTCGTGCAGGCCAGCCGTCTGTCCGATCAGGACTGATACCAGCTGCTTGTCATGGTCGTATGTCTACTATGTCTATCTTGATTGCATATTGTATTCACTTAAACTGCCGCTCCTTAATAAAATGCCTTACAACTCCTAAGACCCTTTGAGTAATCTGTGTGTGACCTGTGATCCAAATCTTATACCAGGTTATGCTAGAATGGCTTCCAGTCATTGATCACAATGGGGATCTTTGGTAAACAGGTAATATGGTTAACAGGTAATGGTTCCCACATCAAGGAGTGGTGGGTGGGTGAAAGGAGCAGAGCAAGTTCCTCATTCAGTCTGGTAGATTGGATAGGCAGGGTAGCAAACCCAATCCTCAAGCAAAGAGCTGGGTGTTAGGCACCGGTTAAGCTTTCAGTTTTCTCTCTCTAGAAACAACACAGTATGCAGGAAGTTTGAGTCTGAAACAGTCGGTGAGGCAGAGGGGTCTGGCTTTCCAATCCATCAATAGGAGTTGAAGAGTGCCCTGGCTGAAATATGAACATATGCGTCCTTTAAGAGAAAGGGTAGTGCTGGCTACTTTCAGGAATATGAGCCTTTAAAGAGAATTGAGCCCATTAGCAGGGCTCGAGTGGTATTCTTGTTAATTTCCATATTACAAGGAGTAATAGGAAATACACTGAATTTCACTAGAAGACTGTGCCCTAGTCATTCGTAACACCACATGGAAAGTAAACAGGTTTGTTGTTTTACAATTAGACTCATCTCATTAAAGTGCTTTCCAGTCTGTATAGTGTCAGCCGTGACTTAGTTAGTAGCACCCTCACCTCTGAGTCAGAATAGGTGGTGGATTCAAGTCCCACTCCAGGGACTTGCACACACAAAAAAATCTAGGCTGATACTTCAGTGCAGTACCGAGAGAGTGTTGCACTTTCAGAGGCGGTGTCATTTGGCTGAGACGTTAAACCAGGTGGACGTAAAAGATCCCATTGCACTATTTCAAAGAAGAGCAATGGAGTTATCCCTGGCATCCTGGCCAATATTTATCCCTCAATCAACATCACTAAAACAGATTATCTGGTCATTATCACATTGCTGTTTGTGGGAGCTTGCTGTGTGCAGATTGGGTGCCCTGTTGCTTACATTACAACAGTGACTACACTTCAAAAAGTACTTCATTGGCTGTAAAGTACGGTGGTCTTAAAGGTGCTACATAAATGCAAGTCTTTCTTTTTTTACTTTTCTGCCTTCTGAAAGATAGGGGAAATGCATGTGGGGGCATGTGTCAGATCAGAATGATATGGATGATTAGTTTCAGCCGTGACTCTCTGGTAGCATTCTCACCTGTGATTCAGAAGGTTGTGGGTTCAAGTCTCACTCCAGAGACTTCAGCACCAAATCAAAACTGACACTCCAGTGCAGTACTGCAGGAGTGCTGCATTATCAGAGGTGCTGTCTTTTGGATGAGATGTTAAAACAAACACTTATTTCTGGAACTTGTGATTCCTATTCTCTGCACCAATATTTCAAACTAGGTTATCCCGTGACTCACTAGAACAACATCAAGGGGGATACACAATATAAAATTAATTATGTTATAATGCATGTTATTTAACACAACTATATATTATCTGACCTATTAGCTCCCACTCCTTCCCAGTACCAGTCCCTGACTTTCTGCTCCCTTCCAGTTTGAGGTCCTAGCCCTGCTTCTTTCTAGCCCTAGCTCCTCTCTATATGGTTCCTGCCCTTTCCCAGCCCCATTGCTTCTTCCCAGTGCCATGCCTCCACTTCCTTCCAAATCCTTAACCAGCCCCTGCTCCCTCCCAGATCCCATTTTCTCACTTCCTCCCAGGTTCCAGGCCTTACGTCCGGCCCCAGTCTGATCCTCTCAGTTTCTTGATTTCTCTACTGGCTTGAGAAGTTAATCTTCCTATCGCAAAAGTTGCAACAACTTCTAGAATCCAGAACTCAAGTCCAATCCATGGGATTGTGGATACCTGGTTGGTACATGTTATGAGCTTTCAAAACAATAAAAGAAAGCAAATCAGCGTAGCAATATGTGTGAGAAGCATACAGAGTAGGTTTTTTAAAATTTGTTTCTGGAATGTGGGCGTCACTGGCAATGCCAGCATTTATTGCCCATCCCTAGTTGCCCTTGAGAAGGTGGTGGTGAGCCGCCGCCTTGAACTGCTGCAGTCCGTGTGGTGAAAGTACACCCACAGCGCTGTTAGGAAGTGAGTTCCAGGATTTTGACCCAGCGACGATGAAGGATCGGCGATGTATTTCCAAGTCAGGATGGTGTGTAACTTGGAGGGGAACTTGGAGATGGTGGTGTTCCCATGCACCTGCTGTCTTGTCCTTCTAGGTGGTAGAGGTCGCGGGTTTGGGAGGTGCTGCCAAAGAAGCCTTGGCGAGTTGCTGCAGTGCATCTTGTAGATGGTACACACTGCAGCCATGGTGCCCAGTGGTGCAGGAAGTGAATGTTTAAGGTGGTGGATGGGGTGCCAATCAAGCGGGCTGCTTTGTCCTGGATGGTGTTGAGTTCCTTGAATATTGTCGGAGCTGCACTCATCCAGGCAAGTGAAGAATATTCCATCACACTCCTGACTTGTGCCTTGCAGATGGTAGAAAGGCTTTAGGGAGTCAGGAGATGAGACATTCGCCGCAGAATACCTAGCCTCCGACTTGCTCTTGTGGCCACAGTATTTATGTGGCTGCTCCAGTTAAGTTTCTGGTCAATGGTGACCCCCATGATGTTGATGGTGGGGGATTTGGTGATGGTAATGCCGTTGAATGTCAAGTGGTGGTGATTAGCCTCTCGCTTGTTGGAGATAGTCATTGCCTGGCACTTGTGTGGCGTGAACGTTACTTGCCACTATCAGCCCAATGTGAGAGATATATGGAAGAAAAAAACAAATAGAGAAAGCAATAAACTTACAGAAAGATGGGGGATAATTTTAACCCCCAAAAACGGTGGGTTTGGGGTGAGTGGGAAGAAAAAATATAAAAATTTTCAAACAGGAACCCAAGCTGCAGGGAACGCGCCCACTTCTGGTTTTAACTGAGGCAGGACGAGGGGCGAGCAACCAATCTGCTCTCAGGAGGTGGGTAGGTCGTTGAACCCTTTTAAGGAGGCAGTGTGCCTCCATTTTAACAAGGTTTGTACTTTTTACTGCTTTCGTCTGGGTTTCCCTGGCCTCGGTAATCCCGACAAGTAAAAGGAGGCCAGAAGAGCTGGATCCATAAGGTATATGCCTCTACAGAGTGTTTCCTGCAGGCCCCCAAAAAATTAGCCCTGTAAACCCCCACCCCCAACTGCCTCCACAATCTCCCCCAGATCCCCCCGCAACCTGCCAGCATCCTCGAACCCCTCGTGATACACTTGATCCCCCCGCGATCACCCTTGAATACCCCAAACATGCTCCACTCACCCTCCTTGTGGTTTCTCCGCCCAACCCCCCCCAACACCACTAAACCTACCTGCTCCTCGGCTGCAACCTTCCTGTCCCAACAGGCAGCCAAGCCTATCAATCAGGCTAGCTTTCAGGCAGGGAACCTGGGGAAAAGAAAAATCACATGCCGTGGAGTTAAAACTCCACACCGTTCAGGGAAACCCGCATTTCTGGTTTCCCAACCATAACTTCTCCACCACCATCTCACCTCCCCACCCCAACCCCCCACCCAACCAACCCCCCAACACCACTCGGAAATACCGCCCTGGCTTGAGAAAAAAGTTGAAGACAAAGAAAATAACAAAAGAAAATCTTTTAAATTAATAGGCAGGCAGAAAGTGGAAGAGCAACAAAGGCAGAGTGAGACAACTGGGGGAAACATTTGGTATCAGCCATTTTGGGGTGCTGACATCGGCCGGCCACAAAATTTAGTGCTTGGCACAAATTTTCGCCGGCGACCGCGAAATTAATCTCCAGCGCCCCTGGAAGTAATTGGAGTGCTAAATCAAGCGCTACACACTTCTCTTAGGGTGCTAACATTGGGGAACGGGGCGTTACCTCAGAGCACTACTCAAGCTCCAGCGCTGTCAATTACCTAGTCCTCAGAAAGGCTGGCACTTTGCAGTTCTTAAAGTGGAGGGTCCACCATGCTGCACAGCCTCACCCTGATCATTGCTGCTTTTGACCTGGGCCTGCAAGGAGGTGCAAATCTTGAACAACGAATATCATGGCTACTCAGAGGCCCAGGGAGAGAGCTCGCCGGTAGTGTTTAGTGCCACCGCAAGCCGCCAGTTCAATTTTGCGGACAGCGCTAAAATCGGCGCGCATGGGCGGTAAGTCATTAGCATCCCCTGCAGCGCTAACGGGCGGTGCTAACCAACCAAATTTTTCCCCAAAACAGTTACAGAGCATGAGTAAATAGACAGCTACAGGAAGACGGAGACACAATTTTTTTAAATTTCTGTTCATTAGCAATGACTTGTGGGATCACTTACTATATAATAATTTATTGCACATTACACAAAATAACACGTTACTCGTTACCAAACAATGAATCTTCCTATTCACGGTGAGCATTGCTATGGGAGATCTGTTATATTTTATATAATACATTGTGCACTACACAGTATAATACTTATCATTATTAAACAGTATATCTTCTGATTCACCATGAGCAATACCATCAAGCCCTTTGTTGTGGTGCTTATTTAACTTTCCCAGGAGCTCTTGAAGATGGATTGGAAAATTAAGTGTAAAGTATTTTACACCCTACTTTTCTCTCTTTCCCATGTGAATACAGCTCCAAGCATCATACCCAGTGTTGTATACCCATTAGTGCACTCATAAAAATATCCCCTGTGCTCTCTTCACTGAGCAAATTGAATCATTTTGTTCTGGTGCACAGTAACAATTTTCGCCACCGCTTGTTATATTGTGTGCCAGGACCAATGCAGATTCCATGAGGACATACCCTCCAGCTGTAACATGTGTGCAGGAACACAAAAGTAACCAGATGCCTTTTAAGTCACCAAACATTTTGTGCTGCAGCCTAGTCGTGCTTCTCTAGTAATGATTGGCTGCTCAGCCAACTAGCCAGCTCCATGGGATCCATTAGGCTTCTCAGTGTATCTACCACTCCCTCTGATTTGTGCACCAGTAACAAGGTTCCTGTGCTTGATCTGCTGTGGTCGCAAGGCTTTTTGATGTTATTGATGTACGACTATAGAGGCGCACTGAGGAGTAGGGCACCAAAGAAGGGAAGGAAGATCACAAATCAACAGCTTGCCAAATAAACTATTAAACACATAGAGCATATGCAAAGAAGCACCACGTGCACTGACAGACAATAAACTAATGATATTTTGAAGTTATCTTGCTGTCTGCTTCTCCTTTTTGTGCAGAAAATAAACGTCCATTGTCAAAAATGAAAGCAAGGACCAAAACTAGCCGTGCCTCTAGCCAAGCTGTTCCAGTAGAGCTACAACATTGGCATCTAGCTGACAAAATGGAAAATTGCCGAGGTATGTCCTTCCCATAAAAAGCAGGACAAATCCAATCCAACTAATTACCTTCCCATCAGTCTACTCTCAAACATCAGCAAAGTGATGGAAGGTATCATCGACATTGCTATCAGTGGCAATTACTCACCAATAACCTGCTCACCGATGCTCAGTTTGGGTTCCACCACTCAGCCAGTTACAGCCTTGGTCCAAACATGGACAAAAGAGCTGAATTCCAGAAGTAACTGCCCTTGACATCAAGGCAGCATTTGACCGAGTGTGGCATCAAGGAGCCCTAGTAAAATTGAAGTGAATGCGAATCAGGGGGAAAACTCTCCACTGGCTGGAGTCATACCTAGCACAAAGGAAGCTGGTTGTGGTTGTTGGAGGCCAATCATCTCAACACTAGGACAAGGGCAGCAGGCGCATGGGAACACCACTACCTCCAAGTTCTCCTCCAAGTCACACACAATCCTGACTTGGAAATAATTTGCTGTTCTTTCATCATCACTGGGTCAAAATCCTGGAACTCCCTCCCTAACAGCACTGTGAGAATACCTTCACCTCATGGACTGCAGCCATTCAAGAAGGCAACTCACCACCACCTTCTCATGAGCAATTAGGGATGGGCAATAAATGCTGGCCTTGCCAGTGACACCCACATACCATGAATGAATTTAAAAAAAAATTAAATTCCTAACAACAACAAAATGAGAAAAGCAACAAGCAGGTTCATCAATAAAAGTACATCCAGTAGGAAGGAATGATGGTTAATTGCAGAGCTCATTGGGACTGGTTTGTGCAATGGAACCCTAAATCAGGTGTGCCTCTCCCTGCTGCCTGTGTTACAAGGGATAAAGGTACTTTCACTTTCCACGATGAAATTGAAGATTTGGCTTCCACACAGGAGCCCTGAAATTCCTCCATTCTGGGGACAAGCAAATCATACACATTGAGTGGGCATCGGTGATTTAAATGTTAACAGAGTACATTTTTTGTAGATAATGTGGCATAACTGCAGTTGCCGTGCACTATAGCCAAAGTAAATATCTCATATTATTGGTCCTGGTGGATGTTCAGAGCGCAGAAAAAACACTTTTATGTTACGGTTCAGGTCTCAGGAGAATGGCACTCAAGTGAAGACCCATCACCTTTGTGTGCAGCTCTCCTCAATTTACCGTGAGATCTTTCATCACTCTCATTTATAGATCTATTTGCTGGACATTGTGCATATCCATCATTTTTATGTTTGCCAATGACTGAGTTGGAAAGCATCATGACTCATGCTGATGATACATAATGTATGCTCAGGCTGGGCCTGGAATCAATGTATGTTGATACAATTGCATGTCATGATGCATGCTCAAAGATGCACACAGCTAGATTTTAGCAAGTGCTGTAGATGGTGAAAATTTTTCTGTAGTTTACAGGGCACACAACAGTGCGGGTCTCATGCCATTGGGAGGTTGAGTCCTTTATGTTAAAGAGTTCTGTTGACAGTGGTAGTACCACCCATGTACCATCAATGGAACATAGGAACAGGAGTAGGCCAATCAACCACTCGACCCGCTTCAATTAGATCATGGCTGATCTGTATCTCAAATCCACTGACCTGCCTTTGCTCAATATCCCTTAATACCTTTACCTAACAATAACCTGTCTCAGTTTTGAATTTTTCAATTGACCTAGCCTCAATCGCTTTTTGAGGAAGGGTGTTGCAGATTTTCACCACCCTTTGTGTGAATAAGTGCTTCCTGACATCACCCCTGAACAGCCTAGCTCTAATTTTAAAGTTATGGGGGGAAAAATTCATTCTCACCCCGTTTGGGGGCGGTAAACTTTGAAAGCTGGGAAACTTAGCGCCAGACGTTAATGATTCCCAGCTTTCACAAAATTGGGTTTAACGCTCCAGGAAGGAAGTGGAGCGCTAAATCAAGCACTCCACTTCTTTCCTGGAGTGCTAAAGGCAGCAGGCGGGGCAGTAGTTGTACAGTGCTGCATATTGGGCCGTGCAGCGCTGCTGCGTTCCGGGGCTCCTTTCCTCCCTTAAAGGGGAGGGCCATCGCTGCAGGCTCTGCATTGGGACCCTAACTGATCCCCAACGGCAGCCGCGATCCGGCTCGATCAGCCCCATGCACTCCAGCAGAATGCCGGTCTGATCGATCGCGGCCCAGGAGAAGCAAAAGAATTGACCGAAACCATTTCAGAAAGTTAGGTAGTTACCTCGGCAACCTCCCCTTTAACTTTCGCCCCCGAAGTGCCCGGCCTCCTGATCAACGCCTCCTGCAGCTGCCGGTGTTTTTGCCCGGTGATTCTGCAGGGGGCGGAACTGAAGTTTGGGCCCCGGGCGCTACTGCCGCATTACCATACCGCTGCCACAAAGATCCCGCTGAATATAGCGGGAGTTGATCTTCTCACCCAACCTGGTTGTTAAGTGCTTAGTGCCCCATTAGTGTCCCCAGAGGTGCTAATTGGAGGTGCTAAGGTGCCCAATTTCTCCCCCATGCCCCTTTGTTCTGGACTCCCTCACTAGAGGAAATGGTTTCTCTCCATCTACCCAATCAAATCCTTCAATCATCTTAAACACCTCAATTAGATCACCTCTTAATCTTCTATACTCAAGCAAATAGAAGTTTAGTCTAGGCAACCTGTCCTCATAATTTACCCCTTTTAGCCCTGGCATCATTCTGGTGAATCCGTGCTGCACCCACTCCAAGTTCAACATGTCCTTCCTGAGGTGCAGTGCCGATTTATCAGAACTGAATGTAGTACTCCAGATGTGGTCTAACCACAGCTTGCTAGAACTGTAGCATAACTTACACCCCTTTGTATTCCAGGCTTCTTGAGATACAGGCCAACATTCCATTAGCCTTTTTAATTATTTGTACCAGTCTGTCAGCTTTTAGCCATTTTTGTACATGGATCCCTAAATCTCGCTGCTCCTCCACAGTTCCTAGCACCTTATCATTTAGAAAATAATCGATCTTTTTTAGGTCCAAAGTGGATGATCTCACATGTCCCCACATTGAACTTCATCTGCCACAGTGTTGCCCACTCACTTAATCTATGAATGCAACTTTCTGCTCCTGCCTACACTACTTACTGTGCCATCTAACTTAGTAAAACAGTATAACAGTAGCCCAAAAATGGACCCAAAAGCACCCGAGAAGCCTAAAGCGACATAATGGAGGTGAGGATCCTTTTAAATATCGTTCCTGAAGGCTGCTTTGCTGACTAGGTTGAGCTGAGAAGCTTTGACTGCGCACAACATCATGATAGCCGGGAGTCCCGCCCTGCTAGAACTTTGGACCCAGTGATGGTCATTTTAACCTAACACACCCACTGGGAAACTTACGGGATCGGGTGGAACACTGGTTTTACACCCCGCCCAATATTACTCTTCATTGACTTCAATGGAGAGTCAAATTAGGCATGTTGTAAACCAGCATTGCACCCGATTGTGTCAGTTTCCCCTTGGGCAGGTTAGGTTAAAACTGCCCCCATTGATTTTATAGTGCCAGAATTGCAGCAGCGTTTCCTACAATAACATAAGCTTTACCAATATCTAGATAAGTTGTGGATTCCTGATTTATAATTATTGTCGGAGTCTCTAGGGTATGTTCGAACTGAAGCTTTCCAATGGTTTCATGGAAATTTAAAGAACTCTGGTTTAGCAAGCATAAATGAATTCTGTGCTGACATGCTTCTTCCATCTCTGAAAATGTTGAGGGTTATGCTGAGAGGAAAAAAAAGATGTGTTTGTTCTCTTTGGATAAGAGGAATCTTTGAAAGGAAGTTTTCAGGATTATGAAAGGAATTGGCAAAGTTAATCCAGGTAAACTGTTTTCTATGTTGAAGGGGCACAAGTTAATAATTAGGAAGTTGAGAATAAAAAGAGAAATCGGTCAGAATGTTTTTTTCATATAAAGTTTAATAGATTTGTAGAACAGGATGGACCATTAAAGTACACAGTATGAACAGGTTCAAGCATCAACCAGTGTGGACATTTGTAAATCTATGCACTCCAAGTGTAATTTGAATTTACATTGCATTTTGTTTTAAGTTGACCCCAAGTGCTTAACGGATCGAATTTTGTTGTGATCATCTATTCAAAAATGTTTCCCTCCTCCAATCTGCATCTATAGTGTCCATGGGTTGGTTCATTTTACATTCATGAAGTTAACCTAAAATTGACAGAATGACCGTCAGGAAAGTAAAGTTATAGTTTAAAAGTTAGATCCTGCAGAGCATACATTGAATCAATGGGACACAATTCTATGGTACATGTGCTCTAATATAATGGCCCTGAATTTCTGATCGGAGGTTTCCTGCGGGCGGATGCTTCCGATCGGAAAAAAATCTACGAATCGACCTGCTGGTTCCATAGATCCTGAGCTTTCCACTCCTGGGCCTCTCCTGTTGGAAATGCACAGAGGCCCAGGTATCCCAGGGGCGCAGGCGGTTCGCAAGCATCCCTGGGATCACTGGGCCAGGTGAACCAATCAAAGGGAATCCCCCTTCATACTTTTGACAGTTCTCTACGCACAGAACTGTCAAAAGTATGAATGGGGATCACATTTAAAAACACACTATAACATTAAAAAAAAATTTTTATCACATAATTAAAATTAATTAAAATTCCATTTAAATAAACTTACCTTTTTGAAGAGTACTTTTAATTTATAAATCAGTTATCAAATTTAATTTTTCTACTTTTCAACATTCTTATGCTGGTAAAAGCAGACGTAAGAATTCTATGGCCTTTCAGCGGGCGGTAGTCTGCAAAAAGCGCAGGCACTTTTCTCGGGCATGCGGATGATTCTTGACAGATCGCATGCCTGAAACCGGCACTTGCGAGGCCCGAACGGGTGCGTACAGACCTCGTACGCACCCGTGGGGGTCAGAAAATCCGGCTCATCAACAACACATGCTTCAAAGTAAAAAATATATAGATATATTTCTTTACCCAAAGAGTGGTGAGAATATGGAACTTGCTACCACAGGGAGTGGTCGAAGCGAAAAGTATAGATGCATTTAAGGGGAGGCTAGACAAGCATATGAGGGAGAAGGGAACAGAGGGTTATGCTGATAGATTTGCATGAGGAAAGACAGGAGGAGGCTCGAGAGGAGCATAAACACTGGCATGGGCTGGTTGGGCCGAATGGCCTGTTTCTCTGCCATACATCCTACGTAATCCTATGTAATATTTGTGTATTTATTTTTCAGAAATGTAGTGATATGCTTGTCGGGTTTTAGATGACCAAGTTGCAAATATGCATATTTATTATTTCCTTTCTGAATACCAAGGCAGAGAGCTCAAGATTTACTCAGAATGTGGATTTGCCTCAGTGAGCAGGAACAAATGTCTACCTCTTATAGCTTCACAGAAGCTCAGCCATGAATGCTAAAATGTTGGCTGGAATTCCTGCTACACATTTTAAAGGGACAGTGTTCCCTTTGTCACAGTTTATGCCACAGACACATTTTGGAGGTGCAAGACCTAGTGTATGTTGGATTGTACTTAAATATAACTTCTACACTTGATCAACTGTTTTGATCAAGTTGTCAGATATTTGCCAACAATTGTTAACTGAACTGCTTAGTCACCTTTTGATAACTCTTGAATATCAATTCAAGCTAACAGTAAAAAATGAGATCCTACTAAAAAGAAAAATGAGTCAAAGTAGCAAAACCCTCTTGTTTTGCTTTTTTGTTAGAACAATATAATTGTCTATTTTTCCCTCATTCCTTCATCAGGCTTTGTCAATCTCCTTAATTAGAACACAGCAATGGAAATGTTATTTTTTGTCAGTAATCGGTTTATTGTCACTTGATAAATGTACAGTGATACATTATTATTACTGCTTCAGTATGTGTCATCCTTCGACACAAACAACAAAACTGAATCGTATTGCCTCCGTGAACTTTGCCATGTAGAATTCAAATGAACTACTTCACTGATGTGGTTGATGTCATCTGAGCTCAGAGATGAGATTGCTACTGTGTAATCACTCCTAGGTATCAAGGTTTATGAAAGGGGAAGCATGTCAGTCAGGTTTAATTTATTTTCTAAGGGATCTGAGGGCATCCATCCCATTCCTAAAAATATTGCCCTTCGACACTTTGGGTGAAAAATTCATCCCCTTAGCGCCTCCCATTAGCATTGGCTGATGGTGCTAATGGGGTGCTAGAATGGTATCGCCGGGGCAAGGTGAATCCAGTGCTGCACACCAAATCCCTCTAAAGAACATGTAGCGCCGCCAGAAAAATGTATCGCCGGGAATGTCAACACCAGGTGGATCATGGTGTCAGTGAATGTGCAAAGCTCACTGATGGCCTGATCTGCGAAATTGATTCTTGGCACTTACCTTAGTGCCTGGATAAACACCGACAGGGAGAGCTGGTGTGAAGCACCACAAAGCCAGCCCCAGGGACGTTATTTAAAGGGTTCATCAGTAATCACTCACAGCTGTCAGGTTAATGCAATTTCAGTCGTTTCTGGTCAGTTTCACACACTGCAACAGTTTCATTCAGTGATTTCAAGGTTCTTTTGTATCAGGAGTCTTGTGGCAACTAAAAGTAGCTACATTTATTCTTCAAACAATCAAACTGCTACACTTGGTAACATTAATGGGGGCTGTACTGGCAGTCAACCTCGCCCTCCAGGATCTATGGTGGAGGGAGCATAGGCAGCGAGAAATACGGGAACATGTGAGCAGAGGGATGAGGAGGGACATCAGGGCTCTCACCAGGAGACTTTACCCTCTGAGTGTACTCCAAGAGCACTTCTCCTACCTTCAATTAAGCAAGGAGCAATTTATTAGATGGCTCCGCCTCACCAAGGAGGTGGTCACAGAACTCTGCCACTTCCTCCAAACAGACCTCCAGCTTCACAACAGGATAACTTAAAGCCCAGATCCCCTTTGCTCACCACATCCCCATTATTCAATCCATCTCACAGGCTATATCACAAGGCATAACTGAAATGACAGACACCACATAAGTGAATTAATTAATTTATCAAAAATCAGTGAACACATTTTTACATCAACAATAGTAACTATTCACCCTTGTGCAATCCTTAGTGCCTGTCGTTACTGTGCCTTTGCCTACTCTAGTGCTCCTATGAAGTATTGGCCATGTGGCTGCAGCAGGGCTGGTGGAAGGCTGCTGAATGTCCGTGCGGGAGACTTCAGATGGCCTTGCAGGGTGCCCTCAACCAGCTCTGGACCTGCAAGGCCCGGCTGTAGACTGCAGCACCTCAGCATGGGCAGCAGCAGTCTGGGCTGGCTGGATGACAGGTAGCGACAAGGACAATGGCAGAGTGTCAATGGTGAGAGCAGGAATGCTGTCATCCTGAGAGAAGACAGCAGCTTCCTGCTTGACTAACCCATTGCCACTCCCCCGGAGCAGCACCTCAGCATCCCCAGCAATCTGTTGGAACACAGATTGCTGGCCTGCTGCAACACCATGAAATCCCCAGTCGACGATGGTAGATCCAGCCACAATGGCAGCAGTCAGAGCTAGCATGGTATCAAGCTGAGGCTGCATGAGAGCAGTCTGAGGTTGGATACCACCAAGCATAGACTGCATTATAGCACTAAGATGTTGCATCGCTTCAGCCTGTGCTGCAATGGAAGCTGCCAGGTCGCCTATCACACACAGCATCAGGCCTGGGTCACCACGGTCTCTCTGGGAGTCTACCATCCTTTGCTGACTGGAAATGATGGGCTCCATGGTATGCGCAGAACCTTGTGCAATGTTGGAGACAGACTCCTCCACACCCCTTACCATTGCAGAGAGGCTGTCGGGCACCTTTGCCATTGCACCTATCATCTCCATGTACATGCCCATCACCCGGCTTCTAGACGCCTCCCCATCGAGGTCCTCATCCGAGTCCTGTGTAGAAGAACTCGCACGCGAACTCGCCCTCCGGGGAAATGGCTCCCGAGCTACCCATTCCCCTGGGCCTTGCAGCAGCCTGCTTGTCCCCGATGCCTCACCCTGTGCAGATCCCGTGACTATACTAGCCTCTAAAGAACATGTAGTGCCAATATCTGAGCTGGTGCTTGCGGGTGAAACATGCAGTGACGCGGTGTGTTCTTTGTCCTCCTCTTCTCCCGCCTCGCTCTCTACGGTGCCCTCAGGGACAGGTTGGTCAGGTGCTTGCTCATTATCTGAAAGCATGAAGGCACAAGAGTCGGGTTAAGATGAGTGGAGGGGGCAGGAAGGGAGAAATGCATGCATACAGCATGATTAGCTGGAAAGTGCAAAAAATGCTTGTGTGGTGAAGGGGAAGTGGGATGTGAGAAGAAGGAGTTGGGATGAACATACCATTGTTGTCCCCAAGGGGATCAATGTCGCCGGCGGCCCCGGCACCCACCAACTGGTGCCCAATAATCTGCAGAACTCTATTCTCCAGCACAGACAGTGGTTGGGTGTCAGCTTGTCCCCCACCTGTGCGCTTCTGCTCCCTCCTGTTGTGCGCCACCTTGGCCTGCAAGAGAAAGAAAAGTGTATGAGTGAGTGTGGAGCAATGTGCTTGGGTGATGTGCCTGCCATAGTTGAATAGCTGTCATTGTGTGCAAGTTGTGAGATGTGGGTGTGAGTGTTGGTAGGTAGAGATTGTTGGTGGGTGAGTGCTGGGGGTGTGGTGCTTTGGGCAGTGTCTTAAAATTGTTCCAGCTCCCAGAGCAGCTGCAGCATCAGATAGGTGTCAGGCGCACCGCTGATGGGCAAAGCAGGGAGCAACGCTAATTTTTATCCGCAAACACGGACATAATGTCATTAACCTCAAAACATTGACTGCCCACGTGGAACATAGAAGGTTGCCATATATGCTAGCACAGTCCTTCCTATGCACCTATTACTACTACAGCGGGACAAAATCTCATTTCAAATTGTTGGTTGGTCAGTTGCATTCTGAAGTTCACTAAAGTGCAACAAGCAAGCAGTTGCTTTGGACAGTATACCTTGTACTGTAGGAACGGAGGTTCCTATCGAAAAGACTGAGTTCGACTCAGGCAATGAAAACAATGAACTTTAATGGAACAAAACAGGTTTTAACAAGAAATTGCTGGAATATATCGAATACAGGTCTGCTCTCCTTGAAGGCGCCACGAGGACTGATCCTCTGGTCTGAAAGCTGACATCATGACGTCATCACGTTCTTCCCGCCATTGGGGAATCACGTGACTAATGGCATGACGTCATCACGTTGAAACCGCGCTGTAAAGGTAACTAGACATTGTACAGTCAAACAGTGTAATTAAAGGTACAGACACAGACAGTAACTACATTGCTGTTAAAGGAATTATGTACAACCGCTCTGAGTCCTTTGGTGGCTCTGCCACATGCGCCCCCCCAGAATTGTCTTTAACAGAAAAAGTGAGACGAGGGGGAGGTCTGACAAGTCTGCCTGATCGACTTCGATAGCCTGGCAGAGGAAGTTGATGACCGGTGGTCGAGCTGGCAGGCGATTGTGGTTGAGCAGGCGCGGCGTGCATGGTCGAGTTGGCTGGTGGCTTTGGTTGATCTGGCGCGGCGTCTGCGGGTGGTCGGCAACGTTTTGGCGGTTGAGCGACGACGACTGGGTGGTCCAGGTCCAGGTGAGCCGGCTTCAATCGGTCCACCGAAATGTGATCCGGCTTTCCTCCGATGTCGACCGAAAAGAATTTGTCTCCTGGTTCGATGACGCGGAAAGGACCGGTGTAAGGGGGCTTGAGCGGATCCCCGTGAGTGTCGTGGCGGATGAATACATACTCAGCATTCTTCAGTTCCGCTGGCACGTGGAAGTTCTGTAAGCCGTGATTTGATGTAAGCACCGGAGCGAAGCATCTGGCCACTTCCTGGTGGCTAACGAGTTGCTGGGAGGCGGACCATGGCTCTGTGGGAGAAGGGAAGAAATCCCCATGTACTCGGAGAGGCTGGCCGTAGACGAGTTCAGCTGAGGACGATTGCAGGTCTTCTTTGGGCACCGTACGAAGACCCAAAAGGACCCATGGAAGTCTGTCCACCCATCCTGCAACTTGAAGACTGGCCCGAAGGGCGGCTTTAAGCGACCTGTGGAATCGCTCGCAAAGGCCGTTCGCCTGTGGATGCTAGGCGGTGGTGCAACGAAGTTTGTTGCCGAGCCCCTGAGCTACAGCGTTCCAAAGCTCAGAGGAAAATTGTGGCCCACAGTCAGAAGAGATGTCCGCCGGTACCCCGAAACGGGCAACCCAACAGGAGATGAAAGCTCTAGCGACGTCTGCCGAAGTGGTGGAAACCAAAGGAATTGCCTCTGGCCACCTAGTGGTGTGGTCCACCATGGTGAGGAGATGAGTATATCCCTGAGAAGGCGGAAGCAGCCCCACAAGTTCCACATGCACGTGGTCGAAATGACGCTCCAGAACAGCGAACGTAGCCACTGGAGCTTTAACATGATGCTGGACTTTGGCCTCCTGGCAGATTACGCAGGCATTAGCCCAGTCACGGACATCGAGGTGCATACCTTTCCAGATGAACTTCGCCGACATAAGCCATTGTGAGGCCTTCATCCCAGGGTGCGACAACCCGTGTATGGCATCAAACACCTTCCGGCGCCATGCGACTGGCACGATAGGTCGGGGAACGCCCATGGAGACGTCGCAAAGGAGCGTGGCGCCTGTGGCCTGGAAAGTGATGTCGGTCGCTTGGAAACTAGAGGGTGTAGTGTATGTACCTTTAAGCGGAGAACTACTTTTACAGCTCCTGTATACTGTAGTACCGGCAGTGGCCACACCTGTATATAAACCCTGTGTAGGGATCTGTGCTGTTAGTTTTTAGACTACCCTCATCCAGTAAACACCTGTTGATTGTTAATCTGCAGTCTCCGTCTATTTATTGAAGAACACCATACCTTAAGGTTCACGGATTTAACAGTGGCGATGAGGTCGATTTGAACCTACCTGCAACTCTGCATTTCCTCCCAGGGATTTGCTCCTGGAGGAGAGTGGAAGAAAGTCGAGGCCAGAAGCACGGGCGTCGACCACGAGCAACCGCCCAGTCATCCGGCAGAGAGTGAGCATCGCAGGGGAGGCTGTTGAGAGCTGGGCTTGGTTCTCCAGCCACGACGATCTAGCAACAGGCTGGCAACAGGTACAGCGCAGACCCTTCCCGGACAGCGGCGGCTGGAGCCGACCGACGGCACAGAAAAGGCCGAGCAGCGTCGACGGGGTAAGAGAGAGGGTAAAGCGCACAGGGCGCAGCCGGGGGTTGAAGATGGAGCGGCTTCGATGGAAAACAAAAAGAGAGAGAGGGTAAAGCACAGCCGGGGTTCAGGACCGAGCAGCGGCAACGAGAGAGGAGCACAGGAGAACGCGCAGAGCGCAGCCAGGGCTCAAGGGCTGAGCAGCCTCCGCGGGGGAAGAAAGGAAGCGCGGGAGACGCCATTTGAGCCGCGGAGAAGAAGGGAGAGCGCGGGAGACGCCATTTTTGAAGCCACAGCGGAGAAGAAGGACGCGCGCGGGAAGAACGGGACGCGCGGGAGACGCCATTTTAGCCAGTCTAACCACACCCAGGGATGCCGAAGAGTGGCAGTGTCACAGCGTTCGACAATTAAGTCGAAGATTGGGCGACATATGTGGAACGCATTGAGGTGTACTGCAAGGCGAATGAAGTGCCAGATGCCAGGAAAGCACTGGTTTTGTTGAATTCCATGGGTGCAAAAAGGTATGGCTTACTGCGAAACCTAGTAACCCCAGAGAAGCCAGTGGATAAGGATTTCGAAAGCATAGTGGAAATCCTACAGGATGACTTAAACCCCACACCGCTGCTGATAGCAGAAAGATTTAAGTTTCACAAAAGGAACCAGCATAAAGACGAAAGTAATGCTGAGTATTTAACGGAACTGCGCAAGCTATCGAAACACTGCCAGTTTGGAATGGGACTAGCAGGTACGTTAAGGGACAAGTTTGTGTGTGGGCTTCAAAGTGAAGGAACCCAGAAACGGCTTCTATCAGAAAAGGATCTTACGCTGGACAAGGCTTTCAGCATGGCAGTATCACATGAAGCAGCCGCATGGGGTGCTGCAGAGATACAACAGAGACCGCAAGAATATGGCACCAATGAAATGTCATATGGAGCAGGGAAGTGTTATCGCTGCGGCAGAACAACACACGACCAGAAGGATTGTTGGTTCAAGGACCAAGTGTGCAGACAGTGTGGAAAAGCAGGACACATAGCAAGAGTCTGCAGGTCGGGGAAGAAAACCAGCAGCAAGAAATCTCCACAGGAGAAGTACAAAAAGGTACATAAGGTGACGGAGAGTAGTTCAGACGAACAGAAAAGTGATACAGACTCCAGAAGCAAGGAGCTGGGTTGTCCGAAACTACATAATGTAATCAAAATGGAGGATCACCAAACTATCTCGGTCACGCACAAGATAGACGGAGTTCAAGTGAAAATGGAATTGGACACAGGATCAGCCCTAACAGTCATAAACTGAAGGGACTACAAGCGGCTATTCTCACATATACCCTTGAGAGATACAGAGATTGTCTTGAAGACGTACACGGGGCAAAAAGTCTACCCCAAAGGAAAAATAAGGGTGAACGTGATATACAACGGCCAGGAAACACCAAAAATGGACCTTTATGTATTGCCAGATGGAGGACCACCACTACTAGGACGTGAATGGATCCGGAAGATACAGTTAGATTGGCATTCCATACAGGCACTGACGGTAGAGGCCAAAAGGATGACGACATCACGCCTGGACGACTGTCAAAAATGCTAACTGACGCACAAGAAGTGTTCCAGGAGGGACACGGAACACTAAAAGGCATAACAGCGATGATTAAAATAGAGGAAAATGCAAGCCCAAAGTTTTTTAAGGCCAGACCGGTGCCTTATGCGATCTGCCCAGCCGTCGAAGCAGAGCTGGAAGGTTTGGAACATTCAGGAGTACTGTCCAAAGTGGACTGGAGCGAGTGGGCTACATCCATCGTTCCTGTAATGAAGAGGTCGTTGAGTAATACGCCTGGGGAACCCAAGAAGGTTCGCATCTGTGGGGACTTTAAGGTGACAGTGAACCCAATCCTTCACACGGTACAATATCCGCTTCTGCGGATTGAAGATATTTTCGCCTCGCTATCTGGAGGAAAACGCTTCACTAAGATTGACCTGGCCCAGGCGTACCTGCAAATGGAGGTAGAAGAAGCCTCGAAACAATACCTCACGATCAACACTCACAAAGGTCTCTACCAATACAACCGGCTGGTGTTCGGGGTAGCATCAGCTCCGGCTATTTGGCAAAGGGCAATGGATCAAGCCCTGCAAGGGATTCCAGGGACCCAGTGTTATTTGGACGACATCCTGGTCACGGGCGAAAATGACAGTGATCACCTCGCCAACCTGGAGCAGGTGCTCACTAGATTGAAGGAATATGGACTACGATCTAATCGCCACAAATGCGAGTTTTTCCAGAAGCAGATCTTGTATTTTGGCCGCGTTATTGATGAAGAGGGGTTACATAAGTCCCCTGAAAAGATTAAGGCAGTAGTCAAGGCTCCAGCACCGGAAAATGTGTCACAACTGAGGTCGTTCCTTGGGCTGGTGAACTACTACCATAAATTCTTACCAAATTTGTCTACAGTATTACACCCACTGAACACGCTACTGCAAACGGGGGTACCATGGAAGTGGAATGACGAATGTAAACGAGCTTTCCAGAAGTGCAAAGAATTGATCACATCAAAAGAGATGTTGGCTCATTTCAACCCAGCACTACCAATTCGGTTGGCATGTGATGCATCACCCTATGGTATTGGAGCGGTGCTGTCGCACAAATTCCCAGACGGGTTGGAGAGGCCAGTAGCCTTTGCGTCTCGGTCACTAACCTCAGCCGAGCGCAACTATGCCCAGATTGACAGGGAGGCCCTCAGCCTAGTATGGGGAGTGAAAAAGTTCAACCACTATCTGCACGGGCAGAAGTTCACCTTGCTGACTGACCACCAACCACTTGTCTCCATCTTTAATCCAAAGAAGGGCGTTCCGGTGATGACTGCGCAACGGCTACAAAGATGGTCCCTTTTTCTAGGGGCGAACCAATATGAAATAGAGTATAAGGGCCCGAAACAGCATGGAAGCGCTGATGGGCTATCACGCCTGCCACTGCCTACTGCGGAGGAAGTACCAGCAGTGGACCCTGTCAAAATATTTTATTCCACCATAATTGAACGCTTGCCAGTAACTAACACGGATATAGAGAAGGAGACCCGAAATGATCCGGCACTGTCTCGGGTATATGATTTGACGGTGAAGGGATGGCCAACACATGGCGACTCACTGTTGCCAGCATTCTCATCCAGAAGAGAATAGCTGTCAGTATGCCAGGGGACCTTGATGTGTGGATCCCGAGTGGTAATTCCACCCAAGTTAAGGGAGAGCGTGCTCAATGAGCTTCACGAAGCCCATCTGGGAAGGGTGATAATGAAAATCCTTGCTAAGGCTTATGTGTGGTGGCCGGGGATCGATCAACAAATCGAGGACCTAACAAAGAGCTGCTCAAGATGCCAGAAGGTCCAAAATGCACCACCACATGCCCCTTTACACCCATGGGAGTGGCCCTCCTCTCCATGGCAACGGGTGCATATTGATTTTGCTGGTCCATTCATGGACTCAATGTTCTTAATAGCAGTGGATGTGCACTCGAAATGGCCTGAGCTGATCAAAATGTCCTCCACCACTACGGAGAAAACGATTGCAGTCCTACGGACCATATTTGCCAGGAACGGCTTGCCAGAGCAGATTTGCTCTGATAACGGACCACAGTTTGTGTCCGAAGAGTTTCGGAAATTTATGAGAAGGAATGGGGTAAGGCATTACACATCCGCCCCGTATCATCCAGCCACAAATGGATTGGATGAGAGGTTCGTACAAACCTTTAAAAAGGCAGTAAGGGCCATGTGCGATGACGACATTCCACTGCAGCATAAGGTGGACAATTTCCTGTTAGCCTACAGAAATGCGACACATGCAGTTACCAACCAGACCCCAGCCATGATGTTCTTTAACCGAAGGTTGAGATCTCGTCTGGATTTGCTCAGACCAAATGTGCGAAGAATTGTTGAGAATAAGCAATTCCAGCACATCAATGAGAAGCTGACAAGGAGCTTCAATATAGGACAACCAGTCTTGGCCCGCGACTACCGAACAGAGAAATGGCAACCCGGAATGATATGCACACGGCAGGGGCCACTAATGTACACAGTGGATGTTGGGGAGAACATTGTGAGACGCCATGTCGACCAGATCCTAGCGTCACAGGAACGAGTCAACCCCATGTCTCGCGTACCTGGTGATGAACCCGACATACCGGTAGCATCTACCCCAGAAACAGTAGCATCGGAAGCTGATGAACTAACCGATGACAGGGGGCCAGAATCGCCTCCACACCAAGAGCAAGACACTCAGGAAAGGCGCTATCCAGAAAGGATCAGGAAACCGCCCCAAATACTGAATTTATAAATGGACTATTTCAGATAATGTGTTTTTTAATACGTGTTAACTGTTAAATGAATGTTATGGTACTGTTAATCTAAAAGGGGAGGAATTGTAGTGTATGTACCTTTAAGAGGAGAACTACTTTTACAGCTCCTGTATGCTGTAGTACCGGCAGTGACCACACCCTGTGTAGGGATCTGTACTGTTAGTTTTTAGACTACCCTCATCCAGTAAACACCTGTTGATTGTTAATATGCAGTCTCCGTCTATTTATTTATTATTCAGTGTCCGAGGCCTGATCTGCAGCCATGAGGGCGTTGTCGATCCCTAGGTGAACTGCGTGGACCATCGCATGGGAGAGGCAATCCGCCACCAGGTTGTCCTTACCAGACACATGTTGAATGTCCATGGTAAATTCGGAAATAAACGTCAAGTGACGTTGTTGACGAGCGGACCACGGTTCGGCGGTCTTGGCCATGGCGAACGTTAGAGGTTTGTGGTCGACAAAAGCCATGAAGGGACGTCCTTCCAATAAGAACCGGAAATGGTGAATGGCTAGGAAAAGGGCCAGTAGCTCCCGATTGAAGGCGCTGTATTTTTTTTCATTTTCCGTAGTTGACTGCTGAAAAATACCAATGATTGCCACGTGCCGTTGGCCCACTGCTCTTGCACTGCGCCGATGGTGTAGTCTGACGCGTCCGTGGTAAGGGCGATGGTGGCATCTGGAAGTGGGTGTGCCAGAATGGTTACGTTGGCCAAAGCGCTCTTGGCGTTGACGAGCGCCTGGTCCATCTCGGCTGTCCAGCTGATTGGATCCTTACCGGACTTGCCTTTAAGGGCCCCATACAAGGGTTGCATAAGCTGAGCTGCCTTAGGGACAAATGGTGATAGAAGTTGACCATCCCCAGGACCTTGATGGTTGGCAGGCACGGGAAAGAGGTAACGGCTTCCACCTTCATCATTAAGGGGACGGCGCCATCCGATGTTATGTGATGTCCCAAGAAATCGATCTGCTGCAGGCCGAACTGGCACTTGGCCGGGTTGATGATGCTGGCTGAGGTGCGTAAAGATGGTATGCAAATGGGAGATGTGCTCTTCCTTGCTAGCACTGGCGATAAGAATGTCGTCAAGGTAGACGAAGATGAAGCGTAGGTCTCGGAGCACGGGGTCCATTAAGCGCTGGAACGCATGTGCCGCATTCTTCAAGCCAAACGGCATCCGCAGGAACTCAAAGAGGCCGAAAGGGGTGATGACTGTGGTTTTCGGGATGTCTTGCGGGTGCACGGGAACCTGGTGATACCCCCGGACGAGGTCGACTTTAGAAAAGATAGAATTTCCCGCCAAATGGGCCGAGAAATCCTGAATATGCGGAATCGGGTACCGATCAGGAGTGGTGGCGTCGTTCAGGCGTCGGTAGTCACCGCATGGCCACCAGCCGCCGCCCAGTTTCAGAACAATGTGGAGAGGCGAAGACCAGGGACTATTGGATTGGCGAATGATCCCAAGCCACTCCATCGTGTCGAACTCCGCTTTCGCAGCCGCAAGCTTGCCGGGTTCGAGCCTTCTAGCCCGCGCATAAACCGGGGAGCCAGTCGTGGTGATATGATGTTCAACACCATGCTTCGTGGCCAAGGAGGAGAAAGTGGGCCTTGTCAGCTCCGGAAACTCTCCGAGGAGCCGAGTGAAGTCATCCGGAGGAGGGAAGGCGCAGGCAATAGAGCGTGCCACGGTGGTACCGTGGTAGCATGGAATCGAGTGGATGGTGGCCGCGTTGATCAACCGGCAGTGCCGGACATCGATGAGGAGGCTGTTGGCACACAGAAAATCCGCCCCTAGGATGGCCTGTGAGACTATGGCCGTGACAAAGTCCCAACAGAAGCGCTGACCGCCGAAACAGACTTGGACCCGCCGCTTTCGAAAAGTTCGAATTGCTGCACCATTAGCCGCTATGAGGGAAAAACCGTGGTTCCCAGCCTGCATATCGAGCTTCGATGCAGGTAGCATGCTACACTGCGCCCCAGTGTCACAAAGGAAATGTCGACTCGATAGGGAATCAATGATATAAAGAAGTTTCCCCGCAGATCCAACGGCCATCGCAACCGCGGAGCGCCCGTTAGACCCGGTCCTCGTTCGCCAGGAACGCTGCAGGAGCTTTGTTGTTTTTTTTTGGGTGAAAACGTGCAGGGGGAGCGGCAGCATCATGCTTTCGCACCAAAACGGGCATGGTAGGAGCACCAGCCTGCTGCAGGAGGAGCTGGAGCCGCGTCTGTGGGGGATGGGTGCCTCGTGGCCGTGCAGCAGTGCTGGTTTACCGTGAAAATCTTCTCGGCTTCGGCAGCAAGCTCGGCGCAGTCTGTAATGTCGGATCTGGCTAGGGCAGCCTGTACCTGCTCCGGCATTTGGTAGAGGAAAAGCTCCCGGAAGAGGAAGCATTCCGGTGCGGCACCCAAGAGCGTGAGCATTTGGCTCATGAACTCGGACAATTTGGAGTCCCTGATGCCAGGCATCATGATGAGCCGGCGAGCGCGCTCTGACTTTGAGAGCCCGAAGACCTGAAGTAACCACGCCTTAATCGTAACATACTTGCTGTCAGTAGGAGGACTACTGAGGAGGCTGATGATCCGTGAGGCAGTTGCGCTGTCGAGGGCGGAGACCACGTAATAATAACGGGTCTGATCCGCGATGATGTTCCTGATGGCGATTTGGGCTTCAGCCTGGATAAACCAGGCGTCTGGTTGTTGCTCCCAGAACTGTGGCAGTTTCAGAGTCACGGCGTTCGTGTCCATGATGAATCTTCCACGAAAATTGTTCATAGAAGTCGGGGTCACCAATGTAGAAACGGAGGTTCCTATCGAAAAGACTGAGTTCAACTCAGGCAATCAAAACAATGAACTTTAATGGAACAAAACAGGTTTTAACTAGAAACTGCTGGAATATATCGAATACAGGTCTGCTCTCCTTGAAGGCTCCACAAGGACTGATCCTCTGGTCTGAAAGCTGACGTCATGACGTCATCACGTTCTTCCCGCCATTGGGGAATCACGTGACTAACGGCATGACGTCATCACGTTGAAACCACGCTGTAAAGGTAACTAGACATTGTACAGTCAAACAGTGTAATTAAAGGTACAGACACAGACAGTAACTACATTGCTGTTAAAGGAATTATGTACAACCGCTCTGAGTCCTTTGGTGGCTCCGCCACAGTACAAAGGAATCCCAGTTTGGTCCAGCATCCTTCAGAATGACATTGAAAACACGCACCATGAGATGATAAAGGCATGCAGTTCAAACTAGTGAATACAATACAGAATTCCATCAATTGAAGTACACTGTATTTTAAATATTTCTTTTAGTTGCTCAGCTGGAGTCTCAGAGCAGTATTTTTAGATTTAAGGCTGACATTTTTAGTCTAACTTTTGGTGCTTTTTCTTCTGGTGAGGAGCTTCACCCACCAGCATCAGAAATTCGGGTACATGCATCATGCATCGGTACGTGATTTTCTGACCGTGTTATAGCAGTTATTTGTAGCCAGTGTCTGAATTCCCAAAATGCATTGCCAGTGGATGAGGCTTCCCACTGGAATGAGAAAACTACCCCGGGAAGTCTTCCTACCCATTGAAAAATTGTATACAATTGTGAGAATAATATTTGCTGTGTGAAGTAACACTTGCACTACAGTTGTAATTCATTACTATTTTTTTTATTCGTTCACGGGATGTGGGCATCGCTGGCAAGGCCAGCATTTATTGCCTAGCCCTAACTTCCCTTGAGAAGGTGGTGGTGCACCACCTTCTTGAACCGCTGCAGTCCATGTGGTGAAGGTACTCCCACAGTGCTGTTAGGGAGGGAGTTCCAGGATTTTGACCCAGCGACGATGAAGGAATGGCGATATACTTCTAAGTTAGGATGGTGTGTGACTTGAAGGGGAACTTGGAGGTGGTGGTGTTCCCATGCACCTGCTGCCCTTGTCCTTCTAGGTGGAAGAGGTCGCGGGTTTGGGAGGTGCTTCCGAAGAAGCCTTGGCGAGTTGCTGCAGTGCATCTTGTAGATGGTATACACTGCAGCCACGGTACCCCAGTGGTGGAGGGAGTGAATGTTTAAGGTGGTTGATGGGGTGCCAATCAAGCGGGCTGCTTTGCCCTGGATGGTGTCGAGCTTTTTGAGTGTTGTTGGAGCTGCACTCATCCAGGCAAGTGGTGAGTATTCCATCATACTCTTTGATATACCTATCAATTCGTCCAATGAAAAGCGACGAGTTAAGAAAGTAACTATAGGTTTTTATTGACTAAATAACAGAGCCCACCCTCGTGGGTGATCGGATCCAAGAAGGAGGAATACCAGCCAGTCGACCACCTTTATACCCGGGCAGGTAGGTGGAGCCATGGGCGGAGTCGGCAGTGGTCAGCCCAGGTATAGCAGCGTGACAAGAGGCGACCTCGTACAGTGATACAACAATGTGAACAGTGATAACTATAGGGAAACGATCTAACAGTGATAACTATAGTGTAACGATAGTAAACGGTAAAAGTGGTTTACCACACTCTTTACATATGCCTTGTAGATGGTGGAAAGCCTTTGGGGAGTCAGGAGGTGAGACACTCGCCGCAGAATAACTAGCCTCTAACCTGCTCTTTTTGCCACAGTATTTATGTGGCTGGTCCAGTTAAGTTTCTGGTCAATGGTAACCCCCTTGATGTTGATGGTGGGGGATTCAGTGATGGTAATGCCGTTGAATGTCAACAGGCGGTGGTTAGACTCTCGCTTCTTGGAGATAGTCATTGCCTGGCATTTGTGTGGCGCGAATGTTACCTGCCACTTATCAGCCCAAGCCTGAATGTCATTAAGGTCTTGTTGCATGCGGGCATGGACTGCTTCATTATCTGTGGAGTTGTGAATGGCACTGAACACTTGTTCCAATTTAAAACTATAGAGCTAAAAATCAATTAGGCAGAAAACGGGCGCGGGAATCACAATGATCGGGGATCGGCCCACACCCGTTGAAAATAATGCAGGCAGCACGTGACCTTTGTACTGCCTACTAATTACCGTGATTGCTGCACTCAGCCCAGCTGTATTTAAAGCTAGTCTCCACATCTTAAATGCAGTCTGCACCTCTAAAAGGCGAGGTGCATTCTCCATTAAGCAGCTGCTGGAACGGCCTGTGAAGGCAACTCGAGTGAATAATGACTCAACAGGGCAGAGAAAGGGCACCAAGTTTCTCAGACACAGTATTAGAGGCTTTAATGCAGGGGGTAGATAGGAGGAGACATGTCCTCTAACTGCAGGGGGCCAGGAGCCCTTGAAACTCACAAGTGAGAAGGCAGTGAGAGCAGATAGATGAAACGGTCACTGCCAGCAGTTTTGCCCTGAGGACCTGGATCCAGCACCAAAAGAAGATCAATGACCTCGCATGACTGGTCAAGGTCAGTGAATGCATCTTTAAAGCCGTCGCCCACCAATTGTACAACTAGCCTGTAGGGGTTGCAAAATTTGCCCTATTTCCCTGAAGATTAAAAATATTGGTCCACATCGTGGACGATGAATTGGGTGATGTGACTGGTCTGCAGTGTTTTAAAATGTGCCTAGAACCGCAAAAGACTGTTCTGAGATGGAAAGAACGTGGACAACATGGGAGTCGAGGAATTCTGTGGAAAATATTCACACACCTTGAGACAGTGCTTTTATTAATAATCGTTCCCTGGAGTTTGGGCAATCACAAAAGGTTTTAAAATGGCCACAGAAAGCATGGCAAAAGGAGCAGCAAGCAGCTCGAGTTGCCTGTGTGTATAAAGTGGGAGGATACAGGGGCTGTGAGTCAGACCTGCCAATCAAAGGGAGGTTCCCTTCGAAGCACTTGAAGTTGTTTATTGACTTAAGCAATTGCCCACTTGAGAATTGACTGCAGGACAATCGATTTGAAACTGCTTCTGTTTCCACAGCTATTCAGAGCTCTCCTAGACAATGATAGACTGAAAGCATGGAACGGATTTCGATTTGCAACCGTTTAAGAATTGAATGGGTTTAAATCACCCATCATTCTGGACAATAGAGCAGTTGAATTTCCCTTTTGTTTTAGCCCAGGTGGGCTCCAGATGTGGGCGGGAACATTTCGGCCCCACAGTGCAGACACACTAACCCAGTCCAACCACTTTGAGTTAGCCAATCACAGCTTTTCTCTTGTGAATTGGAACTTTTTGGGCGTGAATTTTCCAGACAGGCAAACAGCAGAGGGGGGGGCTCACAAGGCATATATGATAGCTCCTGAGAAGCTATCGCTCTCTTTTTACTTCCTGGGACCACAGGTGAGCCTCTCTCTCTCTCTCTCTTTCACTTCGCTGGACCACATGTGAGCAGAGTTTCTGACTCCTCAGCAAAGCAACCCAGTAAGGAGTTTGGGGGATGGTAATTAAGGGGATATTGCTAAGATTGTTTAATCAACATGGTAGTCACTTACCCCTCGTTTTTACCGTCTGCATTCCCCCATTTAAGCAATTTTACTGTAATTACTGTGTTTGTGTGGTATAGTTTGATATTTGATTATAGTTTCTTGCAGTTAATAAAACTTGATTTTTCTCTCATCCAAACCAAGTGTCCGTTTTAATATCATTAATTATAAGTCCTGCAGTCAGAACTGGAAGGTGGGGTAGCGATTCGAAACCGCTGTTTTAAAATTGGTTTATTTGGAATTGGTCAGAGTGCAGGCAAAGGCTGCAGACCAGGTGAATTACCTTAAACCAGTTAAAAGAAGCCCCCCTTATAGCCCCACACACTGTTCAATGCACCACACTCCCATCACTCACCTACCAACAACCTCTATCAAACACAACTCATACCTCACATTCATAGCTTGACCTCAACTTCACAAACTTACCAATGCTGCAAGACTCACACCCACATCTCATGCCTTGCACACATCACCTGGTATTCAACTGGGCAAGCCTGCACATCCTTACCCAGCTGGAGGAGACAGTGCTCGACATTATTGAAGGGCCGTCACTAAGGCCGTGGCGAGCAGCCAGGCTGAAGCTATTGAAGATGACGGTATGCTCATACCTAATCCTCATTCTCACATCCCACTTCCCCCTCATCCCACAATCTCTTCTGATTTACAAGCTACTGATGATGTAAGCATGCACATCTTGCTTTCCCCCCTTCCCCTCACCACAACCCTGCCCTTGTGCCTTTTTCCTTTCAGATACCCAAGAGCTCCAAACTGCCCAGCCAGTGCAGGATGAGCAAGAGGAGAGTGATAGAGAAGAAGAGACACCGTCACTCGATCTCACACTCGCAGGCACTCAGATACTGGCACTTTGTGTACTTTAGAGGGTAGTATAGAGGTGGGACCTGCATGTGGTGAGTCACCGGGCACGAGTGGCCTGCAGCCAGGGCAGGGGTAAAGGGTAGCACAGGTGCCAGCTCCCTGGAGAATGAGGTCGCATACGAATTCTGCTGCAGAGGACTCAAGTGAGGACTTTGATGAGGCGGCCTACAGAAGAAGGGTGATGTGCATGTACACAGAAATGCTTGGTGCATTAGCCGGCTTATCAGAGAGCCTGTTGTCACTGTCAAGGTGCATGGAGGCGTCCAGCAACAACTTTGCACAGAGCTTTGCACAGAGCTTGGAGTCCATGATTTCCAGGATGGAAGTGATGGGCAACTCCATTAACGCTCTTGTGGACCCAACCATGATGCAGGGTCTGATGGCCAATGTCTCAGCTTCCATTGCAGGAGAAGCAGAAGTGACCCAATGTCTGAGTGTTGCACTGGAAGCTCAGACGTCTGTCGTGCAAGCTCAGACTGCTCTCACACAGGCTCACCTTGCTGCCATGCAGGCTCAGACTGCTGCCATCGCAGCTTGCAGGGTATCACAGCAGTCCAGCAATCCGTCCTCCAACAGGTTACTAGGATTGCTGAGGTGCACCCCCCCACGGCCCCTCTCCCACCCACCCCCCCAGGGGAGTGGCAGTGGCTCCGTGGAGCACAAGCCTGCTGTCCTCTCTCAGTATGACACAGCCTTCATCCTCCCATCACTGTCACTCTGCCAGTGCTCTCGCTGTTGCCTGTCAGCCAGCCAACCCAGTCTACTGCCCCACATGCCAAGGTGCTGCAGTCCGAAGCCATGCCTTTTAGGCCAGAGCTACTCGAGGTCGTCCTGCAAGGCCATCTGCCGCCTCACCCACTGAAAGTCACAGTCTTCCATCAGCTATGCTGCAGCCACTGGGGTAGCATTTCGTAGGAGCACTAGGACAGGCAAAGGCATACGGAAGACAGGCACTAAGGAAATGTACAAGGGTGATTCATTGACTTTGTTAAGCAATATTGAAATGATTGATTTATAAATTTGGTTTGGAATGTTTGTTTTGTAGTGGCTTTCATTTCAGCAATGTGGCCTAAAAAACGCTGTGATTTTCCGTGGCAGAGGGATGGTAAGGTGGGGAAGTGTTGAGCAATGGGGATCTGGGGTATCATTCAGGGAACCGGAGTCTGAGGAGGCGCTCGTGGACAGCCTGTCCAGAACATGAATGTGCAGGCTCCTCCTCCTCTTCCTCCACCTCCTCCTCCTCCTCCTCCTCCTGAGGTGGTCAGGGAACCCGTGGTGGCAAGGGCTGTGTCTTCATGATGGCCAAGTTGTGGAGAATGGAGCAGACTATCATGAACACCTGCTCTGGCGAGTACTGGAGGGTTGAGGCAGCAGAACCGTTGCTTCAGCACCCCAATGGTCTGCTCGATGATGTTCCTGGTGGCAGCATCGCTCTGATTATATGAGTGGTAGCCATGAGTGGTGGGGTTGCGGAGGGGAGTCATCAGCCAGGTGTAGAGCGGATAGCCCTTGTCACCAAGCAGCCACCCTCGGGTTCGACGTGGTGGCTGGAAGATTGCTGGCACAGCGGACTCGTGCAGGATGAACATATCATGACTGCTGCCAGGGTAGTGGGCATTCACCAGCAAGATGTGCTGGGCGTGGTCGCACACCAAATGCACATTAAGTAATTGGTACTCTTTACAGTTACGGTACATCTCACCATTGAAATGCAGTGCATGCAAAGTCACGTGTGTGCAGTCGATGGTGCACTACACTGGCCAAAATTAAAAACCAGGGTGAACCTGGTCCGGAAACTCACTGGAACGTCATGGGGAGCACTGCCATAACACTTTACACCTCAACAGTGGCACTAGTCTACTCTGATGCAGAATACTGCTCTGCCTCTTGGTCCTGCAGCTGCCACACAAAGGTGATGGACATGCAGCCATCATGAGGACGGTGTCAGAGATGCTCAAGTCCACTTCAATTGATTGGCTCCCGGTTCTGTCCCACATTGCCCCACCTGCCATTCACAGTGACGCCACCGTGCTTCGTGAGATGGAAAAAATCATGAGCAACATTTTGAGGGCCACGGCCAGCGTCATCGTCGCCCTGCTCTGAGGCTGCAGGTCTGGTTCCAAGAAGTGGCCGAGTTCTGTGACCACCTCCTTGGTGAAGCGGAGCCGTCAAACACACTGCTCATGGCTTAGGTGCTTGTAGGAGAAGTACTCCCTGAAGACCCTAGGTGAGTAAGCCCTCCTGCTTAAAGCCCTCCTCCTCCCTCTGTGAGCAGTTTGTCTTCTTTGCTGCCTCTACTCCATCTCCCTGTCATGCTGCAGCGCGAGGGGGTCTGCAACTAGACCCCCATGACTGGGAGCAAGTGGTGTACCCAGAGGCCTTCCAGTAGCAGCCAATGTCTTCCCAACGTCCAGCAGCATTCCCTGCACTCTTTAACAACTTTTGAAATCTCTTACAGCAACCCAGTGCTCCTACAAACGCTGCAATAATCAACTCACCTGCAGGTTGGATGTATCCCTTTAAGTAGCGCTGGTGAGGGGAGGTGGGAGGGGGCGGTCCCTCATGCAGCTGAACGCATGTTCAGCTGTGTGTGTTTATGAGAGGCCGTTGAATGAAGCGCCGATATTGAAACTGGCAGGTCGCATGCCAAATCAGTGTTACACGCTGACTGACATCACGATCTGCCTACTCTGCATACTGCCGCCACCGCACACACATTGCCCTCACCAAGCTGGCGAACAGCACGGGCCGTGCCAGATGTGGGCCAAAAGAACCGGTGCTATGGAGGTGAATTTCGCGGCCATAATATCATCTTGTTGTCTAAGACTATTCAGAAGTGTTCAGCTGACAAAAGGTATTTTCCAATTGTCAGGCACACCATTATTATGTAAATTACAGCAGACCATTAAAATTGGTGAATTTTCCCAAGTAGCTTTCTGGAATGCACATCTTCTCAGATAATACTGTCCCATAGAATGTTCTCATTTCGAAAGTGCCTCATGTTGTGAATTCAACCTACTTACATTACCGGGCAGATATCGAGCGACTTTAAAGGGATGTCGCGCAAGTGCAGTAGTTCAAAAGCTGGCCTTGGTCAGGGAGATCCATAAAGGTCGCAACGTGAAACCCACTTTGCTAGGCTGCTTGGACAGGCTGAGCCAAAATAAAAATAGCCAGGGGCATCCAGTGGTGCCGATGGTGGCCATTAGCTTCTGCTACTGGTGAAGCTTTGTCTCTAGAGGTGGGGAACAAAACCATCTTGTGACATGTTGCTCTGGTTCTTGGAGGCATCTGCTGCTTCATTTATATTACAGAACTGTCTGTGATGTAATTCAAAAAGAGTATTAAGGCAAGTATAAACCCAGACTGATACCTGGGATGGCAGGAATGACGTATGAGGAGAGATTGGGTCGATTCGGCTTATACTCGCTGGAGTTTAGATGAATGAGAGGGGATCTCATTGAAACTTATAAAATTCTAACAGGACTAGACAGACTAGATGCAGGAAGGATGTTCCTGATGGCAGGGGAGTCCAGAACCAGGGGTCACAGACTAAGGATAAGGGGTAAGCCATTTAGGACAGAGATGATGTAGGGGGTGGCGGGTGTGGCGCGTGCGCCCAGTCAGTTATGCCCCTGACTGTTTGTGAGTGGTTCGAATCGCTCCCAAGCCCCTGGGTTCTAGACACCGGACTTACGTACAGGCAGCGATATAGAAATCTCGGGTAGACAGGTGGTTTGGATGCAAACAAAACCAAGATTTTATTGAACAAGTAAAACTTAATACAGTCTTAAAAGAAATTACCACTACAACATTATAAGCAAATACACTTATACAGGGAATGGGGAACACACGGCACATCGAGGGAAAACCAACAGTCTTAACAATCCCCTTATCCTTATCCCACCCCTATACCTAACTAGGTTAAACTATGAGGGGCCAGAATTTATGCTCACCAATCCAAGTTCAGAGTCAACTGTTGGAAAAGAAAACGGGTTTTGAGGTTTTGCTCTCTGTCCTCTTAGGTACCCCATCGCCACGTGGTCTTCAGAAGCGCGGTACTGGAGCTGCTGCCATGATACACCCTCTTCTCCTCAGCTATCGTCATCATCTTGCGCCGATGGGTTCTCCTCTTCTTCTCCCTCGGGCGGTCGTCGGTGGTAATGTTATACTTATCGGACAGTCACCAGTCATTACCGTTTAGGCCTTATTGGCCATGCACCGAATGCCTGTGTATTCATTGTGGTGTGGAGACCTGCGTTATCACTTTGTTCAACAAGATGCTTGCTGTTATCCTCAGGGACTTTTTCCCTCCCCTCAGGCGTCAGCTTATAACTAGGCACTTGTGGGTTTAAATTACCGATACGGTTCTCGCTGCTCTGCTCTGCCCTTATCGAGGTATTATCGTCTTCTTCATCTCGTCTCATCTGTCTGACTACACTACAAGTCCTGGGCTACCTGCTCGACTTCGTCTCGCCTGGGCATCCTGGATGGCTGTGGACTGGGCCTTGCTCCCCTTCCCAGCAGTTGGTAAGGTGTCGCTGGCTACTGAAAATCTGCTCTGGGGAGAGAACCCGCCACGAGGCCAGGGCACGAGTACGAGCGGCAGCCCAAGAGGCCGGAGCCACGAGAGCAGGGTCAAAGGCAACAGCAAGAGCAAGAGCGCCAACCACCCCGACTGCTACCCGGGGCCTTCGGTTATACTTTTTCGAAAACCCTTAGCTTCACGCCAAATCTGGTTAGTTCTTTGTCTTAGTTTTGGTGGGCTAGTTTTCAATAATGGTAGCAATCCATGTTAACTGTTTTTAGATGGCCGGTAATTGCATTACTGGCCCGATAATTGACTTGTATTGTTCTGAAAGTTCTTGATGGGCTTGTCCAGCCTCGATGGCTGTGTTTAATCTGTTTCTGATTATGTATGCAGACTGTTTGATGGCTGTAACTATGGGCCTCACTGAATTTAGACCTGACTCCAATTCGGCCTGATACATTATTCAAAGTTCTGTCTGGCAAAGTTCTCTTCACAGAAAGCCTGCAGCCTTAGTTTCAATTACTCCCAAGCTGTCTGCTCTGCAGAATCCACTTTTGAATCCCACAGGCTTTCTGCCACGAGGCCCGGAAGCCATCTTGGGTACCCTTTAATTTAAAATGTCCATTGAAGGGTCCCTTTTTTTTATTAATAATAACCTTCTGGGAGATGTAGAAATTTTGCAATCTTACAATGAGGAGGAATTTCTTCACCCAGAGAGTGGTGAACCTGTGGAATTCTCTACCACAGAAGGCAGTATATTCAAGAAGGAGTTAGATATATTTCTTAAGGCTAAAGGGATCAGGGGGTATGGAGAGAAAGCAGGGACAGGGTTCTGAATTTGGATGATCAACCATGATCTCATTGAATGGTGGAGCAGGCTCGAGGGGCCGAATGTCCTACACCTGCTCCTATCTTTTATGTTTCTATGTTTCTATGTTTCTATCATGGATTTTTGTCATTACCTACTCAAACTACACAGATGCATTTCTTCCCTGCTCATTCCTTTGCCTCATACTACACAGCAGAGTGTATAGCTGATATCTGACTTAGATCAGTGTGATATAAATCAAATCAAATTAATCCTATAATGGGTGAGTAACTTACCTTCTAAAAAGTCAGTACTCTTTTATGCAGCCTTATAGCTGGTGTATTACAAAGGCAAATTCACAATAAACTAATGTTAAATGGCAGACACGGATTCATGCTTCACTGACCATGTTCCATTAACTGTTCAATATGAACATAATTCACAGTTCCAAAATTCTGTTGGTGCAATACTCACTATTACATAATTTTAAATATAGATTAAAATGTTCTGTATATAAAAACATACACCATTTATCCAAAAATGTAGTTTTCTACTATTTACATTTCAAAAATAGCACTGAACAAATCATCCAATCAGATTCATCGAGGAAAAAACAGCTCTTCAGTGCTAATATCTTTCTGTGTTTTGTCAATTGGATTACCGGCTTGTGATGTGCTGAGAGAGAGGTCAATCCTCCTTTTTCCCAAGGTATTTCCAATCCACCTTGCAGATGTTTTGAAGTAACACAAGCATTGCTAGTGAATTTGAGTATTGCATTTTAACCACTGCTCTGCTAATTTTGCTGATTTTTCTGCAATATTTTACACAGCAGAAACTATGGGGTTGAAAATCCCTGGGATGCAATCCAAGCAGTTACAGGGAGTTTGCAGAGCCGGTGGGAGGGCATTTCATTTGCTTTGGTGCAGACAGGCGCGAGTACCACTCTGGCGCCTGCTTGCCCCATGCGATCGGAGACTCTGGCACCAGTCTGCATGGCGGAGAGTCCCCCCATCACCAGCCATATCTTCTTCAACCCATGATGTCATTTGGCTTGTATGGGCCGTGGGGAGGTTCCGCACCTTACAATTCAAGTTGTAAAAGCCCAGGAAAGTTGGGAGATCGGCAGAGCCGATGAGGAATTTCAGCCCCTACATCTTTATGAAAGTATAACTCTATATTTTATATTTTAACATTCTAAAATCTTCTTTCTGATGACAACCACAAACATAAAACAATTCAAACAGCTTTCACGCAAGTTTTATAGAACAGTTGAAAGCTATTCTGAGCATATTTGCAGATTGCCTCCAGCAAGTCTTATTTGATGACAACAGTTCTTAGATGAGATACATTTGAAAGTGTTAAAGTTCAGCATGGAGCTTTGAATTTGACTTTTATTTGAATCTGCAGTGTTTGTTTTATGATAATATTAAGGAAACATAGCCTGGGTTTTCGGCTTCTGCACTTGTTAGCTCACTATTTTCCGCTCATTAAAGTATGGATGGAAAAGTGGTAAGTGCAAAATTGGAAAACGCTGGCCTATATACTTACTGTTTCTTGACTAGACTGACTGAATGTCTGAAATTAATAATTTTAAGTTTTTTGATTCAAATTGGGACACAGAGACTTGCATAAAAATGGCATTATGCTTCAACTCTTAAGACAAAGTTAATATAGTTAAGGGAATTAATATAATTAAGGGAAAGCTAGATAAAGACATGAGGGAGAAAGAATTAGAAGGTTGTGCTGATAGGGTTAGATGAAGAGGGGTGGGAGGAGGCTCGTGTGGAGCATAAACTCCGGCATGGACTAGTTGGAATGAAAGGCCTGTTTCTGTGCTGTAAATTGTGTGTAATAAGCAAGGTAGCATGAAGGGCACAGATTTCCATTCATGGTTTAGGATGAATGTAAGATATTCTGTAGTCAATTAATCTGTGATGAATATGGAGATAAAGCCAAACAGAATTATTTAAGCAGTTATAAGCAAACAAATTCTTCCTCTATCAACATGTGTAGCATTTTGTAGTGCCTTTGAATGCCTTGTCATATATTTCTTCAGATTAGGGCCTAGAAATTCAGTATAGCCACTTTTGGGGCGGTAAAGTCGGGCGGCCGCTAAAGTTTGCGCCCGCCGGAAAGTGGAGTTCACTTCGCCGAAATTCAGTAGCTTTGGCCAAGGAGTTCGCTCGAGCGCTAAAACTGGCGTTGCACGGCTATCTTTAGGCGCTAAGCTGGCGGTGCAGACTGATACCGCCGAGGCCGGGCGCAGCGCAGGTGCGGTCATGTTTTGATTGACAGCAGACACCCTGGCGCCGGCCAGCTCTTAAAGGGGGAAGGGTCGACTTGGTCTGCTGCCACGCCCTGGATACTGCAGCCCTCCAGCTAGGCCTAAACACTGCTGCTGGAGAGAAATAGCGCCAGGAAGGATGCAGAGGGCCCGTGAGCGAGCGTAGCGCTTCTCTGCCCATGATTTAAAGGTGCTGGTTAGGGCTTTGGAGAAGAGAAGCCATATCTTGTTCCCGGACAGTGGCAAGAAGCCTCCCAAGAGGGTGTACAGGAGAGCTTGGAGGGAAATCGCCCAGAGGGTCACAGCCAACAGCGATGTCCCCAGGACTGGTGTCCAATGCCGGAAAAAGTTTAACGACCTCACTCGGATTGTCAGGGTGAGTACCCTTTCCAGTGTCCTCCTCATCCTTGCATGTGCACCTCACATTATGGGCAAAGGGACCTCAAAGCCCGAATGGCCAGCCCTCATCCAGCAGCTATGGCACTGGCATGAACATCAATTGCACTTTCTGCACTTTACACACTGGCCAAGCTATTCGACCATGGGAGGCAGTGCATACAGCAACAGGGCATCACACTGGCCAAGCTATTCGACCATGGGAGGCAGTGCACACAACAACAGGGCACCACACTGTACTTAGAGGCCGTCCTTTCTCTTGCAGGCCAAGCTGGCCCAGAATCTGAAGAGCCGGACTGTCACCGGGGGAGGCCGTGCCCAGTTCCAGCAGCTCAGTGACCTGGAGGAGCGCGTGGGTCGAGTCATGGGTGCCCGGGTGATTGGCCCCGTTGCAATTGAAGATGCCGACCCTGTGCTGGGCCCCAATGGTAAGGACATGACCATTTGGACCTCTCTTGTTCCCCTTGCGCTTCAGATCTACATCCTTTGCCACTGTCCGACCAATGCGCAGAATGCCACCACTCATGCCTCCCTCGCTGACGCCCTGTCCTCACTCTAAAGCTACTCTTGTGCCTTCCTGCTTTCAGCTGGTGAGGAGCAGGTCCCTGAAGCTGCGAGTGTCAGTCCCTCGGAAGAGGAGGACGAGGAGGAGCAAGAGGAAGGCGGCACATCGGGGGAACCCTCATCCGCGCCAGGGGATGGCAATGGAGGGGACACGTGTTCCCTGGAGGAGAGCCAGGGGGAAGTGTTGCAGGGGAGTGTAGCTCCTGTGCCCAGTGGCGTCCAGCCAAGCGGGAAGGGTCGGCCAGCTTGGCTGCCTTCTCCCCAGAGGGGGGAAGTGTTGCAGGGGAGTGTAGCTCCTGTGCCCAGTGGCGTCCAGCCACGCGGGAAGGGTCGGGCAGCTCGGCGGCCTTCTCCCCAGAGGGGGGAAGTGTTGCAGGGGAGTGTAGTTGCTGGGCCCAGTGGCGTGCAGCCACGCGGGAAGGGTCGGCCAGCTCGGCGGCCTTCTCCCCAGAGGGAGAGTCCGGCCTCCAGTCCGGAGACGGTCCTCACCCAGGAGGTGCGCCTCCTTGATCAAATGTTCGCGGACTCGGATCGTCGGCACACCGAGTTCATGGGGGTTGTGGCACGGTTGCCTGAGGCCATTGATTCCCTGGCTCATAGTGTGTCCGATTTCGGGACCTCACAGGCCAGGGGTTTCGAACAACTCGCGGCAGCACAGGCCAGGGGTCTCGAACAATTCGGGGCATCACAGGACGCGAGTCGGGCACAATTCGGGGCATCACAGGACGCGAGTCGGGCCGAATTCGGGGCATCACAGGACGCGAGTCGGGCCGAATTCGGGGCATCACAGGACGCGAGTCGGGCCGAATTCAGGGCAGCACAGGCAGCGAGTGGACAGTTCATCAGTGGTGCCGTGCAGTCACTGGCTGGTCTGATGCGGGCACAGACCAGGGCAGTACGGGCACTCACTGCTGCCACACTCGTTGTGTCACGCATGCATCGCCAGGGCACCCGCCACGCTGCAGCAGCACAGTGGTCTGGCCTTCACCAGATTGCTGCGCTTGCTGCAGTGCCAGCCCGGCCGAGTGCCAGTGTCTCTGGCGACCAGCGAGCGCCTGCCATCAGCCAGCTTGCCCCCATTGCTGCAGCCGCCACTGCCACTCCCCCAGCGAAGCTGCCACGAGCTGCTGGAGAGACTGATGCTGCCCAGCCACAGCTGCAGCAGTCAGCAGCCGGCCCCTCGAGGGCCAGAGCTCGTCTAGGCCGACCCCCAAGGGCATCTGCCGTCACGCTTTGTGCCCATCAGGAGCCTTCCCCCAGCCTTGCAACACCCACAGGGCCCAGGTTGAGGCGGAGCAGCAGGTCGTCCAGGGGCCGGAAAAGGCTGGAGAAGGACTCGCCCTCTCGGCACACAAAGTAGAGTGTGTTGGCAAATGTTTTTTTATATGGGGGTGCTTGTGCTGTCTATGGGGGGGGTTCTTTTGGTAAGGCCGAGGATGAAGGCAAATGTTTTTTATATGGGGGTGCTTGTGCTGTCTATGGGGGGGGTTCTTTTGGTAAGGCCGAGGATGAAGGCCATTTGGATGGACAAGTTTTGTTATTCCTCCCCAGGTTGTGGGAGTGGGATATGTTTTTGACTGTTTTTTGGGGGTGTTGTGTGTTTTTGGGTTTCATGTGGGAAGGGCCCTGAGTTTGTTCAATAAAGCTTTTTCTTTATTCAGCTTGTCCATGTGTGATGTTTCAAGTGGTTGTTGCGTTAACCGGCTGAGGGCTTGCGGAGCGGCTGCATTCATGTGCCTTCATTGCCACAAGCCATTCCCTGACAGGGGGCCTAGAAGTGTCGTTCAATAAGCCGCCGACGGACGGCCCTTGGACCTTGTGGCTCCCTCCTGGGCTGGTACTCCTCCTCCTCCTCCTCCTCCTCCTCATGGTCCTCCTGCTCCTCCTCCTGAGGCGGTGGTCCAATGTGAGGTGGCAGTGCCTGAGTCCTGCGGATAGCCAGGTTGTGCAGCATGCAGCAAACGACGACGAACTGGGAGACTCTATCCGGCGAATACTGCAGAGATCCGCCGGAGCGATCCAGGCAGCGGAACCGTTGCTTGAGGACGCCAATCGTTTGCTCTATGATGTTCCTTGTGGCTTGATGGCTTTCGTTGTATGCCTCCTCAGCAGGGGTCCTGGGCGCGCGGAGCGGGGTCATGAGCCATGTACACAAAGGATAGCCTTTGTCCCCGATAAGCCATCCTCTTGGGGGAGGCTGTGCCTGGAACATGTCAGCCACAGTAGTCTGGCGCAGGATAAATGCATCATGGCTGCTGCCTGGAAAGCGGGCATTGACAGCTAGGATGCGCTGCCTGTGGTCACACACCAGCTGTACATTGAGGGAATGGTAGCCCTTCCGGTTGCGGTAATCCTCGGCATTGTCGATAGGTGCCCGCAAAGCCACATGTGTGCAGTCAATGGCACCCTGCACCATGGGGAAGCCCGCTGTTCTCGCAAATCCGACTGCACGCTGCTCCTGCCTCTCTGGGGTCATGGGGAAGGAGATGAATTGGTGTCTCCTTGTGAAAAGGGCATCGGTGACCTGCCGGATGCAGCGATGCACGGCGAACTGGGATATGTTCGCTATGTCCCCAGCAGCGGCTTGGAAGGAGCCGCTTGCATAAAAGTTCAGAGCCACCGTGACCTTCACTTCCACCGACAGAGACGTTCTGCTCATCAGCTGTGGATGCAGATCTCTGTGAAGCAGCTGGCAGATCTCTGCAACCACCTCCCTTCTGAAGCGCAGCCTCTTAACACACTGCGCGGCAGTCATGGTGAGATAGGACACCTGCTGGCGGTATTCCCTGAGTGGGTAAGGCCTACGTTGCCGACGCCTGATGGCCCCTCTGCGTCTAGGCATGGCTGCCCCTCTCACACAGCGTCTGCGAGCCCTTCGCACATAATGCTGGAACTGAGGGTTGGAACCCCATGCAGCCCCCATAATATACTTGCAAACAGTGAAATCACAATGAGTCAAATTTCCAAGCTCTGGCCAGAAGCCAAAAATACCTCTCCTATGTTGGCCCAAATCAGTAAGGTCTCTTCCTTGGTCTCTGTCCAGAACTCCGTTGCACTAAAGTCATTGCAGCAAAATGGCTGGCCTTTATAGTTCAGTCCAAGTGCCCTTTAATTAGCGCTCCCCGAGGCCCGCAGGGCCTCTGCTGCGTTCCACTTCACAGTTCTTAACAGCGCCACGCCCACATTGGGCGGGCGCCACTGAAGTTCTGGTTTGGGGCGCACAAACGGCGTTGCACGACGAAATGACGTCATAAGTTGCGCGCGCAGCTGAGCGCGCGCAAACACTTTGCGCCGGCGCTAAATGTCTACTGAAGTTGGGTGTAGGCGCAGATCGTTCTGCGCCCGGCCGCTAAGTGCCTAGCGCTCGAGATCTACTCCTCTTATGGCGCTAACGGCTGGCGAACGCAACTGAATTTCTAGGCCTTGGTGTTTTATTTGAAAACATTAATAAGCTTTCCTGGCTAGACTTGTCTTAACTCATCATGTGTGCAGCAGCATAGGCTGTGTGCTAAGTTGGAATCGCTGGAGTTCAGACAGAAGTATATAAAGAATTACGACAATTATTGGAAAAATGTTAGGTCTAGACCTCCCTGGACAAAATGCTGATTTACTTAATCCTCTCAAATGCAACTCAAAAACTATAATACGTCTTGATCACCATCCATTCATAGTCAATGGACAGTTTTCCTGCTTTTTTAAGTGACGATGTCTCATTCCTTGCAGGTAGTGTCTTTGCTCCGCACAACACTGTATTTTTTCAAATTCGTTTTTATGGGATGTGGGCATCGCTGGCAAGGCCAGCATTTATTGCCCATCACTAATTCCCCTTGAGAAGCTGGTGGTGAGCCGCCTTCTTGAACCGCTGCAGTCCATATGGTGAAGGTACTCCCACAATGCTGTTAGGTAAGGAACTCCAGGTTTTTGACCCAGCAATGATGAAGGATCGGCGATATACTTCTAAGTCAGGATGATGTGTGACTTGGAGGGGAACTCGGAGGTGGTGGTGTTCCCATGCGTCTGCTGCCTTGTCCTTCTAGATGGAAGAGGTTGCGGGTTTGGGAGGTGCTGCGGAAGAAGCCTTGGCGAGTTGCTGCAGTGCATCTTGTAGATGGTACACACTGCAGCCACGGTACGCCAGTGGTGGAGGGAGTGAATGTATAAGGTGGTGAATGGAGTGCCAATCAAGCGGGCTGCTTTGTCCTGGATGGTGTTGAGCTTCTTGAGTGTTGTTGGAGCTGCACTCATCCAGGCAAGTGGAGAGTATTCCATCACACTCCTTACTTGTGCCTTGTAGATGGTGGAAAGGCTTTGGGGAGTCAGGAGGTGAGACATGAAGACTATGCCATCGTTATACACACAATTTGTTCTGATTTTACTGTTAGTTTAGATGTAAAGGCACTACTGAAGGGGAATTAAACAGTTTTTTTAAGTTGAAGCAGCAGATTTTATCCAATTTGTGAATGAAAAACAGATGCTTTGTTCCACAAGTCCTCCTGGAGATGATGGGGAAAACTATCACTTGTTTCCGGTCTTGGATTCTGCCATCCTCCAGCCTGACAATCTTCAGCCAAAATTTCCTACCTTTTCAGTAGGATTCTTGTGGTGCAGACACTCGCCATTGGCAGCCAGATTGGGGAACTTCCCCTATACTGCGGAAAGACTGCTGGGGTCAGCAGCAGAGGTTCCTGGCAGGTGTGATCCCAGCACAATCATGGGGATCACTGGCCAGATAATTTTGGAGGCAATTTTTTGGCAAAAGCATGGAACATATAACTGGAAGAGAAGGCATTCTATTCCCTTTTCATGTTTTTGATTTATGCGTTTAAAGAAAGTCATTAAGAAAGTAATGTTGAGCATATTCACTATCCAAATCCTTGAACCCATATTTTATGTGGGTTGAGGTTGGGGAACAAACTTATCTTTGTTTGCAATTACATAAGAAATAGGAGCAGGAGTAGGTCATTTGGCCCCTCGAGCCTGCTCCGCCATTCGATAAGATCATGGCTGATCTGGTCTTGGCCTCAACTCCACTTTCCTGTCCACTCCCCATAACCCTCGACTCCCTTATCATTCAAAAATCTGTCCATCTCCACCGTGAATATGTTCAATGACCCAGCCTCTGTGAAGGAATAAGCCATATAACCTATTCAGAAAAATACACCATTCTATGAAAGAATTCTGGCCTTATTAAAACATGACAAACTGGGTCTGGAAATCTAGAAACCGAACTATGAAAAAGCTGTGAAAGCATTCTGGCTATTGAGATAAGATAAGTTGTTGACACTGAATCAATAACCTTATTGAAACAGAAGGTTAAAGGCTCCGGTAGTCTGAACCTTTCGGAGCAAGACAATGATTCACCCTGGTTAAGGTGTTCTAATTTGCACTTCATAAAGAAGCACATAAAATTAAGAAACATCTGCCTTCGTAAAAATGACATCAAGTAAAACGCACCTGCCGTTACACCGTTTTTTATGGTAAACTTAGAACACCTAGAGAAGAGACATGATTCTGTAATGCTACCAGCTGAGGTGACTGTAAGAATTGCAGGGATCAGCAGAAAAATGAATAGAGATAATTAGCTTAAATCAGCAGATAACCTTAAAGGAAATACCACTGAAAAAGGGTATAAATATCTCAAATGGGATAGTAGACTCACTTTAAAGGGGCAAAGCAATTCTCGGCTTCAGAGGCGGCTCTGTAAGTCTCCAACTCTTTGTACCTTGGGGATCAAAGGTATTTGATTTTGGTGGATATCCTGTAGAAAACTAAGAACTGTAAAACTGTAGCGAAGTTAAGATTTGAGAGTAAGGTTCTCTGATAATAGAATTGTAAGCTTTCTCTTTTTGGAACTGTAAATGTTGCGATTGACTCACCAACTGTAAATTAGATGTTGATTCTTTAATAAATCTATATATTTTTAGAATTGTCTCAAATAAGACTTTTGTATCAAACTCACAAACTCAATCTCTGTATACTCTTTGGTGAGGAGTTGCAGAAATCTGGGGGAGTTTTCCGGATCCTCATAATATCCGGAACGTTACAGTCTAGCTAAACTTATTAAAAGTGCTATCTGGAGGATGGTAACATTTTCAGGTTGTTCCTTTCCTTTAGGGAGAGATAGTCTGGATCTTTAGACCCAATTAAGCATCATCAGGACTCGGCTACCTCAAACTTTAGTTGAAAATGAACGTCTGAGGAATACACCTGATCTGGGATAGCCCTAAAGGGGCTAGGACTAGTAATTATCCCTTCACCTCCATAGCTCTCTGGGGTAGAGAATTCCAAAGATTCACGATCCTCTGAGAGAAGAAATTCCTCCTCATCTCTGTTTTAAATGAACGATCCCTTATTCTGAAACTATACCCCCTAGTTGTAGATTCCCCCACGAGGGAAAACATCCTCTCTGCATCTACCCTGTCAAGACCCCTCAGAATCTTATACATTTCAATAAGATCACCTCTCATTCCTCTAAACTCCAATGAGTATAGACTCAACCTGCTCAACCTTTCTTCATATGACAACCCCCGCATCTCAGGAATCAAGCTAGTGAACCTTTTCTGAACTGCCTCCAATTTATCCATCCTTAAATAAGGAGACCAAAACTGTATGCAGTACTCCAGGTGTGGTCTCACCAACGCCCTGTACAGTTGTAGTAAGACTTCCCTACTTTTATACTCCATCCCCCTTGCAATAAAGGCCAAAATTCCACTTGCCTTCCTAATTACTTGCTGTACCTGCATGATAACTTTTTGTGTTTCATGTACAAGGATCCCTAAATCTCTCTGTACCACAGCATTTTGCAGTCTCTCTCCATTTAAATAACAATTTGTTTTTATTTTTCCTACCAAAGTGGATAACTTCACATTTTCCCACATTATACTCCATCTGCCAAATATTTGCCCACTCACTTAAACTATCTATATCACTTTGCAGACATTTTGGGCTTGAATTTCATCGGGCTGTTGAGGTGGGATTGGAGGCGTGTGGGGGGTTAAAATTGCAAAAACTGGCAGCCGGGCCCAACCCTGCCTCAATCCCACCTCCAAGCAATTTTCATTAAATCGTGTCTACTGGTCCCGTCTCCGGCCCTTAACAAGCACTAAATTGCCTCTATAATGCCATTTTGATAGGCCTTTGTGATTTTAACCCTTTTCCCACTTGAAGCACGCCGGTTCTGAAACACGACGGTGAAACCAGGCAGTAGCACAATTGGATTGCTGACTATAAGCTGCAGCTCAACCATTAAATAGGAGATTTGATCAGCCATCATTTGCAGGTGGCAGGACTTTGTTGTCTCAGGTCTGGGGGAACATTTAGAAGGCATAACTACAGCTGTGGAAGTTTGTAGACTGACACCCATCTCCAGTGTGACCTCCTGGGAAACCCCTCTCGCTACCTTGACTGAGCGCTTCCTCAACTGAGACATATACCAGAAGCATGGGAGCCATTTATTTCCTTCCCTTCTGGACATCAGATGAGGACGAAGACCAGCCGTGGCACCAGCAGAACCATGAACAACAGCAGCACCAACATCAGCAACAACAGGAGCATCAAGCTGCTGCTCACCCACCTGAAGCTGCACAGGCCAGAAGTAGCCAGCGCATGGAAGCTCGTCGGCGCAGGAGATACCCCCCAAACAGGGTCTACAGACACAGGGTCAGCTACCTCAACATGTCTGAGCAGCAGTGCCAAAGACGGCTCTGACTTTTGCGAGAGGTAGTGGGTGACATCTGCGCAATGCTGCAACAAGACCTGGAGCCCAGAGGACCAGGTGGACAACCCTTACCAGTGGCTGTCAAAGTCACCACCACACTCAACATTTTTCCCTCAGGCTCATTCCAGGGATCAGCAGCAGACATCAGTGGCATCTCCCAGGCGGCCGCACACACTTGCATCACGCAGGTAACCGATGCCCTCTTTTCCATCGTGCACAATCACATCCATTTCACCAAGGATCAAGCATGTGTCACGGCGCGTGCGGTTGGATTAGCTAATCTGGCAGTCTTTCCAAGGGTGCAGGGCGTCGTTGACTGCACACATCAACCAGCGGCAGCAGTACATGAGAACATTGCTGCCTGGGATGCAAGGAATGCACTCATCTTGGCCAGATTTGCTTAGCCTAGCCAATCAAGCTCTTTTGCCTCTCAGCTTCTTACCTGAGCATCGACAATGGCCAAGAACCAACGGATTCCTAGCAATTTGACCACCATACTGACAATTGCAAGTCATCCTAAGCCCTTAATGTGGATGTCCCATTCACGAAATGACACATGCCACAATTACAGCAGTAGCCATCAGATTTTTTATTTACAGTAATCATCTGATGGCTTTTTAACATAAAGCATCAAATTTCACCCAAGTGACTACCCTTGTGACTATTTGTGCAATATCTTTCTCTTATGCGTGTTCCTACATGGTGCTTCCCCTGTGGCTTCAGCAGATGTGGCAGCCCCTTGCTCACTTTCTTGCTGCTCCTGTCTCGAAACCTTTGGCGGGTGTCCTCTGGGGTTGCGAACCTCTGAGGGCTCGCCAACAGTCTGCTGCTCCTGTGACTGTGCAGGGGTTGAGACGCCGATCTCAGTTGGGTGTGGACTCTGGTGGGGCTCTGACCAAGGGCTCTGCAGTGGCATGGAAGTGTGAACGCTTGGAGAGGAGCCCCCACTTCCTTGATGTCTGCCACCAACTTCCCTCTCATGGACAGGTCCCCCTCAGCGCTTGCAAGTGGCTTGAGAGCACCTTGCTGCACTGAAGGGATAATTACAGCCCTAGCCCTTTTGGGCTATTCCAGATCAGGCGTATTCCCCAGACATTCACCTTCAACTTAAGTTAGAGATAGCCGACTACCATAAGATGCTTAAATGGGTCTAAAGTTTCAGGCTATCTCTCCCTAAAGGAAAGGAACAACTAAAGATGTTACCGTCCTCTGGATAGTACTTTTAATAAGTTGAACTAGACTGTAACCTTCTGGATATTATGAGGGTCCGGAATACCCCCAGAGTTCTGCAACTCCTTACAAAAGAGTGAACAGAATGTGTGGCTTCGCGAGTCTGTACAGAAATACTCTCTGAGACAATTCTAAAAATATAATATTAATGGCCCAGAAATTTGGGTCTCCACAGGTGAGTACGCATGGGGTACTCACCCGTAAGCCCAATGGAAGTGCCGGTTTTGTGCATTCACTGCGCATGCGCAGGAAACCGGCACTTCTGATCCCCTGAAAGAAGGGGTTAAGAGGTGGAACGCGTGCGCAGGAGAGGCAGCGCGTGCGCATTGAACTTACTTTTTTTTGCAGGTTTTCCCGGGAGGGTAAGCCTCCAGAAGTTAGACATGTAAAAAGCAGTCACAAGTCCTGCTTTTTACAAGGTAAGTGGTGAATTAATTAAAATTAAAATATTTTTGCCACAGGTTTATTATTTTTAAATACTTTAAAAAAAGGTAAGTTTATTTTTAGCCCCATTAGAAAATAAAATTATTTTTTTCAAAAATTTAAATTATTGCTTAAAATAGTTATTTTATGTAATTTATAGTTTATTTTAAAAATGTGATTTAAAAAAAAAATTATTTGAAGATTTAGTGATGTTTTGGGGCTTATAGTTTTTATAGGTTTGACAGGTCTTCCTGTCAAACTTATGAATGAAGCATTCCCTACTACCATTGGCTCTCCATGGCCCACGTGATCCCAGGGGATGCATCGGACTAACTGCACCCCTGGGATGCGCAAGCACTGTGCGCCGGCAGTTGGAGGAGGCCCAGGATCGCAATTCCACGGGGGCCCACAGCTCAATGGCTGGCGCGGTAGGTAAGTACAGGTCGGGGGCTTGCACCCGCGGGAAGCCCCTGACCTGAATTTCTGGGCCATAGTTTTATTTAAGAGCCGACATTCAGTTAACACCTGTTGAATCAGTCTCAACATTAACAATTCAAAATACAATTAACTTACATTTCTTATTTCTCAGAGATCCTTATTCTCAAATCTTTACTTTGTTACATTTCTTATTTCTTACTTATTTCTAAATCCAGAACATCCACCAAAATCAATCTGACTTCCTGAGACTCATAGTTAAAAACTTACAGAGATGCCTCTGGAAAGTTGAAAAACACCCTGCCCATTCAGCGTGTTCTGACTTCTGTTAAAAAAGGTCTTATTTTTATACTCTTTTGGCATTGGTTTCTTCTTTGATGTTCTCTGCTGATGTTAGCTAATTGTCTTTATTGATACCTTTTTCGAATGCTTTCTATTCTTACTGTCAATTCAACTATTGCATGCATAATTATTTCTCTACCTTTAAGTGTTCCAAAAACCATCATAAAAACAATGACAACTATGGTTTTTGTTTGATGTCATTCTTATCGAAGATTCTTCATTCAATTCTTAATATTGGCTTACCTGCTTTTAACAGATGCTGAGTCTCCGTGGTGGTCCACGTTTAATACAAAAACAATGTAATTGCTTGGTGCCTCTATTGAAGTTATATCTTCAAAGTCTTGTTGGTATGGTTTTTACTATACCTAAATTAAAGACACTTTGACCAGGGTGGTTCATGCATTTCTAGCTATCTCAATTGGTTGCATATTTATTATTATGGTTCCTGTTTTCCAAGTTTAACTTAAAACTATTTGACCAGCAGATGTTTCTTTTACTTTATGTCATGTTTTCAAAGGCACTTGCCTCTTTTAATGTTTGTGTTTCTGTTCCAACATGTTAGCTCTTAACACTTAAACTGGGCATTTTCATTGTGTTCGTTTCAAACTCTAGACTCTTCGGAAGCACCAATGGTTTGCTTCAATCTTTCATTGTTTTAGAATATTTAACTAATTCCCATTTCAAAGCTTGTTTACAACTTTGTTATCAACTGATCTTTTCTCAGAGCATGTATTTCTATTTACAGCCTGTCTGCTGAGACTTGTGTCTTTTAAACCCAGTATGTCTTTTATTAATAATATTAGAAAGCTGTTAATGGTATCGTGTATTTCACTGAATCATGGCTATTCCTTCACAGCACATCAAGGGGGCCATGGGGACCCATATCTGCACTGGCAGTCCTACTCAGAAGGACTTCCATGAAGGCCTGGTTTCTCTGTTCAATAGATGACCATCGCTCCTCCAGAGATGTCATTCTATTCAGAACACTCACCATGTTTTCTGCACTCTGGCAACTTATCACCTCCATGGAGGTTGCCATCCTTTCCATGGTGATGCGTTAATGCGCCAATGACTCCACAAAGGCTCTGCTCATGTTCACTATGGACTCCTCCATTCGCTCCACACTCGCAGCGATCCTAGAGACAAAACCTGCCAAAGACTGCTGCATCTGTTCCTGGAGTTCCAGTACCACTGATCTTATGGATGGACCCAGAGGCAGAGGGTCGACATGCAGCTGAGCCGAGCTGGCAGGGTCCTGCGCCCTCTGACTAGGACTCTCCACTGCTGTCCCTGTCTCCACAATCTGCTGATGCCCACTTGTGAGCTGTGATACACCAGGTGTCAACAATACTCTATCTCGCGATGTTCCCTCCGAGGTGTGAGTCTCTGCGCTGGTGCTGGGTGCGGCGAATTCTGCTGACGCTGCGCCCTCAGAGGTTGTAGCTTCCTCTGAGGAGTCTTGAGGCTCATGCTCTTCCTCCTGGATAGTGGGGATGGGTGCTTGTGATGGTCCTGTGGGGGAGTAAAGGAAATAGTCAGAGATGTGAGGTCAAGGTTACATGCACATTGCATATTGCAGATGATCATAAGTCCATCTGTTAGAGCCTCAGAATCATTATCAGCGACTCATGCAATGTCATTGAGAGAGATGCAAAACTATTCTGTCACCAGCTTGCTGTGGTGTGCCCGTCTGTCCATCCCCCACTTGGGAATCTTCCTCCACTCCGACAATCTCCAGGACTGCCTCCTTCAAGGTGGTGAGCTCGGCTACTGAGGGTGGCCCTCCTCCTGTCCTCACTCTTTCCCTCTTATTGTGAGCTCTCTTTTCCTGCAATGAGGGAGACAAGTGGAGTTTGAGTGAGAATGAAGGAGTGAGTGTAGAGAATCCATAGCATAGATGCTTAGAAGGAGATACAGATGGAGTGAGGTGGCAAGACCAAGGGCCCTCCCTGTGTGTTGTAAGTTTTAATTGCATCTCAGTGATAGGGAGTGTGAGGGCTGCATAGTCGAATAGTTAGTTGAATGTGACCATAGAGAGAGAGGGAATGGGTAAGGGTGCATGGATGTCAGTGTCAAGTGGGATGTGGAGAAAGAGATTGCTAAAGCTGAGTGTTGGTGAGGAGAGGCAATGGGGATCAGATTGAGGGTGATGGGAAATTCATACTCACTTTTCCAGTGCGCAGAAGGCCATGAAACCTTTTCCTGCACTGAAGCCAGGTTCTGTGGATTATTGACAAAGAGTTAACCTCCTCTGCCACCTGGATCCACACAGCCTTGGTTTGCTGGGGAGGCTTCTTCCTCCCTGAAGAGGGGAAGAGCACCTCTTTATTTGCTCTTGCTCCCTCTACTAAAGCCTGCAGGGCAACGTCATCAAAGCGGGGTGCAGACCTAGGTCTCTGGCTGGCCATTCTTCCTGCAGCTGCCTCTAACATGCAAGGGCAAAAGCTTGGCAGTCTGCAGAAGAAGCGCGGCTTGTTGCAGACCTTAAATGCAGCAGCAATGATGACATCATCGGAGGCGACTTTCAGACTGTAAAAACTCATTGGCCATGGGTTCCCACAAGTTGGAACTCATTTGGCCAATTAAGTTAAAATGGCATCATTTTCCCACATCGATTTAGACTCAGGTGGCTAACATGAAATGCGAATTACACGACCCCAGCCCGCCCCAGTATCAAAATCCAGCCCTTTGTATCCTCCTCACAACTTGCTTTCCCACCTATCTTTGTATCATCAGCAAATTTGGCTACATTACAATCAGTCCCTTCATCCAAGTCATTAATATAGATTGTAAACAGCGGAGGCCCCAGCACTGATCCCTGTGGCACCCCCCCCACTAGTTACAGTTTGCCAGCCTGAAAAATGACCCATTTATCCCGACTCTGTTTCCTGTTAGTTAGCCAATCCTCTATCCATGTTAATATATTACCCCCAACCCCATGAGCTCTTATCTTGTGCAGTACCCTTTTATGTGGCACCATATTGAATGCCTTCTGGAAATCCAAATACACTACATCTACTGGTTCCCCTTTATCCACCCTGCTCATTACATCCTCAAAGAACTCTAGCAAATTTGTCAAACATGATTTTCCTTTCATAAAACTTGATTGTATTATGATTTTCTAAATGTCCTACTACTACTTCCTTAATAATGGACTCCAGCATTTTCCCAATGACAGATGTTAGGCTAACTGGTCTATAGTTTCCTGCTTTCTGTCTCCCTCCTTTCTTGATTAGGGGTGTTACATATGCGGTTTTCCAATCTGCTGGGACCTCTCCAGAATCCAGGGAATTTTGGTATATTGCAACCAATGCATCCACTATCTCTGCAGCCACTTCTTCTAAGACCCTAGGATGCAGGCCATCAGGTCCAGGGGACTTGTCCACCTTTAGTCCCATAAGTTTGCCTAGCACTTTTTCTCTAGTGATGGTGATTGTTTTAAGTTCCCCTCTCCCTATAGCCCCTGGATTATCTATTATTACTGGAATGCTTTTAGTGTCTTCTACCGTGAAGACCGATACAAAATATTTGTTCAACTTCTCTGCCATTTCCCTGTTTCCCATTATTAATTCCCCAGTCTCATTCTCTAAGGGACCAAGGTTTACTTTAGTTACTCTCTTCCTTTTTATATACCTGTAGAAGCTCTTACTGTCTGTTTTTATATTTCTTGCAAGTTTACACTCACAATCTATTATCTCTCTCTTAATTATTTTTTTAGTCATCCTGTGCTGGTTTCTAAAAATTCCCAATCCTCTGGCCTACCACTAATCTTTGCATCAGTGCATGTCTTTGTTTTCAATTTGATACCACCCTTAAATTGCTTAGTTAGCCATGGATGTAATAGGAAAAGGTACATTTTTCTCACAAAGGCAGACTAAAAATAAAGACTGCATTCATCACAATCTGATTAGTTAATGTGGCAGCTATTGCCTAATTTGTGCCAAATGCATCATTATAATGTAATTAATTAATCCAGTTAATTATAATGCAATTAATTTAATCAGCTGCTGTACTGCACTGCCCAAAAATAAATATACAAATCTACAAAACAGAAATTTTCTGCAAAAAATAGACTACTGGCTGTCTGGATATATTTTGCATATGAAGAAACAAGATGTGCAAAAATGAAATGCATAATTTGAATTTTAAGATGCTGATGAGACTATGAACTGCTTTTAATAAGGTCTGTTTTCATGAAATAATAGTTTGAGTGGATGTTGTCATAACAAAATATGTACAGCATGTTTTTCTTTAGAAATAATGATGCCTGCTATTTTGTAAAGACTTGGTTATTAAGCTTGTAATGATAATTTAATTAATTAGTTGACATTTGGGCCAGGAGTAAGTTGTCATTTGGTAGCAGATGAATTATCTTCAATTATGGGTCTCGTGGGGTGAACTATGAAGCTGTTTCAACAGTGTATCATTGTCAAGTTTGCCATTGCTCAGGTATTAATTTGCTGTTGATATGCAACTTTGTTTAGCAACTTAGTTTTAGATAAATTATTTTAAACTAGAATAATCATACATAAGAAATATAGATGGAGTGGTAATGGAGTAACAGATGCACCTTTGCTTAGCATTTTACTTGGTATCAGACTGGGGTAATACTATTGATGGATGCCAGATTAGTTTTAATTTAAGATTATGGAAGAGTTTGAAAGGGTGGATGTAGAAAAGATGTTACCACTTATAGGGGAGATGAAAACTAGGGGATATACATAAATCCAATAGGGAATTCAGGAAAAACTTCTTCACCCAGCAAGTGGTTAAAATGTGGAACTCACTACCACAAGGAATCGTTGAGGCGAATAGCATTGATGCATTTAAGGGAAAGCTAAACATGTGAGGAAGAAACAAATAGAAGGATATGCTGATAGGGTTAGATGAAGAGGGGTGGGAGGAGGCTCGTGTGCAGCATAAACACCCGGCATAGACCAGTTGGGCCGAATGGCCTGTTTCTGTGCTGTGCATTCTATGTAAAGAATACTTTGGGGTGGAATTTCCTCAGGGGTTATCCGATCTACTGCCGTAACTTCAGTGAAAACCCTGGAGAAATGGCGTAAATGACCAATTCCACTGATCTTCTACCAACCTTAGAGGAGGAGATCATATGAACCCCTGCAGAAGTTATCTCTTTGAGGTGGGGATTGGAGTAACATAGCCAGTTCTGAACCACAGATGGTAAGTAGGTTAATGGGGCTGGTGGTACCAGTCATTATAGAATCATAGAAATTTACAGCACAGAAGGAGGCCATTCGGCCCATCGTGTCTGTGCCGACAGAAAAAGAGCTATCCAGCCTAATCCCACATTCCAGCTCTTGGTCCATAGCCCTGTAGGTTGCAGCACTTCAAATGCATATCCAAGCACTTTTTAAATGTGATTAGGGTTTCCACCTCTACCACCCTTTCAGGCAGTGAGTTCCAGACCCTCACCACCCTCTGGGTGAAAAAGTTTCTCCTCAACTCCCCTCTAAACCTACAAGCAATTACTTTAAATCTATGCCCCCTGGTTATTGACCTCTCTGCTAAGGGAAATTGGTCCTTCCTATCCACTCTATCTAGGCCCCTCATAATTTTATACACCTCAATCAAGTCTCCTCTCAGCCTCCTCTGCTCTAAAGAAAACAACCCCAGCCTATCCAATTTTTCCTCATAGCTAAAATTCTCCAGTCCTGGCAACATCCTCGTAAAACTCCTCTGTACCTTCTCTGGTGCAATCACATCCTTCCTGTAATGTGGTGACCAGACCTATACACAGTACTCTAGCTGTGGCCTAACTAGTGTTTTATACAGTTCAAGCATAACCTCCCTGCTCTTATATTCTATTCCTTGATTAATAAAGGAAAGTATTCCGTATGCCTTTTTAACCACCTTATCTACCTGTCCTGCTACCTTCAGGGATCTATGGACATGCATTCCAAGATCCCTCTGTTCCTCTACACATCTCAATATCTCGGATTCCTGGAGCTTGCTTAATTGCCTGCTCTCGTCAAGTTTATTTTCCATGGTAGGAAAGACAAGTGGGCCCCATTCCTGCCCATTACTTCAAGTGCCACTAGACATTCCATAGACAGTAAATATGTATGTCCTGCCGAGCAAAATTTCATAGGCTTTTCCATTTCCCAATCACAGATGCACATCTTCCCCTCAGTCGTGCAGTTGATACTTCAATTATTACTACACTCTGTACCTACATAATGAGAGATACAATCATGTAAACGTTTCATCTACTTTGCTGCTGGCCATTGTATTCTTCCCTTCTCTGTTGGTTGCGTTATTTCCCAGGTTTGAGATGCTGCACACGTTAGCACGTCTAAAATGAATCTCAAATTATCCAGAGGAAGCAGTCACATGGAGGTAAACCATAAACGTCAGAATGTACAACTAGATTGTGCATGTTGTCGAGGAATAGTAGAATATAGTAGAGATCTTGGCTTACATCTAACTAAATCACTTTAATGAAGACTTGATCAAAGAACACAAAAATTAATTGTTGCTGTAGTTGCTTCGCTCTGCAGACAGGCAGATAGGAACTTACAGCCAGAAAACTAGGTGACCTTCTCAAAAACTACTGACTACCTGCAAAGTGTTAGATCAACCATTCAGTGTTGATATTGATGTTGATGACCAGGATGATGTTTGAGTGTTTTGTTAATATTTAGTTTTTTTGTGAACTGAGATATATTTTTATTAAAATTTTCCTTACTTTGATGGTTACAAGAGCAAACTAATAAATTGACAAAATAACAACAGAAAACGCTGGAAAAACTCAGCAGGCTAGGGCAGCATCCGTGGAGAGAGAAACAGAGTTAACGTTTCAGGTCGATGACCTTTCGTCAGAACTGGAAAAGAGCAGGAAATGGAAAGCTGGTTTAGGGGCTGGGAAAAGGGGGGGGGATGAAAGAACCAGCATCTGCAGTATTTTGCTATCATAATAAATTGACAAACTGTGCTGTTTTTAGAGTAGATCGTGAAAATAGATTGTCTTCTAAATTCACTGAAACAAAAATCCTGAAGGACAATGCCATGCATGTTTCTCACTAATTATATAATAACGTTGACTATCATGAATAATACAAGATGAACAGATATCATCAATCATTCTGCTTTACAAGTACAGCCCAGTTATTTTTTTTGAAACTCCAATATGGTTCAAAAGGTAAACCATTGCTGTCGAAAATTTGCCAGCCATCATATAGTACAGCTCAAGTTCTTCTTGACAAGGTAAAAATGGCCTCTGTTGATACCAGAGTCAAATCTCCTGAGAAATGTGCAAAAACACGTTAGGGAAGCAGGTCACTGTTGGTACCATCTGTCACATATGACAGTTTTAAAGCTTGTGACCTGATGTTTTATTATCCTTTTGTCTGCCTATTGGAGAAAATAGACAAGTGAGGGCAAAGGTTTAATCAACAACATGCATCACCTCAATAGGGCTGTATTACTTTCTCCACTGGTGATGGATACAAATGGCAAAACTTTACAGTATAGCATAGATTATAGCCAGACCAAAATGGACACAATGGGGTTGAAACTGGTCTATGCCAGTAGTGCATAGCTAGCTCATAGTAAATCGGCAACCTGTTTTACACCACCCCGATTTTCTTTTCCTTTTCCATAGAAAATTGAACATGGTTTAAAATGGGCTGCTGATTATTATGAGCCTGTTTCGCGCTATGCACCTAGACCAATTTTGCCCCTAATAGGCCATGCTCAAATTCAAGTGCTTCATAGAACCAGTGCAGCACTATTCCGGAAGTCTCACACTTGTTTCTCTGCACTGTTCCTCTTAGTTTCCGTTATGCACTTATATTCCATTTATGTGAGAAATGACAGTGCTATAATTGGAACATCTAACCCCTCTCCCCTTTACATCCAACTAGTGATAGAATGTTCTACACTTCAGATATGAAGCACAATACTAAAAATAACACCACTGTCCCAATGAACTTGCATGATAACCTCATCCGTTGCGGGTTCTGAACCATAGTATAATTTCCTTTCTCTCATTGTTGTGGGTTCTCATTTGGATTGCTGAATTGCTACTGAATTCAGAGTTGATTTATGATGTGGATATCTCTTCAATTCAGCTTTTAATTCCAGTTTTTGATTTAAATTTTTGAAACACGTTCACTTCAATAACATTTGAATCTACTATTTTTAAAAAGACCAAATCATTGCAGAACATACATCAGACAATTACAGTTTCTGTACTGTTTATGGAGTTTACCAAAGTTATTTTACAACCATTGTATATTAATAAGTATGTGTTGGTTAACATATTTTAACCCCATTTGGTTCTGGCATACTTGTTGAGTTAATCAGCTCTAAGATAAGTGACATAATAACGGCTTGGATTTTGCGGTCAGCGGCAAAAGGATGGCACTCGCCGTTCATCTCAAAAAAAGCGGCCCACAAAGTTTTAGCAGGCTCTAGAATGCAGACTTCCTCTTTTCTAGCATCAGTTTAAATTTGGCGCCTTCTACAGGGGATCTGTTGGGTCTGTGAACAGGACAAGCAGCAGGGAGACTGATCAACAAATCAGATTGAGGAATTCTCAGATGGCAAAGCAGGAAACAAAAAGAAGGAAATATAAATTACATTTAAATCATTGTACAGAAAGCAAAATAATGTTTGCGACGTACACATGGGATTAAGGGAGAAACTTAACTCGCAAAACACAAACTTTAAAAAAGTATTTTAATTTTAATTTTAAAAATAATCTGCAATATTTAAATTTTCTTCCCAGTGAATAAGACTCCACACTTGTAAAATAAAATTTTCAGGGCAAGAGAGGTTGTTCAGCAGTAATCATGACTTAGTATGCTGTTAAAACCTCAGTTACTGCAGACTGAACAAGGCTCAAGCTTTTCATTAGTATTTACAGCGAGAATAGTTGGTAATTAATTTCATGCCAAATCAGTGATTCTGTGTTGATTCCATCGGCAAAGACTGCAACAGCGCATCCTGTGGAGTATCTCTGACAGCAACTTCTGTATTTCTGCCTTTAACTGTGCACGTGCAGACGCCAGAATTGCTATCAGTTTTACCCAGTAAAACTACCACAAATTCCAGACCATTATGTTTTTCTAAAGGACCTAAAGTTCATTTCCTAAATAATGTCACATAGCTTCTGATGACTGTGTGCTCTGATTTCATTGGGATCACAAGAAAATCAAGCTTGGATGCTTACTGTTGACATTGTATCAAAGGATCTAATGGCCGCTAAAATCAGCCTTCATGGGTTTTGTGGAATGATCTTGTCATGAGCATGTGGCAGCTACATGAACTTTCAGACAAGATTCCAAGATTCCTGGACATCTTGAAGTTTAATCTTCAAAGTTGGAAGTGATACATAGGGCTGGATTTTCATTGGGCCATGGAGTCGGGATTGGAGGCATGGGGGGGATTAAAGTCCCAAAATTGGGGGTCCCGACCCCATCCTGCCCCCAACCCGCCTCCATGCCAGTTTCAAAGGAGGTGGGTACCCGCCCCGCACTGGGACCCGCCTCCCCAAAGCGTGAAAGGGATTAGTGCCAATTAACTGCCTGTTAACAGGTAGGTAACAGGCAGTTTTTAGCCTAATCCCTATTTTCATTGTTGAAATGTGGGATTCCCAATGGCTCCAAACCACGCCAAGTTAGCGAGGCGGGCCATCGGGATGAAGGGCTTGGAGGGGTCGAGATGTCCGGTGTTCAGGTGAGTGATAGGGTGCATGAGTGCAGAGGTAAGTGTGTTTGGTGTGTTTAAAGTATTTAAAGAAGTTCCACTAACCTTTACTTACATTTACAGCCTTCCTTCCTTCAGGTCTCGGGGGTCCCTCATCTCACCGGCACGGAAAGCAGAATGGCCGCCAGCTGTCAAAATCTGCAGCCTCTGCTTTCTGTTCCGGGGAGATCTCTAAATCATCCTGAGAGAAAGGAATTAACCTGGAGTACAGATTGTCAGTGTTTGACAGCTTCAAACAGGTATGAAACGCTGATATTTCATCTATCAAAAGGTCTTGACAGATGAAATTTCAATCTGTGACGTCACCTGTTGCCGGGTGGCCCTTAATTGGCCTGCTGAGCCCGCTGGGCTGATACCTGGGATGGCAGGAATGACGTATGAGGAGAGATTGTGTCAATTGGGCTTATACTCACTGGAGTTTAGAAGATTGAGAGGGGATCTCATCAAAACCTATAAAATTCTGTCAGGTCTGGACAGACTAGATGCAGAAAGGATGTTTCTGATGGCCGGGGAGTCCAGAACCAGGGGTCACAGTCTAAGGATAAGGGGTAAGCCATTTAGGACTGAAATGAGGAGGAACTTCTTCACCCAGAGAGTGGTGAACCTGTGGAATTCTCTGCCACAGAGGGCGGTGGAGGCCAGTTCATTAAATATATTCAAGAAAGAGTTGGATATATTTCTTGAGGCTAAAGGGATCAAGGGATATGGGGAGAAGGCAGGGACAGGGTACTGAATTTGGATGATCAGCCATGATCTCATTGAAAGGCGGAACAGGCTCAAAGGGCCGAATGGCCAACCCCTGCTCCTATCTTCTATGTTTCTATGTTTCAACAAGGTCAATCAAGTCTAAATCACGTGGGTTGGCTAGAACTCGATGGAGGCGGGACTACAACCCCTAAAGTTGTAGTCCCGCCTCCTACCCAACTCCTCAATGAAAATCCAGCCCATAATCTTTAATAATGAACTACATTAGATAGCAAATTTTGAGATTTTGGATTGAATTTCACTTCTAACATTGAAGAAGAGATGAAAATTAAACCTGATTTATGTGTTTCTATTGGATCCTGTTGGTTGCTGTGGTGCAGTGAGTTTCTAGCAAAGCAAAACTACCTCACCCCCTTAAAATTACTAAACTATAAATTTTCAAATGTCACATTTTCAACTGTATAACCAATTTTATGTTTTCAATATATCTACAGAAATGTAAACATTTTCATAAAATTGAGAAAGGGATGGCACTTTTTGTCATCTTCCAAAGTTCTCTCGATTCAGGAACCGTTCCTTCAGATTAAAAAATTGCGCATGTCACTCCACTGTTTAAGAATGGCGAGAGAGAGAAACCAGGGAATTATAGACCAGTTAACCTAACGTCTGTTGTCGGGAAATTGCTAGAGTCTATAATTAAGGATAGGGTGACTGAACACCTCAAAAAATTTCAGTTGATCAGAGAGAGCCAGCATGGATTTGTGAAAGGTAGGTCATGCCTGACAAACCTGATTGAATTTTTTGAGGAAGTGACTAAAGTAATGGACAGGGGAATGTCTATGGATGTTACTTATATGGACTTCCAGAAGGCATTTGATAAAGTTTCACGTAAGAGCCTGTTAACTAAGGTAGAAGCCCATGGAATTGAGGGTAAATGATTGACCTGGTTAGGAAATTGGCTGAGCAGCAGGAGACAGGCAGTAGGGATAATGGTTAGGTGCTCAAATTAGCAGGATGTGCCTAGTGGTGTCCTGCTGGGATCTGTGTTGGGGCCTGAACTATTCACAGTATTTATTAACGATTAGATGATGGCATAGAAAGTCATATATCCAATTTTGTCAATGACACAAAGATAGGCGGCATTGTAGGCAGTGTAGATTAAAGCATATAATTACAAAGGGATATCAACAGATTAAGTGACTGGGCGAAACTGTGACAAATGGATTTCAATGTAGGCAAATGTGAGGTCATTCACTGTGAACCTAAAAAGGATAGAACAGGGTACTTTCTAAATGGTGAAAAGCTAAAAACAGTGGAGGTCCAAAGAGACTTGGGGGTCCAGGTACATAGATCATTAAAATGTCATGAACAGGTACAGAAAATAATCAAAAAGGGTAATGGAATGCTGGCCTTTATATCTAGAGGACTAGAATACAAGGGGTAGAAGTTATGCTGCAGCTATACAAAGCCCTGGTTAGACCACACCTGGAGTACTGTGAGCAGTTCTGGGCACCACACCTTAGGAAGGATAGAAGAACATAAGAAATAGGAGTAGGATTAGGCCTTGGAGGGAGTGCAGCGTAGGTTTACCAGAATGATACCCGGACTTCAAGGGTTAAGTTACGAGGAGAAATTACACAAATTAGAGTTGTATTGCCTAGAATTTAGAAGGTTAAGGGGTGATCTAATCAAAGTTTTCAAGATATTAAGGGGAGCAGATAGGGTAGATAGAGAGAAACTATTTTGGCTGGTTGGGGATTCTAGGACTAGGGGGCATAGTCTAAAAATTAGAGGAGAGCTTTCAGAGGGCGGGTTTGGAGGCAGGTCCGCTGTCAAAATCACAAAGATTGACAGCGGGCCGGTATCCCGCTCTGAACCCGCCTCCTTGTGAGTTTTCCTATTGCCGGCTCTGCCTGCACGCTGCAGACCCGGGACTAAGAAAGGTAGAAACATAGAACAATAGGAGCAGGAGTAGGCCATTCGGCCCTTTGAGCCTGCTCCACCATTCAATATTATCATGGCTGATCCTCTATCTCAATACCATATTCCCGCTCTCTCACCATACCCCTTGATGCCTTTTGTGTCTAGAAATCTATCTATCTCCTTCTTAAATATATTCAGTGACTTGGCCTCCACAGCTTCTGTGGTAGAGAATTCTACAGGTTCACCGCCCTCTGAGTGAAGAAATTTCTCCTCATCTCAATCCTAAATGTCCTACCCCATATCCTGAGACTGTGACCCCTTGTTCTGGACCCCCCAGCCAGGGGAAACATCCTCCCTGCATCCAGTCTGTCTAGCCCTGTCAGAATTTTATACGTTTCAATGAGATCCTCTCTCATTCTTCTAAACTCTAGTGAATACAGGCCTAGTCGACCCAATCTCTCCTCATACGACAGTCCTGCCATCCCAGGAATCAGTCTGGTGAAACTTCGCTGCACTCCCTCTATGGCAAATATATCCTTTCTTAGGTAAGGAGACCAAAACTGCACACACTACTCCAGGTGTGGTCTCACCAAGGCCCTGTACAACTGTAGTAAAATATCCTTGCTCCTGTACTCAAATCCTCTTGCAATGAAGGCCAACATACCATTTGCCTTCCTAACTGCTTGCTGCACCTGCATGTTTGCTTTCAGTGACTGGTGTACAAGGACACTCAGGTCCCTTTGTACATCAGCATTTCCCAATCTAGCACCATTTAAATAATACTCTACCTTTCTGTTTTTTCTACCGAAGTGGTTACCTTCACATTTATCCATGTTTGCCATGTATTTGCCCACTCACTCAACTTGTCTAAATCACCTTGAAGCCTCTTTGCATCCTCCTCACAACTCACAATCCCACTTAGTTTTATGTCATCAGCAAACTTGGAAATATTACATTTGGTTCCCTCATCCAAATCATTAATATATATTGTTAATAGCTGGGGCCAAAGCGCTGCTCCCTGCGGTACCCGACTAGTCACCGCCTGCCACGCCGAAAAAGACCCATTTATTCCTACTCTCTGTTTCCTGTCTGTTAACCAATTTTCAATCCATGCCAGTAAAGTACCCCCAATCCCATGTGCTTTACTTTTGCACACTAACCTCTTATGTGAGGCTTTATCTAAGGCCTTCTGAAAATCCAAATACACCACATCCACTGGTTCTCCCTTATCTATTCTACCAGTTACATCCTCAAAAAACTCCAGTAGGTTTGTCAAACACGATTTCCTTTTCATAAATCCATGTTGACTTTGTCTAACCCCATTGATATTTTCTAAGTGTCCTGTTATCACATCCTTTATAATAGATGCTAGCATTTTCCCTAATACTGATGTTAGGCTAACTGGTCTGTAGTTCCCTGTTTCTTCTCTCCCTCCTTTTTTAAATAGTGGGGTTATATTTGCCACCCTCCAATCTCCAGGAACTGTTCCATAATCTATAGAATTTTGGAAGATGACAACCAATGCATCCTTTCTTCTTAGGCAGTCCTTCGGAACCGAGGATGACTTGCTTCCACATTAAAAATGAGTTCGCAGGTGACTGATGAGTCCAATGCGGGAGCTACAGTCTCTGTCACAGGTGGGGCAGATGGTGGTTGAAGGGGCGGGTGGGTGGGGTGTTTGGGTTGACGTGCGCTCCTTGCGCTGCCTACGCTTGGCTTCTGCTTGCTCCCGGTGAAGAGACTCGAGGTGTTCGGCGCCTTCCCGGATGCTTCTCCTCCATTTTGTGTGGTCTTGGGCCAGGGATTCCCAGGTGACGGTGGGGATGTTACACTTTTTCAATTGGCTTTGAGGGTGTCCTTGAAGCGTTTCCTCTGCCCACCTGAGGCTCTCTTGCCGTGTTGGAGCTCCGAGTAGAGTGCTTGTTTTGGGAGTCTTGTAGCAGGCATGCGGACAATGTGACCCGTCCATCAGAGCTGATTGAGCGTGGTCAGAGCTTCGTGCTGGGGATGTTGGCCTGAGCAAGAACACTGACGTTGGTGCGCCTATCCTGCCAATGAATCTGCAGGATCTTGCGGAGGCAGCATTGGTGGTACCTCTCCAGTGCTTTAAGGTGCCTGCTGTACATGGTCCATGTCTCTGAGGCATACAGCAGGGCAAGTATCACTGCTGCCCTGTAGACCATGAGCTTAGTGCCGGGTTTGAGGTCCTGGTCTTCAAACACTCTCTTCCTCAGGTGACCGAAGGCTGCACTGGCACACTGAAGGTTACAATGCATCCACTATTTCCATGGCTACCTCTTTTCGTACTCTGGGATGCAGATTACTAGGTCCTGGGGATTTATCAGCTTTCAGTGCCATTAATTTCTCCAGCACTATTTTTTTACGTATACTAATTTCCTTTAATTCCTCCTTCTCACTAGACCCTTGGTTCCCTAGCATTCTGGAATGTTATTTGTGTCCTCTTCCTTGAAGACAGAACCAAAGTATTTGTTTAATTGCTCAGCCATTTCCTTGTTCCCATTATAAATTCTCCCATTTCTGACAGTAAGGGACCTACATTTGTCTTCACTAATCTTTTTCTTTTTACATACTTGTAGAAGCTTTTACAATCCACTTTTATGTTCCTTGCAAGTTTACTCTCGTACTCTATTTTTCCCCTCTTAATCAATCTCTTGGTCCTTTTTTGCTGAACTCTAAACTGTTCCCAATCCTCAGGCTTGCTACTTTTTCTGGCAACTTTATATGACTCCTCTTTGAATCTAATACTATCCTTAATTTCTTTTGTTAGCCATGGTTGGGCCGCTTTTCCTTTTGTGTATTTGCGCCAGAAAGGAATGTATAACTGTTGCATTTCATGCATTTTTTCCTTAAATGTTAGCCATTGCCTAGCCACTGTCATGCCTTTTAATAAAGCTCCCCAATCTATCATAGTCAATTCACTCCTCATACTATCGTAGTTTCCTTTGCTTAGATTTAGGACCCTAGTTTCGGATTGGACTTCTTCACTTTCCATTTTAATGAAGAATTCTATTATGTTATGGTCACTCTTCCCTAAAGGACTTCGCACAATGAGATTATTAATTAACCCCTTCTCATTGCACAATACCCAATCTAGGATAGCCTGTTCCCTAGTTGGTTCCTCAATGTACTTGTCTAAAAACCATCTCGTACACACTCCAGGAATTCATCCTCCACAGTATTATTGCTAATTTGGTTTTGCTAGTCTATATGTAGATTAAAGTCACCCATGATTACTGTAGTACCCTTGTTACATGCATCTCTAATTTCCTGTTTGAAGCCATCCCCTAAATTACCACTACTGTTTGGAGGCCTATAGACAACTCCCACCAATGTTTTCTGCCCCTTGGTGCTTCTTAGCTCCACCTAGACTGATTCTACATCTTGCTTTTCTGAGCCAATATCCTTTCTCACTATTGCTCTGATTTCATCGTTTATTAACAAGGCCATCCCACCTCCTTTTCCTTTTCACCTGTCCTTCCTAAATATCGAATATCCTTGGATATTCAGCTCCTAGCCTTGGTCACCCTGCAGCCATGTCTCCGTAATCACAATTATATTGTATCCATTTACATCTATTTGTGCTGTTAAATCGTTTACCTTATTAGGAATGCTTCATGCATTCAGATGGAGTGCCTTTAGATTTGTCTTTTTAACATTTTTTGACATCTTAACATTTTTTTGTACCATTTTTTCTTAATCGGCGCTTATATGTTAGTGCACTCCTTTGTTTGTAGGCTCTGTCCCTTCCTGACACAATCTGGTTATTCTTACCCCAATCACTTTCCTGCACTGCTTCCTTATCTTTTCTCTTTAGCATTCTAGATTTCTCTTCACCGGGACCCTTACCCTCCTTATTTAGTTTAAAGCACTAAGCGGCGTGTCAGGCAATTCTGATCGTTAGCAGGGTATTAAAGCAATTGAATTAACATTTTACCACATCCAAAGCATTTTCCCAAGTTTTCCCTCGAGGTTTGCATCACTTGGGGATCACGCCAGGTAAGTATGTTAGGTTCTGAACAACTCTCCATTTGTTTCATTAGGTCACAGATTAGCTTCACTTAACATTGTACACCCTGTGACGTAATAAAACTCACTACGCACTTGGTTTGAGCATAAAGCAAGGCTTTAATCAACTTGTTTCAGAACATGGAGGTCTAGTTGTACTTCACTAGTTCCTTGTCTTACAAAATGTTCCTGGCAAGCTGGGGTCGACGCCTGAGTATTTATACTCCTTGGACGGTGCCACCAGCTGGCCGTCCAGCATTATTTCACGAGTAGTTTCTTGATGAATGATGAGATTTATAACACCCTGGCTTCCACATGATGCACCAGGTTGGCACCACCCCACACCAGCACCATAAAGCATTCTGACAATGTCCAAGCCATACCTTTCATATTCATCACCATTGGGGGGCATACCATTATGTCTCACCATCCACTGTAACACACTAATAAACTTTCAAAGGTGCACACAAATCTGTCCAAGAACGCAAAGTGTTGAAAATAAAGATTTCAATGTTTGACAGCACATTAGCAGAAACTTCACATGAACATTGGCTAAACCACCCAAGTGCCTACCCTTGTGTGTTGTTAGTTGGTATGCTTGCAGTAGGATGAGGGTGAGTGTGAGGGGTGTCTCGTCAGATGGGGAAGTGATAAGGTAGAGATGGGGAAGTGATAATGTAGATAGAGAGGGATGGGTGGAGGTGCAAGATAAGTTGGTGTGAGTAAGGATGTGCAGGAGTAGGGTAGGGAAGGCAGGGTGATGGGGATGTGATGAGTGGCACAGCAGGATGAGGTTGAGTGTGGCATGGCAGTAACGTTTCGTGATCTACTGAGATCATTGAAAGGTTTGCGTCACTGCAGCCTGGTCCTCCTGACGACATCTCTGCTTTTGCCCTCCTGTGCAATGTGCAACCAGGCTGCTGGTCTAATGGGGAGGTCACTTCCGCCCATTGGAAGGGAAGAGAACCTCCCTGTATGCTGTGAATCCCTCCATAAAAATATGGAGGGAGTCATGGGAGAGCCTGGGTGCAGCCGTGCACCTTTGTGCAGTGCTTGTCAGTGTTTGCAGCACCTCAATGCTGCAGAACACTGACAGCAGAACTATCAAAATCAATTTGACATGGTCCCTTTAAGCAAACCGGCTGATGATGTGTCATCACACTCGCTTCCTATTAATTGGCCGGGAACTTCGCAGAGCAGGCTTAACAAGTCCCATCATCGGAATATCTTGTTGCAGGCCGGGATCGGCACAGATGCGAGGTCCCCACACAAGGTTGGAAAAATCCAGCCTTAGGAATCATTTCTACACACAAAGGGTGGTAGAAGTTTGGAATTCTCTTCCGCAAATGACAATTGATGCTAGATCAATTGTTAATTTTAAATTGGAGATTGATAGCTTTTTGTTAAGCAAACGTATTAAGGGATACGGGCCAAAGGTGGGTATATGGAATTAGGTCGCAGATCAGCCATGATCTCATTGTTCCGATATTCCTATGTTCCTAAGACAAAAATATTGCAATATATCTAGAAGTATGGGTATGTAGGTTATTACAGATGAAAAGCTATTATTTGGAAAATATGACTATAATTCAATTACATAGAATTACATAAAATTTTACAGCACAGAAGTTGGCCATTCAGGTCTATGCCGATGTTTATGCTCCATATGAACCTCCTCCCACCTTACTTCATCTCACCCCATCAACATATCCTTCTATTCTTTTCTTCCACAGGTATTTATCCAGCTTCCCCTTAAATGCATCTATGCTATTCACTTCAACCACTCCATGTGATAGTAGCCTCAACATTCTCACAACTCTCTGAGTAAAGAAGTTGCTCCTGAATTCCATCCTGAATTTATTCCTAGCAATCTTATGTTTATTGCCTCTAGTTTTGGACATCCCCACAAGTGGAAGCATTATTATCAACAATAACAACAATTCTTTTCTCAAATCAAAACCAATGCAAAATATATATATATTTGTTAAGAACATTTCATATGCATATACATTTGATTAATTGGGCCAGAATTTGTTGTGAAAATAACGATAAGGCTAATGGCGCTCGCCGTTATTTATGCGCAAATAGGACAGCAACTTCAGGTAAGTGCAGATGTGCAATTAAACATGAAAATTTTGAAGTTGCTGTCGGAGTTGCGTCGCTTTGCAGTAAGCTGCGCAAAAACAGCATCTCGCTTACTGGCTCCCCATTCAACTGTATTGAACGGCGTAAAGTTCCTGTACTGACATCGTAGATACGTACTGAACTTGTCACAGAAAGTTAGGGCTTGTCCATTTCAGTCTAAGTATCCTTTTTAATGGTGTATTAAGTCTTAATTACTGCCAAACAACCTCTCTGGCACTGAAAATGAACTATTACATGTGTGGAGACTCACTCCTTCAGCTTTTAATTGCTTTTAATTGTTGTAGATTTTTAAAAAAATGTAAATTAATTTTTTTAACTTTTTCTTTCTGTTTCTTTATCTCTCTCTCTCTGAATCCAATTTTTCTTTACCTCTCTTTATTTCACTTTCTGTACTTAATTTGACATTGAATTCAGTATTCTAACTTACACTTCCTGGTTCAGACTCTGCACTGTTCAGTAACAATTCTTCAATCTGATTGGTTAAGTAGATGTACAGTTGTTTGCCCTGTTCACACAGGTCCCAGATGCCCTGTAGATCTCATTGCACCATTCCATCTCCCACTTACAGCAACTTGTGCAAAAGTGCAAGCAAATTAAATGGGCAAGGCCAAGTCTAACGAAGGGCAGGCACCATTCTTTTGTCAGTTACAATAAATTCTAGCTCATTAAGTTAGCTTTATTTTGTATTGGAACTATTTTTACATAAGACAAATAGTGAATAACACCGTGTGCTAAAAACAGCTGTTATTTCATATACAGGAAACTCTTGTTTAAACGGCACCTAGATATCCAGAATTCTCTATTAACTGGTAAAATTCTCACTCCGAAAACAACACCTCAATAACCGGAAATGTTGCCGAGTCCGAGTCTCCCACGATGGCCGAGTTAGTTCTCCAAGCTGCCACTACTCGGCTTCTTGACGCTGTTGGAAGTCTGAACACCTCAATACCCCTGTAACATGACTCTGACTCTCCTGCGCTGCCGGTAGTCTCTCCTGATCCGCCATTTTACAGGGGTACTGTGTGTCTCCCATGCTGCTGGTAGTCATTGCATTGCATTACCCTCAACTGGCAGTACTGTACTTAATCAAGCATCTTCCACCATCCATTTAACACAACATTCTGTAGGTGAGTACCCAATTACTGTATACTGCACATTTCTTGAATTTTTTATTTTTCTTTGTTAAAAATAGCCTCGGTAGATAACCCTCTCTGTCATCCGAAATTTTTGATCAACCGGCAACACGCCGGTCCCGTTGGTGCCGGATACCAAAGAGTTTCCTGTAGATGGCATATGCTGGAATCCTCCTCCATGCTTTTATTTATCTCCAGATTTGACTATACCAATGCTCTCCTGCCTGACCTCTCAGCTTCCACCCTCCATAAACCTGAGTTCATCTAAAGCTCTGCTGCCCATACCTAAGGCACATGGGATTGGGGGCAAAGTATTGACTTGGATAGAGAACTGGTTGGTGGATAGAAAGCAGAGAGTTGGATTAAACGGGTCGTTTTCCAAGTGGCAGGCAGTGACTAGTCGGGTACCGCAATGATCGGTCCTAGGACCCCAGCTGTTCACAATATACATTCATGATCTGGACAAGGGAATTGGATGTAATATCTCCAAATTTGCAGACGATACAAAGCTGGGTGGGAGGGTATGCTGTGAGGAGGATGTCGTGAAACTCCAATACGATTTGGACAGGTTGGGTGATTGGGCAAAAACATGGCAAATGCACTATAATGTGGATAAATGTGAGGTTATCCACTTTGGTGGCAAAAACAGGAAGGCAGATTATTATTTGAATGGCAATAGATTGGGAGAAGGGGAAGTGCAAAGAGACCTGGGTGTTCTTGTGAACCAGTCGCTGAAGGTAAGCATGCAGGTGCAGCAGGCGGTTAAGAAGGCAAATGGTATGTTGGCCTTCATAGCAAGAGGGTCCGAGTACAGGAACAAGGATGTCTTGCTGCAGTTGTACAGGGCCTTGGTGAGACCACACCTTGAGTATTGTGTACAGTTTTGGTCGCCTTATCTGATGAAGGACGTTTTTGCCATGGAAGGAGTTTTTGCCAGGGCAGCACGGTGGCATAGTGGTTAGCACTGTTGCCTCACAGCGCCAGGGACCCGGGTTCGAATCCGGCCTCGGGTGACTGTCTGTGTGGAGTTTGCACATTCTCCCCGTGTTTGCGTGGGTTTCCTCCGGGTGCTCCGGTTTCCTCCCACAGTCCAAAGATGTGCAGGTTAGGTTGTTTGGCTATGATAAATTGACCCTTAGTGTTAGGGGGATTAAATACGTGGGGATAGGGTGGGATATGTGTTGGTGTAGGGGTTACGGGGATCGGGTGGGATATGTGTCGGTGCAGGCTTGATGGGCCGAAATGGCCTCTATCTGCACTGTGGGGTTTCTGTGTGATTTCTGTGTGAGTGCAGCGAAGATTCACCAGGCTGATACCTGGGATGGCAGGAATGACGTACGAGGAGAGATTGTGTCGATTGGGCTTATACTCACTGGAGTTTAGAAGATTGAGAGGGGATCTCATCGAAACCTATAAAATTCTGTCAGGCCTGGACAGACTAGATGCAGGAAGGATGTTTCCGATGGCCGGGGAGTCCAGAACCAGGGGTCATAGTCTAAGGATAAGGGGTAAGCCATTTAGGACTGAAATGAGGAGGAATTTCTTCACCCAGAGAGTGGTGAGCCTGTGGAATTCTCTGCCACAGAGGGCGGTGGAGGCCAGTTCATTAAATATATTCAAGAAGGAGTTGGATATATTTCTTAAGGCTAAAGGGATCAAAGGATATGGGGAGAAGGCAGGGACAGGGTGCTGAATTTGGATGATCAGCCATGATCTCGTTGAATGGCGGAGCAGGCTCGAAGGGCCGAATGGCCTACTCCTGCTCCTATCTTCTATGTTTCTAAGGGAAAGAAGTCACTGGTGGGAGTAGTCTATAGGCCCCCTAACAGTAGCTACACTGTGGGACAGAGTATAAATCAAGAAATAATGGGGGCTTGTAAGAAAGGTACTGCAATAATCATGGGCGATTTTAATCTTCATATAGATTGGACAAATCAAATTGGTGAAGGTAGCCTTGAGGACGAGTTCATAGAGTGTATTCGGGATGGTTTCTTAGAAACAACCAGGGAGCAGTCTATTTTAGATCTGGTATTGTATAATGAGATAGGATTAATTAATGATCTCTTAGTAAAGGATCCTCTAGGGAAGAGTAATCCTAGCATGTTAGAATTTCAAATTCAGTTTGTGGGTGAGAAACTTGGGTCTCAAACTAGTGTCCTAAACTTAAATAAAGGCAATTACAAAGGTATGAAGACAGAGTTGGCTAAAGTGGACTGGGAAAATAGATTAAAGGGTAAGATGGTAGATAAGCAGTGGCAGACATTTAAGGAGATATTTCATAACTCTCAGCAAAGATATATTCCAGTGAGAAAGAAAGACTCTAAGAGAAGGATGAACCATCCGTGGCTAACTAAAGAATCTCCAAAGGGATATAGATAGGCTAAGTGAGTGGGCAAAAATCTGGCAGATGGAGTATAATATGGGAAAATGCAAGGTTATCCACTTTGGTAGGAAGAATAAAAAAGCAAATTATTATTAAAATGGAGAGAGACTACAAAATGTTGCAGTACAGAGGGATCTGGGGGTCCTTGTACATGAAACACTAAACATTAGCCAGCAGGTACAGAAGTAATTAGGAAGGCAAATGGAATGTTGGCCTTTATTGCAAGGGGGATGGAGTATCAAAGTAGGGAAGTCTTGCTACAACTGTACAGGGTATTGGTGAGACCACACCTGGAGTACTGCGTACAGTTTTGGTCTCCTTATTTAAGGAGGGATATACTTGCATTGGAAGCAGTTCAGAGAAAGTTCACTAGGTTGATTCCTGAGGTGCGGGGGTTGTCTTATGGAGAAAGGTTGAGCCTTTACTCACTGGAGTTTAGAAGAATGATAGGTGATCTTATTGAAATGTATACGATTCTGAGGGGGCTTGACAGGGTAGATGCAGCGAAGATGTTTCCCCTCATGGGGGAATCTAGAACTAGGGGGCATAGATTCAGAATAACAGCTCGCCCATTTAAAACAGAGATGAGGAGGAATATCTTCTCAGAGGGTCGTGAATCTTTGGAATTCTCTACCCCAGAGAGCTGTGGAGGCTGTGTCATTGAATATATTTAAGGTGGAGATAGACTGATTTTTGAATTATTTTTGAATGATAAGGGAGTCAAGGGTTATGGGGAGTGGGCAGGAAAGTGGAGTTGAGGTCAAGACCAGATCAACTATGATCTTATTGAATGGCAGAGTAGGCTCTCCTCTGATCCCAGAAATCAATCTAGTGAACCTTCATTGCACCACCTCTAAGGCAAGTGTATCCTTCCTCAGATAAAGAGACAGAAACTGTTTATAGTACTCCAGGTGTCGTCTCACTAAAGCCCTGTACAATTGTAGCACCTTTTATTGTAGTCATTACACTGCCTTTATCACTGCTTTCAGCTGAAACCAATAAAATCATTGATTAGCTGGTGAAGCCAAATGTCCCTTGTATATTAAGCATCTGGACCAAAAGGAAATTAAAGGGATTCACTTAGAGGGAAGAATCCATAAGGTATCCCTACAGTACTCTGACTTATCTTTTAAGTGGCTTGAAAATAGTATAAAATGCTTAAGAATTACAGGCCAAGAAATACGTGGTATTAAAACTGCAGATTACCCCCAGTGCTGCCTCTCCAGAAGACTTCTATTGTAGTTATTACACTGCCTTTATCACTGCTTTCAACTGAAGCTAATGAAATCACTGATTGGCTGGTAAAACCAAATGTTCTCTTCAAATTTTCAAGGAGTTATAAGATGAGCCATTAGGCAGATTCCTAATCTCCTGCAGCTACGCAGTTCAACCAATAAACTGATTCTGAGCCAATTAATACTGTCAGGTTGCGCCAAAGTAAGGGGTTTTGCTTGGAAAGCCTGGGCCCTGCCTCATTATCTGCATGTTCCTATGTGAGTCATATAAGCAGCCTTTAAAACTGCATTGCTCTTCACTGCGAGAATCAAACCTCCATGGAGCATTCATAGGAAGTTGAACAGAAATACCACTGCCTTTTCTGCCTGCAGCCAGCTGGGCTAACTCCACATGAGGGATGAACTTGCCCCCAAAAAAGAAAGGGATATTTGTAATGCCAGATTATAGATAAAAGGCTGATTGTCCAATATATAAATCCCTCAGCTTTTTTGTAGTTGCTGCAAACTAATTCTAAAGCAATCTTCCTCTCTGCACCCCATCAAGGGGGATAAACCATAGAAAGAAACAGAAGGCAAGACAAATGGTAAGGAATTTAAAAATAAGTAATAGAAAGGGTTGTGGCATACTTGCGGTCCATGCTGTTCCATGTGAAGAGTGTTGACACATGTAATTCTCCACAAGGCTAGTTCCCACTTTGAGCCATACTAACTGGGAAATGTGTGGGTAGGGATAAGGCACTTCACCAAAGAGATAAAGACAAAAATTAGGCAGGTGAATCACTCTGCTTCACTTTCTAAGATATGTCATTGGGGTTTGGGAGAACACCTATTTTGACATGTGACTAATTGACATAGGATCGCTTAAAATTAAGTGGTTGAACAAAGCTCCCACATCGTCTGCTGAAGCCCTCAAAAGTTGCAGCCCCCTGAATTTCCCTCAACTGGTGAAATAGTCAGCTAGCACTAATTTCTTAAAAGCTTGTCCATAAAATGTTCCACATGAAGACAATTTGGGCTGTTGCTTAATTTTGAATGTGAACTCTGGCAAGATACTTACTGGAGCGTCCTCTAAAATACCTCTTCATTGTGGGAGGGTGGAAACATTGTACTTCTTCACAGGGTAATATAAAGGTATTAATAGATTTCAATTTGAACTCCTTCATATGTCAAATTGTCTTGTACAATGCTGATATTAGAATTTTTTTCTTCTCCGATAGAAATAATATTTAAAAATTACATGAGGTAGATTTTCAGCTTGCCGCATGTGCGTAGAACTGGCTGGACCAGCCATCCATTATAGAAACCGCTCCATTTCATCTCCATGGGTTTCTATGATGGGCAGCCGCTTCATAATGCCAATTTCATGACCGGTCGACATGGTGAAAATCTACTCCCATCTCTCTGCCTTTCTCTGGGCAGGTAACTTGTAGCCACAAGCTTCATGGCCTCTCTTTACTTCCATGTCGTGGAAGTAAACCGACCAAAATAGGATAACTTGTGGATAATTTGATCAGGTCTCTTGCACGTTCCATCTGATTAGGGATACATTGCAAAGATTTTTAACCTTCTTGCTACCTGCTAACAACAATTGCTAATTCTCTTCACCTCCTCTTTGCTGAACATATTTTCTTTTCAACCTTCTACTGTTGACATGTGTTTCTATCATATGGGAGTTGATTCGTCTCACGATTCCAATTCAAAAATGTCCAGCAGCCATCATCATTTCATCAGTTTGGTTATAAATTTTTTATAGGGTTGCCACCATTTTATTTTGTTTGCAGATCATTTCTCCTCAGGCACTAACAGTAAGGCCCCTACTTTGTCAACAAATTCCTTTTCAATTCTAGAAAGCTGTAGCTCAGCATGCCTCTCTGCTTTATCATGCCAGTCCTTTGATTGTTGCTTCTTTCATTTCCTTACCTGATGAGATCAAAGACTTTCAGAACATTTTTCTAAATCTGACTTAAGCAGTAGAAATTACCAATTGCTCAAAACAGGGGCTTATGGTAAATGAAACGCAGCATTGTGCTGCTGTCTCTGCCACTGCATCACAAGATTCCCATGAGACTATGATTTAAACAAGCTGACAAAAATAAAAGGAAGAAACTTTTGAATTAGCCAGTAAACTAAGGTAATCTATAAATATTGTGGCAATTTCCAGAATATTTACAATCACTTTCAAAGATTAAAGAATACATTTAGTGGCTTATATTAGCAGTATTGCCAACTCTCGAGACACGTGATTTCGGAGTGAAATAAAGTTTCACTTGCGATGGAACACCTCAAATCTCGGGGAATTTTTTTGTGGAAAACAAATACGCAGATTTGCGACAGCGCCGCGGTCTGGTTGCGTTGACTGGCTCCGTGACCTTGGGCCCCTTTCTCATTCTTCTCGCAATATCTTGCGCCTCCTGCAGGGTAATGGAGAGGCAGCACGAAGCGGCTGGAGCACGAGGAGGGGGAGCGTAAAACTCGATCGTGAAACGTATTTCACGGTCAGAGTGGAGCGTATCTATTTTTGGAAACCAAGTCAAGTATTGAAGCCGCCAATGAATCTGTTTTTTGGAGAGTATGGTATTATGGAGAGACTGGCAGGCCCTGATCCCCCGCAGCAGCACTGAGTGCTGAGCCTTCTGAGGTAGGAGCCCAGGTTGTGGGTGCTGTAATGTGCTGCCAAGTACTAGCTTCAAAAAAATTCTCACACCAGGTTAAAGAGGAATCTAATAAAGGGTTTTCAAAATTATGGACAGTTTTGAGAGGGTAAATAGTGAAAGATTGATTGGTGAATTGGTAACAACTGTAATTATTGGTATCAAAGACAAAGTTAGAAATGTTTTCACACAGGATTGTTGGAACATCGGGTGCTTTACCACAAGTGGCTATTGAGATAGGCACTGTAACATTACTTGGAAGGAAATTGGATAAGTATTTGACTAGGAATGAATAAAAAATCATATGGGTAAAGGAAATGGGATTAGGATAGCTCCAGTTGACAGGTTAGCACCATATTATGGCACAATGGAACATCACTGCTGTCATTTCTATGATTTAATTGATTTTATAGTTCAAATTAAAGTTGGATGGATAGGCTAGAGTCCTACAGGAATGAACTTTTATGGGCTGAACACCTTTGGTTGGCAGCTGCATTGCATGGTGGTTGTGTTGGGCAGCAGATGAGGGGTGGTGATAACGGGTAGGAATTTTTAAACGTTTTTTGTAAAGCATTTTCAGATGCAGAAATATAGGGCCGGATTTTGCCACCCCTACGGGTGCGTACGAGGTGCACAGGCGCCCATAGGAGCCCTCCTCCGTCTGGCCATGATTGCCATTCTCTGAATTCTCATGATTGCGCATGCACTGAAAACCGGCACTTGCGATCTGTCAAGAATTCTCTTGACAAATCATCCACCTGCCCAAGAAAAGTGCCTCTGCTGGTGGAGAGTTGCGCTTTTTGCACAACTTCCGCCTGTCAAATTCTTACGCCTGGTAAAAGCCCTTGTGGCGCCCCGGACCAGATATTGTGTGGCGCCCCCCCTCCTTTCCGCCTGGCGCAAGCAACGACAGGTAGACTGGAATGTTTCCCAGCCGGTGTGGGGCTGGGGGGGCGCTATTTAAAGGTGGCCTCTTCCTGGCTTTTTCTGTGGTAGACATTTTTGCACCACTCATTCTGACAGAGAGAGAGAGATTCTGAGAGAGAGCAGGAGAGACTTCACAGAATCACAGAAATCACAGAAACCCCACAATGCAGATAGAGGCCATTTCGGCCCATCGAGCCTGCACCAACACATATCCCACCCGATCCCTGTAACCCCTACACCAACACATATCCCACCCTATCCCCGTAACCCCATGTATTTAATCCCCCTAACACTAAGGGTCAATTTATCATAGCCAATCAACCTAACCCGCACATCTTTGGACTGTGGGAGGAAACCGGAGCACCCGGAGGAAACCCACGCAAACACGGGGAGAATGTGCAAACTCCACACAGACAGTCACCCGAGGCCGGATTCGAACCCGGGTCCCTGGCGCTGTGAGGCAACAGTGCTAACCACTATGCCACCGTGCTGCCCTTTCTGCATAGAGTCAACGCTATGTAAAGTAGTTTTTGCTACTGAGCATCACTTTGCAGGTACTTTTGTTTTTGACCTTCATTACTTTGATTGCCAAGAGACTATGGGGGCTGCACTGATTCTGGGCGTCGTCCTGCGCCTGCAGATTCGGAGGCCACAGAGATGCAGAGAGCGAATGGCAATCATGGCCAGATGGAGGAGGGCCAACAGGCCTCTGTACAGGAGAGCTTACCCTCCCAGTGTATTTCGCAAACAATTCTCCTACATTAATTTGTCTGAGGAGCAGTGTTTGTGCAGGCTGCGCTTCAGCAAGGAGGTGGTCACTGAGCTCTGCCACCTGCTGCAGCCAGATCTGCAGCCTCAACTGAGGACCAGGACGTCTCTGTCGGTGGCAGTGAAGATGACAGTGGCTCTGAACTTTTATGCCACTGGCTCCTTTCAATCAGCTACTGAGGACATTGCCAATATCTCCCAGTTCGTGGTCCATTGCTGCATCCGTCAGGTCACAAATGCCCTCTATAAAAGGAGACGCCAGTACATCTCTTTCCCGATGACATGGGCCAAACAGTATGAGCGCGTATTGGGCTTTGCCAGGATAGCGGGCTTCCCCATGGTGCAGGGTGCCATTGACTGCAAGCATGTGGCATTGCGGCACCGCATGAAAATGCAGAAGATTTCCGCAACCGCAAGGGATTCCACTCATTAAACGTCCAGTTGGTCTGTGACCATAGACAGCTGATGCTTGCTGTCTGTAGGATTCTCAAAATTAACAGATCCCCAAAACAAAAGAAGAACCCTATTAAAAATGACTTTGGACCCTTGCTAAAAACTTCAGGAGTGATAAAAGGGCATGTTGGGCCTAACAAGGAGATTCAAGGTCAGAAACAGATTTGTCATTTTAAAAGGGGGCATGTTTGGGCCTGCAATGGAAGAAAAGGGCTGCAACGAAGAATATGGGATCTACCTCTGCAGTCGACAGTTTGAGTATTCGAGGTAGTCAAACTGTCTGGGGGAACTGTAAACGTCACTCAGCCCCTATCAAGAAATTTACATGCTAACAATAGACCCACGGAAGAACAGCCTCACAAAACCCATCCAAAAACATGCATAAAACAAATCGTTTAGCCAACCTACAAAGAATCTCAGGCCCCACAGGAAACGCAAAGCTTGAGGACAATTCACTACAATTAGATAAGAGCTCAACAGCTCAGGAAAACCATCCCGAAACTACTCACATTTTTAAACTACTTCAACAACTCAGGAAGCCATTCTGAAACTGCTTAAACAAGTTAAGATTAGGAGGCCCCAATTAGTATAATTGAAAGCCTGTTTTCTAAAGACAGAGAAGTCAAGAAGTTCGAAGACTCATTCAGCAGTTCAGTTCAGCAGTTGCACAGTTGCATCAAGTTCTCTACAAGCTCTACAGTTCTGGGCAGTTCTCAGGAGTTCATCGAGTTCGAAGAAGTTCACAGTTCTGGAAGCAGGTCAACACACAAGAATAAACCAGAGCAACAGTTTCAGTGACCATCAGACATCTCGCGGCAACAAGGGCCTTACAAAACAACCAACCGGGGTACGACAGGCACCAACCAACACATCCAGCGAACCCCGAAACCGCGAACAAGCTCAACTGTCAAGGATCCGTTTGGTGAGCATTATCCCTGGTCCTCTAGAGACCAGCTTAGCTAGTAAAGTGCGATCGGGAGGGGTGAGGTGTTTTTCTACTGTAATTTCCCTTGTGTGTATCAAAGTGTTCCCCATTTTATTAGAGTGTTAAGATTGTTGTATTATATTTTCTCTCGAATAAAAATCAAAGTTCTTGAACCAAAAATCAGTTGTCTGCTGCACATTTATCACAATCCCCAAATAAGTCCAAGGTTTAGAAACAAGGGAGTGGGAGCGATTCGAACCATGCAGAGGTGAAGCTAACCCCAAACACCTCCCCCTACATGTCAATGCCCACTATCCTGGCAGCAGCCACGATGCATTCATCCTGCGCCAGACTGCTGTGGCAGAACTTTTCCAGGCACCGCATCAGCCAAGTGGTTGGCTCCTCGAGTACAAGGGTTATCCACTGTGCACCTGGATGATGACACTGCTCCGTAACTCCAACACCCCTGCTGAGCTGCAGTACAACGAGAGCCATCTCACCACCAGGAACATCATTGAGCAGACGATTGGCTTGCTCAAGCAACGGTTCCGCTGTCTGGACAACTCAGGATGAGCCCAGCAGTACTCGCCTGAGCGACTCTCCCTCTTCATAGTTGTGTGCTGCATGCTGCATAACCTGGCAATCCTCAGGACCCAGCCAATGCCACCAGGCCTTGGGGCACCACCAGAGGAGGAAGAGGAGGATGATCATCAGCAGCACCAAGGTGGGAGGGAGGCCCACAATGTTGAAACTGCGAGGGCCATCCGTCCACGACTGATAGCAAGCCGCTTCTCGGCCCCTGCAGAGGAAATGGCTTTTGCCATTGAGAACAGCATGAATAAAAACAACCCGCAACCCCTAAGCCGGCCAAGGCAGCAATGATTCCAAAGACCAAACATGTACATTTTGAATACAAAAACGTATTTATTTTACAAACTCTGTGTGTGTCATTTCTTCATGACAAACTAATAGAAAGAAACACAAAAAAACAGTAATTAACATAACTGGTTCTCACAACCTGGAGGTAATGTCCAAAACACTAAACAAAAGTTTGAACACGAACCTCGGTCTTTAATAAAAAATTGACCAACATTTTGTCACACCTCCTACTTTTTGCCCTTCGAGGGTGATCTCCTTCCCTTGCGCAATTCCCCACTTCCCACCCTACTGCTCCTCCATAATGGGGCCCCAGTGGCTGCAGCAAGGCCGGTGGAATGCTGCAGATTGTCAGAACCTGAGACTGCAGGTGCCCTTGAAGGACGGCCTTGACCAGCTCTGGGCCTGGAGGGTCCGGCTGCAGACTGCACCAACTCTGCATGGGCGGCAGCAGTCTGGGCTACAGGCGGTGGCAAGTGAAATGGGGAAGTGCCAGTGGTGGCAGCAGGAATGCTGTCATCTTGAGAGAGGACAGCAACTCCCTGCTCGACCGACACACTGGCACTCCCACGGGGTAGAACTTCAGCATCCAGAGCAATCTGCTGGAGCACAGATTGCTGGCCTGCTGCGGCGTGGTGAGAGCCCTGGGGAAATGTGTCCGGACCAGCGACAATGGCAGCAGTCAGTGCTTGCGTGGCCTCAATCTGAGTCTGCATGAGAGCAGTCTGAGATGGGATCAGGGCAGCCAGTGACTGAATTGCAGCACTAAGCTTTAGCATGGCATACACCTGTGCTACAGCGAAGTGCTCCACACTCCTTGCCAGTGATTCAATGCATTCGGGCACCCTTCCCAATGCACCCATGAGCTCAGTGTGCAAGTCCACCACCTGGGTGTTCATTTCAGCAATGAGCTGCTCCTCCTCTGTGTCCAGTGCAGTAGGACTCACTGGCATACTCTCCCTCCGGGGAGAAGGCCCCCAAGCTTCCCTACCCCCATCGCGTTGCTGCAGCCCACTGGGTCCCGGAGCTTCACTCTCATCAGAACCTTCCCCCCTGCTCCCCTCCAGGGAAGGTGTGTCTTGTTTTGCACACTTTGTGCAAAAATAATAAATTGCAGGACAACGGAGTATTACAGTTTAAACTCTTTTAATGAAGCATCAGGTCTGTAAGCTTTCTCAATCAATACAGCACCATGTGGACAAGATGGAGTCAGGACCCCTTGGGTCTTCTAAACAATAGCAGTCCTTACAGATGCCTGCAGGCCAACGACAACTCAGCATGTGATCACATGTGAATATAATAGGTATTCCTTGCAGATGCCTGCGGGCCAATGATAATTCAGTATGCAAATGTTACATCCCCTTTCTTTTAAAAGAAAAATGTTATGCATTACTTTTGAACCTTTCTTCTACATAATGTTCTCAGTAGCATCAACATATAAGTAAACTCAACATTTAACTAGCACTGAAAACATCTCAATGTTTCAATAATGATGTACAGTTTTTTTTAGGGCAGCGATCCGCCTACATCCTTTGACAGTTCACAATTCAAGGATAACTGTATTGTGCAGCGGCAGCAGTAGTCTAGCTGACCTATCATAGTATCTCCTTTGGTGTTGCTGTCTCTGTACACGTTTTGCCTGCACTTGCTTGCAGCTGACGACCTGCCAGGGCCTGTCTGGGATACGGTGAGTTATCATGGGCTCTTTGACATTTGATGGGCGGCGTTCTAGACAAATAGAACATTTTCCGACAATGTTCTCAATGTATTTGCACATTCCGGGCCAAAACATAATGTCACGTGCTCTTTGTTTGCATTTTTCCATGCCCATATGTCCAGCATGAATTTTTGTCAACATCTCTTCTCTGAGACTGGTAGGAATGATGATTTTCTCCCCTTTGAAGACGATTCTGTTGATTTGTGACATTTCGTCCCTGTGGTTCCAGAATTCAGATATGCTCTGAGGGCATTTCCTCCTTTCCTCAGGCCATCCTTCATGTATGACTTTGCTCAGCAGTGTGAGTTGTGCATCTTTCTCTGTTCCTGCTCGGATCTCCTTCAGTTTTGAGTCACTCACAGGTAAGCTGTTGTACACCATGTGCACCTGCACATCCATGCCTTCACTGAGGCTGCTGTCCTGGTAGCTAAGAGACTTTCTGGAGAGCATGTCTGCGACAGGAATGTCTTTGCCTGGACGGTGAATGATTGTGAAGTCGTAATTCTGTAGCTGAAGGATCATTCTCTGTAGCCTTGGTGGGGCTGCGGCTAGTGGTTTCCTCATGATTGACTCGAGGGCCTTGTGGTCGGATCCACAATGACTTGTCGGCCATAGCCGTACTGGTGGAAACGCTTACATCCGAACAGAATTGCATATAGCTCTTTCTCGATTTGAGCATAGTTGATTTCACTGTCTGTGAGAGATCTGGAAGCATAGCCGATGGGCTTTCCTTCTTGCAGTAATACTGCACCTAGTCCGTACTTTGACGTGTCCACTTGTAGTCTGAGCTCTTTGTTGGGGTCGAAGTACGCAAGAACTGGTCCTGATTCTCTGGTCATTAGGTCTTTCATTTTCTGAAATGTTGTGTCATGTTGTTTGTCACATAGGAACTCATTGGATTGTTTGAGCAACTGACGCATGGGTGCGTTGATTTCGGAGAGGCTCGGGGCAAACTTGGCTAAGTAGTTAACCATGCCTATTACTGTCTCTAGCTCTGCGCGGTTCTTCGGCGGCTCCATCTTCTTGATGGCGGAGATTTTCTCTGGATCCGGCTTAATGCCATCAGTTGAGAGGCGATGCCCGAAATAACTGATCTCGGTGGATCCAATTATGCTTTTCTCGGGGTTGAGCCGGATACCCTACTCCCGTGATCTTTGTAGCATCGCACGGAGGTTCCTGTCATGTTCCTCTCTATTCCTGCCATAGATGAGGATGTCATCTACGATTGCGATTACACTGTCGAGGCCTTCATAGGTTTCGTCGATCTTCCGCTGGAATTCATCCTGAGCTGAGATAAGACCAAATGGTAAACGCAGAAATCGGTAGCGTCCAAATGGTGTGTTGAACGTTGTTAGCTTAGATGACTCTTCTGTGAGCTTGATAGTCCAGTATCCTGATCGTGCGTCCATTACACTGAAGTAACGTGCTCCCACTAGCTTGGGTGTGATGTCATCTAGCATTGGTAGAGGGTAGTGAGGGCGTTTAATAGCCCTGTTCAAATCTCTGGGGTCGAGACAGACTCTGAGCTTGCCTGTACGTGGTTTCTCAACTAGTACTAATGCGTTGACCCACTCTGTCGGTTCTGTTTCCCGGATGATGATTTCTGTATTCTCCATGCTCTGCAGCTCCTCCTTCAGGCAACTATGTAGAGCAAGGGGTATCCTTCTTGGTGGGCAAACCACAGGGGTTGCTGCTGTGTCAAGGTGAATAGTGCATTCACCTGGGAATAGTCCGATTCCTTTGAAAATGTCAGCAAACTCCTCCATGACTGTCTGCTTCTCAACTGATGCTGTCAATGATAGCACTAGCTTGACGAGGTCCATGTCTAAACATGCCTTTAGACCTAGCACTGGAGGTGCTTGAGTGTCAACAATGTAAAAGTCCAGCATCATGTCGCTTTCTTTTACTTGCATTTCATCACGCATGTGCCTTTTACAATGAGCTGCTCACCCCCATAGCCGGTCAGTCTGCGTGAGGTGGGCTGTAGCTCACACTCATCCTTCAAGCTGTGATACTCACTCAGAGGAATTACATTAACCTGAGATCTAGTGTCTAGTTTAAACTTAAGCTCTTTGCCCTGTTTTCCTATCTCAATATCGGCATAGGCTTGCTCAGACTCTGAAATCTGTTTTTTCTGTGACACAGTATCAATAATCAGTTCCTCTGCATTTGGCTCTCTATCTGGCATTTGGCTGTCACTCACTGTGTGTACTGCTGTTCCGGAAACAGTCTTGCAAACTTTAGCAAAGTGGTTCCGTTTACCACATTTAGTACATTGCCTTCCTTTGGCAGGGCAGTACTCCTTTTCTCCATGCCAGTTGTTTTCACAATATCCACAGTTTTTGAAGCATTTTATGTCTGTGTTGCCCATTTTTAGAATTCTCGCTGTTCTTTCTGTTCTGAAACACGCTCTCTGGGCAGTGTTCTTTGGTGTGTGTCTATTAACTGCGTGCACTGTCTGTTCACTCGAGCTGCTCGTGGTGCCGGTTATGGTTTTCAACTGTGCTTGGGCTATCTCATGTGATCTAGCTATGTCTATAGCTTTGTCCAGCGTTAGCCCGGACCCAACATTCAAAAGTTTCTCTCTCACTTTAGCTGAATGTATTCCAAACACGATGTGGTCTCTGACCATCTCATCTTTATCTGCATATACACAGTCTTTTACCAGCAGTTTTAACTCAGTCATGAACTGTTCAAACGACTCACTAGCTCCTTGTACTTTCTCCTGAAACTTGTACCTAGCGAATATCGTATTTGTCTTGGGCATCACATATGCTTCAAAACGGTCAAAATAACTTTTCAGTACCTTTGCTTCATCCGTGGTGAGAGACCATGTGTTAAAAATGTCTCTCCCTTTTTCTCCGATCCACAAGAGTAGGTAGCTGCACCTTTCTTCCTCCCCTTTGCTTTTCAGTGTATCTGAAAACATCAACTCCACGTGTTGCTTGAACTTGCTCCATTCTCTAGGTAAGTTCAAAGATTCCCAATTCATTCGGGGTAAGGGAGCTCCAACGATGTCCATTTCAAATCCCTGTTCTGACACCATGTCTTATTTTGCACACTTTGTACAAAAATAATAAATTGCAGGACAACGGAGTATTACAGTTTAAACTTTTTTAATGAAGCATCAGGTCTGTAAGCTTTCTCAATCAATACAGCACCGTGTGGACAAGATGGAGTCAGGACCCCCTGGGTCTTCTAAACAATAGCAGTCCTTACAGATGCCTGCAGGCCAATGAAAACTCAGCATGTGATCACATGTGAATATAATAGGTATTCCTTGCAGATGCCTGCGGGCCAATGGTAATTCAGTATGCAAATGTTACAAGGTGTGTTCCTAGTGTGGGCATGGGCTTCCTCGGGAGAGGGTGGCACTGATGCTCCGGCTTCCTCTTCCTCCTCGCCTGCAGCTTCACTCCCACTGGCAGCTTGAGGTCCCGTCTCCTCATCTGGTGAATCACCATCTGAAAGCAGGGAGGTACAAGAGTGGCTTTAGCGTGAGGACAGGGGGGCAGTAAGGGAAGAATGAGTGCAGCGATTTAGTAAGTTGGATTGAAAGCGTCAAAGGCTGGTGTTGTGAGGGACAAGTGGAATGAGAGAGGAGAAAAAGGTGATGACCTTACCATTGCTGTCCAGAACGGGGTCGGCCTCTGCAGGGGCGACGGGACCGATCACCTGGCTTGCCACAATCCTGTGGATGCACGCCTCAAGATCGCTGAGGGGTTGCAGCTGAGGCCGCCCTCCACCCGTCCGTTGCTGCTGTCTCCTATTATGAGATAGCTTGGCCTGCAAGAAAAAGGATGGCGCCTGAGTAAATATACAGCCATGGTCTTGCCTGATGTGCCTCTCATAATTGAATAGCCCTTACTGTAAGCAGTCATTTTCTTGCCTGATGTGCCTCCCATAATTGAATAGCCCTTTACTGTATGCAGCTATGGTCTTGCCTGATGTGCCTCCTATAGGTGAATAGCCCTTACTGTATGCAAAGTGTGGAATGTGCGTGTGTGTTTTATGAGATAGCCATAGGTGTTGGATGAATGAAATAACAACAGAAAATGCTGGAAAAACTCAGCAGGTCAGGCAACATCCGTGGAGAGAAATTTGAGTTGACGTTTCGGGTCGAACCCTTCTTCAAAACTGGGGTGTTGGATGAATGTTGGGCATTGGGGTTTTAAGACACCCTGGCCATAGAGTGAGGTTGAGATGGAGGGATGGAGATGTATTGAAAAAAAGCCACTCACCCTGACGACTTTTTACGATATTGACTATGGGTCCTGGTCACCATGCTCCTGGAGGAGATGTGCTGAGCCACCTCCCTCCACAATCTTCTGTACTCGCCCGGCAAAGGCCTCCTGCCACTCTCAGTGTAGAGTATAGATCTTCTGCGTTCCACCGCGCCAACCAGAGCCTCCAAGGCCCGCTCGCTGAAGCGCTGAGTTTGTTCTCTCACCCTCTCCATAGTCCTTAGCTGGAAGATTTAGGCACAGGTCTCTCCAGGCCGAGATTCAAGGCTCCAATGGGCAGGGTGTGGCTGGAGAGCAAGATCGACCCTCCACTTTAAGAACTGTCCAGCGCCAGTGTGTCTGTGTTCCATCGCTAACTGACATCACCTGCGCTGCGCCCACGCTCTGAGGTAGCGTATCGCTCCTTGGCCTTTGCGCCTAAAGACAGCTGTGCAGTGCCTGATTTAGCGTTCCAATCACCTCCAGGGGCGATAAATGCCAAGTTTGCAGTCGGAGACGATAATTAGTGCCAGGCGCTAAACTTTGCGCACAGCTGATAATCGCGCCCCAAACGGGGTGATACTGAATTTTTTCCCCAAGAGTTTAAAAAAATAGAATAATGAAATTTGAGAACTCATTTATAAATTTAAAATACTCTTTAAAAAGGTAAGTTTATTTTTAGCCCCATAAAAACATTTAATTTCCCCCCCCCATTACATTTTTGTTTAAAATATTTAATTAATTTTAAATGTGTAATTTTCAAAAAATGTATTTGTGTTGGTGTATTTTTTAGGTGATCCCCATTCATATTTTTGACAGTTCCGTATGTACAGAACTGTCAAAAGGTTGAATGGGGATTCCCTCCTTCCATTTGTTGTGCCGGCCCACGTGATCCCAGGAGCGCCTACGAACCGCTTGCGCCGCTGGGATACCTGGGGCTCTGCCCGCACGGACCCGGAGAGGCCCAGGAGCGCAAGCTGCCATTCTTCCTGGGCCATCAGGTACTTTCATAGACATTTTGCAGGTCGGCGGCGTCCGCCTGCAGGAAGCCTCCGATCGCAAATGTTGGCCCATTGTTTTTGTAAAGAGCTGTGACCTGTTAGAGATTAAATAAAGCCACAAATGAGGTTTATCAACAAACTGTCAATCCAACCATTTGCCAGCGCATTTCACACTTCATCTAGAGCCATTGTTTGTTTCTTTACCTGTCCTATTACCATCTCGTCTCACCTTGAATATCTCTTAATGTCTCTTCTTTCATCCCCTCCTCCATTTCCCAGCCCCCAAACTGCCTTTTAATCTGTTTCATTTCCTGCCTTTTCTCCTCAGTTCTGTAGAAGGGTTTTGACCCGAAACGTTGACTCTGTTTCTCTCTCCATGGATGTTGCCTGGCCTGTTGAGTTTTTCCAGCATTTTCTTTTGTTATAAACTGTCAATCTATATTGGTTCATGTTTGAAAAATTAGAAACTCATGATTTCTTACCAAATCTCATGATTTTTAAGAGTTTGTCTCATGATGTATGAAACGGTGGGGTTGACATTATTGTATTAGTGAACCAAATCTTTACATTTCCTGTTCTAAACAGTTCAACCTGTTATTAGCATCTCAAAATTTTCAACCTTTCCTGAATTGTTGGCTTGTCATTGTATTTTCCTAATTATGACAGGACTTAATCTAACTTTGTCCAAACCTAGTAAAAAATGTTCTGTTTATCTATCTAAGCATACCTTGAATGCACATTTTGAACAGTAACAATTTTTGTAATATAGCTCTGACAGAAGGGCCTATGAATTCAGCCATGCAGTGCCAATTTTTCAGGCACTAACGGGCCTACTAATCCCCCAATATGGCAAGCAGCGTGCGCACATTTCTGGCCGGAAGTGCGCCACCCGCCATATTGGGAAGGGAAAATAAATTGTCATGCAGTGCCCACACCTGCTGGCAGCCCGCCTATTTTATGATAATGAGAGTAGCTAGTTCGAAAACAGGCCCAGACCTCATCCTACCCACAAAAGTAATCTATTAATTGTGAAGAAGTTTGGGACATACTGAGAACATAAGAAGTACTATGTAAATGTAAGTTGCTTTTCCACCAATCCTGTGCTTTGGTGGGACCTGGTGGAGATGCTGCTTTGCCTATTGTAGCTATTTGTACTGATAGAGGGTATCACCTCCTCCTGTCTGCTCTGCAATTGGACTGTGATTCGTTGAGTGCAGCAATATCCTCTACCAATCGGTTCTGCACAACACCTTGATATTGATCCAATTTTTCTTCGCCTGTCCAACTCAGGGTTGTGCAGCGTTTGTAGATACATTTCCTCTTGCTCAGTATTTCTAGTCTACTCAAACTGTCCTCATTGGACAATCCCCCCCATCCCAGGAACCATTCTGGTGAACCTTTGTTGCACTCCCTCTATGGCAAGCATATCCTTCCTTAGGTAAGGAGACCAAAACTGTACACAATACTCCAGGTATAATCAGTTTGGCTTGAATATTGTGCCAAATTTTTAATGCCACATTCAAATTGGGCTATTTATTTATTTATTGTACCAAAAAATTACTATTACAGGAAACTTTTTTTTATCCGGCACCAACGGGACCGACTTGGTGTCGGATAACCGAAAGCTATAGTAAAAGATACAGAGCTGAGAGCTCCGTATAAAGCAACAAACCCTGTTGCTTAGCAACAGGTTCAGAACAATGGCCACAAGTTCCAAGCGTCTCTGTAGCTTAGCAACAGCTGCAGCCATACCCTTGCACAGCAACAGGTCGAGGAAGGCAAGTAATAAAACTTACCTGAACCTACTCCTGAATTTTGCCGGTTAACCGAGATTTCTGGTTATTTAGGTGCCGGTAAATCAAAAGTTTCCTGTACCTTTCAACAGTTCATCTACAACAGACTCTGGGGTAGAAATTGGTCATCATTCCGGCTGGAAAATGGGGACCAAAATGACCAATTTCACAGTTGCTTTCCTTTCAACATCTCCCATTCCTGATTGCATCTTGCTTCTTCTCCCTCGTAACAAATGCACTAGAAGCAGAAGCCCTACAATTGTGCACTCTCTTTTTCAGTAGCCACTCACTAACTCTCGTCCTCTCTTTCTGCAGGAGAAAGCAGCACACAACACAAGGGAGAGGAGTAAGACCTGGGGAGGAGCACACAGCACCATGATCCTCTCCAAGCTGGACCAACAAGCTCTCGATATCAGTGGCCCTTTGAGAGCAATCCAAATTGGAGAATTCAAGGCTAGAGGCTTATCTGATCAGGGTCTCTGACTGTTGTACCCCTTGGTCAAACGGGGTAGGCTTAAAGGAGGGACTTAGAGGTGGACTGGGAGCCAATGTAGGGCAACAAGCACAGGGACAATGGGTGAGCAGGACTTGGTGTGGTTCAGAACATACATAAGAACATAAGAACATAAGAAATAGGAGCAGGAGTAGGCCATTCGGCCCCTCGAGCCTGCTCCACCATTCAGTAAGATCATGGCTGATCTTCTACCTCATCTCCAATTTCCTGCACTATCACCATATCCCTTGATTCCCTTAATATCCAAAAATCTATCAATCTCTGTCTTGAATATATGCAATGCCCGAGCCTCCACAGCCCTCTGGGGTAGAGAATTCCAAAGATTCACCGCCCTCTGAGTGAAAAAAATTCTCCTCATCTTAGTCCTAAATGGCCGACCTCTTGATCTGAGACTGTGACACCTAGATTTAGACACTCCAGCCAGGGGAAACATCCTCCCTGCAAGCCCTGTAAGAATTTTGTATGTTCCAATGAGATCACCTCTCATTCTTCTAAACTCTAGAGAATATAGGCCTAGCCTACTCAATCTCTCCTCATAGGACAATCCGCCCCCATTGCAGTAATCAGTCTGGTGAACCTTTGTTGCGCTCCCTCTATGGCAAGTATATCCTTCCTTAGGTAAGGAGATCAAAACTGTACACAATACTCCAGGTGTGGTCTCACCAGGGCCCTATATAGTGGGCCCTATATAATTGCAGTAAGACATCTTTACTCTTATACTCAAATCTTCTTGTAATAAAGTCCAACATACCATTTGCTTTCTTAATTGCTTGCGGTACCTGCATGTTAACTTTCAGTGATTCATGTACAAGGACACCCAGGTCCCTCTGTACACCAACATTTCCCAATCTCTCACCATTTAAAAAATACTCTGTTTTTCTATTTTTCCTATCAAAGTGGATAATGTCACATTTCTCCACATTATATTCCATTTGCCACGTTCTTACCTATTCACTTAGCCTGTCTATATCCCCTTGAAGCCTCTTTGCATCCTCCTCACAACTTACATTTCCACCTAGCATTGTATCATCAGCAAACTTGGGTATATTACATTTGGTCCCCTCATCCAAATCATTGATATAGATTGTGAATAGCTGAGTCCCAAGCACTGATCCTTGAGGTACCCCACTAGTTACAGTCTGCCAACCCAAAAATGACCTGTTTATTCCTACTCTATGTTTTCTGTCCATTAACCAATCCTCAATCCATGCTAGTTTATTTCCTCCAATCCCATGAGCCCTAATTTTGTTTAACAACCTCTTGTGTGGCACCTTATCAAATGCCGTCTGAAAATTCAATTACACCACATCCACCGGTTCCCCCTTATCTATTCATCTAGTTACAACATCAAAAAATGCTAACAGACTCCTCAAACATGATTTCCCTTTCATAAATCTGTGTTGACTCTGCCTAATCCTATTATTGTTTTCCAAGTGCCCTGTTACTACATCCTTAATAATAGATTCTAGCATTTTCCCTACTATTGATGTCAGGCTAACTGGTCTGTAGTTTCCCGTTTTCTCTCTCCCTCCTTTCTTAAATAGTGGGGTTACATTTGCTACCTTCCAATCTGCATGAACTGTTCTAGAATCTATGGAATTTTGAAGATGACAACCAATGTATCCACTATCTCTATAGCCACCTCTTTGAGTAGATAAGGCCAATACTCTCTGGGGTTTAGAAGAATGAGAGGTGATCGCATTGAAACATATAAAATTCTGGGGATGATTGATAGGGTAGGTGCTGAGAGGTTGTTTCCCATGGCTGGAGAATTAGAACTACGGGTCATTGTCTCAGGATAAGGCTACATTTAAGACGGAGATGAGGAGGAATTTCTTCACTCAGAGGGTTGTGAATCTTTGGAATTCTCTGCCCCAAAGGGCAGTGGATGCTGAATTATTGAATATATTCAACTGAGATAGATTTTTGGACTCTAGGGGAATCAAGGGATATGGCGATTGGGCAGGAAAGTGGATTTGAGGTTGAAGATCAGCTATGATCATATTGAACGGCGGAGTGGGTTCGAGGGGCTTACTCCTGCTCCTAATTCTTATGTTCTTATGTTCTTGTATCAATTTGATAATAAAAAGTTTGGGGAGATAAGTCCAACAGCAGGTCAAATGGATAGTTCTATCACTACTGTCATCCCATTACATGAGGTGTTAATTTGGAAGCCAAGCCTGAACAAACCGAGCCATTTTACAAGTAAACGGGTGTGTCTTAACATGGCAAAAATAGAGAGAGATACGTTGAGCAATCAGCAGAACCTGCTAATAGAGATGAAAATACTTCATAAAGTTTATTGTACATCACTGTGGCAAATACTCTGTTTATAGTATAGAGCTGCTCTCAATAGAAGCAAATTTGTAGAACAGTTTTGGAGGCCGAGTTCAGAGTGGGAGTGGGACAGAAAATTAAAATGACAAGCGACTGGAAGCTTAGGGTCACGCTTGCAGACTGAACGGAGGTGTAGCCTTCTGGACTGAACATTGAGTTCAACAATTTCAGATCATAACCACTGCTGCCATTTTTTTAATCAGCAGTAGTTGGTAATGATTTTGCTGTGGTCATTTATAGCTCCTCTAAACCCATCTTTTGTTTTTTTTTGTCCCATTACCACCCCTTTTTATCATTTAATCACTCCTGCCTTCCACCCTATCACAAACCTTCCCTTTTGTTCTTTCCTCCCCACCTCCTCTTCCTACCTCTGTACTTGTTTAAAACCTGTTACATCACTAACTTTTTCCAGTTCTGATGAAAGGTCATCAACCTGAAACATTAACTCTTCAAAAAAGTGGAGAAGAATAAACTTGGCAATTACAGGCCAGTCAGTTTAACGTCGGTGGTGGGGAAGCTTTTAGAAACAATAATCTGGAAGAAAATTAACAACCATTTGGACAAGCATAGACTAATAAAGGAGCATGGATTTGTTAAGGGCAAATCGTTTTTTACTAACTTGATGGAGTTTTTTGATGAGGTAACAGAGAGGGTGGATGAGGGCAATGCAGTTGATATGTATATGGACTTTCAAAAGGTGTTTAGTAAAGTATCACATATTAGGCTTGTTAACAAAATTAAAGCCCAAGGGATAAAATGGGCAGTAGTAGCATGGATACAAAACTGGCTAAGGGATAGAAAACGGAGAGTTGTGATGAATGGCTGTTTTTCGGACTGGAGGGAGGTACATAGTGTTGTTCCCCAGGGTTCACTACTAGGACCACTGCTGTTTTTGATATATATTAATGACTTGGACTTGGGGGTACTGGGCACAATTTTGAAATTTGCACATGACAGGAAAATTGGAAGTGCAGTAAACAGTGAGGGAGATCGTGATAGACTTCAAGAGGATATAGACAGGATGGTGGAATGGGTGAACACATGGCAGATGAAAGTCAATGCAGAAAAGTGTGAGGTGATTCATTTTGATACAGCAGAGACGGTACAAGCTAAATGGTACAATTTTAAAGGGGGCGCAAGAACAGAGACCTGGGAGTGCTTATGCACATATTTTTGAAGGTGGCAGTTAATAAAAATATATGGGATAACAAAGCAGTTAATAAAGTATATGAGATCCTGGGCTTTATAAATAGAGGCATAGAGTACAACAGCCAGGAAGTTATGTTAAACCTATTTAAAACACTAGTTTGGCCCCAGCTGGAGTATTGTGTCCAATTCTGGGCACCAGACTTTAGGAAAGACGTGAAGGCTTTGGAGAACATACAGAAGAGATTTACCAGAATGGTTCCGGGGATGAGGGAATTACAGTTACGTGGATAGACTGGAGAAGCCAGGGTTGTTCTCCTTAGAGCAGAAAAGGCTAAGAGGAGAATTGATAGTGGTGTTTACAATCATGAAGGGTTTAGATAGAGTAAATAAAGAGAAACTATTTCCAATGGATGAAGGTTTGATGGCCAGAGGGCGCAGATTTAAGGTGATTGGCAAAAGAACCAGAGGTGACATGAGAAAAAACTTTGTTACGCAACGAGTGGTTAGGATTTGAAATGCACTGACTGATGGGGTGCTGGATACTGATTCAAAAGGGAATTGGATAAATGCTTGAAGGAGAAAAAATTGTACGAATGTGGGGAAAGAGTGGGGGAGTGGGACTAATGCCTCTTTGAAAGAGCCGATGCAGACTCGATGGGCCGAATGCCCTCCTTCTGTGCTGTATCATTTTATAATTCTATACTATGATGCTTTTTAAACTAGTGCAATATTCACGGAAACGCAATTTGCACTGAACATAATTTGCATTTAAAATTCCGTGATATTTTGTGCTGGTTTGGCTGATTTCTGGCTGATTAAGCTGAAAAAACCATCACACCTAGCGGAAACTCCTGCCCCACAAGATTAAAAATGATGTCTAGACAAAAGGTGTTTAAATATGGTCATGATGGTTGTTTTCTCCAAAGACTGTAAACAATAAGCAATTCATTAGCTTCTCTTGGTAATCAGAAAATAGCTCAGACCTATGGGGGCGACTTTTCTCTCTTACTGCCGGGCTGGAAACAGGAGTTAGTGGATTGGCTGCCTGTTTTAGTCTCCGCCCATGTTTGTTTACATTGACTTCAAATATGTGACCTATTTCAGCCTGCATAATTGAATTGAATGGTAAATCACTCTCCCGCGAGGGCTAATTGTTCAAAATGACAGAAAAGTCTTGTGAGATTTCTGGTTCCACTTTTTCCTTCACCGACCGACCTTTCTTTTTCCCGCCATGCAGGATTGCAGTGCACAGCTTGTCTTCTTGGTTGCAGGTTGATATGTGATAGGATGAGTAACTTCACATAAGGAAGGCTGCAAAGAGGTAAATTTACTAGGATAGTTTGAAAGTTATGATATTATCATAACATTATCAAAACCAGAATATAAAGCTAGTGTTTATGCTGTGGAGTGTTGTCCGTGTATGCATATATGCCTGAATGTGAGATTTAGATCACTAATATATCACAGACTTTGTCTACACCACAAGTAGGCAACAATGTAATGCCATGCAAACACCACATTGAGATCATTAACACTGCATTTTTAAAATTTGTTTATGGGATCAGGGCATCACAGGCAATGCCAGCATTTATTGCCCATCCCTAGTTGCCCTTGAGAAGGTGGTGGTGAGCCACCTTCTTGAACCGCTGCAGTCCGTGTGGTGAAGGTACTCCCACAGTGCTGTTAGGTAGAGAGTTCCAGGATTTTGACCCAGTGACGATGAAGGATCGGCAAGATACTTCTAAGTCAGGATGGTGTGTGACTTGGAGGGGAAGTTGGAGGTGGTGGTGTTCCCATGGGCCTGCTGCCCTTGTCCTTCTAGGTGGAAGAGGTCGCGGTTTTGGGAGGTGCTGCCGAAGAAGCCTTGACGAGTTGCTACAGTGCATCTTGTAGATGGTACACACTGCAGCCACGGTACGATGGTGGTGGAGGCAGTGAATGTTTTAGCTGGTGGATGGGGTGCCAATCAAGTGGGCTGCTTTGTCCTGGATGGTGTCGAGCTTTATGAGTGTTGTTGGAGCTGCACTCATCCAGGCAAGTGGAGAGCATTCCATCACACTCCTTACTTGTGCCTTGTAGATGGTGGAAAGGCTTTGAGGAGTCAGGAGGTGAGACACTCGCCACAGAATACCTAGCCTCTGACCTGCTCCTGTTGCCACAGTATTTATGTGGCTGGTCCAGTTAAGTTTCTGGTTAATGGTGACCCCCAGGATGTTGATAGTGGGGGATTCGGTGATGGTAATGCCATTGAATGTCAAGGGGAGGTGGTTAGACTCTCACTTGTTGGAGATAGTCATTGCCTGGCACTTCTGTGGCGCGAATGTTACCTGCCACTTATCAGCCCAAGCCTGAACATCGTCCAGGTCTCAATATGTATGGTCTGCAACATAGTGCAACAGGATGACATGGTAGCCAAGTCTTCATGAATACTTTCAAATTTGTCCCTGTTTCGTCAACATTGCAAATGCAGTTCACTCTAATACTAACAGCAAATGCAAAAGCTTTGCAAATTAAACTGTTCCACTTGCCTCTGTGGAACATCACAGCACTGAAGCAGTAGCACTGAACAGCAGTGAACTTTGACCTTGTACTGTGTTGCACTTGAGCCATGCTCAATGCATTGAATTTAAAATCCTCATTCTTGTATACAAATCCTATCACAATATCATCTCACCTTCGAACTTTTCATCCCCTTCATTGTCCTGGCTGAATTTCTGTACAACTTTCCCTTTGTCCATTCCACCCAATGGTGGCAAAACCTTCAACTACTCCAGCCCTACCTTCTAGGATCCCCTCCCTAAACCCTCCACCTCCATAACTCTCTCCCTACCTTAAAAAGCCCTCTGAAAACCTGTTTCCTCAACCATGCTTTTGATCTCCTCTCCTAATCTTCCCATTGAGACTTGGCATATGTTCTTTTCTTCTATGAAATGCCTTGGGACCTTTTTCTATATTAAAGCCACTCTATAAATATAAGTTGTTGTCATAATAAATGGAGTAATTGAAAGATTAAGCAATTAAAACAAAATTATAATAACATATTTGTAATAAATTTGAATTTTCAAATAAATAATGAGCCATAAAGGTGAGTGAGATTCTGAGTCGGAAACCAGAGTATGCTCTGTTTTATTTTGTCCAATTCACACTTGAGATTTGTCTTCGTATTAAGTAGTTCCATCTGTTCTGTTTAGAATAAAAAGATTCTCTCCCCCACCACCCGTTCTCTCTCCCCCTCCCCGTTCTCTCTTCCCCACCGCTCCTATTTCTCATGTTCTTATGTAATATGAAACAAAGCCAGTTTTTCATTTTACCAGTGATTTCCATCAAAAAATATACGTAGGCTTCATTTTAAATGGGTTGGTTTGGGTAGAGTTGAAGCTCCTTTTATGTATCTTGCTGAAGTTACCCAGAAATATCACAAATGATTCTATTACTATTCATAGGTTGGGGAGGAGGTGCAGGCTTATTTTTTTTAAAAGAACTGTGTTTTGCCTAATAGAACCATTAAACACTTTGACCTTTCCTTTGGTATTAGTGATTTTATAGCGAGATAGAGCTCCAGGACCAGAATTTTCCTGTTGCCAAGCGTACGGGTTTGGGGGCAGGTTATACAGGCAGAGGATCAGCTTCCTCAAAATGACTGAGCAGCAGTGCTTCAGAAGGCTCAGGCTATTGAGCCAGGTTGTCACAGACACTTGTAGATTGCTGGAAGAAGACCAGCTGCCCAGAGGTCCTGGTGGACATTCCTTAAAAGTGTCTGTCAAAGTCACCACTGCCCTCAACTTCTTCGCCTCAGGCTCCTTCCAGGGATCTGCAGCAGACATTTGTGGGATCTCGCAGTCGGCCACCCACAGATGCATCACCCAGGTAACCGATGCCATGTTACACAAGTCAGCCAATTACATCAACTTTGCCACTGATGAGGCCCGTGTTACTGAGCAGGCGCTCGGCTCTGCGGCTTTGGCTGACTTCCCACAGGCGCAGGGCATCATTGACTGCAGACATGTGACCATCAGGGCACCCCATCATCACCCAATAGAGTTTGTGATCCGCAAGGGCTTCCACTCCCTCAATGTGCAGCTTGTCTGCAACCATAAAAAAAGATGATCATGCAGGTGTGCACCACATTCCCTGGTAGCAGTCATGACTCTTTCGTTCTGCGCCAGTCCACCCTCCCTCAGCTCTTCGCTCCTCCAAACAGACATTTCAGCTGGCTGCTTGGAGCCAAGGGCTATCCACTGAAGACATGGCTCATGACACCCTTAAGGAGGCCACGTACTGAGGCCAAGGAGAGATATAATAAAAGCCACATGTCCACCAGATGTGGGCATCATGGTGGCATAGTGGTTAGCACTGTTGCCTCACAGCGCCAGGGACCCGGGTTCAAATCCGGCCTTGGGTGACTGTCTGTGTGGAGTTTGCACATTCTCCCCGTGTTTGCGTGGGTTTCTTCCGGGTGCTCCGGTTTCCTCCCACAGTCCAAAGATGTGCGGGTTAGGTTGATTGGCCATGATAAAAATTGGCCCTTAGTGTTAGGGGGGATTAAATACGTGGGGTTACGGGGTTACGGGGATAGGGCTTGGGTGGGATGGCTGTCGGTGTAGGGACCGGGTGCTAGGGTTTGGATGATCAGCCATGATCTCGTTGAATGGTGGAGCAGGCTCGAAGGGCCGAATGGCCTACTCCTGCTCCTAGTTTCTATGTTTCTATGTTTCTATGTGTCATAGAGAACAATAGGCATGCTGAAGATGTGCTTCAGATGCCTTGACAGAGCTGGAGGAGCCCGTCAGTACGCACCAGCCAGGGTCTCCAGAATCATCGTCATTTGCTGCGTGCTGCACAACATAGCGCAGCAGCGAGAATTGATGCTGCAGGAGGAGCAAGGCGCACAGTGCACAGCCTCTTCAAGGAGGAGGAGGAGCAGGTGGAAGACAACGAGGAGAAGGAGGAGGAACCTGAGGTGAAGATGGCACCAACAGTGGAGCACATTGCTGCCCAGGAGGCCCAGGATGGCCTCACCATGGTCAGATTTACTTAACTTGCTCCAATGGAGCCACATGGCTGCCACATGTTATACTATCCCCCCCACCACAACAACACCATAAAGCATCCCTACAATGACCAATCCATTCCTCTTACTCAAACCTCCAGTGTTCGAGGTTAAGTAATGTCTTACCATTCACTTCAAGTGACAAAGCCACTTCCATGTTTGAGGCAAAAATGGAAAAGACCGGAAAGTGGTGCAAAGAAATACATTTATGTGTGTCATCAAAATAACTGAAACTTAACACAAACATTTTTTCATTCACTCATGTGCATAACCCTGTGCATCTACTTTTGTGTCATTTTACTTTTCCGGGTGCTTCTACGAGGTGCAACCCCTGTGGCTTCAACAGAGGTAGAGGCAGACTGCTCACTTCCCTGCTGTGACTGGTTAGGCACATTTGGCATACATCCTCTGTGTTTTGGAGCCTGTGATGGCCCTGCCAAAGTCTGCTCCTCCTGCAACTGTGCAGGGGCAGACTTGGCCATTGGGATCCGAGGAAGCATGTGGGGCTCTGACTGAGGGGGAGTCAACGGGAGAGAAGTGGGAGTGCTTTGAGAAGAGCCCTCACTTCCATGTCCCCTCTCACCATCATCCCTCTCATGAGTCACCCGCACTTCACTGCTCGAAAGGAGCTGGAGAGCACCTTGCTGCACAGCAGTGGGGCGATGAACGGCCAACTCTATGTTTAGATCTCTCCTTGAGATGAGGTCTATGAGCATCTGCCATCTGTTGTCCACAGCTAGCATGTGCTCATGTGACTGGCACATTTGCTGCTCCATGCAGGTGGCCATCCTTTCCATGGAACAGCACATTGTCATCATCACCTGCAACATGGTGCTGCTCATGTTGGAGACAAACACCTCCATTCCCTGCATATTTGCAGACATCACGATTGCAAAAGATGCCAGATCCTCATGCAATTGTTGCTGCCCCTCCAAGGTCACCCTCTTTCTCAATGGCCCTTGAGGCTCAGCGTCTGCATGCCACTCAGCAGGGCTTGGAGTGTCCTGCGCCCTCCAGCGAGGAGTCTCCACTGCTATCCCGGTCAACACCATCTGCTCTTGCTCACTTGTGAAGTGTGAGACACCAGGTGACAACTCTACTCTATGGTGCAAAGGACCCACCAAGGTGCACTTGGGCCTGGTGACGGTGCACCCTCAGGAGCTGGAGGTTCCTCTGAGGAGTCATCTTCCTCCTCTGGCTGGACAGTGGAGGGGCACTTGATAGACCTTTGGGAGTGTAAAGAGATGAATTAGAAGTGTTATAATAAGAATGGGTAATGTTACCATTATGCACATGATGGCATTTCACTGGCTGCTGAAATCAGTCACCGCATATGACTGTTGTATGCCATGTGGTTGTATGAGATGTAATTCTGTAACCAGGTTGTTGGGATGTCCCCCTCTCTCCGTCTCCCACCACCAGCATCTCTGCAGCTCCCGATATCTCCAGAGCCCCGTCCTCTGCTGGTGTTCTCTGGGTGAAGACTGGAGGGCCACCTCCACTTCTCTGGCTCTTCCTATTGTTCTGGGCTCTTTTCTCCTGCAAGAAGGGAAAGAAGAGAAGTTTGAGTGAGAGTGATTGAATGAGTGTAACAACAACAACTTTTATTTATATAGCACCTTTAACATAGTAAAACGTCCCAAGGCGCTTCACAGGAGTATTATAAGACAAAAAATTTGACACTGAGCCACATAAGGAGAAATTAGGGCAGCTTGGTCAAAGAGGTAGGTTTTAAGGAGCGTCTTAAAGGAGAGGTAGAGGCGGAGAGGTTTAGGCAAGGAATTCCAGAGCTTAGGGCCTAGGCATATATAGAAAGCACTGCCACCAATGGTTGAGTGATTATGCTCAAGAGGGCAGAATTAGAGGAGCGCAGATATCTCGGGGCGAGGAGGGGGGGGGGGGTGGTTGAGGCTGAAGGAGATTACAGAGATAGGGAGTGGCGAGGCCATGGAGGGATTTGAAAACAAAGATGAGAATTTTGAAATCGAGGCATTTCTTAACCGGGAGCCAATGTAGGTCAGCGAGCACAGGTGTAAGGAATGGATGGGTTACATCTGTAGAGGGTGACTATGAAAGAGTGGGGTGCCAATGCCAAATGACTTCCTTCTGTGGCGCTACTTGCTATGATAGCATTAGGATGAGGGTGAGTGTCCGGGATGGTTAGTGATATACCTATCAATTCATCCAATGAAAAGCGACGAGTTAAGAAAGTAACTATAGGTTTTTATTGGCTAAATAACAGAGCCCACCCTCGTGGGTGATCGGATCCAACAAGGAGGAATACCAGCCAGTCGACCACCTTTATACCTGGGCAGGTAGGTGGAGCCATGGGCGGAGTCAGCAGTGGTCAGCCCAGGTATAAAAGTGTGACAAGAGGCGACCTCATATAGTGATACAACAGTGTGAACAGTGATAACCATAGAGTAACGATATAACAGTGATAACTATAGTGTAACGATAGTGAACGATAAAAGTGGTTTACCACATTTACCCCTTGTTTAGATTTGAGTCCGACGGGGTGAAGTGTACTACCAGTTCTGGTATGTCAGTCTGTCCGGAGGCCTCGTAAGCCTTTCTGATCGTCGCAGCGGCGGTGTTGCATTATCCGGTGTTAATGCTGGTGTCTGCGTGGTCGGCGAAGGCTCGTGGGGTTCCGGCATGCCGTCTACCTGGGCTGGAATTGGGGGGGTGGTGGGGGGGGGGTGAAGGTGGTGTCTCCGGAGTACCCGAGGGTGCGAGGTCTCGTAAGGAGACTGTGTCCTCCCGCCCGTCTGGGTATGCCACATAGGCGTACTGGGGGTTGGCGTGCAGGAGGTCCACCCTCTCGACCAGGGGGTCCGTTTTATGGGCCCTCACGTGCTTTCGCAGCAAGACTGGCCCCGGAGAGGTCAGCCAGGTTGGTAGAGTGGTTCCCGTAGTCGACTTCCTGGGGAAAACAAACATTCGTTCATGGGGGGTGGCGTTAATGGCAGTGCAAAGTAGTGACCGGATGGAATGCAGCGCTGCCGGGAGGACTTCCTGCCAGCGGGAGGTTGGGAGGCCCTTAGACTTTAAGGCTAAGAGGACGGCCTTCCATACCGTCGCGTTCTCTCTTTCCACCTGGCCGTTCCCTCGGGGGTTGTAGCTGATGGTCCTGCTTGCGGCAATACCTCTCGCTAGTAGGAACTGACGGAGTTCCTCGCTCATGAAGGAGGAGCCCCGGTCACTATGTATATAGTTTGGGAACCCGAACAAGGCGAAGAGGTCGTTCAGGCATTTAATGACCGTGGTACTGGTCATGTCTGGGCAGGGGAAGGCAAAAGGGAAACGGGAGTACTCATCAACAATGTTGAGGAAGTACACATTACGGTCAGAGGACGGGAGGGGCCCCTTAAAGTCGATGCTCAGGCGCTCGAAGGGGCGGGTGGCCTTGATCAGGCTTTCTCTGTCCGGCCTAAAGAAGTGCGGTTTGCACTCGGCACAGGTCTGGCAGTTCCTGGTCATGGTCCTGACCTCCTCGATGGAGTAGGGCAGGTTGCGGGCCTTAATGAAGTGGTAAAGTCTGGTGACCCCGGGGTGGCAGAGGTCGTTGTGGAGGGTCTGAAGTCTATCACTTTGCGTGCTGGCGCATGTAATTCGTGACAGAGCAACAGGGGGTTCGTTCAGCTTACCTGGCCGGTACAAGATATCATAATCATAGGTGGAGAGCTCGATTCTCCACCTCAAGATCTTGTCATTCTTGATTTTGCCCCTCAGCTTGTTATTAAACATAAAAGCGACCGAACGCTGGTCGGTGAGGAGGGTAAATCGTTTGCCTGCCAGGTAATGCCTCCAGCGTCGTACCGCCTCCACAATCGCCTGGGCCTCCTTCTCGACCGACGAGTGTCGGATCTCAGGGCCCTGTAGGGTCCTTGAGAAGAAGGCCACTGGTCTCCCCTCCTGGTTAATGGTAGCGGCTAGGGCGAAGTCGGATGCATCGCTCTCCACTTGGAAGGGGATGGACTCATCCACTGCGTGCATTGTGGCCTTGGCAATGTCTCCCTTAATGAGGGAGAAGGCTGCGCACGCTTCCTCCGTAAGGGGGAAGGATGTGGACTTCATGAGGGGTCTGGCTTTGTCTGCATAATTGGGCACCCATTGGGCATAGTAGGCGAAGAGCCCCAGGGTTCTCTTCAGAGCCTTTGGACAGTGGGGGAGGGGTAGCTCCATGAGGGGACGCATTCTTTCGGGGTCGGGCCGATGACTCCGTTCTCTACAACACAGCCAAGGATGGCAAGGCGCGAGGTGTTAAACACACATTTCTCCTTATTGTAGGTGAGGTTCAGCCGTTGGGCCGTACGGAGGAATCTCTCCAGATTAACGTCATGGTCCTGCCGGTCGCGGCCGCAGATGGTGACGTAATCTAGGTAGGGGAACGTGGCGTGCAGCCCGTTCTGGTCAACCATCCGGTCCATCTCCCTTTGGAAGACCGAAACCCCGTTGGTGACGCCGAAGGGAACCCTAAGGAAGTGGTAGAGGTGGCCATTCGCCTCGAAGGCGGTATACTGGCGGTCCTCAGGGCGGATAGGGAGTTGGTGGTAGGCCGACTTAAGGTCGATGGTAGAGAATACTCGGTATTGTGCGATCTGATTGACCATATCAGATATGCGGGGAAGGGGGTATGCGTCCAGCTGGGTGTACCTGTTTATGGTCTGGCTGTAGTCGATGACCAGGCGGTTTTTATTGCCGGTCTTAACGACCACGACCTGGGCACGCCAGGGGCTGGTACTCCCTTCGATGATGCCCTCCTTCAGGAGACGCTGCACCTCAGAGCTAATGAAAGCTCTGTCCCCGGCGCTGTACCGCCTGCTCTTGGTAGCGATGGGTTTGCAGTCGGGGGTGAGGTTAGCGAACAGGGAAGGTGGCGGGACCTTGAGGGTGGATAGGCCGCAGGTGTTACGCGGTGGGCGGTTTAAAATCTGCTGGTTGTCGACTGTGAGTGGGGGGAGGGGTCCGCCGTATGCTAGCGTGACGCTTTGGAGGTGGGATTGGAAGTCTAGCCCTAGTAGGACGGCAGCGCATAGCTGGGGCAGGACGAGGAGTTTAAAATTTTTATACTCCGTACCCTTAACCGACAGGGTCACAACACAGTAGCCGCTGATGTCTGTGGCGTGTGACCTCGATGCCATCGAGATCCGGTTGCGCATTGGCTGGACAGGGAGGGAGTAGTGGCTCACCGTGTCTGGGTGGATGAAACTCTCCGTGCTTCCGCTGTCGAACAGGCAGGTCGTGGCGTGGCCGTTTACTTTGATGTCCATCATGGACTTGGACAGGTGATGCTGGCGGGCTTGGTCCAGTGTGATGGAGGCTAGTGTATAGCTGAGCGAGTTGCTGTAGTCTGCGGGTGAGGCGGTAGTCGGGTCTAGAGGCACGGTGGTGGTCGAGCGTGGTGGGTAAAATGGCGTCTCCCACGAGGTTGGACAAAATGGCGGAGAAGATGGCTGCCCCCGTAACTCACATGAGGCACTGCTGGTGTCGGTTGCCTGGATCAAAGATGGCCGCCCCCATGACTCCCATGTGGGGATGCTGGCCTCTGTTGCCTTGATGGAAGATGGCCGCCCCACAGCTCGCATGAGGCACTGCTGGCCTCTGTCGATCCCCCTCTGCAGGCCTTTGCGAAGTGGCCTTTCTTCAAGCAGGTCGAGCAGGTCGCGTTTTTGGCAGGGCAGCGCGACCTCGGGTGTTTCGCCTGGCCGCAGAAGAAGCAGCCGGCGGCCCGATCGCGGGGGTCCGATGTCGGAGCTGGTACCGGGGGTGGCGGTCTCGATCGGGTCCGGGACGCCGACGCTGAGGTAGGTCCCAGGGGGGTTGCTGCGGGGGGTATTGCGGTCGGGGTCGGTCCCATGTCCCAGGGTCGCGAGTTACAGTACCTTGAGTATGCCTCGAGGTCCCGATGGGCCACTTCTAGAGAGCGAGCGAGGGCTGCAGCTTTGTCCAGGCCGAGGTCCTTTGCTTCCAGTAGTCTTTGCCGTGAGTAGTCGGACCGCAGGCCTTTCACGAAGGCATCGCGGACATTGTCTTCAGTATTTTCTGCCGCCGTTACCGCTTTAAAGTTACAGTCTCTGCCGAGTGCTTGTAGCACCCGTAAAAATTCATCCACGGGCTCTCCTGGCTGTTGCGGGCGTGATCTTAGGAGGTGTCTGTCATACATGGAATTTACCGGGCTCTGGTACTGTCTTTTCAGCCGGTTGATGGTGTCCTCGTATGTTTTAAAGTCCCGGATGAGTGCGAATACTTTAGGGCTCACTTGGGCGGTCAGAACTCTTAGCTTGGATCTCTGAGGCACGCCGGATTCTCCCAGGTAGGACTCGAAACAGCTCAGCCAGTGTTCGAAGTCGAGGGCTGAGTTTGCAGCCAGTGGGTTTAGATCCAGGTACGGTGGTCTGAGGGCTCGCAGCCAAGCTGGCTGCTGTGGCTGTTGTAGCTCGGCGTCTGGCTGGTCGTTTTGCTGCTCGCTTTGCTGCTCGCTTTGCTGCTCAGGGAACGACATTTTAAAATTTAGCCAATAAAATTGATATACCTATCAATTCATCCAATGAAAAGCGACGAGTTAAGAAAGTAACTATAGGTTTTTATTGGCTAAATAACAGAGCCCACCCTCGTGGGTGATCGGATCCAACAAGGAGGAATACCAGCCAGTCGACCACCTTTATACCTGGGCAGGTAGGTGGAGCCATGGGCGGAGTCAGCAGTGGTCAGCCCAGGTATAACAGTGTGACAAGAGGCGACCTCATATAGTGATACAACAGTGTGAACAGTGATAACCATAGAGTAACGATATAACAGTGATAACTATAGTGTAACGATAGTGAACGATAAAAGTGGTTTACCACAGTTAGTCAGATGGGGATGTGAATATGTACATAGAGAGAGAGGGATGGGTGGACGTGCAAGGTAGGTTGGTGTGAGGAATGGTGTGAAGGAGTAGGCTTGGGAAGGCAAAGTGATGGGGATGTGGTGACAGGCACATCAGGATGAAGGTAAGTGTGCCATTGCACTCACCTTTCCTGACCTCATGAGATCATTGAATAATTTCCTGCACTGGATCCAGGTCCTCCTGACCACAGCCCTGCTGCTGACCTCCTCTGCTATATCCAGCCAGGCTCTGTTGGTGTTTTTTGGAGTCTCCTTCGCCTATCAGCAGGGACCAGGACCTCCCTGCGTGCTCTGACTGCCTCCACCAGAGTATCCAGGGATGGTCCGAAAATCATGCTGCAGCCCTCTGCCTTTGACTATCAATCATTGCTGGTTTAGAACAGTACTCAGCCCTTTGTATTTCAGCTTCCACACTCCTCTAGCAACCTTCAAATGAGTTGAGCGCAAGCCTGCTTTAAATATTGGCACTGTAAACGAGTCATCGATGATGTCAGCAGACCCGCTCCATTTAATTGGGCCGGGAAACGCGCACGACTGCTTTAAGTCGGGCCATTACGTTAAAGTCGCTCCGAAGAACGCGCTGAGCAGAACATCGCGTTCCTGACCCACTATGCAGCCCGCACGCACTCGACCCGACTCCACGGTTAAAATACCGCCAAGGTGTTACTTTGACAGAACTTTGCTTTTCAAAAATGTTTCTCTAACATTCAAACTAAACAATGTTCCTAGTCTTCAAGAGAGAGAGGCTAGTGGAACGGTAAAGGAATGATATATTACCAGACTGATACCAGGGCTTAAAGGGTTACATGATGAGGACAGGTTTCATAAACGTGGGTTGTATTCTCTTGAGTTTACAAGGTTGAAGGGTAATCTAATCAAGGAGTTTAAAGTGATAAAAAGATTCAATAAAGTAGCTACAGAGAAGCTATTTTCTCTGGTGAGGGAATCTGGAACAAGGGGACACAATCTTAAAGTTAGAACGAGGCCATTCAGGAGTGAAATTACGAAGCACTTTTTCACACAAAGGGTAGTGGAAATGTGGAATTCTCTTTCCAAAAGGCTGTTGATGCTGGATCAATTGAAATTTACAAGACTGAAATCGACAGATTGTTATTAGGTAAGGGTATCGAGGGATATGGATCAATGGCGGCTAAATGGAGCTGAGTTGCAGATCAGCCATGATCTAGTTGAATGGTGGAACAGGCTCGAGGGGCTGAATGCTCCACTCCTGTTCCTATGTATTATATATAGATAGAAACCACATTATAACAGACATGAATAATGTGTACATAATGGTACCAAAGCTGTTTAATTTATTTCCTCTGCCATGTTTGGTTTATATAAATAATTGTGTTCACCAGGATGAGAGATAATAATGTCAGAGAACTGAACATTTTTCTTCTTTACACCCAGTGTTAGCACCAAGAACTGCTGCACAAGCTAATGTGAAAAATATATTTTAGTTTCGTATCATCTAACACTTCAGATGGTCCCTAATGTTAGGCAACTTGTTTAAGTGAGACAGTTCTACATCTTCTTTTACTCATTTATCAGTTAGCGATTCTCTCTAGTGCTGTTATGATTATTTGTTAGTATAATATGAAATTTCAATTCGTTCAATTTTAATAGATACATGTGTACACTTACAATGCACAGTATAGAGCCTTGTGGTTTGAGTAAAACCACTGCAAAAAACAACCTTTTAATATGTCACTTTCTGCCACCTGATGATATAATCTGTCAGAGGTGTAGGAGGTGGTGTGGTTGGGTGGCGCGTGCACCCAGTCAGTTATGCCCCTGACTGTTTGTGAGCAGTTCAAATCGCTCCCACACCCCTGGGTTCTAGACACTGGACTTAGGTACAGGCGGCGATACAGAAAAAGACTCGAGTAGACAGGTGGTTTGGATGTAAGAAAACCAAGATTTTATTAAAATAGAAATTTACACAGTCTTACGAGAAGCTACTAGTATAAAATTACAGGCATATAAAAATAACTATACTTATGCAGGGAATGGGGAACACACGGCACATCGAGGGAAAATAAACTATCTTAACAATCCCCTTATCCTTATCCCACCCCCTATACCTAACTAGATTAAGCTCTGAGGGGCCAGAATTCACGCTCACCAATCCAAAATAAAGCCAACTGTTAACGAGTGCGAGTTTTGAGGTCTGGTCTTTGGTCCTTCGAGGTACCCCATCGCCACGTGGTCTTCAGGGGCGCAATGCTGGATCTGCTACTGCGACACACCTTCTCCCCTCCACTGCCGTCGTCATCTCGTCACGATGGGTTCTCCTCTTCTTCTTCCTCGGGCGGTCGTCGGTGGCAATGTTGTGCCTACAGGGCAGTTGGCAGTTTTAACTGCCTAGATTTTCCTACCCAAGCTTACGAACGCCAGTCTATTCGTCGTGGCGTGGCCACCTGCATTTTCGCAGTGTTCAACAAGATGTTCTTCTTCCCAAGCGCCAGCTTATAACTAGGCGCTTGGTCTTTATTGATACGTTTTTCGCTGCCCTGCTCTGCCCTTATCGAGTTGTTATCGTCTTCTTCGTCTCCACTCGTGTCGTCTCGCCAGACTACTATACAAGTCCTGGGCTACCTGCTCGACTTCGTCTCGCCCCTTTCTGCGGCCTGGGCGTCCTGGATGGTTATGGACTTGGGTCTCGTTCCCCTCCCCCGCTGTTGGTATGTTGTAACTGGTTACTCAAAATCTGCTACGGGGAGAGAACCCGCCACGAGGCCAGGGCATGAGTACAAGTGGCAGCCCAAGAGGCCGGAACACGAGAGCAGGGACAAGAGCAAGCGAGCAGGAGAGCAGAGCAAGAGCCAAGAGAGTGATTGCTACCTGGGGCCTGCAGTTATACTCCTCACGAAAACCCTTATCTGCGCGCCAATCAGGTTAGTTCATTGTCCCAATCTTGGCGGGCTAGTTTAAATAATTGTAGCAATCTAAACTAACTTTTTAGATGGCCGTTTATTGCACCTGATGTCTGAGCTGTATTGTTATTAATGCATTTTAATCGGCCTGTCCAGCCTCCATGGCTTCCTTAAACTGTTTCCGATTATAGATGCAAACAACTTGATGGCCTCAAGTATAGGCCTAACTGGTTTTGGTCTGTCTACGATTTGGCTTAATGCATATTCAATGTTCTGTCTGCTTTCCAAAATACAAAGTCCTTCTTCACAGAAACTGCATTTTAGGTTTCGATTTCCCCAAAAGCTGCTTGTGCCACAGAGTCCAAGCTTTTAAAATCTTGCAGGCTTTTGGTCACGAGGTGCGGATACCATCTTTGGGCACCCTTTTTATTAAAATGTCCATGCAGGGTCCCTTTTATTAATAATAACCTTTTGGGGGAAATGTGGAAATTTTGCGAATCTTACAGAGGTACCATCACAAAGCTAGAGCATCCTTCCAGTTATCACATGGCACTGTGATAGTGATTATGTTCATCCCAGAGCAGCTCAGCTCTTGCTTTAAGGAGATGCCTAGAAAAGATTTAAAAATACAGTAAGTACAACCTTTGAGGTTCTGATAATTTTCTTGAACTGCTGAGGCATCACACTTGTCAATCAACCATCTTGATGAAATTACTGCTTTATACATTCCTCTTTTTCTATGAAGACACCCATTCAATAAATTATAACTTTTTTTTTACTCTCCAGTCTGCTATCAAGCAATCCTGTGCCCAAATATGATGATGTTAATTAATATAGTCCCCTTACTTCTCTGTATTGTTGAAAGTAAGCAATACACTTGTCCAGTAAAATATGGCAGCTGTCAATGGCTTCATAGTCTATAATCCTTCAGTAAATGCACCTATCAGTCTCAGCCAGATTATGCAGATGTCAACCCAATTTTTATTACATGGACATGGTTTGAAAGCCAAAAAGTATTCAATGGAAATAGCAGCCCAGAAGACATTTAAAAAAATTGAAATTAAGATGCAAACACAAGCAAACACCCAAGAGGCTGGTCAGTAATTGTAGACATTTTACAAAGCTGGGAAGGCAACAGTTTATTGTATTTTATTGATACAAGCTGATTTACTGCCTGAATCAGTTTTAATTAGTGCTCTACTGATATACTGCTCTATTAATCACAGAAAGAGCAATAAAATGCATCTATAAAAGTCTGTTACATTAATATATCATACCACTCCTTACGGATCATTCCTACAGTTTATCTCCAAGAAATTAATTCCAATATTAACCAAGAATAGTATTTTATCATCCTTGAAGAACAGGTTATCAGTAAAAACGGTCCCAGCACTTCTCTCTATAATGATGACAGGGGGGCTTCCCCTATTGAGAGTGCATATGGGAAATTCTGCCTTACTCTTCACACAACTTTCTGACCATTTAAATAATGACTGAAAACATGTACCTCAGAGCTTTCTATAAGTACTCTCCACAGCCAGGTCTGCTCAGCGGGAGGGCAAAGTCAGAAAGTTAAAGTATGGCAAAAACTTGGGGTCAATTTTCAGCTTTCACCCACCACTGAAAAAATGGACGTTGGGACTCTGAAAATTTGGCCTCTTACCCATTTTGTACACCCAATTCCATTTTTATTAAGTGCTCTTTTCAGTTGTCCATAGGGCCTACTTAAGCCAGTGAGTGCCTAATTAATATATGTAACTTCCAGCCCTGCATCTGCTGCAGGACACTGATGACATTTTCAACCTCCTCAGTGCTGGATTCGCCGGTTCTACAATTTTCCCACAAATCATGGTCAAGTACAGTCAGGAGGGCCGCTCTTCCAGTGTTATTTTAAAGTTTCCTCTCCAGAAAAGAAAAAAAGAAAGACTTATATTTACATGGTGCCTTTCACAACCTCAGGTCGTCCCAAAGGACTTTTACAGCCCATGTGGAGAGCTGAGCACACACTCCAGGGTTAAATACGAAATAACAACAGAAAACACTGGAAAAACTCAGCAGGCCAGGCAACATCCGTGGAGAGAAACAGAGTCAACGTTTCAAGTCGAAGACCCTTTTGTCAGGACTGAGAAAAAAGCAGGAAATGAAACAGATTAAAAAGCAAGTTTGGGGGCTAGGAAATGGGGGCGGGGATGAAAGAACAAAAGGGAATGTCTGTGGGGGGTGAAGAGACATTAAGAGATATTCAAGGTGAGACAAATGGTAATAGGACATAGCTTGCCGAATGGCGATCTTAAGTTCTGGTCCTGCATCAAAGGGCACAGATGAGGAATTCCAGGGCCCACCCTGTAAAAGAATAAGGATTGCTTTGCAGCAGCAACTACTTAATGTATTGGACTACCTGCCTATGTTGGACAGTATAAAGGGGTCCATTTCCAACTTGTGTACACGGCATTGAAGCAATGTATTTAACCCTGGTACGATAGCATTTCTTTTTCTCTCTCACATGGCAGCTGTCTCTCACTCTGCCAGCATATTTCACACTTCATCTAGAGCCATCCTTTGTTTCTATACCTGTTCTATTACCATTTTGTGGAGATGCCGGAGTTGGACTGGGGTGGACAAATGTAAGAAGTCACACACCAGGTTATAGTCCAACAGCTTTATTTGAAATCACAAGCTTTCGGAGCGCTGCTCCTTCTTCGGGTGAAGTGGAGAAATGCATAAAGACACAGCTTATATAGTCAGAGAATCATGTCAGATGTTTACAGGTAACCTTTCCAACTGCCATTTATCACACCTCGGCAGAGAGATAATCACAGCAGTCAAAGGTGTGAATGGTGTCCAAACAGGTCAGTCAGGGAAACATTACATCAAAGAACAATGAGGTGCGGTCACAAGGGGTCAAATATTGCAGATGCTGGGGTCTGTATGAAAAACAAAAAAACAGACAAAAAACATTTTTTTTGGCTGGAAATCACAGCAGGTCCGGCCGTATCTGTGTAGAGAGAACAAGCCAATGTCGACTCGAGTCTGGATGACCCTGCATCAGGTGGGGTTACATGTAGCGTGACATGAACCCAAGATCTCGGTTGAGGCCATCCTCATGGCTGCGGAACTTGGCTATCAGTTTCTGCTCGACGATTTTGCGTTGTCGTGTGTCTCGAAGGCCACCTTGGAGAATGCTTACCCGAAGATCGGAGGCTGAATGTCCTTGACTGCTGAAGTGTTCCCCGACTGGGAGGGAACACTCCTGCCTGGTGATTGTTGCGCGGTGTCCGTTCATCCGTTGTCGCAGTGTCTGCATGGTCTCGCCGATGTACCATGCTCCGGGGCATCCTTTCCTGCAACGTATGAGGTAGACAACGTTGGCCGAGTCACATGAGTATGTAACATGTACCTGGTGGGTGGTGTCCTCACGTGTGATGATGGTATCTGTGTTGATGATCTGGCATGTCTTGCAGAGGTTGCTGTGGCAGGGTTGTGTGGTGTCGTGGTCGCTGTTCTCCTGAAAGCTGGGTAATTTGCTGCGAACGATGGTCTGTTTGAGGTTAGGCGGCTGTTTGAAAGCGAGTAGTGGAGGCGTGGGGATGGCCTTAGCAAGGTGTTCATCGTCATCGATGACATGTTGAAGGCTGCGAAGAACATGGCGTAGTTTCTCCGCTCCGGGGAAGTACTGGACGACGAAGGGTACTCTGTTGGTTGTGTCCCGTGTTTGTCTTCTGAGGAGGTCTATGCGATTTTTCGCTGTGGCCCGTCGGAACTGTCGATCGACGAGTCGAGCGTCATATCCCGTTCTTACAAGGGCGTCTTTCAGTGTCTGTAGGTGTCCATCGCGTTCCTCCTCGTCTGAGCAGATCCTGTGTATTCGCAGGGCTTGTCCATAGGGGATGGCTTCTTTAACGTGGTTAGGGTGGAAGCTGGAGAAGTGAAGCATCGTGAGGTTGTCCGTGGGCTTGCGGTAGAGTGAAGTGCTGAGGTGTCCGTCTTTGATGGAGATGCGTGTGTCCAGGAATGAGACTGATTCTGAGGAGTAGTCCATGGTGAGTTTGATGGTGGGATGGAACTTGTTGATGTTATCGTGTAGTCTTTTCAGTGATTCTTCGCCGTGGGTCCATAGGAAGAAAATGTCGTCGATGTATCTGGTGTATAGCGTTGGTTGGAGATCCTGTGCAGCGAAGAAGTCTTGCTCGAACTTGTGCATGAAGATGTTTGCGTATTGGGGTGCGAATTTGGTCCCCATGGCTGTTCCGTGTGTTTGGGTAAAGAACTGGTTGTCGAAGGTGAAGACATTGTGGTCAAGGATGAAGCGGATGAGTTGTAGGATGGCGTCTGGAGATTGGCTGTTGTTGGTGTTGAGTACTGAGGCTGTCGCAGCGATGCCGTCATCGTGGGGGATACTGGTGTAGACTGCCGAGACGTCCATCGTGGCGAGGAGTGTTCCTGGTTCAACTGGTCCGTGGGTGCTGAGCTTCTGTAAGAAGTCTGTAGTGTCGCGACAGAAGCTAGGGGTTCCCTGTACGATGGGTTTCAGGATGCCCTCGACATATCCAGAGAGGTTCTCACACAGGGTTCCGTTGCCTGATGCGATAGGACGTCCAGGTGTGTTGGCTTTGTGTATCTTTGGGAGGCAGTAGAAGTCTCCCACGCGGGGAGTACGTGGGATGAGAGCATGTAGGATGCTTTGAAGGTCTGGATCGAAGGTTTTGATCAGTCTGTTGAGTTGGCGGGTGTGTTCTTTGGTCGGATCTGCGGGTAACTGTCTGTAGTGTTCCTGGTTGTCCAGTTGTTGGTATACCTCTTTGCAATAGTCCATTCTGTTCAGTATGACGATGGCACCTCCTTTGTCTGCTGGTTTGATGACGATGTTGCGGTTGGTCTTGAGAGCGTGGATGGCGTTGCGTTGTGCTCGGGTGACATTCTGGACTGTCTTGTGAGTGCGGCTGATGAATCTGGCGTTGATGCATCTCCTGACAGCTTGAGCATACATGTCAAGCTTAGGGCAGCGACCCTCCGGAGGGGTCCAATTTGACTCTTTCTTCTTCGGTTACTGCACTGCGGATCCCTCTGTCTGCTGTTCCGGATCATTGATTGTCTCATTGGGTTCGCTGCTGACATCTTGGGATTTGTGGAAGAATTCCCGGAGCCTCATTCTCCTGATGAATTCTTCTGTGTCTGCCGCGAGACCGATGGGGTCCATTTTGGTGGTGCGGCAGAAATTGAGCCCTCGGCTGAGAACTTCAATTTCGTCTGGTTGAAGGGTGTGGTCGGACAGGTTGACGATGGATTTCCCTGTAGTTTCAACCGTGGTACCGGGGGAGGCTTGGTTGCTGCTGCTGGTGATGCCAAGTTTCTCAAGCTTCCTGTTCTTGGTGTGCATGTAGGTAGCGTAGTTCCGTTGCCTTGTTTGTTTGGCGGTGTTTCGTAGCTGGTCTGCCGTGTCCTGAGCACAGGCTGAGAACATGGACTCCATCTCGGTTTCGAGGTTGCGGCGTCTGCTGTAGAGCTGGTGTACGAGATGGTTGAGGAGTGTGCGAGAGGTACGACGGCAGAGTCTCTCAGCGTAGTCTGTGTTGTAGGTCGACTTGAGTGGGTTAGTGATCTGTAGTCCTTTCGGGATCTTGTCTGCTTTCTTGCATCTCTGTAGAAACTTGATGTCTGTGTCGATATGCGCGATCTTCTTGGAGATCCTCTCCACTTTGAGCCGGCGGTTTGTGGTGTCGATAGTAGCCATGGTGTGGAGATGCCGGAGTTGGACTGGGGTGGACAAATGTAAGAAGTCACACAACACCAGGTTATAGTCCAACAGCTTTATTTGAAATCATAAGCTTTCGGAGCGCTGCTCCTTCTTCAGGTGAAGTGGAGAAATGCATAAAGACACAGCTTATATAGTCAGAGAATCATGTCAGATGTTTACAGGTAACCTTTCCAACTGCCATTTATCACACCTCGGCAGAGAGATAATCACAGCAGTCAAAGGTGTGAATGGTGTCCAAACAGGTCAGTCAGGGAAACATTACATCAAAGAACAATGAGGTGCGGTCACAAGGGGCCAAATATTGCAGATGCTGGGGTCTGTATGAAAAACAAAAAAACAGACAAAAAACATTTTTTTTGGCTGGAAATCACAGCAGGTCCGGCCGCATCTGTGTAGAGAGAACAAGCCAATGTCAACTCGAGTCTGGATGACCCTGCATCAGGTGGGGTTACATGTAGCGTGACATGAACCCAAGATCTCAGTTGAGGCCATCCTCATGGGTGCGGAACTTGGCTATCAGTTTCTGCTCGACGATTTTGCGTTGTCGTGTGTCTCGAAGGCCACCTTGGAGAATGCTTACCCGAAGATCGGAGGCTGAATGTCCTTGACTGCTGAAGTGTTCCCCGACTGGGAGGGAACACTCCTGCCTGGTGATTGTTGCGCGGTGTCCGTTCATCCGTTGTCGCAGTGTCTGCATGGTCTCGCCGATGTACCATGCTCCGGGGCATCCTTTCCTGCAACGTATGAGGTAGACAACGTTGGCCGAGTCACATGAGTATGTACCATGTACCTGGTGGGTGGTGTCCTCACGTGTGATGATGGTATCTGTGTTGATGATCTGGCATGTCTTGCAGAGGTTGCTGTGGCAGGGTTGTGTGGTGTCATGGTCGCTGTTCTCCTGAAAGCTGGGTAATTTGCTGCGAACGATGGTCTGTTTGAGGTTAGGCGGCTGTTTGAAAGCGAGTAGTGGAGGCGTGGGGATGGCCTTAGCAAGGTGTTCATCGTCATCGATGACATGTTGAAGGCTGCGAAGAACATGGCGTAGTTTCTCCGCTCCGGGGAAGTACTGGACGACGAAGGGTACTCTGTTGGTTGTGTCCCGTGTTTGTCTTCTGAGGAGGTCTATGCGATTTTTCGCTGTGGCCCATCGGAACTGTCGATCGACGAGTCGAGCGTCATATCCCGTTCTTACAAGGGCGTCTTTCAGTGTCTGTAGGTGTCCATCGCGTTCCTCCTCGTCTGAGCAGATCCTGTGTATTCGCAGGGCTTGTCCATAGGGGATGGCTTCTTTAACGTGGTTAGGGTGGAAGCTGGAGAAGTGAAGCATCGTGAGGTTGTCCGTGGGCTTGCGGTAGAGTGAAGTGCTGAGGTGTCCGTCTTTGATGGAGATGCGTGTGTCCAGGAATGAGACTGATTCTGAGGAGTAGTCCATGGTGAGTTTGATGGTGGGATGGAACTTGTTGATGTTATCGTGTAGTCTTTTCAGTGATTCTTCGCCGTGGGTCCATAGGAAGAAAATGTCGTCGATGTATCTGGTGTATAGCGTTGGTTGGAGATCCTGTGCAGTTTCCCCATCCTTGCTCTTGTCCATTTGTGCTTAGTGAATCTCCCAGTGCAGACCCCTCTAACTCACTCTAGGTGTATAGTGGGTAACCAATCTGCTACTAGCTGTTTACACCACCACCGAAGGTTCAAATCAACCATAGACTAATTTTCCACATCTTTTCCTGAATTGGCTGCAGGTTTCTTTTTTTTCTCTCCCTGGAGATTGACCCATCAACCTAACCATGCACTCAAGTGTGTGGTTGTGCCATATCTGGATGGGTTGAGCTTGATGTTCTTTTCTCACCATTCTTTGCTTCTTTTGGTACAATGCAGTTTTCAATGTCCTTTGGCGGTGGCCAAGGTAAGTGTACCCACCTTGTCATGCATTATTAATAGTAAGGCAAAGCATGCATAGTGGAAATTACATTTGTGAGTACAGTATCAGCATCCTCTGGGAGGTGACATGCAAGCATGGAAACAACCTTTCTCCTCTCTTATTGCAGACAAACTGTAGGGTACACTTGTGGGGATATAAACAGCTCGCACTGTAAATTAGTAATGTTGAAAATTGTTAACTGAGAGCCAGTACTACCACCAGAAATGTCATTGGAATGCACCCATGCAAGGGTGGTCTGGCTATCTGGCTGCTCTGCTAATTAATAATATCTGCCTGTCTTATATGTGCTTCCAGGAGAAGGCCACTCACAATCATGAAGAGTGTACACTCATGCTGGCAAAGATCCAGCAGATTTGAGGGAGCTGTCCAGGTTTGAGAATATGACCCTCGGTCGTTTTAGCTCACAGTCTCAGGAAGGGTGGGAGAAGGACAGTATGGATGCATGATGCCATGGTCCTGAATTTATGAGCCTTCAAATAATGCAGGCACTTTGGATTGTGGCATAAGGAAGGCATCATGGATAACATTTTCTGGATAGTGGGAACTTGAGTACATAGTGATGTTTCTGTGGTCAGATACCACCTGAACATTAATAGAATGGAAGTCCTTATGGGTCATGAAGATCATGGAGAAGCTAAGAGGAGCTCTGATACCCACATATATGGCAGCTGTGATGCCCAGGATTCTAGGGAACCTTGCCACCTGCTGAAAGCTCTGAGTTCTGTCGGGCTCGTTTCCACCGGGAACGTGATAAAGCTGTTGCCTCTTGCAAACATAGTATTTCATTGCTTGATGCAAGCTTGCAGTGCCGACTGGCTGATCTGGTGAATGCCCCCTGTGCTAACTTGGGTGGATCCACTATCTTAACAGTGAAGTAACCTTCACTGGTGTGGGAAGTACTGTCCCCATTCTAAATGTTGTAGTCAGGTCAGCCTGCAGCAGCTGGTATAACTGTATGAAAGCATTTCTTGCAAATCAGAGGCAATGCTGGCAGGTTTCTGACTTATCCAAGTAGGTGTGATGGAACCTGCAGTACTGACAAGTGTGGACAAAATATTTCAGACATTTTGTATTTGTTGACCTCTTATGAATATACCTTTCTTGTAGGAACGGAGGTTCCTATCTGAATAAGGTATTCGACTCGATGAATCAAATCAACAGGTTTTAATGAACAACGAAGTTAACAGGGAAACTACAGGAGAAACGGTACACAGGTCTAAACAGCTTGCTGGGCACTCGACGACTACTGGAAGATTCTGGAAGCTGACATCATGACGTCATTGCGTTCTTCGCGCCACTAGTGGTCACGTGATCGGCGTCATGACGTCATCACGTGGAGTGCAGGAAAACACAATACAGTACAGTTAACAGGCAGTTTAAAGGTGCAGTCCGCGGCTGCACTACACTGTAGTTAAAGGGATTATTACTAATTGTTCTGAGACCCTTGGTGGCTCCGCCACAGGCGCCCCCCCAGAATCCACTTTAACGGACATTGTCAACCGAGTAGGAGGTTTAATTATCCTGGCCGAACGGCGACGAAACTCAGGCAGCAGAAACGGGGCGTTAGTAGACGAACCAGTGCCGGATTGCGGCAGAAGCAGCGTCTCGGGTGAGGCAGAAACGGTAGTCAGCGGTGCAGGCACATCTGAGGCCGAATCGGGCTGTTCGACGGTGGGCTGGTGCATGGCTGGTCTGACGACCAACGGTGGTCGGCCGCGGTGAGGTGGTTGGGCAGCCACGACAGGCTCACTCCGATCTAGGTGGGCTGGTTTGAGCCGGTCGATAGAGATGGTATTGGACTTTCCACCGACTTCGACTGTGAAAAACTTTTCCCTGATGAGATGACACGAAAAGGTCCAGTATACGACGGCTTGAGCGGGCCTCTGTGACTGTCCTGTCTAATAAAGACATAGTCCGAACTCATGAGCTCTGTCGGGACGTGAGGCCTCTGCAGGTCATGCTGCTAGGTTGGGATGGGCAGGAAATTCCTAGCCGCCTCCTGATGTAGCAGGAGCTGTTGAGCTGCAGACCATGGTTCGGTGTGTGGAGGGAGAAAGTCACCTGGCACTCTGAGTGTCTGGCCATAAACCAGCTCAGCCAATGAAGACTGAAGATCCTCCTTTGGGGCTGTCCGGAGGCCCAGCATCACCCATGGGAGCCTGTCCACCCAGTTGGGTCCCCTCAAGCTGGCACGGAGGGGCGCTTTGAGAGACCGATGGAATCTTTCACACAGACCATTCGCCTGTGGATGGTACGCGGTGGTATGGTGCAGCTTGGTACCCAGGCCTTGTGCCACTGCGTTCCACAGCTCTGATGTGAATTGCGGACCGCGGTCCGAGGAGATGTCCGATGGCACCCCGAACCGAGCCACCCACGACGAAAGAAACGCCCTGGCGATGTCTGCTGCAGTGGTAGCGGCCAAGGGAATCGCCTCTGGCCACCTGGTGGTCAGGAGGTGTGTGAATCCATGTGACCCGGGAAGGGGACCTACTAAATCCACGTGAACGTGGTCGAAACAGCGCTCAGGCACCGGGAAGTTGGCCACTGGAGTCTTGATGTGACGGTGGACTTTGGATTTTTGACAATTGACGCAATTGTTTGTCCAGCCCCGGACGTCCAAATGCATGCCTTTCCAAACAAATTTGCGGGACATTAGCCGTTGAGAAGTCCGCATCCCCGGGTGAGATAACCCGTGGATTGCCTGGAATACTTTCTTGCGCCATTCGACCGGCACAATGGGCCGGGGCACTCCCATGGAAGTGTCGCACAAGAGCATGGTTCCTGCCACTTGAAACGGCACGTCTGCAACCTGCCAACTGGAAGGCGTGGTCCTAAACGCTTGTACCTCTGGGTCTGCCAGTTGATCCTCTGCTAGTCCGACGAAATCGATGCCCAGGTGGACTGCCTGGACTAGAACCCGGGAAAGGCAATCCGCCACGAGATTATCCTTGCCTGACACGTGTCGCAAATCCGTTGTGAATTCGGATATAAACGTGAGGTGGCGCTGCTGCCGAGCTGACCAAGGTTCCGCCGTTCTGGCCATGGCGAAGGTGAGCGGCTTGTGGTCCATGAATGCAGTGAACGGACGGCCTTCTAGAAGGAAACGGAAATGCCGGATGGCCAAAAACAGGGCTAGCAACTCTCTGTGTCAAAAGTGCTATACTTTCGCTCGTTCTTGCGCAGTTGGCGGCTGAAAAAGGCTAACAGCTGCCAACCCCCGTCGACCCACTGCTCTTGAACTGCTCCGATGGCGTAGTCGGAGGCATCCGTAGTGAGGGCAACAGTCACGCCCGGGAGTGGGTGTGCTAGCATAGTTGCATCCGCCAACGCCGCCTTGGTATAGCGGAACGCCAGGTCCATTTGCGGTGTCCAAGTGAGAACATCCTTGCCCGACTTTCCTTTTAGTGCTTCGTACAGAGGTTGCATTAACCGGGCTGCCTTGGGGACGAAACGATGATAAAAATTTACCATCCCCAGGAACTCTTGCAGGGGTTTGACTGTGTGAGGCCGCGGGAATGCGGTAACTGCCTCTACCTTGGTGGCAAGCGGGACGGCGCCTTCTGGGGTAATCCTGTGTCCCAGGAAATCAGTACTGGATACTCCAAACGTGCATTTGGCCGGATTGACAATAAGGCCGTGTTGGCTGAGCCGGGCGAAAAGTGTACGTAAATGGGCCATGTGAGCTGTCGTGTCCTTGCTGGCTATTAGGATGTCGTCCAAATATACAAAAATGAAGGGCAGGTCCCGTAAGACAGAGTCCATCAACCGCTGGAATGCTTGAGCTGTGTTTTTCAGACCGAATGGCATGCGGAGGAACTCAAAAAGGCCAAACGGAGTGATGATTGCCGTTTTGGGGACGTCTGGAGGGTGCACCAGAGCTTGGTGATATCCACGAACGAGATCCACTTTAGAAAATATAGAGTTGCCAGCCAGATGTGCCGAAAAATCTTGGATGTGGGGAATAGGATACCTGTCCGGTGTCGTGGCATCGTTTAAGCGTCTGTAATCCCCGCAAGGTCGCCATCCGCCGCCTGGTTTGGGTACTATATGCAGTGGGGAGGACCAGGGCTGTCTGAACGCCGGATGATCCCGAGGTGCTCCATGGTCTGGAACTCAGCCTTTGCGGCTGCCAGCTTGCCGGCTTCTAATCGCTGCGCCTGAGCCTAAACGGGTGCTCCGGTCATGGAGATATGGTGCTCCACCCCGTGCCGTGTGCCTGCAGCTGAAAAAGTAGGCCTGGTGAGCTCCAGGAATTCGCCGAGCAGGCGCGTAAACCCGTCTTGTGACGGAACCGCACAGGCCACTGACCAGGACACGGCGGTGCTGCGGTGGCAGGGCACTGCGTGGAAAGTGGATGCATTAATGAGTCGGCAGTGTTGGACGTCGACCAGCAGACCATTGGCACAGAAAAAATCAGCCCCCAGGATGGCCTGTGAGACCTTAGCTGTAATAAAGTCGCAGACGAAACGCTGACCGGCGAAGATTAAGTTTACCGTCCGTTTACCGAACGTACGCATGGCAGCGCCATTTATTGCCACGAGGGAAGGCCCCTGGCCGCCGGAAAGTAGGTCCAGCTTTGAAGCTGGCAGGATGCTGCACTGTGAACCAGTGTCGCACAGGAATCGTTGGCCCGTAACGGAATCCGTAACGTAAATGAGTTTGCCTGCTGAGTCCGCCGCCATAGCTAACTTGCCGTACTTTTCAGACCTTGTCGTCCGTCCGGGAGGACGCGGGCTTGTTGGAGTTTTTTTTTCTTGAGGGAAACTGCAAGGAGGCCGGCAGCATCGAGCTTTGGCGCCAAAACGGGCGTGGTACGCGCACCATCCTGCTGGGGGAGGGCTGGGCTTCGCTCGCGTGGGGGAAAGGCGCCTCGTGGCTGCACAACATTACTGAGTAACAGTAAATATCTTGTCTGCCTCTGCAGCGAGTTCAGCACCGTCTGTGATGGCAGTGTTGGCCAAGGCCGCCTGAACAGGTTCGGGTAGCTGGCAGAGGAAAAGCTCACGGAATAAAAAACATTGGGGTTCCGCGCCCAACAGCGTGAGCATTTGACTCATCAGCTCTGACGGTTTTGAGTCCCCGAGGCCGGGCATGGAAATAAGCTTGCGTGCCCGCTCTGACTTATTAAGATCAAATACCTGTAGCAAACGGGCTTTAAACGCTTCGTACTTGCCCTCTTCCGGTGGGCTGCCAAGGATGCTGACGACCCGCGAGGCCGTGGCACTGTCGAGAGCGGCAACCACATAATAATAACGGGTCGAATCCGCTGTGACCTCCCGGAGAGTGAACTGTGCTTCTGCCTGGAAAAACCATGCTGCTGGCTGCTGTTCCCAGAACTGCGGCAGTTTAAGGGCGACGGCGTTCGTGTTCATCCTCGACGAAAGTTGTCCGACGAGATCGGGGTCACCAATGTAGGAACGGAGGTTCCTATCTGAATAAGGTATTCGACTCGATGAATCAAATCAACAGGTTTTAATGAACAACGAAGTTAACAGGGAAACTACAGGAGAAACGGTACACAGGTTTAAACAGCTTGCTGGGCACTCGACGACTACTGGAAGATTCTGGAAGCTGACGTCATGACATCATCGCGTTCTTCGCGCCACTGGTGGTCACGTGATCGGCGTCATGATGTCATCACGTGGAGTGCAGGAAAACACAATACAGTACAGTTAACAGGCAGTTTAAAGGTGCAGTCCGCGGCTGCACTACACTGTAGTTAAAGGGATTATTACTAATTGTTCTGAGACCCTTGGTGGCACCGCCACATTCTCATCTAAATCATGCACTGCCATTGAAGCACTTAAAGGAATTTCTACCCCGATCACTGTCCTATTTCAATAGCAGCGCCGGCCAGTAACAATGGATGAACATATTGACAAATGCATACCCAAAAAAAGAAAAACATGGCTTTCTTTCCAGCTATTAAAAGTAATGCATGCAGGAAAAAAAACAAAAGAATCTGCACTCTAACTGGAAAAAAATGTTTTCAACAAATTCAGCAGAAAATGTTTCCCTTTAAGCATACTGCTTGAGTAGACGAGGTCACTGGATTAGTCATGCACCCATCTTGTTGGCAAAAGGAAATCCAGTGAGGTAATTATTTTCCATCCCTCTAATGAGGCTTCACCTGGCCCAGAACTCAGCATCTCCCACAACTCCAAAAGACTTTGGGGCAGAAGTGAGTCTAGGCCCGTTCTTGGATCCAGACTCAGTGCAGAGAGGCCTGGTGCCATCCCAAAATTAGGCCTCGCGCTTCTTCTCCATCTTTGAGGCGAGCTGCCCGCCGAGGCACACCAGATGAGAAAAATGAATTTCCCGCCCTCAAGTAAATTCAAGGGACGGGGGTGTGTTGATCACCGGGACAGCGGAGTCGGGGGAGCGCACCCGATCCTCCTGGCTCCACAGAAAATTTAACTGATATAAAAAAAATCAGCTAACACTTGCCTTTTGTTGGCAGCAGAGGCGGGCCACTGAAGAAGCCTGAGTGACGCCTGCCTTGCTCAATGGGAACACATTTTACATAGAGGTCCTTCAACAGGTCAAAAACATAGTTAAGGGGCCGAACATACAATTTTGGTGTCCGCCTGGGACACCTAAAAAATTGGTCCTGTGAATTTAGCAGTAGAGACAGGCCGTCTCACTGCTAAATTGGTATGCTTTGTGCCTGCTGTACGCATGCAAAATGGGTGAAACGCAAAACCATTTCTATCCCATTGTGTTTTACTTGGTAAAGCAACCTTCTTGTTATGAAACAGTGCATCCTCCAACACTGTCACAGGAGACACTATATAAAATAAAGCTGTAATTAAAGTAATAGTGGCTCGGTCTTTGAATATCTGACAGTTAAAGCTGTCCGGAATTTTTTGAACAGTCAAGCACTCAAAATGTATAAAGCTGGTTTTCGTCCCCTAGAAATACATTCACTCACACAAAAAAGGTAGGTGGTGAATAAATAAATAAACAGAGAATAAAGAAAAAAAACTTGAAATTATACTTGTTTTAAATAGGTTAATGCCTCTGTTAAAAGAATGGGCAAAGGAATTGGATATGCATTCATTAAGTGTCTGATCTTAGCGCAGTGTAATTTCAGCACCGCTGGCACCTGCCTTTTGTGATTGTAGGATAGATTTTCTGATCAGGAGTATCTGATCTTTGGGCATAAAATGTGCATTGCTAATTGGAAAATCAGTTGTGTCGGATCTTCATTTAGTTTGATCCAATTGGGATTTTAATTGATGCGGCGAGCACCTGCGAGTTTGTGGACGGCGGCCTGTACATGAATGCATAATGATGTTATTTGTGTCAATTTCCATCATTTGTGCCCATTTCATGTTTCCTTTAGTTACCCGTATAAACTGAATGCTCAGGGTTGCTAGGTACCGAGCTCTACACCAGAATCCACTTAGAGAGCAGAGCGCCATAGTGTAAGGTAATTGCTGAAGCTTTTCTTTTGTTAGCATTTTTTTCCTGTTACCACTGACATCTTTCAATAGTTTTTGAGGCAATTGCTGTGGTGCGTCCCTTTATTGATTTACGCTCTCGCAGTGTCACTATGGGTTTTTCTCTAGGAATTTGACTATATCTGATTTGTTGCAGGAAGAAGAGGTGAACCAACAATGGAGTACACCAGAGCCACTCTGTACTCAGTATCCCCAAACCAGAATATATACATCCACTTAACCCAAGCATCAGTACCTGTGAATTGATGAGGGAAGCTGTGACAGAGTGATATCAAATGACCTACAGCCAAGCTCCACCACAGGCTGCAGCCATTGACAGTGGGTGCAAAAAGTCACAATCACATTCAGATTTTATGCATTTCAAGCTTCCCCTGGGGATGTTGTAAAGCAGCTGTGTATAGATACGTGTACCCACATGCATTCTTTGCTTCAGCTACACAATTCATCGCCATCTCCATGGGCAACTGACAGCAGCCTGAGCAATTCTATTAAATGGCATGTTTCCCAAAAGTCCAGGGGATTATAGATTATACCCATGTGTTGCAACATACTCCATCACACTACCTACATGAATAGTTATGGATCCACGCTCTCAATGTCACAAAGGATTTGCACATACAATCAGTACTGAATTAAACAACTTAATGCCACAAGGCCATCATTTTAAGGCACATCATTTCCCGCCATTATTGCAATATGGTGGGCAGGAAACGCACGCCCATTACGAGCCGGAAATGCACCGCCAGCAGTATTGATATAGGCAAAAAAAAGTGTCCATGGCTGACGCCTGAAACAGGAAATAGGGCCATTGCGTTTGCATAAGGCCTGGTTCAGGCCCTCTCTGCAATATTCATATGCCCTGAGCCAGCCAACGCCAGTGCCAGCTGATTTCAGGAAAACAAAGTATACATGTGGCTTAACAGGTGGTCCTTAAAGGGGCCACTACAGGCCGCCACCAAAAGGTAAATTCATTAAATATACTTGAATGTGGAACCGGTCAGAGCAGCATTGCTTTTCCCAAACCCACATTAAACCTGCAGGCCGCTGCAGGTCCTCTGCTCAATCCTCTTCGATTGCGACTTCGATCCCCACCCATCTGATCATCACCAGCACCCTCCCCCCACAATCACCTTTTCAAGGCCTGCATCATGTATTTTATAAATTAGCTTTTCACCAATGAAAATATTTTCAACTCACTCTCCTCATAACTTAGAGCTTTGTGCCAGTATTTGTCATGTTTCTCTGAACCCTTTCAAATGCATCAATGTCCTTTTAAATGGTAGGATACCTGACACTGCACATGATGTTCCTAGTATAGTGATTGAAAACTTAGATGTGTCTTAGGAAATGATTTACTTAGTGGATAACTGCTTCACATTGACTGGAAGGTTTCAGTGCAGAATCAGCAATCATGTCCAGGTCTTTTACCGTTTTCACTTTTGTTAATGGACATGCTTTCATTGCATGTAAGTTTATTGGATCTATTATCCTATCACCAGTAAAATCCAGCTGCCATTCCTCAGTCCATTCATTTAATCAGTTCTTTTTGAATGCTGTTTGTTGGCTGACCACTCATCAAAGTATAATATAAAACTTGTTGATTATAGAAGTGGTTCCATGATCTCACACTCCCTGAGAGAGTTGAGCATGAAGGGAGAATGGGTTAGAAATAGCGATACAACACTGTAGTCTTGATTCGATGACCCGCAGCTCTGTCAAGTGTGGCTTCCTACTCAAAGTGCAGGATTATCTTTGATAAATAATCTCCTGAAATTCATTTAGTAATTGTGTGAACAGTAGGGAACCCAAAACAGAGTCCTGCAGAATGCCACTAATCTCCACCCCCAAACAAATCGTTTTCCTTCTACTTCTGTATTCAGTATGCAACCCAGCTAGCCATTTTGTTGTTCATTTCTTTAAATTTCATTATAAGTCTCACAGTGGAACTTTATCAAATCCAAGTACAGTATATCCTCAGAAAAAATCCTTAATCACTAGTTTAGTTATATCCCCATGAACATACGAACAAACAAAAGCAAAGGACAGGAAAAGATCAGCTGGTCCATTGTAGGACCCAGTCCTATACTGTAACTTCTACACACCATCGCCTCCATCCAACACCCCCACTACCCCCCCTCTCCCTCCTCCACATCACCATCACCACCATAAACCAAGCAATCTCCTGGGAGAGACATAAAAAAGAAAAAAATCCTAGGCCAATTTAGGAAAAAACTCTGGGAAATTCCTTTCACACCCCTAAAGGCGATCAAACAAGGTCTGGGAGACTCATCGCCCAATACCCCCCCACCCTACCTTCTATATGCAGTAATGTTCAGCACACTCGGTATCTCATCCAGCTCCCTTTTGAGTGCTTGCAGTGAACCTGCACTCACTTCACATGCTGGCAACTTGTTTCAGAGGTGGTTGATGATCTGCGGAAAGAAATACCTCCTAACATTTAAACTAGTCCCTTAAAGAATTCCAGCAGATTAATGAGGCTTGACCTATTAACCCACATTCAGTTTTTATGGCTTCTGTGCTGAAGCATCTTCTTCATTATATTTGCTCCTTGATTACAATCAAGGTCTTCAGAGGCATTCATCATTTATATGCCGTAGCATCGAGTTTTATTCTGCAGGGGCTACATATTGGGCAAGAGTGCCTAATTGCTGGGATACAACTGGCCTATTTGGCATTTGGAGTCTGAGTGGCCTGTGTCCACATTGGCAGTCTCCAGTTAAAATGTTTCAGGTGAATTTTGATGCAAGAATAAAAAGTGAGGTATGTAAAGTGACTCGAGTTCTCTAAATTCTCTAGAGTTCAGAAGAATGAGAGGTGATCTCATTGAAACATACAAAATTCTTACAGGGCTTGACAGGATAGATTCAGGGAGGATGTTTCCCCTGGCTGGAGAGTCTAGAACCAGGGGTCACAGTCTCAGAATAAGGGGTCGGCCATTTTGGACTGAGATTAGGAGAAATTTCTTCACTAAGAGGGTGGTGAAACTTTAGAATTCTCTACCCCAGATGGTTGTGGAGGCTCAGTCAAGATAGAGATTGATAGATTTTTGAATATTAAGAGAATCAAGGGATATGGGGATAGTGCAGGAAAGTGGAGATGAGGTAGAAGATCAGCCATGATCTTATTGAATGGCAGAGCGGGCTCGAAGGGCCAAATGGCCTACTCCTGCTCCTATTTCTTCTGTTCTTATGTGACGGTATTTGTGCACAGAAGCACACTGCGTATCTTTTTTTGCACTCACATCAATTTGTAAAAGGACGAGCCACCTGCTGCCGAAACAGTCCAAAATGGGCAAAAGTCATTGTGGGTGAAGAAACACCCGTTTTAAATTAGGTTTTCAATTAATTTTTCACTTTCAAATGCCAGTAGAACAATTATAATTCAGCCAGCAGGGACAAAAGCTGGAAGAGGGAGGGGACTTCAACATAAACTGAGTTTAGGCTTGGGTTGGATTGTTTTATTGAATTCCTGAACAGTTTCACAGAGGTTCAAGACTCTGTTTCTGTTTGGCTTTCTCTGCCTCTCTCTTTCTAACAAATAGTAATGTACGAATAAAAATATATGTTTTGTATATGTGATGGACTTGAGACTATTAATATAAGATGTATGTAATAAAGATAAATTTAATGTGTATGGATCTCCCCTGGGTAAGACAATGGCGTGAAACTTAACAAAATAAACTTGCATAACAGGATTACCCCCCACAGAGACACGATCGAAACTCACCATCGAAATTCAAGAGCCACTAAAAGGTGTCAACAAACAATGAACTTAAGCAAGAAATGGCACCAGCCACTGCAGACAGACACATGTTCAAAGGAAAGCCAATCAAGAACTGCCATGAATCTAAGACCCAATCCTGGGGCCTTAGCAATAGACAGTGGGGGAAAAATTCAGTTGTTTGTGCCTCCCGTTAGCGCCTTAATTGGGGCACAAAGCAACTAGCGCCCGGGTGCGGTGATGTTTGTGCCGCTCGCGAAATTAACTAGACATTTTGCGGCGGCGCTAAACACTTCCGCCACGATATCCTGCGCCGGCAGATTGTGGCGTCAGTTGAGTGCGCAACGCCCCATTAGCGCCCCGGGCCGGATATTGTTTGGCACCCCCTGCCTTACCGCCTGCCGCTAGCAACGACAGGTTGAGGGGAGCGTTATGCTGTCAGAAAGGGAATAGTGGAGTACTATTTAAAGGCGACCGCTTTCTGCCTTTTTTTGTCGGTGACATTTTTGCACCACGCAGTCCGAGAGAGAGAGAGAGAGAGACTTCTGGAGAGATTCAACGCTGCGTGAAGGAGTTTTGAGAACTGAGCAGCACTTTGCAGATTTATTTTGATTTGCCCTTCCTTGCTTCGCCAGCGCCCTGAGGTAGCGCCTCACTCCTCTTAAGACAGGTGTGAAGCGCCTGATTTATCGCTCCAATCACCTCCAGGGGTGATAAAAGCCAAGTTTGCTGTCGGAGGCGATAATTAGCGCCAGGCGCTAAACTTTGCGCACGGCCGATAATGGCGCCCCAAATGGGGCGATACCGAATTTTTCCCCCAATGGACTTAAAAAGATATAAAACAAGGAACACAAAGGCTATCTCTCTCTCTCTCTGGACGACCACACAGAAGAACAAGAAGCCCTCCCTCTACAGACCAGACCAAGAAGCAAGGAACTCTACAGACCAGACCAAGAAGCAAGGAAAAAGGCCGCATTGATTGCTTGACTCAGGGAAGAACCAGTCTGTGTAAATCTAACCCATTACCTTACGTGTTGTAATCGAGTAGAGTCCATAAATACCAGTAGGCTATTGTTTTGATGTGCATGAGTGTGTCTGTTTAATAAACTTGCATGAGTTTGTGTGTTTAATAAACTTATTCTAAATTATTTCAAAAGAATTGGTCTTGCTGTCAATTTAATGCCAGTCGAAATGAAAGGCTTACAGAAGCACACAGTTATGTTACTGGAGACTTTTCTGAAAGATGTTCATATAGACAGCAGCTCCCACCTGACTGTAGGCCACCAAAGAACCCCAGGGCAGAAACCTTTCAGTTTCTGCATGCAAGGCTGATTATTCATGTTGAACTGCATGAGTATATATGCTGGTTTTAAATAGGTACTGGCTTTAGAAACTATTGCTTGAAGCCTAAAAAGCCTGAAGTAAATCACTGTGACCTGGAAGATACAGCTCTTAAAATGATGGATATTATGGATATTATTATAGCATATTTGAAATAGATGAGGACAAAGGTTTGATTATAAAAATTGATCCAACTCACTGAAGTCTGATGCTTGGCCTTATCATACATAAGTACTGACATGAATCTTGTCATTCATGTGGAAATGACTTATGAAATAATACTGGGTGGCCTGCTGGTGGCACTGTCCAGGGAGAGTATAAATACTCGGGCATGGGCCCAGCTTGCTCAGGACATTCTTTAACAGGGACTAGTGAAGGACAAAACTAGATCTCCATGATGAAAAACAGTTGATTAAAGCCTTGTTTAATACTCAGACCAAGGACCTAGTAGTTTTCTTACATCAAGTACAATCACTATAAATGTCTACTGTTAAGTAGAACATAGAAATATGGCAAAGGGATGATTCTAAATATAGAAACATAGAAACATAGAAGATAGGAGCAGAAGTAGGCCATTCGGCCCCTCGAGCCTGCTCTGCTACTCAATGAGATCATGGCTGATCCTTCAAATTCAGTACCCTGTCCCTGTCTTCTCCACAAATCCCTTGATCCCTTTAGCCTTAAGAAGTATATCTAACTCCTTCTTGAATATATTTAATGAATTGGCCTCAACTGCCTTCTGTGGCAGAGAATTCCACAAGTTCACCACTCTCTGGGTGAAGAAATTCTTCCTCATCTCTGTCCTAAATGGCTTACCCCTTATCCTTAGACTGTGACCCCTGGTTCTGGACTCCCCGGCCATCGGGAACATCCTTCCTGCATTTAGTCTGTCTAGTCCTGTTAGAATTTTATAAGTTTTAATGAGATCCCCTCTCATTCTTCTAAACTCCAGCAAGTATAAGCCCAATCGACCCAATCTCTCCTCATACGTCATTCCTGCCATCCCAGGTATCAGTCTGGTGAATCTTCGCTGCACTCCCTCCATGGCAAGAACATCCTTCCTCAGATATGGCAACCAAAACTGCACACAATACTCAAGATGTGGTCTCACCAAGGCCCTGTACAACTGCAGCAAGACATCCTTGTTCCTGTACTCAAACCCTCTCGCTGCGAAGGCCAACATATCATTTGCCTTCTTAACCGCCTGCTGCACCTGCATGCTTACCTTCAGTGACTGGTGCACCAGGACACCCAGGTCTCGTTGCACTTCCCCTTCTCCCAATCTATTGCTGTTCAGATAATAATCTGCCTTCCTGTTTTTGCCACCAAAGTGGATAACCTCACATTTATCCACATTATACTGTATCTGCCATGCATTTGCCCAATCACCCAACCTGTCCAAATCATACTGGAGTTTCTCGGCATCCTCCTCACAACACACATGCCCACCTAACTTTGTGTCATCTGCAAACTTGGAGATATTACATCTAGTTCCCTCGTCCAGATCATTAATATATATTGTGAATAGCTGGGGTCCAAGGACCAATCCCTGCGGTACCCCACTGGTCACTGCCTGCCACTCGGAAAAAGACCCGTTGATTCCAACTCTTTGCTTCCTGTCTGCCAACCAGTTCTCTATCCAAGTCAGTACCTTGCCCCCAATCCCATGTGCCTTAACTTTACACGCTAATCTCTTATGCGGGACTTTCTCGAAAGCCTTCTGAAAGTCCAAATACACCACATCCACTGATTCTCCCTTATCTATTTTACCAGTTACACCCTCAAAAAATTCCAATAGATTAGTCAAGCACGATTTACCTTTTGTAAATCTATGTTGACTTTGTCCGATCCTGTCACTGTTTTCTAAGTGCTCTGCTATTACATCTTTTATAATGGACTCTAGCATTTTCCCCACTACCGATGTCAGGCTTACTGGTCTATAATTCCCCATTTTCTCTCTACCACCTTTTTTGAATAGTGGGGTAACATTAGCTACCCTCCAATCCATGGCAACTGTTCCAGAGTCTATAGAATTTTGGAAGATGACCAGCAATGCATCTACTATTTTTAGGGCCACTTCCTTAAGTACCCTAGGATGTAGATTATCAGGCCCTGGGGATTTATTGGCCTTCAATCCCATCAATTTCCCTATCACCATTTCGCTACAAATACAGATTTCTTTCAGTTCCTCCCTCTCATAAGACCCTATGTTCCCCGACATCTCTGGAAGGTTATTTGTGTCTTCCTTTGTGAAGACAGAACCAAAGTATGTATTTAATTGTTCAGCCATTTCTTTGTTCCCCATTATAAATTCCCCTGATTCTGACTGCAAGGGACCTACGCTTGACTTCACCAATCTTTTTCTCTTTACATATCTATAGAAGCTTTTACAGTCAGTTTTTATGTTCCCTGAAAGCTTACTCTCATACTTTATTTTCCCCCTCTTAATTAGTCCCTTTGTCCTCCTTTGTTGAATCCTAAACTGCTCCCAATCCTCAGGTTTACTGCTTTTTCTGGCCAATTTATATGTCCTCTCCTTGGATCTTATGCTATCCCTAATTTCCCTTGTTAGCCACGTTAAACAATTGACCAGCTTCAATCTGCACTTGTGCCACTGGAAGTGAAACCATGGGGTAGAAATTCAGCCATGCCCATTATTAGGTAATAACCCTGCGCCCAAATGGTGAGCCCCAAGGCTCCCCCGATATTCAGCTCTGGCTTCATGAACATCAAGCCGGTGTGGCGCAAACAGCCAGCCGGCGAAGAGTAAATGTCGCAGCGGCCCTCAGGTAAGTGAATGCTGGGGAGGAAGAAACAGAGGCTCTTGGAGGAGGGGTTCAGAAGCTAGGTCGTGGGGAGCACCCTCCTGCTCCTCACAGCTCCACATTCAAGTACGTTTCAAAAACCTATCCTTTTGGTCCCAAGGTTTAGCGTCGGCTGTCTCAGGGCAAACCAATCACAGTGGGGGCCTCAAGCAGGCGTTACGCCCCTTAATGCAATGCATAGGGCCTAACACCTGTTCCAGTTGTCAGTACTGTATGACAATTTATAGGGTTCTCAAAATTCCCACATTCCCCTAAAGCTATGGATAAAGGGACCCTGCATGGACAAGTTGCTAAAAAGGTGGTACCCAAAATGGCTTCTGCAACCTCGTGACCAAAAGTACAGGATTTTAAAAGCAAGGCCCTGCAAACAGGCAGGCACCTTTTCAATAGCCTGAAACAAAACTTAAAATGCATGAATCTGTGAAGAGACTTTGTGGAGCCAGACAGCTAAAGCAAACACAGAATATGCATTCATTCACCTTGAAACAGATCAAGTTAGAATGGGCCTAAATCGAGGCCATTAGGTTTCTGCATATTTAAACAGTAACAGCTCACAGAAGCCATCAAGTCAGGAAACCCGATTAAGTTTCATAAATAACAAACAGCCGGGACATCGAAACCATTAAACACGGGGACAACCATTTCAGAAGTCATTAAAGTAAATGGCTGTAATCATTTTAAATGAGCCCGCCAAAAGTTAGACAAAGGACTGTCCTGATTTGGCGCGCAGATAAGGAATGAAGGATCGGGTATAATTGTAGGCCCATCGGTAGTGATCGGGCTGTTAGCTCTTGTAGCGTAGTGCTCTTGCTCTGGCCGCTGCTTCTCGTTCTCATGCCCCGGCCTCGTGGCGGGCTCTCTTCTCGCTCCCCGTGCCGCACAACACCAAGGACGCCCATTACTACACCGAGGGCCCAACGCAGGAGGAGAACGAGACCCGAGTTCAAAACCACACAGGACACACAGGCCACAAACTGGCAGACGAGACGAGACGAGACGAAGAATACAGTAAACCGATAAAGGCAGAGAAGGGCAGCGGAAAGACGCGTTGGGGAACAAACGCCTAGTTATAAGCTGGCGTTTGGTGAATAAGTTGGCGTTACATGCATGGACAGTAAAACCCCAGTTTAAGAATATGCTGGTGTTCGAACAATGGGTAGCAAAATCGAGACAAACGGCCTAGTTATAAGCTGGCGTTTGTTACATGGACAGTAATAGCCCAGTTGAAGAATAAGCTGGTGTTCGAAGCTTGGGTAGGAAAATCATTAAACAGTAAAGACCACCAACCGACCCCCAACCACAGCAATACCGTCGGCGACTGCCCGAAGGAGAAGAAGGCCCATCGCGACGAAGTACTCGACGAAGACATTAACGGAGAAAAAGGTAGGGTGACTCGCACAAACAACTTCAGCGCCGCGCCCTGTGACCACACAGGGACGAGATACCCCAAGGACAGAAAGAGCGAATCTCAAAACCCCACCATCTAAAGCAGCGGGTTTCGAATTGGTGAGCATGAATTCCTGGCCCCTCATAGCTTAATCTAGTTAGGTATAGGGGGTGGGATAAGGAGAAGGGGATTTTTAATGTATTTGTTTCCCTCGATGTGCCGTGTGTTCCCCATTCCCATGTAAGTGTATTAACTGTTTATGCCTGTAACTATACCAGTAATTCTCAGTAGTATCGTATTCAGCCTTGTAATAAAATTTGGTTTTCTTGCACCAAACCACTTGTCTACTCGATTTTCTGTATCGCCGCCTGTACCTAAGTCCAGTGTCTAGAACCCAGGGGTGTGGGAGCGATTCGAACCGCTCAGGGACAGTGCTGACTGGGCACACGCCACACACACCAAAACCCCCTAAAAATTATTTTCCTTTCGTAATATGGAAGGTGCCACACTTCCAACTGGAAAAAGGCACGCACCTCCCGCTCGCTATATTGGGAGCTTAGTAAGCCTGTTAGCAGCCAAAAAACAGGCACTGCATGGCCAAATGTATAGGCCTACGTGTGTTATGTGGAAGTGTTAAATGAGCCTGTGTTAACTGACGAGGTAACTACTGGGTACATTATTAAATGAAGACAGCTCTGGGTCTTCATGATTATTCAAATTGAATAATAACGGCGTGCTTCCATATTTTGATCAGATCTTCTGAAGGGTCCATAGGTTGTGGGTTCAAGCCACACATCAGAATGTATACTAAATATTGAGGCTGATATTCCAATGCAATATTGATGGAATGCCTCATTGTTACAGGAACCAATGCAATCTTCATAGAGTAGTTTCCAAAAGCGTAACTGAGAACGTGAAGTAAATCCACAGGGGTGATGTGTGGCCATGACTGATTGACAGAAATTAAGCAGTAGAAGCAGAATGGGGGGGGGGGAGGGGGAGGGAGGATAAATAAGTGTGCAAAAGAGGGAAATTAAATGGAGCGAGAAATGGAGATCCTATCTGCCTGTTCATGTGGATGTTAAATACTGCTTGAGATTAGTCAAGAATGAATAACTGAGTTCTTCCTGTGACTTGATTAATATTCCCCCTTTAACCGATACCACCAAAAAGAAACAGATTAGCTCGTTATTCATCTCATTGGCTGGGAAATTCCATGAGGTTGCTCTCACTCCTCCATATAAAATTGTCTATTTAACCACATTTCCAGCAGAGGCTGGATAGAATTCAAATAAACTGATGTGAAACAGTTTGTGTAAACTTATCATGATGTTTCAGTCTCTGACCCAGTAACACACATGATGCAGCTTGGCAAACATTTGGCCTTCATTTACTTCTAATGTCACTGGCACAGAAGTACATACGACTCGCAATGGCATCTGGAGCTTTGACGGTAAAGCACAGATAAAGGAGCAGATGTTCAGGCAAGTTCTTTTCCATCACTATTATGAAAGTCCCAAAGTGAGAGCAGTACTCCAAAGACTAATAAAGTCAAAGGCCGCAATTTTGCTGGTGCTCAGCAGACCCAATTGGTGGCGGGTCAGCTGTGAAGTTTAAAATGATTGACAGAGGGTCGGGAACCCGCTGTCAAAACGTGCACACCTGCATTTCCCAATGTTGGTTCTGCCAGCGCTGAGCAGACTCGACAGGCAACGGCATGGGATCCAATTCAAATCATTAGTGGCTTGTTTACAGCCACTTAACAATGCTTTTTTCCCCCAGCTTTTTGAATTGACAGGTCACCCACCAATTTCCCACTGTGCCTAGACCTCGTCTGTGAAGCTGAGGTGGGAGATCATTGGCTATTGATTCAGCTGATGAGTTGACAGCTTCAAATGTCAAGCCAAAGCTCCCAGCTGATTGAGAAATGTTCCCTTAACCACTAGCTTCTCTAAACTGCATTTCCACTACAGATTCAGAATGCTGCAAGTCTTACACAAGTCTCCATCCAGGCTGACATCATTACCTCACTTACCATTGACAGATCGCTTCTGTCATCTCTATTTTACTTGCCATCTAATCAATTAGCATGGGTGCACTCTATACTGTCTCAATTTGGTCCTCAGAATCTGACCATGAACAGCCCCAACACCAGCAGCACCAGGCACACCAGCAGCACTAATAACCACACCAACCTTCTCCGCAATCACCTGATGTTGCACAGGACAGAGGGCGTCAGCACCCGACCACATTGCTGCCCAGGATGTCAGGGATGGCCTCACCATGGCCACATTTACTTCACTTGACACTGTACACCCTGGCTGTCAGATGATGTGCCAGGTTGGCACCACCCCACACCAACACCATAAAGCATCCTTACAATGCCCTACATTTCTTTCACACTCATTAGAATTACGGGGGTTACCGTTATGATTCACCATTCACTGCAACTCACTAAGCCACTTCCAAAGGTGCACACAGATCTGTCTAAGAATGCAAAATGTTGAAAATAATGATTTCAATGTTTGACAGCACATTAACAGAAACTTCACATGAACATTGGCTAAAACATACAAGTGTCTATCTTTGTGTGTTGTTAGTTGGTGTGATTGGACTAGGATGAGGGTAAATGTGAGGGGTGGTTTGTAAGATGGGAAAGTGATAATGTAGATAGAGAGGGATGGGTGGATGTGCAGGTAAGTGTGGCACAGCAGGATGAGGTTGAGTGTGGCTTTGCGGTAACATTTCGTGATCTACTGAGATCATTGAAAGGTTTGTGCCACTGTAGCCTGATCCTCCTGACGATATCCCTTTTTGTGCCCTCCTGTGCAATGTGGAACCAGGCTGCATTGACCTCCATGGGAGGTCTCTTTCGCCCATTGGAAGGGAAGAGGACCTCCCTGCGTGCTTTGACTCCCTCCATAAGCATCCGTGCACCTCTGTGCAGTGCTTGTCAGTGTTTGCAGCACCTCAACGCCGTAGAACACTGACAGCACAAATGTCAAAGTAAATTTGCACATTGTCCCTTATGTGTCGCTTAGAGACGTGTCGTCATCAGACCCGCTTCCTTCAATTGGCCGGGAAACGTGCTGAGTGGGCTTAATAAGCACAATCAGGGGAAAGTCATGTCGGAGGTCAGGATGGAGCCACCTGCGAGGCCATGACCCGCCACCAAGGTCGCCCACCATGGACCCGCCGAGTTAGGAAAAATTGCGGCCAAAGTCTCATAAATGAATAATAGTGCTCAGTGCAGGGGTTATTACTTTAGCTGAAATTCACAGTCAAATGTCAGTAAAAAAAAAAATTGTTGCACAATTTCTGCACTTCTTCATTAAAATTATTCTTTGAATTTGTTTATGCTAGTTTGAGTGATGGAGGTTCTTGTAAGGCTTGAAGTTACAGTTTGAGAAAAGGTGATGGTGTTGTAAGGCTGGAAGTGGGGATACAGATTGCATCAGCTTATGTGGCTCGCTAAGCCACAGGGAGCAATAGTGAATCAGCCAGTTTAGAAGTATATTTGAATAACTGATTGATATTCATTATGTTGGCTTGTGTAGATAGAATGGTAATGTCAGTCAGGGCTAAAACATGATGTAGACTGCCCTCCATATGATGAAACACATGTTATGGAAATAGATATAAGGTCGCTATTAATTATTTGAATAGCAGATTTTTTTTTAATGTATTTGTTCATGGGATGTGGGCATCGCTGGCAAGGCCAGCATTTATTGGCCATCCATAGCTGCCCTTGAGAAGGCGGTGGTGAGCCACCTTCTTGAATCATTGCAGTCCTTGTGGTGAAGGTACTCCCACAGTGCTTTTAGGGAGGAATTTCCAGGATTTTGACCCAGCGATGATGAAGGAATGGCGATATACTTCTCAGTCAGGATGGTGTGTGACTTGGAGGGGAACTTGGAGGTGGCGGTGTTCCATGCACCTGCTGCCCTTGTCCTTCTAGGTGGAAGAGGACGTGAGTTTGGGAGGTGCTGCCGAAGAAGCCTTGGCGAGTTGCTGCAGTGCATCTTGTAGATGGTACACACTGCAGCCATGGTACACCGGTGGTGGAGGGAGTGAATGTTTAAGTTGGTGGATGCGGTACCAATCAAGCGAGCTGCTTTGTCCTGGATGGTGTCGAGTTTCTTGAATGTTGTTGGAGCTGCACTCATCCAGACAAGTGGAGAGTATTCCGTCACACTCCTTACTTGTGCCTTGTAGATGGTGGAAAGGCTTTGGGGAGTCAGGAGGTGAGACACTCGACGCAGATTACCCAGCCTCTGACCTGCTCTTGTTGCCACAGTATTTATGTGGCTAGTCCAGTTAAGTTTCTGGTCAATGGTGACCCCCAGGATATTGATGGTGCGGGATTCGACGATGGTAATGCCGTTGAATGTTAAGGGGAGGTGGTTAGACTCTCGCTTGTTGGAGATAGTCATTGCCTGGCACTTCTGTGTCGCGAATGTTACCTGCCACTTATCAGCCCAAGCCTGAGTGTCATCTAGGACTTGCTGCATGCGGGCACGGACTGCTTCATTATCTGAGGAGTTGCGAATGACACTGAACACTGTGCAGTCATCAGCAAACATCCCACTTCTGACCTTATGATGGAGGGAAAGTCATTGATGAAGCAGCTGAAGATGGTTGGGCCTAGGACACTGCCTTGAGGAACCCCTGCAGCGATGTCCTGGGGCTGTGATGATTGACCTCCAACAACCACAACCATCTTCCAGGTATGACTCCAGTCAGTGGAGAGTTTTCCCTCCGATTCACATTGACTTCAGTTCTACTAGGGCTCCTTGATGCCAGACTCGGTCAAATGCTGCCTTGATGTCAAGGGCAGCCACTCTCACCTCACCTCTGGAATTCAGTTCTTTTGTCCATGTTTGGGCCAAGGCTGTAATGAGGTCTGGAGTCAAGGGCCTAGAAATTCAGCAGCGCCCCGTTTGGAGCAACAGTCTCGCCAGGGCGCTAAAAGTAGCGCCCCGGAAGCATTCGCGGCCGCCCGCCTGAAATTCAGTTGCAGTGTCCCAAAGGGAAGCGCGGCGCTACTGGAGGCGCCCCGCATCCCTCTTGGGGTGCTGCAACTGAATATCGTTGCACAACGTGCCGCAGCGCCACACGCTGCAGCACGTCGCGCTGTGGTATTGCGGGCCTTCCTCCCCTTCTTAAAGGGGAGGGGCCTTGTTCTGCACGATCTGGGGTCCAGCTGGGCCACCGAGGATCGCGAGTGCCGGCAAAAGAACCCGGCACCGAAGAGAAGTGCCGGGCTCTTGCAACGCAGCTGGCACTCCGCGGGGGGGGGTGTTTAGGAGGCCGGGGACGGGAGCGCACACAGGTGCTGGCAGGCGGCCAACAACAAAGATGGCCGCCCCACACCTCTCCTTTAATTTGCGCCTCTACCGCCGCAGGTAGGCCCCCCTGAACCGGTCGCACATAGCATCCAGTGGTAAAGCAGGGGGCGCTTCCTAATATCATGGCCGGGGCGTCAGCGGGGCACTGCGCACACCGATGACATCATCGGTAGCAGCACAGCGCTAATGGCTAGCGCCACCATTAGCGTCCCGCTGAATTTGGCGGGAGGCATGGCCGGTGGCTTGCGACCCACTTAGCGCCCTCTTAAGGCGCTAACGGGTGGCGCAGCCACCTGAATTTCTAGGCCAAGTGGTCCTGGCAGAACCTAAACTGGGCATCAGTGAGCCGGTTATTGGTGAGTCAGTGTGCTTGATAGCACTGTCAACAACACCTTCCATCAATTAGCTGATGATTGAGAGTAGTCTGATGGGGTGATAATTGGCCGGATTGCATTTGTCCAGTTTTTTGTGGACAGGACATACCTGAGCAGTTTTCCACATTGTTGGATAGATGCTAGTGTTGTAGCTGTACTGGAACAGCTTGGCTAGATGCGCGGCTAGTTCTGGAGCACAAGTCTTCAGCACGACAATCGGGATGTTGTCGGGGCCCATAGACTTTGCTGTATCCAGTGCGCTCTGCCATTTCTTGAGATCACGTGGAGTGAATCGAATTGGCTGAAGATTGGCTTCTATGGTGGTGGGGACCTCAGAAGGAGACCGATATGGATCATCCACTTGGCACTTCTGGCTGAAGATGGTTGCAAGTGCTTCAGCTTTGTCTTTTACACTCACGTGCTGGGCTCCACCATCATTGAGGATGGGGATATTCATGGAGCCTCCTCCCGTTAGTTGTTTAATGGTACACGAACATTCACGACTGGATGTGGCAGGACTGCAGAGCATTGATCTGATCCGTTGATTAATGGATCATTTAACCCTGCCTATAACATGCTGCTTCCGCTGTTTAGCATGCATGTAGTCCTGTGTTGCAGCTTCCCCAGGTTGGCACCGCATTTTTAGGTATGCCTGGTGCTGCTCCTGGCATGCTCTTCTGCACTTCTCATTGAACCAGGGTTGGTCTCCTGGCTTGATGGTAATGGTAAAGTGAGGGATATGCCGGGCCATTGTAAGATTCGCAATTTTTCATTATATAATCACACGAGACAACAGGATTAATAACATAGCTTTATTGACCAAAAGAAGCTTGTACAGATAAAACCTTTGATAAAAGGGCACACAAAATGGCCGCCGGACCTCGTGATCAGTTTCTTGGACCATTTGATTTCTGTTACTGCAAGCCAGACAGACTTGTGGATTGAGAACAGTAAGCCCGCGAAAGCCAGTATCGGGAAACCGAAACTCAGGGAAATGGGCATACATATTCAATTGGATTCTAAGTACAAGACAGTTTCAGGCAAACAGGATGGGGCCCATCAAGATATGGGCGGACAATGCAAAAACACTTAGACCCATTTAATGTACAAAGGAAAAACCGTTTAACAGCCATCAAGGAAAATCTCCAGACCGATCAATATGCGAACCGAGTTACGGTGACAAAGTAAAAGACATTATCGGCCAGGAAGGCCAGTTAAAGCTATCACCGGCTCCCGTTACAAGACAAAGCGCCCCTGCAGAGATTTCTGCCCGCCAAAATTATTACAAAGACTGGACTATGATCTGGCGGGAGATAAGGCTGGCCCAAAAGGGTATAACTATGGATTTTGAAAAGTCCATCAGCGCCTCTTCTACCTCGGTAGCTTCGGAATTCGAGCAGGACGTTTCGGACGGACATTTTCGGAAAGGACAACGTGGTCGGTGTTCAGCCAGACAAGGCTCGGCCACGACGAGAAGACGACGAGGGTGGCCCGGGTACCGTTGTCGGGAGATCATCGACGACCCAGGCCGAAGAAGAAGACACCCTTGGGAAAACCGACGATCCAGGCCGGAGGGAAAGGACATTCCGGGCCTAGCACTTCCGTGCCTCAACATCCCATTCTCGAGGTGTTTTCCTGTTCCATGAACCAAAATCCACAACAGACCTAGTGGATTTCAGCCATGACGAGCGCTCACTGAGGCTGTGTCCACTGCCTCATCGCCTGAGAGAGAGAGAAAAACAAGCTGCGCCAGAAGTTTCCAAATCCACGTGACGACGGAAAGCTGTGCCAAAAGGCTGCGAACCCCTCCTTTTCGCGAGTTTGAAAGTGGTGAGCATGATCCCGAGTTCCTCAAGTCGAAACTTAGTTTAGGTATAAGGGGAGGGAGAGGGTAAGGGTAATCGTAATGTGTTTCCCCTTTTTCGATGTGCCGTGTGTTTCCCATTTCCATGGAATCAAGTTTATAGATATGTGCATGCTTGTAGTCACTTTGATCTGTGCTTATGATATGTATTTTGTAATGCTGCAAACTGTTTAGTAATAAAAGCATCCATTTCGTGCTATTCAACCTGGTCTATTGAGTCTTTCTCTGCACTACAGTTCCCTGCACCTAAGTCCAAGGTCTAGAACCATAGGGAAGAGTGGGTCGAACCACTCAAGGGTAATTATTGCACGAAGCCTGGTAGGAGACCAGAACAAGCAAGAGAAACCCCCTACAGAAATGGCGACCGCGGCAGGACCTTGGCAGCAGGAATGTAGCGTGTTAGATCAAGGTTTAAATAAATGAAATGTGATGGATGAGAGGATAGCGGATTATGTTTTTGGGAAGGTAAACCTTACAAAACAATGGATATCTGACCTATTAAGGGATAGGCGCCCGCTAGACGCAGCCATCAAGTGGACAGAAAGCAAAGAGCACAAAAGATCTGTAGAAAAGGCGGTCTGGCTGATGTGTTACAAGAAGCAAGTCCAGCTTTTGGACCAGGTCGTTGTAGCACAGACAGCCCAGATAAAAGGGCTGCTTACAGAAGTAGAGGAAAAGGTTGCGGGAGGTCAGAAACTGATTCAATCGCTCAATGCGCTGAATCAGGAACGCCAATCCGCAACCCACTGCCATGAGACCCGGATAGAGTATTTGGAATGTCAGGTCATTGAGGCCAAGGCCAGTGAAGGTAGAATGAGAGACAGGTGTTTCCGCCTAGCTAAGCAGGTAGAGACACAGGAGGAAAGTATTCTGGGAGCTAGGGCAGCATACAAGATGGCCATGGAGGATAGGTCTGAGAACACCGACCATAGCGCTTGCCACAGGGAGCTAGAGGACCTGAGAATGGCCCTAGCGAAGGCAAATGGCTTGGTGTGCCTCATAAACCCACCAGCAAGCCAGCTACTGTTAGCCAAGGAATCCAAAAGACCGATTCCGCAAGAGGCAGTTGGGGTACCAACCCCCGAGCCCTCAGCACCTCCCACCTATGCCGAGTCTTGGACTCCAGGGGAGGAAACGGAGAAGTCAGACAAAGAGGTTCCTGAGGTAGAGCAACCTCAGGTAGTAGAGTCGGGGCCGGCGCCGATGTGTCCAACTCGACACCGGAGGCTCGGTCCGGGCGTAGCGGATGGCGAGGATGGACCCCTCGTGAATCAGATCATAATGCCCCATAGTGCACGACAGCCAAGGGAAATGATCAGTAACATCCCGAAACTCTCCAAGTCAGGAGATCCCTCCGTGCATTTTCGGGACGTGGAGCAAACCGCAGCAGTTAATGACTGCGACGGGACCAAAATGTCCAAATTGCTGCTGTTCTCCCTGGACAGCTCACTCCTCCAATGTCTCCCTGACGAGAGCAAGAGAGGGCGAAAAACGTACGAGGAGATACGGAATGAGATCCTGGAGATTATAGGGGAGGGGGATGGAAGTCCGTTCCTCCAATTGGAAAGGACAATACAGCTAGCGGGAGAACCCCCACGGGTTTTCGCCGGAAGGTTGTGGCCAGCGCACCGGCGCAGCTGCCCGGGAGGACCGGACCGGGACGCGCTAGATGATGACCAAAGGGCTCATTGGCTCCGGTGTCTGGTCGCCAATTGCTTGCTGTCGGTGAGGGAGCAGGCCAAAGCATGGTTTGACCCCACTAACCCCCGCTCCATGGAGGAAATAGTACTTGATCAGCTCACGATAGGTTACAGGAACAACAAGAGTAGGAATGTGCCTTCCTCAAAGGGAAAGGTGCATGAGGCGAGGCATGCAGCTCCTGCTAAAAAGGAATGGCATCAGGAGGGGAATCGTGCCCCCCAAGCCAAGAGCAGCTCCCGCCCCAGCACCAACCCAAAGCCAAACCATAGCCCCTGCCCCAGCACCAGGAGCTGGTGCAGTTGTGGATCCCGCCGCGATTGAGTCGATTTTACAGACAATGCGGTCCCTAATGACCTCGCAGGGGAAGGTGGCAGTTGTCAACAACCCTGTTGCTCCCCCAGCCCCAACCGCAGCACCCCAGTGACTTAAGCCCGCGCAGCCCGTCTACCTGTGTCCGCTCCGTTATGACGCGTGGAGAAGACCCTTTGTGGAGATGGAGGTGGAGAAGGAAAAGGGTAGTTGCCTGTTGGATATGGGAGCATCATGCACCATGATCCACACAGCTAAGCCTTTTGCCTCACCTCTGTCTACCCAGGCTCCATTCTCAGTAGCGGGTTTCACAGGCAGAGAACAGGCTGGCGCGTTCTCCATCCCGCTCTCCATTCATTTGGGAGCACTCCACACCACATGGACGTGCATCCTATTGAAGTGGAATGAGGGGGGTGGGAAAGGCATCCTCGGGGCTGATTTCTTGGTGGAACACGGGATCCTCGTGGACCTTAGAAATCACTGTCTCTGGGGAGCCGAGAATGGATTAGTTAAGGTAGTTGTGATCCCAGGGAAGGGAGAAAAAGGGACCCTGTGCACCAGGAAGCCGTCAGGGGGTTACGACCTCGAGCTTCTGGTCGCGGACGTCCCAACGGACTTGCAAGCGTTTGTGTCAGACAATCTGACCGCGTTTGCCACCCACAAGCACGACTGCGGGAGGGTCACCGGGTTTGAGGTCAGCGTAGACGGGGACCCCATGATCCGGCCCCAAAGCAGTATAACTTCCCCAAGGAGGCAGAACCCGACATGGAGACAGCAATATCTTCCTTGGTGCAGCAGGGTGTCTTGAGACAAATAGCCACTCACGTGAACTCCCCATTATGGCCGGTAAAGAAGCCGGACAATTCATGGAGGGCCACGGTGGACTATAGAGTCCTCAACAGTAACATCCCAGCCTGCGCGCCCACGGTAGCAGCAGTTGCCGACCTAATAGGGAGTATTCCAGCCTCCGCGACCACGTTCACAGTGTTGGATATCTCGAACGGTTTTTGGTCCATTCCGTTGCGGCGGGAGGATCAGTACAAGTTTGCTTTTACTTTTAAAGGGCAACAGTACACTTGGAACTGCTTGCCGCAGGGTTTGCACAACAGCCCCAGCATTTTCCATCAATGCATGGCGGGAAGTTTAAAAGAATTTAGCCAGCCCAATCAGATAGTGCAGTATGTGGACGACCTACTCCTGTTCACGGACTCAAGGGAGGAGCACGGCCCACTATTAGCCGAATTATTGGAACTGCTGGAAAGGAAGGGTTTCAAGGTAAACCCAAAGAAGGCACAGATCGGTCAGCAAGAGGTGAAATTCCTGGGTCTGGCCATCCGCGCTGGAGAAAGGGCCATAGATAAGGCTAGACGGGAATCTGACACTGAACACTGTGCAGTCATCAGCAAACATCCCACTTCTGACCTTATGATGGAGGGAAAGTCATTGATGAAGCAGCTGAAGATGGTTGGGCCTAGGACACTGCCTTGAGGAACCCCTGCAGCGATGTCCTGGGGCTGTGATGATTGACCTCCAACAACCACAACCATCTTCCAGGTATGACTCCAGCCAGTGGAGAGTTTTCCCTCCGATTCACATTGACTTCAGTTCTACTAGGGCTCCTTGATGCCAGACTCGGTCAAATGCTGCCTTGATGTCAAGGGCAGCCACTCTCACCTCACCTCTGGAATTCAGTTCTTTTGTCCATGTTTGGGCCAAGGCTGTAATGAGGTCTGGAGTCAAGGGCCTAGAAATTCAGCAGCGCCCCGTTTGGAGCAACAGTCTCGCCAGGGCGCTAAAAGTAGCGCCCCGGAAGCATTCGCGGCCGCCCGCCTGAAATTCAGTTGCAGTGTCCCAAAGGGAAGCGCGGCGCTACTGGAGGCGCCCCGCATCCCTCTTGGGGTGCTGCAACTGAATATCGTTGCACAACGTGCCGCAGCGCCACACGCTGCAGCACGTCGCGCTGTGGTACTGCGGGCCTTCCTCCCCTTCTTAAAGGGGAGGGGCCTTGTTCTGCACGATCTGGGGTCCAGCTGGGCCACCGAGGATCGCGAGTGCCGGCAAAAGAGCCCGGCACCGAAGAGAAGTGCCGGGCTCTTGCAACGCAGCTGGCACTCCGCGGGGGGGGGTGTTTAGGAGGCCGGGGACGGGAGCGCACACAGGTGCTGGCAGGCGGCCAACAACAAAGATGGCCGCCCCACACCTCTCCTTTAATTTGCGCCTCTACCGCCGCAGGTAGGCCCCCCTGAACCGGTCGCACATAGCATCCAGTGGTAAAGCAGGGGGCGCTTCCTAATATCATGGCCGGGGCGTCAGCGGGGCACTGCGCACACCGATGACGTCATCGGTAGCAGCACAGCGCTAATGGCTAGCGCCACCATTAGCGTCCCGCTGAATTTGGCGGGAGGCATGGCCGGTGGCTTGCGACCCACTTAGCGCCCTCTTAAGGCGCTAACGGGTGGCGCAGCCACCTGAATTTCTAGGCCAAGTGGTCCTGGCAGAACCTAAACTGGGCATCAGTGAGCCGGTTATTGGTGAGTCAGTGTGCTTGATAGCACTGTCAACAACACCTTCCATCAATTAGCTGATGATTGAGAGTAGTCTGATGGGGTGATAATTGGCCGGATTGCATTTGTCCAGTTTTTTGTGGACAGGACATACCTGAGCAGTTTTCCACATTGTTGGATAGATGCTAGTGTTGTAGCTGTACTGGAACAGCTTGGCTAGATGCGCGGCTAGTTCTGGAGCACAAGTCTTCAGCACGACAATCGGGATGTTGTCGGGGCCCATAGACTTTGCTGTATCCAGTGCGCTCTGCCATTTCTTGAGATCACGTGGAGTGAATCGAATTGGCTGAAGATTGGCTTCTATGGTGGTGGGGACCTCAGAAGGAGACCGATATGGATCATCCACTTGGCACTTCTGGCTGAAGATGGTTGCAAGTGCTTCAGCTTTGTCTTTTACACTCACGTGCTGGGCTCCACCATCATTGAGGATGGGGATATTCATGGAGCCTCCTCCCGTTAGTTGTTTAATGGTACACGAACATTCACGACTGGATGTGGCAGGACTGCAGAGCATTGATCTGATCCGTTGATTAATGGATCATTTAACCCTGCCTATAACATGCTGCTTCCGCTGTTTAGCATGCATGTAGTCCTGTGTTGCAGCTTCCCCAGGTTGGCACCGCATTTTTAGGTATGCCTGGCGCTGCTCCTGGCATGCTCTTCTGCACTTCTCATTGAACCAGGGTTGGTCTCCTGGCTTGATGGTAATGGTAAAGTGAGGGATATGCCGGGCCATTGTAAGATTCGCAATTTTTCATTATATAATCACACGAGACAACAGGATTAATAACATAGCTTTATTGACCAAAAGAAGCTTGTACAGATAAAACCTTTGATAAAAGGGCACACAAAATGGCCGCCGGACCTCGTGATCAGTTTCTTGGACCATTTGATTTCTGTTACTGCAAGCCAGACAGACTTGTGGATTGAGAACAGTAAGCCCGCGAAAGCCAGTATCGGGAAACCGAAACTCAGGGAAATGGGCATACATATTCAATTGGATTCTAAGTACAAGACAGTTTCAGGCAAACAGGATGGGGCCCATCAAGATATGGGCGGACAATGCAAAAACACTTAGACCCATTTAATGTACAAAGGAAAAACCGTTTAACAGCCATCAAGGAAAATCTCCAGACCGATCAATATGCGAACCGAGTTACGGTGACAAAGTAAAAGACATTATCGGCCAGGAAGGCCAGTTAAAGCTATCACCGGCTCCCGTTACAAGACAAAGCGCCCCTGCAGAGATTTCTGCCCGCCAAAATTATTACAAAGACTGGACTATGATCTGGCGGGAGATAAGGCTGGCCCAAAAGGGTATAACTATGGATTTTGAAAAGTCCATCAGCGCCTCTTCTACCTCGGTAGCTTCGGAATTCGAGCAGGACGTTTCGGACGGACATTTTCGGAAAGGACAACGTGGTCGGTGTTCAGCCAGACAAGGCTCGGCCACGACGAGAAGACGACGAGGGTGGCCCGGGTACCGTTGTCGGGAGATCATCGACGACCCAGGCCGAAGAAGAAGACACCCTTGGGAAAACCGACGATCCAGGCCGGAGGGAAAGGACATTCCGGGCCTAGCACTTCCGTGCCTCAACATCCCATTCTCGAGGTGTTTTCCTGTTCCATGAACCAAAATCCACAACAGACCTAGTGGATTTCAGCCATGACGAGCGCTCACTGAGGCTGTGTCCACTGCCTCATCGCCTGAGAGAGAGAGAAAAACAAGCTGCGCCAGAAGTTTCCAAATCCACGTGACGACGGAAAGCTGTGCCAAAAGGCTGCGAACCCCTCCTTTTCGCGAGTTTGAAAGTGGTGAGCATGATCCCGAGTTCCTCAAGTCGAAACTTAGTTTAGGTATAAGGGGAGGGAGAGGGTAAGGGTAATCGTAATGTGTTTCCCCTTTTTCGATGTGCCGTGTGTTTCCCATTTCCATGGAATCAAGTTTATAGATATGTGCATGCTTGTAGTCACTTTGATCTGTGCTTATGATATGTATTTTGTAATGCTGCAAACTGTTTAGTAATAAAAGCATCCATTTCGTGCTATTCAACCTGGTCTATTGAGTCTTTCTCTGCACTACAGTTCCCTGCACCTAAGTCCAAGGTCTAGAACCATAGGGAAGAGTGGGTCGAACCACTCAAGGGTAATTATTGCACGAAGCCTGGTAGGAGACCAGAACAAGCAAGAGAAACCCCCTACAGAAATGGCGACCGCGGCAGGACCTTGGCAGCAGGAATGTAGCGTGTTAGATCAAGGTTTAAATAAATGAAATGTGATGGATGAGAGGATAGCGGATTATGTTTTTGGGAAGGTAAACCTTACAAAACAATGGATATCTGACCTATTAAGGGATAGGCGCCCGCTAGACGCAGCCATCAAGTGGACAGAAAGCAAAGAGCACAAAAGATCTGTAGAAAAGGCGGTCTGGCTGATGTGTTACAAGAAGCAAGTCCAGCTTTTGGACCAGGTCGTTGTAGCACAGACAGCCCAGATAAAAGGGCTGCTTACAGAAGTAGAGGAAAAGGTTGCGGGAGGTCAGAAACTGATTCAATCGCTCAATGCGCTGAATCAGGAACGCCAATCCGCAACCCACTGCCATGAGACCCGGATAGAGTATTTGGAATGTCAGGTCATTGAGGCCAAGGCCAGTGAAGGTAGAATGAGAGACAGGTGTTTCCGCCTAGCTAAGCAGGTAGAGACACAGGAGGAAAGTATTCTGGGAGCTAGGGCAGCATACAAGATGGCCATGGAGGATAGGTCTGAGAACACCGACCATAGCGCTTGCCACAGGGAGCTAGAGGACCTGAGAATGGCCCTAGCGAAGGCAAATGGCTTGGTGTGCCTCATAAACCCACCAGCAAGCCAGCTACTGTTAGCCAAGGAATCCAAAAGACCGATTCCGCAAGAGGCAGTTGGGGTACCAACCCCCGAGCCCTCAGCACCTCCCACCTATGCCGAGTCTTGGACTCCAGGGGAGGAAACGGAGAAGTCAGACAAAGAGGTTCCTGAGGTAGAGCAACCTCAGGTAGTAGAGTCGGGGCCGGCGCCGATGTGTCCAACTCGACACCGGAGGCTCGGTCCGGGCGTAGCGGATGGCGAGGATGGACCCCTCGTGAATCAGATCATAATGCCCCATAGTGCACGACAGCTAAGGGAAATGATCAGTAACATCCCGAAACTCTCCAAGTCAGGAGATCCCTCCGTGCATTTTCGGGACGTGGAGCAAACCGCAGCAGTTAATGACTGCGACGGGACCAAAATGTCCAAATTGCTGCTGTTCTCCCTGGACAGCTCACTCCTCCAATGTCTCCCTGACGAGAGCAAGAGAGGGCGAAAAACGTACGAGGAGATACGGAATGAGATCCTGGAGATTATAGGGGAGGGGGATGGAAGTCCGTTCCTCCAATTGGAAAGGACAATACAGCTAGCGGGAGAACCCCCACGGGTTTTCGCCGGAAGGTTGTGGCCAGCGCACCGGCGCAGCTGCCCGGGAGGACCGGACCGGGACGCGCTAGATGATGACCAAAGGGCTCATTGGCTCCGGTGTCTGGTCGCCAATTGCTTGCTGTCGGTGAGGGAGCAGGCCAAAGCATGGTTTGACCCCACTAACCCCCGCTCCATGGAGGAAATAGTACTTGATCAGCTCACGATAGGTTACAGGAACAACAAGAGTAGGAATGTGCCTTCCTCAAAGGGAAAGGTGCATGAGGCGAGGCATGCAGCTCCTGCTAAAAAGGAATGGCATCAGGAGGGGAATCGTGCCCCCCAAGCCAAGAGCAGCTCCCGCCCCAGCACCAACCCAAAGCCAAACCATAGCCCCTGCCCCAGCACCAGGAGCTGGTGCAGTTGTGGATCCCGCCGCGATTGAGTCGATTTTACAGACAATGCGGTCCCTAATGACCTCGCAGGGGAAGGTGGCAGTTGTCAACAACCCTGTTGCTCCCCCAGCCCCAACCGCAGCACCCCAGTGACTTAAGCCCGCGCAGCCCGTCTACCTGTGTCCGCTCCGTTATGACGCGTGGAGAAGACCCTTTGTGGAGATGGAGGTGGAGAAGGAAAAGGGTAGTTGCCTGTTGGATATGGGAGCATCATGCACCGTGATCCACACAGCTAAGCCTTTTGCCTCACCTCTGTCTACCCAGGCTCCATTCTCAGTAGCGGGTTTCACAGGCAGAGAACAGGCTGGCGCGTTCTCCATCCCGCTCTCCATTCATTTGGGAGCACTCCACACCACATGGACGTGCATCCTATTGAAGTGGAATGAGGGGGGTGGGAAAGGCATCCTCGGGGCTGATTTCTTGGTGGAACACGGGATCCTCGTGGACCTTAGAAATCACTGTCTCTGGGGAGCCGAGAATGGATTAGTTAAGGTAGTTGTGATCCCAGGGAAGGGAGAAAAAGGGACCCTGTGCACCAGGAAGCCGTCAGGGGGTTACGACCTCGAGCTTCTGGTCGCGGACGTCCCAACGGACTTGCAAGCGTTTGTGTCAGACAATCTGACCGCGTTTGCCACCCACAAGCACGACTGCGGGAGGGTCACCGGGTTTGAGGTCAGCGTAGACGGGGACCCCATGATCCGGCCCCAAAGCAGTATAACTTCCCCAAGGAGGCAGAACCCGACATGGAGACAGCAATATCTTCCTTGGTGCAGCAGGGTGTCTTGAGACAAATAGCCACTCACGTGAACTCCCCATTATGGCCGGTAAAGAAGCCGGACAATTCATGGAGGGCCACGGTGGACTATAGAGTCCTCAACAGTAACATCCCAGCCTGCGCGCCCACGGTAGCAGCAGTTGCCGACCTAATAGGGAGTATTCCAGCCTCCGCGACCACGTTCACAGTGTTGGATATCTCGAACGGTTTTTGGTCCATTCCGTTGCGGCGGGAGGATCAGTACAAGTTTGCTTTTACTTTTAAAGGGCAACAGTACACTTGGAACTGCTTGCCGCAGGGTTTGCACAACAGCCCCAGCATTTTCCATCAATGCATGGCGGGAAGTTTAAAAGAATTTAGCCAGCCCAATCAGATAGTGCAGTATGTGGACGACCTACTCCTGTTCACGGACTCAAGGGAGGAGCACGGCCCACTATTAGCCGAATTATTGGAACTGCTGGAAAGGAAGGGTTTCAAGGTAAACCCAAAGAAGGCACAGATCGGTCAGCAAGAGGTGAAATTCCTGGGTCTGGCCATCCGCGCTGGAGAAAGGGCCATAGATAAGGCTAGACGGGAATCGGTGCAAGATCTACCGATCCCTAACACAGTAACGGGTGTAAGGTCCTTTTTGGGGTTGACCGGGTACTGCAGGGGTTTCATTGAGGACTATGCAGCCACAGCAGCCCCGCTACTCCGACTCTTACACAAGGGAGTCGAGTGGTCTTGGGATGAGGGGTGTCAGGCAGCATTCGAGAAGTTGAAAAGGGATTTGCAGACCGCGCCAGCCTTAGGGGCCATCGATGGGGGAGAGGAGTTCTTCCTGGAAGTAGCCGCTAGCGGGGACAGCCTGAGCACCGTGCTGCTCCAGGAGCGACACGGCAAGCTGAGACCAGTGGTCTATTCCTCCAGGGTACTCACGGATGTGGAGAGGAGTTTTTCCAATTGCGAACGGCATCTCCTGGCCACGCATTGGGCTGTGAACAGATCAGTGATCTTCACAGGAACCTCTCCCATCACCCTCCTCACCCATCACACCCCCACAAAGATGCTTCTGGATGGAAGGATTAAGGATGGGACTGTAAGCAGCGCCCGGATTGCGCGCTGGACCCTCCTCCTTTCCCAGATGGATCTCAAAGTTAAAAGTCTCTGCGAGCCGAAGCTCGCAGCCAACATGGTATATCCCGGAACAGCCCATCGGTGTTCCGTCGAAGGGGTATGGGAGGTTAACATAGGTTTACGGGCCGGGATACACCCCACAGGCCGCGAGATCTATGTAGACGGTTCCAGCACGGTATCTGCTGGCGAACGACTCACAGGGTGTGGAGTTTATGACCCTGCGGCAAACATTGCCTTGGCAATTAAGCTCCCCAGCACTATGAGCGCACAGCAAGCTGAACTGTCCGCGGCGGCGTACGTGGTCACCCACCCCGAAATCTTCCCGACCCCATACACTATTTGCTCGGACAGCATGTTCACGTGCAATTCGTGTACGGAATACCTCGCCATCTGGTCCCGCCGCGGATATACCTCCGCGGACGGACGGCCTTTAACAGTTAAGCCCTTGCTGGAAATGATCCTGGCAGCTGTGGGGGAGGAAGGGGAGGTGTTCATCCACAAGGTGAAGGCTCATTCCACCACAGAACCCTGCAGTCAGGGCAACCAGCAGGTGGATGCGTTAGCCAGGGAGGGTGCCCGCAACGGCATTCTCTGGGACCCCTATGGACCCGGACCCGTGGCAGCGATCCAGGGTGGGGAGGGGACCCCAGGGAACACAGGGGTGACACCGCCCCTGGACCTAAAAACCGTCCAAACCCTGGATCCCGCCCTCAAAACGGTCCTAAAAGCCATTGTTGAGGGCAAGCAGGTAGAGGGTCCGTACAGTACGGCAGCCCTCTCAGTCAAGGAAGGCATGCTGTTCCGAGAGGAGCAGTGGGTTGTGCCGCAGCAGCACCGGAGGGAATTCCTTCAACTGGCCCACGAGGGTCCAGGGGCAGGACACCCCAGGCCTGAGGTTACTTGGCAACGGGTAGAGCAGGCGGGATGGTGGCCGGGACTTAGAGACGATGTCCGCGAGTTCTGTGCGAGCTGTCTTGTGTGCGCTGCAAACAACCCAACCCCCAGAAAAGGAAGGTGCCCATGGGACACATCAGGAGGGTAGAGGGACCGTGGCAGTCGATTCAGGTTGACTACATAGGGCCCCTGCCCGCCGCCCAGGGCGGGTATAAGTATTGCCTTGTTCTGGTGGACGTGTTCACCAAATGGGTAGAAGCTTTCCCGTGCAGAACAGCTACGGCACTGGGTACTGCCAAGATCTTGATCCGGGAAGTGTTCTCACGGTGGGGACTCCCCCGTTTTGTTGAGTCCGATCAAGGGAGTCAGTTCACCGGTCAAGTGATGCAGAACACCCTCATGCTCTTGGGCATTGAAGGGAAGTGGCACGTAGCTTACAATCCCCAGTCATCCGGGATTGTTGAGCACATGAACCGGACCCTCAAGGAAAAGCTGAGGAAAGAGACAATGGGCTCGCCCCAGAAATGGGCGGAGGTCCTGCCTTTAGTCCTCATGGGGATCCGAGCCAGCCAGTCCAAAAGTACGGGATACTCCCCGCACGAATTAATGACTGGGAGGATCATGCGAACTCCCACCCATGTACTAGCCCCGGTGCTCACTGAGGGCCAACTCCAAGAGGTGAAACGAGACAAGTTCGTCCAGACCCTTTTGGAGCGCCTGAAACAGATTTATGGGCAGGCAGCTGGGAACATAGGGAGACAGCATCAGGGCAATCGACTGTTGCTGGAACCTCGTAAGCAACAAGAGTGGGAAGTCGGAGACCAGGTCATGGTTAGGAACTATGCCCGGGTGGGGAGTTTTGAACCACTGTACATGGGGCCTTACAGCATTGTAGACAAGGCCAGCCCCATGGTTTATGCAGTGAAGGTGCCCCGACGTACAAAATGGTTTCACATTAACCAGTGCAAACTGTTTAAGGCGGGTGCACAAGGGCCAACAACAGTGGCCAGGTCTGAGGACAAAAATCCCCAGCCTGCGACAGAGTCACAGACCACACAGGCTGGAACAGTGGCCTGCGTGAAGGGAGGAGTCATCCCACGGGAGTGGGAGGTCTCCCCCCTGATTTGGGATTCGGACGGGGAGGAGGCCGAACAGCTCGACCCCGCCCTTGACCCGATCACGGAGGAGGATGAGTCAGAGGACGAAGATTCCGCCCTCGACTCAAGCTCAGGGGAGGTAGGGATTGGGGGAGGAGACTCACAACCTGTAGGGACAGGTGAGGTAGAGTCGGATACCACAAATCCCGGCCCCGAGGGGGCGGAGCCAGAGGGAAGGGAGCCGGAGCCGGCAGCTGTGGTGGGACCACAGGCTGTGACGGTGAAAGTCCCAACCCCCGGTCCGTCAGCCCTGGGAGCCTCACCCAAGGCAGCCCCTCGTAGGTCGACTCGAAAGCCCCAGCCCAGAAAGCAATGGTCCAACTCTCCCTATCTTCCCCAACCTCGATACAGAGCAGCCCGAGAGAGGCACGATTCCCGTTCAGCAGAGACAGGCTGCGGGGGATCAAAGCCAAAGGTCAGTGCAGCCCCGCCACAGGAAGCGGCGCGCTGCAGCCCTCACAGGAATTAGGTGGGCCGCCCGAAGGAGGGCGGCGCTGTATATAGGTTTAGGTGATGATGTTCAAGTATAAGTCATTTTAATGTCAGTTTAAGATGGGAAAAGTTTGCAATGACGGAATGTTTATAGAATAGTTTTCAAAGTCTGCCCAGTATGTGTGGTTGTTTGGAAGCAGGGTCAAGGGACCCGCGCGTCCGTTTAATTAAGCCAGCACCTGTCGGGAGCCTGGCTACATCATCTTGTCGATTACAGGAACCAGGAATACAATGGAAAGGATTCTCGTAGGGATCGCGGTGATCGGGTGCGGGCTGGCCTACCGGGGCCGCACCAAGGACGTCATCGTGTTCGGGTGTTCCGGGGACACAGCCCCCATCGCGACGGATGGGACGGGGAAGCGGGAGGTTGAGGAAACCGCCACCTACTTCCACCAAGGGAGATGGCCAGGATGGCTGGGGACAAATTCTACGGAATACTCCAGCAATTTCGGTTTCGCCTACCAAGAGACTTCATTAATGTGCCCTCGGGTGAGGATCCTTGCACCCAGAGTCAGCGTTACCGTGGGAAAGAAGATCTGTTTGGTGTGTAATGGGAACGTACCACTAAGTCGATGGTGGCGGCTACGAAAGCTGGGAAAGGACATGAAAAACTCTACTATCGAGTGGGAGCGACTGGGTAACAATACCCATCGGACAATTACGGGGACTCACGGACAGTTACGTGTGTGTTGGGACAAATGGTGGGAACCAGATGAAGGAATATATGTCTGTATGTGGGGTTCGAAACGCGTCTGCCCCAAGGGCGTATCCATCTTTTTCCAGAGGCAGTGGCAGGACGAAGGAAAGGGGATGAGATGGGATGTCAGCACTCGGGCGTGCGGAGCCCCATACTCCCCGATTCCGGTAAACGCCACTGAACTCATCACCCGCCCACGCAAGCCCCTGCCCACAATCCCGGTAGCACTAGCCCAGAAGGAAGGGTGCCCCACCACCACAAAGGGGCCCGGGAACGGGTTAGTATTGGTACCCACCGGTCAGATGCTGTACCAAGGGATACACTACGCGGTGGCCTCAGTGATTTTAAACCTCACTGAGGTACAATTGCCGGAGTGGTGTCCCAGAGAGACGGAACAGTTGTACCAGGTACTGTTAACCCGAATGTTCAGAAAATTTTACGAGTTTGACTTTGCTGACATCGACAAGGCCAAGTTATACACCACACCACCGGAAATTTTGGATCGAGTAGGGAGGCAAAGAAGGGGTACTGTAAATGACATTTTCACTGCTTTTAACACCGGAACGTCTGTTGTCAACACTCTAGACAACGTGGAGCTGCAGACACAGATCAATGGTTTAAAAACCCAGTTGAGGAACATACTGACAGGCGAAAATAAGGTAGTGGGTTCTGAGCTGCATGAAGACCAAGCCATGACACTACACTTAAAGGAAATAATTGCTGAGCTGGAGAAGCACGCTAGGACAGTAAATGCGCTCATTAAGGAGGATCGGAATGCGTCCGATCAGGCTGCGCAGAACGAGGCTTGTGTGCTATACGGGGCGTGGTTACTGGGCGAGGGCCGCAGTAATCTGGAGGATTTAAAACAAGGTTTGGTCCCGTCCTGGATCAGCAACAAGCACTTGCAAGCGCTCCACCCTTTCGAGAACGCATTAAGTCCGTGCCAGCTCAGACTAGCCGCAGAGGCGTACCCAGTCCCAGTGGACTGCGGATGCTCGAATCACACTATCATGGGAATCGTAATAAGGATGCCGGTGTTGGGTCCTGCAGCAAGGCCCGCCCCGGTATACAGGGTGGAGAACATTGGAGTCATTCAGGGGGGTGCGCACATTCGTTACGCAGTGGTCCCGCCTTATGTCATCAGATGGGAGCGTACGATGACAGGCACCGACCTCTCGGGGTGTCGTAGCCGGGGAGCACACATCATCCTGTGCCCCCAGCATTTGAATGCCTTTTTGAAACCACAGTGCGGGTTCAGAGCCGCTAGCGCGAAGCCGATAAATTGCACCATGGAGGCAATGGCAAAGGACCATGTGCCCCCGCAGGTGGCATACATCGGAGGTGGGACATACTGTGTCACCACTGCAGCGCCCCACTACCGCCATGGACAGCACGAGGGGTGTCCGGTCAGTGACAGCAGTTTCTGTTTCAAACCCAGGGCTGAAGTTCAAGTGGCACAACAACGGATTGTCCCCATTCCTGCACCCTCCACCATTCATCTCACTGTAAAGGAGAATTTCACGGACTTTCAGCGATTCGTCGCGCATTTTGGTTATGTCATTCCCCCTCTCCCCGAACACCTCACCAAGATTTTAAAAGCCGTTATAGTTTCACAGAAGCATTTCTACACACTGGAGCAGAAGACAATAGAGATAGGGAAAGACATATTGGACATAGTCACCCCACCATGGTGGGACCTGTTCACCAATATAGAAATCCCGGCCTGGATTAGAATAGCATTGCACATCCTAGTAGTGTGTCAGGTTTTAATTGTAATATTTTTATTGTTCGTGCATTGCAAGAGAGACAAACGCCTCCAGAGGCACGAGAACACAGGAGGATGGAGAGAACGCTATGTACGAGTAGGGGAGGAGGACACCCCTGTGTAAACAGCTAGCGTTAAAAGTTATAAGCGTCCCTCCATTTTTAGATTTTCAGATACTGCAGGGTTTAAGTGTGTGAATATTGTAATGTTATAGCCGTTTGGTGAAGTTTGTTTTTTTTGATAATAAAAGGTGTATACAGGTGGTGCAAGGAGCATTGGGCCCTTCACATCTGAAAGATTTAGTGTGTTATAGTTTAAGGTAATACTGCCTATGATTGTCCAATTGTACACAAGGTAATTTTCTGAAATGGGAACTGCATGTGTCATGGGGGTCATGGATAGTTAATTACCGGGAATGTTTGGACGTGAGGAACCGGAAAAAAATTTACTCACCAAGGATTGTTGATACTGTAAGCAAGCTATCAGTATCACAGGGGGGACTGTAAGATTCACAATTTTTCATTATATAATCACACGAGACAACAGGATTAATAACACAGCTTTATTGACCAAAAGAAGCTTGTACAGATAAAACCTTTGATAAAAGGGCACACAAAATGGCCGCCGGACCTCGTGATCAGTTTCTTGGACCATTTGATTTCTGTTACTGCAAGCCAGACAGACTTGTGGATTGAGAACAGTAAGCCCGCGAAAGCCAGTATCGGGAAACCGAAACTCAGGGAAATGGGCATACATATTCAATTGGATTCTAAGTACAAGACAGTTTCAGGCAAACAGGATGGGGCCCATCAAGATATGGGCGGACAATGCAAAAACACTTAGACCCATTTAATGTACAAAGGAAAAACCGTTTAACAGCCATCAAGGAAAATCTCCAGACCGATCAATATGCGAACCGAGTTACGGTGACAAAGTAAAAGACATTATCGGCCAGGAAGGCCAGTTAAAGCTATCACCGGCTCCCGTTACAAGACAAAGCGCCCCTGCAGAGATTTCTGCCCGCCAAAATTATTACAAAGACTGGACTATGATCTGGCGGGAGATAAGGCTGGCCCAAAAGGGTATAACTATGGATTTTGAAAAGTCCATCAGCGCCTCTTCTACCTCGGTAGCTTCGGAATTCGAGCAGGACGTTTCGGACGGACATTTTCGGAAAGGACAACGTGGTCGGTGTTCAGCCAGACAAGGCTCGGCCACGACGAGAAGATGACGAGGGTGGCCCGGGTACCGTTGTCGGGAGATCATCGACGACCCAGGCCGAAGAAGAAGACACCCTTGGGAAAACCGACGATCCAGGCCGGAGGGAAAGGACATTCCGGGCCTAGCACTTCCGTGCCTCAACATCCCATTCTCGAGGTGTTTTCCTGTTCCATGAACCAAAATCCACAACAGACCTAGTGGATTTCAGCCATGACGAGCGCTCACCGAGGCTGTGTCCACTGCCTCATCGCCTGAGAGAGAGAGAAAAACAAGCTGCGCCAGAAGTTTCCAAATCCACGTGACGACGGAAAGCTGTGCCAAAAGGCTGCGAACCCCTCCTTTTCGCGAGCTTGAAAGTGGTGAGCATGATCCCGAGTTCCTCAAGTCGAAACTTAGTTTAGGTATAAGGGGAGGGAGAGGGTAAGGGTAATCGTAATGTGTTTCCCCTTTTTCGATGTGCCGTGTGTTTCCCATTTCCATGGAATCAAGTTTATAGATATGTGCATGCTTGTAGTCACTTTGATCTGTGCTTATGATATGTATTTTGTAATGCTGCAAACTGTTTAGTAATAAAAGCATCCATTTCGTGCTATTCAACCTGGTCTATTGAGTCTTTCTCTGCACTACAGTTCCCTGCACTAAGTCCAAGGTCTAGAACCGTAGGGAAGAGTGGGTCGAACCACTCAAGGGTAATTATTGCACGAAGCCTGGTAGGAGACCAGAATGAGCAAGAGAAACCCCCTACACCATGAGGCTACAGATTGTGATGGAATACAATTCTGCTGCTGTTGATGGCCCACAGCGCCTTATGGATGCCCAGTTTTGAGCTGCTAGATCTGTTCTGAATCTATCCCATTTAGCATGGTGATAGTGCCACACAACACGATGGAGGGTGTCCTCAGTGTGAAGATGGGCGTTCATCTCCGCAATGACTGTGCGGTGGTCACTTCTACCAATGCTGTCATGGACAGATGCATCTTCGACAGGTAGATTGGTGAGGACGAGGTCAAGTAGGTTTTTCCCTCATGTTGGTTCTCTCACCACCTGTTCTAGGCCCAGAGTGACAGCTATGTCCTTCAGGACTCGGCCAGCTCGGTCAGTAGTGTTGCTACCGAGCCACTCTTGGTGATGAACATTGAAGTCCTCTGCCCAGAGTACATTCTGTGCCCTTGCTACTCTCAGTGCTTCTTCAATATGGAGGAGTACTGATTCATCAGCTGAGGGAGGGCGTTAGGTGGTAATCAGCAGGAGGTTTCCTTGCCCATTCTTGACATGAAGCCGTGAGACTTCATGGGGTCTGGAGTCAATGTTGAGGACTCCCAGGGCCACTCCCTCCTCTCTGCATACCACTGTGCCGCCACCCCTGGTGGGTCTGTCCTGCTGGTAGGACAGGGCATACCCAGGGATGGTGATGGAGGAGTTTGGGACATTGGCTGAAAGGTATGATTCTGTGAGGCTATTGCTTGACTAGTCTGTGGGACAGCACTCCCAATTTTGGCACAAGTCCCCAGATGCTGGTGAGGAGCACTTTGCAGGGTCGATTGGGCTGGGAGTGCTGTTGTTGTGCCCAAAGCCAGTGCTGAGGTCGAGCCGGGTGGTCCATCTGGTTTTATTCTTATTGTTTTTCGTAATTTTTTTACAACTGAGTGGCTTGCTGGGCCATTTCAGAGGGCTGTTAAGAGTCAACCACATTGCTGTGGGTCTGGAGTCACACTTAGGCCAGACCAGGTAAGGACGGCAGATATCCTTCCCTAAAGGACATTGGTGAACCAGATGGGTTTTCACAATCTGATAGTTTTATGGTCACCATTACTGATACTAGCTTTTTATTACAGGTTTATTTAATTAACTGTATTTAAATTCCCCAGCTGCTGTGGCAGGATTTGAACTCATGTCTCCAGATCATTAGTCCAGGCCTCTGGATTATTAGTCCCATAATATAACCACTATGCTACTGTTCCCTAATATTGAACAACATATTGGCCTGGAATTTGCGGTTGGAATAATGGCGAACTGACAGCGTTCGCTGTCATTCCGCCTTTGAAACTGACCGCAACTTTGGGATTTGGCGCAGGTTCATGCGGAAATCTTGAAGTTGAGGTCTGTCAGAAACAGGCTGCGCTGTACCCGCCCCCTCCCACCCCCACTGAGCCTGCAATCAGTGAATCAGCCAAATCAGGGAAACTGACAAAAACTTCGGCTCTCCCGCAGTAAGTACACTGTTAAATTCCCCACTAAAAGTTAGACCCAAAGGGATTAGCTGTAACTGGGGTTTTAACAGCATTATTACTGCTAAACAATTGTTAAGGGCCTGGAAAATTAATTTTAATTTTGTGCAGTGTGAAATTTGTCCATTTTAATAAAAATTTAAATTTTTAAGTAACTTTTCAAAAAATGTTTTTAAATTTTTCTATAAAGTTTGTCTCTCTTTATTTCAGGTTTGCCTTTTCCCAATGTGAGAGCCCCAATCTTTGTTTTGCTCTCGCTAACATTTTTTAAATAGACAGTTACTGGAAATTCGCCTCCCGTTAGCACCTCCGGGGGGCGATAACAGGGCGCTAACGACTTAGCGCCCGGGCGCGGCGATAGTACCACTGTCTGCAAAATTCACTTGGAGATTTGTGGTGATGGTAACTCCTGTGCCCGGAGATTGTGATGTCATCCGGCTGTGTAGCGCCACGGACCCGAAATTCGGTTCCGCCCCCTGCAGCATCGCCGGGCGAAAACACCGACAGCTGCAGGAGGTGTTGTTCGGGAGGCTGGGCGCTTCGGGAGCAGTAATTAAAGGTAAGGCCACTGCTCTGCTGAAAAAATTTGTTTCCATCCCTTAGGTTGCTGTTTGAAAATTTTTAACTGCTGCGATTGATCTGCCCTACACTCTGTTAGAGTGCTCGGGGCTGATCGTCGAGGATTCCGGCTGCCGTCGGCGATGAGGGACATTGTTGAAATGCAGAGCCTGCAGCGATGACCCTTCCCTTTAAGGGAGGGAAGGGGCCCTCGGATCCCGGCAGCGCTTCACGGGACATGGTGCAGAGCTGCACCTCTACCGCCCCCCTGCGTGGTTTAGCACTCCAGAAGAAAAGTGGTAGCACTTGATTTAGCGCTCCACTTCCTTCCTGGAGTGTTAACACCTAATTTAGAGTAAGCTGGCAATCATTAGCGCCTGGCGCTAATTTTTCCAGTTTTCAAAATTTAGCACCCCAAACGGGGCGATACCGAATTTCTCCCCCTAAGAGCTTACTCACTTCCTTGTTCGCTGCATTTTGATTGGCTGCATAGACAGCCTGTTGATGTCACAGCAGTTCGCACAGGGGGATTCCCACTAACTTCCATTGAATTGAATTGAAGGTCATAAAACCCAAAGTTCTCAACACAGGGATTGCAAAATCCTTGTGCGAAGCATACTTCGGAGTCAGCAGCGGATGCCTCGGCTTTGCTGCTGACCGCAAATTCTGGGCCATTATATAGAAGGCGAAATATGATTTAGTCTTTAACATTCTACTATAGTGTAGCAATCTGGGCATAAAAGTGTTTGGTTAACAAAACCAAAGCTCATTAATGGAGGCACCAAGATGGTGGCAGTAGTGGGTGTCAGGATAACTTGACAATGTTGCCCTTGCTTAAGAAAAAAGTTAATGCTGACACCTGACAAAACCAGCTGTAATTATAGAGAGCAGAAGATGAGACTTTTTTTCTCACCAATTTTCTGTTTCAATTCACTTAACTGAGATTGACCAGCAGCCATGTTATTCCCCTTTGTATGAAACTACTTATTAAATGTAATCAAATCTGCACGTATTTAAATAACTCACTGTGGACAAGATGTTATTGGTGCTGAGATGCTGATGTCACTTGACCAGGAGGTATAGATATTATCATAGAAGTACTTTACATATAAAACATAACACACAAGAGGTTTGAGCATGAAAGCGCCTTGCTGAAACTCAATTAAGTCATCTTTAATCGACTATGTTTTTTTCGGTCATAGCACCATCAGAGCTAAGTAGTAAGAATGAATTTCTTTTTGTTTTATATATATAATGGCCCATAAGCCCGATAGGAGGCTTCCTGCGTGTGGATACCTCCGATCCCGAAAAAATCTACGCCCTTACCTGAGGGCTCCCGAGGTCTGGACTCTTCCGCTCCTGGGCCTCTCCTGGTCCGAGCGCTCAAAGGCCCAGGTATCCCAGGGGTGCAGGCGGTTCGCAAGCATCCCTGGGATCACATGGGCCAGCTGAGCCAATGGGAGAAGGGAATCCCCCGTCATACTTTTGACAGGTAGACCTGTCAAATATATGAATGGGGATCACCGAAAAAAGACGCTACAACATTAAATAAATAAAAAATTAAATCATGTTTTTAAAATGAGTTAAAATTACATTAAATTAAATATTTAAACAAAAATTTTATTTTTTGAAAAAAATAATTCGTTTTTTTTACGGGGCTAAAAATAAACTTACCTTTTTAAAAGTATTTTTAAATTATGATGCTGGTAAAAGCAGGCCTTATTGTTGGTATTGAGCACTTTTGGGTCAACAAGTAATTTACATGAACCAGATGCAGAGTAAAACTCTTGAAAACTCTGCCTTGAAATGTAGCTTAACTATAATTTCTGGAGAGCATACTCTACAGCATCAGGGTACTATTTATCTGTTTTATTTAAATGGAAATTGTAAGTTTCTTGACCTTTTCCAAACAGTTTTTGAAACAAATTGACTATTGAATTTCCAAACTGCTTTTCTTTCTATTGAGCACTGTTCATTTGTTACCCCACAAGCAGTTAGCCAACACTCGTGATTAACACTTCCTGTGCTTTCCTTTGTTGACACTGAGAATGTGAAATAAAGCTTGTTCCCGGCCATACATGTTTTTCCTTGATGAAAAAAATGAAATAATATTTCAGGTTTTTTTTTCTCCAAGTGATTTAAATCTACCTGGAAAATAAATTTGAATTTCATGGTTCTGCCTGATTGGCTGCTGCCTACTTGAATTGTGGCATGTGCAGCCCCAGCCCCACCCCACCACTCACAGATCTTAGGCCACTCTCTCAGTGCTTTAAAATACCAGAACTGTCCCCAGTACTCCCTCAGCTCAGGATCACCCAAATACTACCAGACTCTTTCCCCAATATTCTCAGATCTAGGACTCCTCTTCCAGTGATTCCACATACTTTGACCTGCCCCAGTGCCCTCCTGAACCCTTTCCACAGTGCTCTTGGACTCAAACAGTACAGCTAGACCCTAAGGCCCCATTCCAATTCTTTGAAACCCCAGGCTTCCTTCCCAGCGTTCTCTGATCCAAGGGCCACTTCCAGGGATGCCCCAATACTGGTAAATCAGTGTCCCTGATAATAATACTTGGCAATACGTCCTTGTTCTTATAAAACCTCTGACTCAGGATGAGCAATGCCATGGGATATCAGCTAGTAAATATAAAGTTCCTATTAAATTTGCACTTACAATTTCAGCTTGTTCTTCAGATCATCAAGGCTTCTAAATACTTTTGAGTTATTTTAAAAGATTTTACTGATTGATTTACTTTTGTTCAATTCAGGATATTTTAATTATGGGTGGAGCTGGTAAATTCATCCTCCTCAAAGTTTCAGCATATCAATAATCATTCTAACATAAGCAATGACAATAAATGTTGTGTTTAAAATTGGGTTTGTTTTGGCACTCAAACTAATGCTAAAAGCAAGAGGTGCAATTTTGTCTTTATATAGAAATGAATTATAAAGTAAACTGATGGTAGGGGATAGTTTGCCTTATTCCTGACACATCAGGCATTGATATCACTCACATATCTACAGGGATTTCAGTATATTACAGAATGTTTGATCCCAATATTTATGGGGAGGGAGCGGGGTGGGGAACTATCAGGGCCGGGAAACCCGGATAAATGGAAAAGGTGGTGGTCCTCCCAAATTTAACGACAGGACCTCACTTGCATTTTTGTACTCATTTTCCTGCCTGGAAGCTAGCCAGATTGAGAGTAGGAAACAATGGCAGTTCTCGCCTCCCTTTAGCTGCCAGCTTTTCCGTGCCATTGGAAGCGAGACCTGCAGTCATTAAATCCAAATGGCTGCTAAAATCTGAGACACGCAGCCTCATTAACATATTACAATTACTACCTGCCTTTTGAGAGTGGGTTACTCTCCCAACCCCCAACCCGCCCTGGTTAAACAGGGACTAGGCGTGTTCACGATGGGTTGGGTTTGGGTTTCCCAGTTTTAAGAATTTAACCCCCCTCCCGCCCATACTAGGAGATTAAAATTCCCCCTTTATGTCTGAACTGGGCATTGAAAGTAACACAGCAGAAAAAAATACATGGGATTAACAATGTTTATGGGTATTATTGGTCTCTAACAACTCTACATGATTTCAAAATGGGTTCTTCAAAAGTCTAGAACTTAAATGGCACCATAAATTACATTCAGCACTCAATCACTGCATAAGTTGATTAAAGACACTCATAACAGATTATGACCATGAAATTCCATGGGGGTTCGACTGACTACAGAATCCTTAGGCAAATGGGTAAGCAGCCATTTACGCTGTTTCCTTGGGGATTCCCACTGAAGTTAAGGTGCGAAACTGGTAAATCCCCCATGGAATTTGAGGACTGGTATGTCATTATTGTCTCACAATGTAACATAGACACCCACATCAGGAACATCCATGGGGATTTTTTCAATCTCTCACCCTAACTTTGGTGGAAGAACGGCAGAAGCCATTTGAAGTCACGGCGAGGGATCAGGGAATCACCACAGAAATTCTGCCCCCTAACTGTTTCCATACGTTCTTGGTGTGCTTTCACTCTTGTATGTTCATTGGAAAACATGGGGTAGTGACAAAAGGAAAAAAACACCTTGTACACAGGTAAATCTGGACTATGATCTGGAGATTGTGAATTGCAACCCAAAACTTTTATCTGCTCCAATTTATTGCATTTAACCAAATTCCACTACGTATATCTGTGCCAGGTTTCAATTTTGTTCGTATTCTGTAAAAATGTGGAGGTTTACTGTTGTCATTCCTACAAGCCGATTATTGTCATAAGTTTATTAGTAACAAAATGCAAATAGTATGCTAAAATGTTCGTATTACCCTTTATCCCAACCCGCAACATTGTGGATTGTACATATGCAAATTTAACTTAAATGCTTGGAGTGGCTCATTAGTGTGTCATTAACAGCATTGCAGAGTCACAGCAGAATAATGGGGTTTGTCTCGCTGCTTCGAAACATAAATTAAGCAACAATGTATGTAAATAGCTTTTGGTTTCCTGATTTATTCACATTAAAATGGTGTCTCCACAACAGAGTGGTGAAAATGGAAAATAATTATTGCAGAAACTAAAGGGCAGGACATGGAGTGTGAGAATTAACTGCTCTCAAGATGAAATATTGTGGGGTTTTTTTGTCGTAGTGCTCACTGGGAAAAGCTCTTATTATTGAAGACACCACAAGACCTTTGTCTAGTATGGTTATGCCAGAAATGACTGTATTCCTGCCGTAGATATCTTTGAAAACTCAGGAACTCTCTTCAACTGCTCACCATCCTATAAATGTTAACCTCTAACTTGGTTTACTGAAAAATAAACCTCCGCAATATTGGTTACATAACTCGTGAGCCTGACGGACTTTCATAAGTACAACTAAGATTTTATTTTTTTTAATTTGCATGCTTGAGTTAATCGTATCATTGTGATCTGCACTTTATTGCTGCATTAATGAAGTGAAATAAGCTCGTTTTATGGAAAAAGCATTTAAGTTCATAGATCAGGAAAATAAAAACAATTTACGTAGGAATACAGCCTCAAGAAGCAGCAAGAGATAGATATTTATCAGACTCTGGATAAAAAATATTTATTTATTATAGTATATTCATATGAGGAGCTTGTAATTTGTCCCTGAGAACACATTTCGTTCCTGATTTGATATGGCTTTAGTCCATTTCACAGCAGTTACTGGAGAAAATTTAGTAGAGGAATGCCACTTTAGAAAACAGTATTCAAATGGAAATAGCTTTTGATATCCTACTTGGTGACTACCACCAGTGAATACTATCACTGCTGTGCTATTCTTCATGACGTCTCAAAGGTCCCAACTGTCCTTGAATTATTTTTCTTAAATATCCTTCAACCTGAATCAGTCCAGTTCTATCTCTCTTTAAAGCATTCCATGATACAAAAGCAGAATGTTGTCCCTAATTCACTATGAACTCAATTGAAAATGTTAACTGTTCCTTGACTATGTTCATGAATGCCGCATTGGTCACAGGAGATGACCTATTTCAAAGTTTCTACAGCACTGAATTGGCACCTGGAAGATGTCCAAGTCCTGGTTAGGTTGACTTGTCTTCTGAATTTCCTTTGCTGTTTCAGGGCAAGTGCCTGATCTCCCTTTGGTACTTCCACCAATGATTGAGTTTGGTAACTTTCCCTGTGGAGAATGAAAGAAGAAGATGTGGGTAAACATGTATTCTACCATTCCATGGTATTGCTGTCCTAAATTATTGCCACACCAGAATAGTTAATACAGCTCCACATGTACCATAAATAAGGACATTTCACTATCAATTAAATTTTGAATCAGTTGTGTATCCAAGCCCTACTCCAGAGGTTTGAGCACATAATCTAGGTTGACACTTCAATGTAGTACCGAGGGAGTGATGTATTGTCAGAGGTGTCATCGTTCAGATAAGCCATTAAGCCAAAATCCTGACTGCCTACTCAAGTGGATGTAAAGGATCCCCTGGCACTATTCAAAGAAGAGCATGAGAGTTCTCTAAATGTCTCTCAGTGAAATTAATTTGTTGTTGGTAACCTTAGTAGTTGGGAAAATATTCTCTGTGCTGATATTTTCCAATTTACAGTACTTTTACTGTCGCACTCACACCCATCATAATGAAGACCAGGTGCTCACTCTGTCGACCTCCGATGTAAGGGGTGTTCTACGCGGAGTGAACACATGAAAGGCTGCTGGACCGGATAGCATCCCTGGACGGGTACTCAAGGAATGTGCTGATCAGCTGGCTAATGTCTTCACCGCCATCTTCAATCTGTCATTGGCCCAGGCAGTAGTCCCTACATGCTTCAAGACCGCTACCATTATTCCTGTGCCAAAACAAACGGCTGTGACGTGCCTGAACGACTATCGACCTGTCGCACTCACACCCATCATAATGAAGTGTTTCGAGAGACTGGTCCTGGCTCACATCAAAGCTAGTGTTCCCACCACTCTTGACCAACACCAGTTTGCCTATCGTGCAAACAGATCAACGGAGGATGCAATCACAACTGCTCTACACTCTGCACTGAATCACTTAGATGGTAAAGAGACCTACATCAGAATGCTGTTCATAGACTACAGCTCAGCATTCAACATTATCATCCCCAACAAGCTGGCCACTAAACTCCACACTCTTGGCCTGAACACTTCCCTCTGCAACTGGACCCTGGACTTCCTAACAAACAGACCCCAGTCTGTCAAATTAGGTAACCACACCTCCGGCCCCCCTGACCCTGAACATGGGGGCCCCACAAGGATGTATGCTGAGCCCCCTCCTCTACTCCCTCTTCACCCACGACTGTGTGGCTGTTCATGGTTCCAACACCATCATCAAGTTTGCGGATGATACCACGGTAGTAGGCCAGATCACCAACAACGATGAGTCAGCCTACAGGGAGGAGGTCCAGCATCTCGTGAAGTGGTGCGCCGATAACAACCTGGCCCTTAACATCAAGAAAACCAAAGAAATCATTGTGGACTTCAGGAAGTCTAAAGGCGGAAGTCACACCCCCATCCACATCAATGGGACTGTGGTGGAAAGGGTGGACAGCTTTAAGCTCCTCGGAGTCCACATCACGGAAGACCTCTCCTGGTCCCTCAATACCTCCTCTCTGGTGAAGAAGGCCCAGCAGCGCCTATATTTCCTAAGGAGGCTGAAGGGATGTAACCTGTCACCCCTGATCCTCTCTAACTTTTACCGCTGCACAATAGAGAGCATCCTGACGAACTGTATCACAGTATGGTATGGCAGTTGTAGCTACGATGACCGGAAAGCCCTGCAGCGGGTAGTCAAAACTGCCCAACGCATTACCGGCACCCGGCTACCGACCATAGAGCACATATACCAGAAACGCTGTTTACGGAGGTCACGGTCCATCATCAAAGACCCTACCCACCCCAGCCACAGTCTGTTCGCCCTCCTGCCATCTGGGAGACGTTACAGATGCATTCGCACCTGTACGACCAGATTTAGGAACAGCTTCTTTCCCAGGGCTGTCATCCTACTGAACTCCACAAATAAACTCTAAAGCCTGCACATCTGCCAATGCACTTTATTATGGTTATGTTTATGTTAATGTATTACAAGCCAAATGTATGTTGAATGTTTAAATGTCTTAATTTAAATGTACACTCTCGGGAGCCGCAAGCCTACATTTCGTTGTACTGCACTTGTGCACTAACAATGACAATAAAAGTTGATTTGATTTGATTTGATTTGATTTTCTGAAAGGATTTCTATGCAGGGAATTTCCTTGGAGCTGTTCCTGCTCCGTTGCTGTAACTTCACCAGATGTAAACTCCACAATTCCAGTGAAATTATAGGCCACGATTTTCAGAGTGGAGGCGGGTTGGAGTCGGGTTGGCTTGTCGGCAGGTTCCAGTCCCGCTGCCGGTTTAATCCACTCTGCATTCATTATTTTGCCTTGACTGGGCTTATTAAGCCCATCATGCACACTGCCTGGCCCAATCAGTGGCTTCGGGTCTGCTGCTTGCCTCTGCTGATGTCTTCCTTTCAGCTGCATTTAAGGGGCCCATGCAGCCTTGTGACTTCTCCTTCATTTTCTGATGCTTTTCAGTGTAGCAGATAGAGAGATGAGTGGGTCACGACCAAAGGCCTCTCCACAATTTGATAATGACTCCCTCCATGCTCTTGTGGAGGGAGTGAGAGGGCGCAAAGAGGTACTGTTCCCCTCAAATGGATGGAGGAAGCCTCCTCAGCAAACCAAAGCAGCCTGGCTGCAAATTGCTAAGGGGGTGAGTGCTAGGTCTTTGTGCTCACGCACCTGGGTTCAGTGCCACAAAAGGTTCAATGATCTGCTCCGCTCAGCAAAAGTGAATATAACATCACACTTACCTTCAATCTGCTCCCCATCTTCTCTCATCACCAGCACTCTGCATTGTCAACCTACTCCTGCACATCCCAACCTACCCTTACATCCCTTGAAACCTTAACCATCCCTCTCTCTTTATAGAGTCAATGGGCTGGATTTTCATTGAGGAGGCGGGTAGGAGGCAGGACTACAACTTTCGGGGTTGTAACCCCGCCTCCATCGAGTTGTAGCCAACCCACGCGATTTTCACTTGATTGACCTTGTTGAGCCCGCCCAGGGGGCTCAGCAGGTCAATTAAGGGCCACCCGGCAACAGGTGACATCACAGATTGATATTTCATCTGTCAAGACCATTTGGCAGCTGAAATATCAGTGTTTCATAGCTGTTTGAAGCTGTCAAAGACTGACAATCTGTTAATTCCTTCCTCTCAGGATGATTTAGAGATCTCTCCGGAACAGAAAGCTGAATGCTGCAATTTTTGACAGATCGCAGCCATTCTGCTTTCTGTGCCGGTGAGATGAGGGACTCCCGAGACCTGAAGGAAGGAAGGCTGTAAAGGTAAGTAAAACTTCTTTAAACACACCAAACACACTTACCTCTGCACTCATGCACCCATCACTCACCTGAACACCGGACATCTCGATCCCTCCAAGCCTCGCTAACTTGGCATGGTTTGGAGCCGTCGAGAATCCCACACTTCAAGAATGAAAATAGGGATTAGGCTAAAAACTGCCTGTTAACTACCTGTTAACAGGCAGTTAATTGGCACTAATCCCCTTCCCACCTCGGGGAGGCGGGTCCCAGTGCGGGTCGGGTGCCCGCCTCCTTTGAAACTGGCATGGAGGCAGGTTGGGGGCGGGATGGGTTCATGCCCCCCGATTTCGGGATTTTAACCCCTCACACTCCTCCAATCCCGTCTCCACGGCCCAATGAAAATCCTGCCCATAGAGGTATACAGCATAGAAAGAAGCCATTCGGCCCATCGTGTCCCCGTCGGCCATCAAGCCCTGTCTATTCTAATCCTATATTCCAGCACTCGGTCCATAGCCTTGCATGCTATGGCATTTCAAGTGCTCACCTAAAAGCTTCTTGAATGTTGTGAGGGTTCCTGCCTCTACCATCCTTTCAGGCAGTGAGTTCCAGATTCCAACCACCCTTTGGGTGAAAAAGTTTTTCCTCAAATCCCCTCTAAACCTCCTGCCCCTTACCTTGAAACTGTGCCCCCTGGTTATTGACTCCTCTACTATTGGGGAAAGTTACTTTCTATCTACCCTATCTATGCCCCTCATAATTTTGTACACCTCAATCAGGTCCCCCCTCAGCCTTCTCTGCTCTAAGGAAAACAACCCCAGCCTGTCCAGTCTCTCTTCATAGCTGAAGTGCTCCAGCCCAGGTAACATCCTCTCCAATGCAATCACATCCTTCCTATAGTGTGGCAACCAGAAATGCACACAATATTCCAGCTGTAGCCTAACTAGCATTTTGTACAGCTCCATCATAACCTCCCTGCTCTTATATGCTATGCCTCGGCTAATGAAGGCAAGTATCTCATATGCCTTTTTAACCACCTTATCTACCTGTCCTGCTGCCTTCAGGGATCTATGCACATGCACACCAAGGTCCCTCTGATCCTCTGTCCTTCCTAGGGTCCTACCATTCATTGTGTATTCCCTTGCCTTGTTAGTCCTCCCAAAATGCATCACCTCACACTTTTCAAGATTAAATTCCATTTGCCACTGTTCTGCCCATCTGACCAACCCATCTATATTGTCTTGTAGCCTGAGGCTTCACTCCTCGCTATTTACCACTCCACCAATTTCCGTGTCATCTGCAAACTTACTGATCATACCTCCTACATTCATATCTAAATCATTAATGTACACTACAGCAAAGGACCCAGCACTGATCTATGTGGTACACCACTGGACACAGGCTTCCAGTTACAAAAACAACCTTCGACCATCACCCTCTGCCTCCTGCCACTAATCCAATTTTGGATCCAAAGTGCCAAATTGCCCTGGATCCCATGGGCTCTTACTTTCTTGACCAGTCTCCCATGTGGGACTTTGTCAAAAGCCTTACTGAAGTCCATGTAGACTACATCAACTGCACTACCCTCATCCACACACCGAATCACCCCCTTGAAAAATTCAATCAAATTGGTTAGACATGATCTCACCCTGACAAATCCATGCTGACTATCCTTGATGAATCCCTGCCTCTACAAATGAAGACTAATTCTGTCCCTCAGAATTTTTTCCAATAATTTCCCTACCACTGATGTTAGGCTCACTGGCCTGTAATTCCCTGGTTTATCCCTACTACCCTTCTTGAATAATGTTACTACGTTAGCTGTTCTCCAGTCCTCTGGCACCTCCCCTGTGGCCAGAGAGGTTCTGAAAATTTGTGTCAGAGCCCCTGCAATCTCCTCCCTTGCCTCACTCAGCAGCCTGGGATACATCTCGTCTGAGCCTGGGGATTTATCCACTTTTAAGCCTGCTAAAACCGCTAGTACCTCCTCCCTCTCAACACTAATTTGTTCAAGTATATCACAATCCCCCTGCCTGATTTCTATGCCTACATCATCTTTCACCATAGTTAACATTGCCACGTTGGTGTCTAATCGGCCCTACTCTTTCCCTGGTTATCCTCTTGCCCTTAATATACTTATAAAACACCTTGGGATTTTCCTTTATTTTACCCGCCAGTGTTTTTTCATGCCCCCTCTTCGCTCTCCTAATTTCTTTTTTAATTACCCCCCTGCACTTTCTATACTCCTCTAGGCTTCCACTGTTTTTAGTCCTTTGTATCTGCCAAAAGCCTCCCATTTTTTCCTAATCCATTTTTGTATACCCCTTGACATCCAGAGTTCCCTGGGCTTATTGGTCCCACCCTTGACCTTTATGGGAACATGTTGGTGTTGTACTCTCTCTATTTCCTGTCTGAAAGACTCCCACTGCTCTGATGTGGATTTTCCTACAAATAGCTGATCCCAGTCCACTTTGGCCAGATCCTGCCTTATCATATTAAAATCGGCCTTCCCCCAATTTAGAACCTTTATTTCCAGTCCATCTTTGTCCTTTTCCATGACCACCTTAAATCTCACCAAATTATGGTCACTGTGACCATAATGCTCTCCTACTGACACTTCTACCACTTGCCCGGCTACATTCCCTAGAATTAGGTCCAGTACCACCCCCTCTCTTGTAGGACTTTCTACATGCTGGCTCAAAAAGCTCTTCTGGATGCACTTGAAGAATTCTGCACCCTCTAAGCCTTTCACACTCTGACTATCCCAGTTAATATTGGGGAAGTTGAAATCCCCTACTATTATTACCCTATTATTTCTACACTTCTCTGAGATTTACCTACATATCTGTTCCTCTATCTCCCCTGACTGTTTGGCGGCCTGTAGTACACTCCTAGCAAAGTGCTTGCCTCTTTTTGTTTTTAAGTTCTACCCATATGGCCTCATTAGAGGAACCTGCTAATATATCGTCCCTCCTTACAGCAGTAATTGACTCCTTGATTAATATTGCGACACCCCCTCCACTTTTACACACCCCTCTGTCTCACTTGAAGAATCTATACCCCGGAATATTGAGCTGCGAGTCCTGCCCCTCCCTCAACCATGTTTCTGTGATAGCAACAATATCATACTCCCATGTGTTCATCAACACCTTCAATTCATCTGCCTTACTCGGAAGACTCCTTGCATTAAAATAAATGCCATCCAGCCTTGCCATACTCCCTTGTGCCATACTCCTTGGGGGAAAAATTCAGTTGGTAGCGCCACCCGTTAGCATCTTAAGAGGGCGCTAAGTGGGGCGCAAACCACCTAGCACCCGGGCGCGGCGATATCTGCGCCTCTCGCGAAATTGACCGGACATTTTGCGGCGGCGGCACTAAACAATACCGCCCGATCTCCTGCGCATGCAGATCTTGACGGCATTCAAGAGTGCAACGCCCTTGGGGCGCCCCGGACTGGAAATTCAGTGGCGCCACCGTCCTTTCCGCCTGGCGCTACCAACGACAGGTTGACTGGAATGCATCCCAGTCGCTGTGGGGCTGGGGGGGCGCTATTTAAAGGGGGCCTCTTCCTGGCTTTTGTGTGGTAGCCATTTTTGCACCACTCGTTCTGAGAGAGAGAGAGATTTGCAGAGAGACAAAGAGAGAAAGAGAGACTTCTGCATTGAGTCAACGCTGTCTGAGGTAGTTTTGGCTTCTGACCATAACTTTGCAGGTACTTTGCTTTTTGAACTTCATAACTTTGATTGGCCAGATACTATGGGGGCTGCAATGAATGGGAACATCATCCTTCTCCACCACATTCGGAGGTCACAGAGACGCAGAGAGTGACAATCATGGCCAGATGGAGGAGGGCCAACAGGCCTCGGTACAGGAGACCTTACCCTCCCAGCGTTTTTCGCCAACAGTTCTCCTACATTAATATGTCTGAGGAGCAGTGTTTGCAAAGGCTGCGATTCAGCAAAGAGGTGGTCACTGAGCTGTGCCACCTGCTTCAGCCAGATCTGCAGCCTCAACTGAGGAGCAGGACGTCTCTGTCAGTGGCAGTGAAGATAACAGTGACTCTGAACTTTTATGCCACCGGCTCATTTCAATCAGCTACTGGGGACATCGCCAATATCTCCCAGTTCGTGGTGCATTGCTGCATTTGTCAGGTAACAAATGCCCTCTTTAAAAGGAGATGAGAGTACATCTCTTTCCCCATGACCCCGGACAAGCAGCAAGAACACGTAACGGGCTTTGCGATGATAGCGGGCTTCCCCATGGTGCAGGGTGCCATTGACTGCATGCATGTGGCTTTTCGGGCGCCGCAAGAGAATGCCGAGGATTTCCGCAATCGAAAGGGCTTCCATTCCTTAAACGTCCAGTTGGTCTGTGACCACAGACAACTGATACTCGCTGTCAATGCCCACTTTCCAGGCAGCAGCCACGATGCCTTCATCCTGCGCCAGGCTTCTGTGGCAGACCTTTTCCAGGCACCGCATCACCCAGGAGGTTGGCTTCTCGGGGACAAGGGATATCCTCTGTGCACCTGGCTGATGACACCGCTCTGTTCACCCAGCACCCCTGCTGAGCTACGATACAATGAGAGCTATCAAGCTACCAGGAACATCGTTGAGCACACAGTCGGCGTGCTCAAGCAATGGTTCCGCTGTCTGGACCATTCAGGAGGAGCCCTGCAGTACTCGCCTGAGCGAGTCTCCCACTTTGTTGTTGTGTGCTGCATGCTGCATAACCTGGCAATCCTCAGGACCCAGCCAATGCCACCAGACATTGGAGCACCAGCGGAGGAGGAGAGGAGGAGGAGGAAGATGAGGAGGATGATCATCAGCAGCACCAAGGTGGGAGGGAGGCACAAAGTGGAAGGGCCGTCCGTCAAAGGCTCATAGCAAGTCGCTTCTAGGCCCCCTCTGAGGGAATGACTTCTGCCATTCAAACAACCTGAATGAAACCATCCCGCAACCCCTAAGCCGGTCAAGGCAACAATGAGTGCAAAGATCATACATGCACATTTTGAATGTAGACACTTCTTTATTTCACAAACTGTGTCTCATTTCCACATGACAAAGTAATAGAAAGAAACACAAAAAAGCAGTCATTCACAAAAGTGGCTCTCACAAACTGGAGACAATGTCCAAAACAGTAACAAAAATTTGACCACGAACCTCGGCCTTCAATAAAACAATGAAAAACATTTTGCCACAGCTCCTACTTTTTTCCCTTCGGGGGTGATCTGCTTCCCTTGCGAAATTCCCCCCTTCCCACCCTGCAGCTCCTCCGTAATGGGACCCCAGTGGCTGAAGCAAGGCTGGGGGAAGGCTGCTGAGTGTCAGAAACTGAGACTGCAGATGCCCTTGAGGGACGGCCTGGACCAGCTCTGGGCCTGGAGGGCCTGGCTGCTGACTGCTCCATCTCTGCATGGGCGGCAGCAGTCTGTCCCACAGGTGGTGGCAACTGCAGTGGAGAAGTGCCAGTGGTGTCATCTTGAAAGAGGACAGCAACTCCCTGCTCGACCGACACACTGGCACTCCCACGGGGCAGCACTTCAGCATCCAGAGCAATCTGACGGAGCACAGATTGCTGGCCTGCTGCGGTGCGGTGAGAGCCCCGGGGAAATCTTCCCAATCCAGCGAGGGTGGCAGCAGTCAGTGCTCGCGTGGCCTCAATCTGCGTCTGCATGAGACCAGCCACTGACTGCATTGCAGCACTTAGCATTTGCGTGGCAGCCGCCTGTGCTACAGTGAAGTGCTCCACACTCCTTGCCAGTGATTCAATGGATTCGGGCATCCTTGCCACTGCAGCCATGAGCTCAGTGTGCCTTTGCTCCACCTGGGCGCTCATTTCAGCGAGGACCCGCTCCTCGTCTGCGTTCAGTGCAGCAGGACTCGAGGCCATACTCTCCGTCCGTGGAGAAGGCCCCCGAGCTTCCCTAACCCCCTTGCGTTGCTGCAGCCCACTGGGTCCTGGAGCTTCACCCTCATCAGACCATTCCCCCCTTCTCCCCTCCAGGGAAGGCATGTCCCCAGTATGGGCATGGGCTGCCTCGGTAGAGGGTGGCGCTGATGGTCCGGCTTCCTCTTCCTCCTCGCCTTCAGCTTCACCCTCACTGGCAACTTGAGGGCCCATCTCCTCACCTGGTGAATCACCATCTGAAAGCAGGGAGGTACAAGAGTGGCTTTAGTGTGAGGACATGGTGGCAGCAAGGGGGGCATGAGTGTAGCGATTTAGTGATTTGGATTGAAAGTGTCAAAGGCTGCTGTTGTGAGGGACAAGTGGAAGGAGCGAGGACAAAAAGGTGATGACCTTACCATTGCTGTCCAGAATGGGGTCGGCATCTCCAGTGGTGACGGGACCAGTCACCCAGCTTGCCACAATCCTGTGGACGCGCTGCTCAAAATCGCTGAGGGCTTGAAGGTGAGGCCACCCTCCACCGGTCCGTTGCTGCTGTCTCCTATTATGAGACAGCTTGGCCTGCAAGAAAAAGGACAGCGTCTGAGTAAATATGCAGCCATGGTCTTGCCTGAAATGCCTCCCATGGTTGAATAGCCCTTACTGTATGCAGCCATGATCTTGCCTGAAATGCCTCCCATGGTTGAATAGCCCTTACTGTATGCAGCCATGATCTTGCCTGAAATGCCTCCCATGGTTGAATAGCCCTTACTGTATGCAGCCATGATCTTGCCTGAAATGCCTCCCATGGTTGAATAGCCCTTACTGTATGCAGCCATGATCTTGCCTGTAATGCCTCCCATGGTTGAATAGCCCTTACTGTATGCAGCCATGATCTTGCCTGAAATGCCTCCCATGGTTGAATAGTCCTTACTTTATGCAGCCATGATCTTGCCTGAAATGCCTCCCATGGTTGAATAGCCCTTACTGTATGCAGCCATGATCTTGCCTGTAATGCCTCCCATGGTTGAATAGCCCTTACTGTATGCAGCCATGATCTTGCCGGAAATTCCTCCCATGTTTGAATAGCCCTTACTGTATGCAAAGTGTGGAATGTGCGTGTGTGTTTCATGAAAGGGCCATAGCTGTTGGGTGAGTGTTGAGCATTGGGGCTTTCAAGGCCCTCTGGCCATAAAGTGAGTTGGAGATAGAGGGATGAAGAGGTTTTGAAAAAAGGCACTCACCCTGACGACCCGAGTGAGGTCGTTGAACTTTTTCCTATATTGCACATGGGTCCTAGGCACTATGCTGCTTGAGGACACTCTCTGAGCCACCTCCCTCCACACTTTTCTGTACTCATTTGGCAAAGGCCCCCTGCCACTCTCTGGGTACAGAATGGATCTTCTGCGCTCCACCCCGCGAACCAGAGCCTCCAAAGCCCGCTCACAGAAGCGATGTGCTCGCTCCCTGGCCCTTTCCATAGTGTCGGCTGCTAGATTTAGCCACAGGTCTGCCCAGGCCGAGATTCAAGGCTCCACTGAGCAGGGTGTGGCTGTAGAGCAAGATCGACCCTCCCCTTTAAGAACTGACCGGCACCAGTGTGTCAGTGTTCAATCGCTAACTGATAGCACCTGCGCTGCGCCCGCCCACTGAGGTAGCGCCTCGGCCTTAGCGCCTTAAGAGAGTTGTGTAGCCCCTGATTTAGCGCTCCAATCACCTCCAGGGGCGATAAAAGCCAAGTTTGCTGTCAGAGGCGATAATTAGCGCCAGGCACTAATATTTGCGCCCGGCCGATAATTGCGCCCCAAATGGGGCGATACCGAATTTCTCCCCCCTTATGTGCAGAATCACTCCACCATTCTATTATGCACACCTCACACTCGCTCTCACTGTTGTGCAATGGCAACAACTAACAATGCACAGGGAGGGACATTGGTATTGGCACCTCACTCCATCTTTGTCTCCCTCTAAGCATCTATACTATGGATTCTCTACACGCACTCCAACATTCTTGCTCAAACGCCACTTGTGTCCCTCATTGCAGGAAAAGAGAGCCCACAATAAGAGGGAGAGGGGCAGGACAGGAGGAGGCCCACCTTTGTTGGCGTACTTGACCACCACTGAGGAGGCTGCAATTGACATTGTCAGAGGTGCTGAGGATCTGGAAGTGGGAGACGGCGAGACGGGTGCAGTCGAGCATGTTGGTGACAAAATAGATTTGCAACCCTCTCATTTAGATTTCATGAGTGACTGATATGGCATCTGATGTTCATACAGATTGAGTTCTGATCATCTTCACAATAGGATGTGTCTGCTAAATTAATATCACATGTCTAACTCATGCCTTTACTCCCCCACAGGACCATCGAGAGCCCCCCTCCCTACTGTCCAGGAGGAAGAGCTGGAAGACTCCTCAGAGGAAGCTGCAACCCCTGAGTGAGCAACGTCAGCAGAATTGAGCGCACCCTTCGCCAGCGCAGAGACGCACACCTCGGTGGATCATTCGCGAGATAGAGTAGTGTTGTCACCTGGTGCATCAGCAGATGGTGGAGACAGCGACAGCAGTGGAGAGTCCTTGTTGGAGGGTGCGGGATGCTCCTTGCACTGCTCAGCTGCTTCTGGGGCCATCCTGAAAGAGCGCGGTGCTGGAACTTCAGGAACAAATGCAAGAGTCTCTGACTGGGTTTGTAACCACAGTAACTGCGAGTGTGCATACAATGGAGGAGTCCATCTCAAATATGAGCAATATCATGGTGCATGCAATGGCAAATGTAGGTGCCACCATGGAAAGGATGGCAACCTCCATGGAGGACATAAATTGCCTAATGCAAATGAACATGGTGACTCTTCTAAATAGATGGTCTGCTATGGGGGATAGATGGGCATCTGTTGAGGAGAGAAACTAGAGGTACATGTACGTCCCCCTTATGAGGACTGTCAGTACAGAGATGGGTCCTCATGGCCCACTGATGTGCAGCAAGGCGTTCTCCAACTACTTGCAAGCAGTGAAGTGTGGGTGACTCATGAGAGGGATGTTGGTGGTCGACAACAAGGAAGTGTGGGCTCCTCTCCAAGCACTCACACTCCCATGCCACTGCAGAGCCCTCGGTCAGAGCCCCAGATTCCGCACCCAACTGAGATGGCCGTCTCAGCCCCTGCACAGCCGCAGGAGGAGAGACTGTTGCCGAGCCCTCCCTGGCTCCCAAACCCAGAGGACACCTGCCAAAGGCGTCGAAGCAGGCGCAGCATGGAGGTGAGCAAGGTGCCTCAACATCTGCTGAAGCTCAGGGGAAGCACCACGTAGAAGCATGCGTAAGAGAAAGTTAACACACAAAGGGGAAGAAATTCAGTAGGTTGCGCCACCCATTAGCACCTAAAGAAGGTGCTAAGTGGGGCGCAAGCCAACTGGCGCCCATGCACAGCACTGCCCACGCCTCCCGCTAAATTCCACGGGACGTTAGTGGTGGCGCTAACCGTTAGCGCTGTGCTGCTGCCGATGACATCATTGGTGTGCGCAGCGCCCCGCTGATGCCCCAGCCGCGATATTCGACAGTGCCCCCTGATTTACCGCCGGACGCTATGTCCGACTGGTTCAGGGGGGCCTACCTGCGGCCGGGGAGGTGCAAATTAAAGACGAGGTGTGGGGCAGCCATTTTTGTTGTTGGCCGCCTGCCAGCACCTGCCTGCACTCCCGTCCCCGGCCTCCTGAACCCCCCCTCCACGGAGTGCCGGCTGCGTTCCAAGAGCCCGGCATTTCTCCTCGGTACCGGGCTCTTTTGCCTGCACTCCCGATCCTCGGGGGCCCAGCTGGGCCACAGATCGCGCTGCACAAGGCCACTTCCCTTTAAGAAGGGGAGGAAGGCCTGCAATACCGCAGTGTGACGTGCCGCAGCGTGTGGCGCTGCGGCACGTTGCACCACGATATTCACTCGCAGCGCCCCAAGAGGGATGCCGGGCGCCTCCAGTAACGCCGCGCTTCCCTTTGGGGCGCAACAACTCAATTTCCGGTGGGCGGGTGCAAATGTTTCCGGGGCATGACTTTTAGCGCCCTGGCGAGGCTGGCGCCCCAAACGGGGCTATACTCAATTTCTCCCCCAAATAGTCACAAGGGTAGTCACTTGGGTGAAATAACAGCAGAAAATGCTGGAAATACTCAGCAGGTCAGGCAGCATCCGTGGAGAGAGAAACAGAGTCAACGTTTCAGGTTTGGGACCCTTCATCAGAACTGGAAAAAGCTGGAGATGTAACAGATATTAAGCAGGTGCAGAGACGGGGGGGGTGGGGGGGCGGTTAGGAGGGGAGGAAGAAATAGAAAGATTTCCAGCATCCGCAGTATTTTGCAATTATATTAGTCACTTGGATGTTTTGATATAAAACAAAGTGAAGATTGTCAGCGTTATTTCAAATGTAATAAAGAGATGTGATGGCAAAGATTCAAAGAGTTGGCCTATGTGTTCTCAGAAATGGAAGTATCACAGTGAGGGGTCAGGGCGCCTTTCTTCTGTAATGATGGTGGTGAGAGTGATGGGAACCCACATTTTATTGTACAGATGCTGTATGGTTTGTTAAGAAGGTCGGCCAGACACTCATTTGCATTTGCCAGCCACATGTGTTGGCTGCATAAACGTACGTGCATCTGGCATGGATTAGTGCATCCCTTGCCTCACGGCCAGCAATGTGCTCATGTGCTGGTGGAACTGGCACATCCGCCTCTGCAAGGCCTTCCTCATCTGCATCCTCAGAGGAGGAGAAGGCTGTGCGCTGAGCCACTTGTTCCTCAGGCAGCAATAAGCCACGCTGCTGTGCGATGTTGTGCAGTGCACAGCAGACCACGATGATTCTGGAGACCCTGGCTACTGCATACTGCAGGACTCCACATGATCTGTCGAGGCATCGGAATCGCATTTTGAGCAAGCTGATGGTTTGCTCTATGATGCTTCTGGTGGAAATGTGGCTCACATTGTACCGCTCCTCAGCCTCATCTGATGGCCTCCTCATCGGTGTCATGAGCTACTTTTTCAGGGGATAACCCTTGTCTCCAAGTAGTCATCCGGAAAGTTGGGTTGGCGGATTGAAGAGCTGAGGCACAGTAGACTGCCACAGGATGAACAAGTCATGGCAACTGCCAGGGAACTTGGGCAATATATGCCTTGCCTGCAATGCCCACATCCCGTGAAAGAATTTTTAAAAAAGCATAATGTTCTTCCTGTGGTTACACACCAACTAGACGTGAAGGGAGTGGAAGCCCTTGCGGTTGACAAATACAGTTGGGCTGTGATGGGTTGCCCTAAGGACCACATGTGTGCAGTCTATGATGCTTTGCATCCTTGGGAAGCCTGCCAGATTTGCAAAGCCAACCACATGCGCGGTTACAATTGCTTCATCCGTGGAGAAGTGGATGTAATTGTGCGACTTTGCAAAGAGGGCATCGGTAACCTGCATGATGCAAGTGTGTGCGGCCAACTGTGGGATGCCGCTGATGTCTGCTGCTGATCCCTGGAAGGAACCTGAAGCAAAGACGTTGAGTGCGGTGGTGACTTTGACAACCACTGGTAAGGAGTGTCCACCTGCTCCTCTGGGCTCCAGGTGTTGGTGCAGCATTGTGCAGATTTCAGCAACTACCTCTCGCGGAAGTCTCAGCCTCCATTGGCACTACTGCTCACTCACGTTGAGGAAGCTCATCCTCTGCCTGTAAACCCTGTGTTGGGGGTATCTTCTGCGGCAAGGTGCAGTCCTGCGCTGGTGCCCTCTGCCCTGTGCAGCATCAGGTGGGTGAGGAGGAGGTTGGCGCTCCTGTTGTTGCTGCTGCTGTTGTGCCCGGTTCTGCTGCTGCTACAGCTGCTCTTCCTCCAATTCTGAGAACCAGGATGAGAGGGTATAAATGGTTCCCATTCTGCTGGTATATATCTCAGTTGAGGAAGAGATGTTATAAGCGCTCAGTCAATGTGGGGAGAAGGTTTTCCAAGGAGGTCACAGTGCATATGGATCTCAGTTTAAACACTTACAAGCTCAATAGACCTGCAAAATATGTTCCAAAACCTCAAAACACAAAGTTCTGGCATTTGAAAGTCAGCCATGTTACAGGTCAGCTTTTATGCTGCAGGAGCCGCTGTCAAGAATTCAGCTACTTGCTGAACCCGGCACAATCAGCTGGCGTGTTTTTCGCATGACGTGCAACACACTGAAAATGTAGTAAAATGGGAAGAGTCTGTTAAAATGGGATTATCGAGGCAGTTAACAAGTTGTTAACTGCCTTAAGGGCCTCTCCCACCGCTTGTTGTCGGGTCTGATCGGGACTCGCAAACCCGACACTTTGCAAAGTTGCGCGGAGGCGGGATGGCGTTTCACAACCCACCGTCAATCATTTAGATTTTCACTCCTGACCTGCCTCCAAACCCGCCCTCTGAGCACCGGCAAAATCACGGTTATAATGACAGCGTGGGATCAGACTCTGAGGAAATTCCTGACCATTGTGTTACACAGAAACTCTCTGTTTATCGAAATGTTTAAGAAATTGCTTCCCTCAATTTGCAGGACAGTGGCTAAGATTACTTTTCCAAGAATTTTTCGTTTAAAAAAAGTGGCAGTGTGTACTCACCCGAGTGCATCGGCAGTGCACCAGCTGGCTGAGAGGTTTATTTATAAGAGCTGTTTTTAAACTGTAGAGATTTTTACCCTGGGTGTGTCAGATCGGAAATTGTACTAATCCCCACAAACTGAGCACGGTGGCTGCTGTGCATGTAAAGCAGGATCGAGTGTCTTTTGCTGCTTTCTCCACTCATAGTGACCACTGCACAAGGGGTTTGTTTAACAATGTTTTGAAAGATGCCTGAACTTGGGAGAAGTCAAAGTGGGACAGCTTCTTGTTTTATAATTCTGCCAAATGGAAAATAATAACACTTGTGCGTTCTGCCAATTTTAACTTAATGCTGTCTTGTTTCCAAAGTGGAAGAAAATCTAAGCTTGTTCAAAGATTTGTTAACACTCTAAATCTTTCAGTAACTACTTGTGATGGAGAAACGTAGGCCTAGAATTTCCTTGAAATAAGTTACATCGCTAATGCAACTTTTAGAAAAAGAAGTGTTGTGTCCGTTGATGGCCTCAACAGTAAGTTATGCACAAGTTTCCTGGATCTGCTCATTTGCATTCCCAGTGGTGCAGGAATTGGTGCAAAATGGGTGTAAGCAGCTGAACTACCTGGAAATGTCTTCACAGCCTTAAAAAAGACAGTTCAGTCTGGACTCAGCAGCAGACTCGGGGACGAACAAATAGGAGAGCAATAGTGCTTGACTCGTTGACTTCACTCACTATTAACTTCACTGCCATGTCTTAGCAATATTTTTATTACACTCACACCATCTGTGCCCAGAGGGCAGTACGACATGGCACCAAGCCAGAAAAGAAGAAAGTGCAATACTCATTGAGATTTCCAAGCCCTCCTGGGAGGGCATTGAAGGCAGGACAAATGCACTCCTGGGTGTCGGTGCCACCAATTCATCTAGAATTATCATTCATGCCACTTGGAAGGAGGTGGCATTGGTACTGACTGCCAATCCCTCACCCCCAGAACTGCAGAACAGTGATGCCAAAAGTTTCACGTCCTCACTAAGGCAGGCAAGGTAACACACTGCACATTTTCCCCTTTTCTTCCTTGTACTCCCTGGGTGCCATCATGCTCTTCACCCTCATAAAGAGACGCATGCTCAACTAACCTTTCACAGTGTGCTCTGGTTAAGGAGCACTTGAACTCAGCATCTTGCACTATGGCTACCCAGTTTCCTTCACAGCATGACTCTAAAACCCCTCCCTCCACTTAAACAGTCTCAATCCCCACATCGCCAACTTCACCTTCCCTAAGCTGCTTGGCATTCTTCAACTACTAGCCTTACCCTCATACTTTGTTTTCTTGCAGAACAAATTGGAACACAATATCCACCAAAGGTAAGCCATTGGAGAGGCATACTCATTGTCAATACCCCATCTCTTTTGAGAACAAGGCCATGGGAAAGGGCAAGGCCGGCAGCATCCAGTCAGTTCCAGGTTACTGACTGAGCACCTACACTGGCACTCCTGTGAAGCACCGCACAGGCACAATGTTCCATCCCTTCGCTGTCTCCTTGATCGCAAAGGGGTAATGCTTACTCATTCATACCTTCTACCCTCCTTTCCTGCAGATCCACCACAGAAACGATCAATACAGCAGGAGTAAGATGGTGGTGAAGAGGGTAGTGAGCGCCAAGCCACCCAGGAGTCGCTGCCATCTCCCAGGACAGCAGCACATGCCAGACCTCCAATCATCACACTCATAGCACTGCACCAGTGAAACATGGAAGTCAACATCAAGCAGCCAAGGAGTAAGCTGACATGAGACAAAGGCCACCCCAGTCCTGTGAGCGTTTTGTGGAACATGAGCAGCCAATCATCTCCTGCAATCCTGGCACTCAGGTAGCGTCTAGAAGAAGCAGAAGAACAGATGCCCTTAGAGAATGCCACACCTGCTTCTGAGAAGCCATGACTGTGAGAAGGGGTTGGGGGTCCAAAAATATGCCAGTAGTCAACCAGTACAGATGTCTGTAGGCAGAATGGTAAAAAAGAAAAATGTTTTAAAAATCATTTCCTACTTTCATAAATCTGAATTACAAGATCTCTGGCATCTTCCATTTCAGAAACTCAACGCTTCCGCTTTGATCCTGGCAGCTGCTGCACCTCATTGAATTGAATGTAAGTTACCCCAAGAGTAGCAGCAGCCTAAATCCAGGCTACTTGAAAGTGCTACATCACTAGCTTCCACTGTGACATATACAGTGTCAGCTGTGGCTCAGTGGGTAGCACTCTCTAGGTGGGAGGGGCTAGGAATGAGCCAGGTGTTACTAGTTGATATACCTATCAATTCCTCCAATAAAAGGCGAAGAGTTACGAAGGTGACTAAAGGTTTTTATTGACTAAATAACAGAGCCCACTCTCGTGGGTGATCCGATCCAAGCAGGAGGAATACCAGCCAGTCGCTCACCTTTATACCTGGCCTGGTGGGTGGAGCCAAGGCGGAGTCGGCAGTGGTCATCCCAGGTATAGCAGTGTGGCAAGAGGCGACCTCGTACCGTGATACAATAGTGGTCAGTGATACAGTTATAACAAACAGTGGTGAACAGTGCTAACTACTAACAGTGATACGATAGTGAACGTGGTTTACCACATTCACCCCTTGTTTAGAATTAAGTCCGGCGGGGTGAAGTGTACTACCAATTCTGGTAGGTCAGTCTGTCCGGAGGCTTCGTAAGCCTCTCCGATCGCCGCAGCGGTGGTGTTGCCTTATCCGGTGCTGGTGCCTTATCCGGTGTTGATGCTGGTGTTTGCGTGGTCGGCGAGGGCTCGTGGGGTTCCGGCATGCCGTCTACCTGGGCTGGGGTTGGGGGGGGTGGTGGCGGTGTTTCCGGATCGGCTGAGGGTGCGAGGTCTCGTAGGGACACAGTGTCCTCCCGCCCGTCTGGGTACGCCACGTAGGCGTACTGGGGGTTGGCGTGCAGGAGGTTCACCCTCTCGACCAGGGGGTCCGTTTTATGGGCCCTCACGTGTTTCCGCAGCCAGACCGGCCCCGGGGCGGTCAGCCAGGTTGGTAGATTGGTTCCCATAGTCGACTTCCTGGGGAAAACGAACATTCGTTCATGGGGGGTGGTGTTAGTGGCCGTGCAAAGTAATGACCGGATGGAGTGCAGCGCTGTCGGGAGGACTTCTTGCCAGCGGGAGGTTGGGAGGCCCTTAGACTTTAAGGCTAAGAGGACGGCCTTCCATACCGTCGCGTTCTCTCTTTCCACCTGACCGTTACCTCTGGGGTTGTAGCTGGTGGTCCTGCTTGCTGCAATACCTCTCTCTAGGAGGAATTGCCGGAGTTCCTCGCTCATGAAGGAGGAGCCCCGGTCGCTGTGTATATAGTTCGGGAACCCGAACAAGGCGAAGAGGGCATTCAGGCACTTAATGACCGTGCTACTGGTCATGTCGGGGCAGGGGAAGGCAAAGGGGAAACGGGAGTACTCATCAACGATGTTGAGGAAGTACACATTACGGTCAGAGGACGGGAGGGGCCCCTTAAAGTCGATGCTCAGGCGCTCGAAGGGGCGGGTGGCCTTGATCAGGCTTGCTCGGTCCGGCCTATAGAAGTGCGGTTTGCACTCCGCACAGGTCTGGCAGTTCCTGGTCATGGTCCTGACCTCCTCGATGGAGTAGGTCAGGTTGCGGGCCTTAATGAAATGGTAGAGTCTGGTGACTCCGGGGTGGCAGAGCTGGTCGTGGAGGGTCTGAAGCCTATCGATATGCGCGCTGGCGCATGTCATTCGTGAAAGGGCATCAGGGGATTCGTTCAGCTTGCCTGGCCGGTACAAGATCTCATAATCGTAGGTGGAGAGCTCGATTCTCCATCTCAAAATCTTGTCATTCTTGATTTTGCCCTTCAGCTTGTTATTAAACATGAAAGCCACCGAACGCTGGTCGGTGAGGAGGGTAAATCGTTTGCCTGCCAGGTAGTGCCTCCAGCGCCGTACTGCCTCCACGATCGCCTGGGCCTCTTTCTCGACCGACGAATGTCGGATCTCGGGGCCCTGTAGGGTCCTTGAGAAGAAGGCCACTGGCCTCCCCTCCTGGTTTAGGGTGGCGGCTAAGGCGAAGTCGGATGCGTCGCTCTCCACCTGGAAGGGGATGGACTCGTCCACTGCGTGCATCGTGGCCTTGGCTATGTCTCCCTTAATGAGGGAGAAGGCCGCGCACGCCTCCTCCGTGAGGGGGAAGGAAGTGGCTTTCAGGAGGGGTCTGGCTTTGTCCGCGTAATTGGGTACCCATTGGGCATAGTAGGCGAAAAGCCCCAGGGTTCTCCTAAGTGCTTTAGGGCAGTGGGGGAGGGGTAGCTCCATGAGGGGGCGCATTCTTTCTGGGTCGGGGCCGATGATTCCGTTCTCCACTACGCAGCCGAGGATGGCAAGGCGCGTGGTGTTAAACACGCATTTCTCCTTATTGTAGGTGAGGTTCAGCCGTTGGGCCGTACGGAGGAATTTCTCCAGATTCGCGTCATGTTCCTGCCGGTCGCGGCCGCAGATAGTGACGTTATCTAGGTAGGGGAATGTAGCCTGCAGTTCGTTCTGGTCAACCATCTGGTCCATCTCCCTTTGGAAGACCGAGACCCCATTAGTGACACCGAAGGGGACCCTAAGGAAGTGGTATAGGCGCCCATTCGCCTCGAAGGCGGTATACTGGCGGTCCTCAGGGTGGATAGGGAGTTGGTGGTAGGCCGACTTCAGGTCGATGGTCGAGAATACTTTATACTGTGCAATCTGATTGACCATGTCAGATATGCGGGGGAGGGGGTATGCATCCAGCTGGGTATATCTGTTTATGGTCTGGCTGTAGTCGATGACCAGGCGGTTTTTATCGCCGGTCTTTACGACTACGACCTGGGCACGCCAGGGGCTGCTGCTCCCCTCGATAATGCCCTCTTTCAGGAGGCGCCGCACCTCAGAGCTAATGAAGGCTCTGTCCCCGGCGCTATACCGCCTGCTCTTGGTAGTGACGGGTTTGCAGTCAGGGGTAAGGTTAGCAAACAGAGAGGGTGGCGGGACCTTGAGGGTGGAGAGGCTGCAGGTGTTACGCGGTGGGCGGTTTAACGTTTGCTGGTTGTTGACTGTGAGTGGGGGGAGGGGTCCACCGTATGCTAGGGTTACGCTTTGGAGGTGGGATTGGAAGTCCAGCCCTAGTAGGACGGCAGCGCAGAGATGGGGGAGGACGAGGAGTTTAAAGTTTTTATACTCCGTGCCCTTAACCGACAGGGTCACGACACAGTAGCCGCTGATGTCCGTGGCGTGGGACCTCGATGCCATCGAGATTCGGCTGCACGTTGGTAGGACAGAGAGGGAGTAGTGGCTCACCGTGTCTGGGTGGATGAAGCTCTCCGTGCTTCCGCTGTCGAACAGGCAGGTCGTGGCGTGGCCGTTCACTTTGATGTCCATCATTGACTTGGACAGATGGTGCGGGCGGGCTTGGTCCAGGGTGACGGAAGCTAGTGTGTAGCTGAGCGAGTCGTTGTCATCTGCGGGCGAGGCGGTCGGGCGTGGTGAGTAAAATGGCGTCTCCCACGAGGTAGGACAAAATGACGGAGAAGATGGCTGCCCCCGTAGCTCACATGAGGCACTATTGGGGTCGGTTGCCTAAATCAAAGATGGCCGCCCCCATGACTCATGTGTGGGGATGCTGGCCTCAGTTGCCCTAAACAAAGATGGCCACCCCCATGACTCATGTGTGGGGATGCTGGCCTCAGTTGCCCTAAACGAAGATGGCCGCCCCCCATAGTTCGCATGCGGCACTGCTGGCCTCTGAGGATCCGCTCCTGCAGGCCTTGGAGAAGTGGCCTTTCTTCAGGCAGGTTTTGCATATGGAGTTCTTGGCTGGGCAGCGCGACCTCGGGTGCTTCTCCTGGCCACAAAAAAAACAGCCGGCGGCCCGATCGCGGATGCCCGATGTCGGGGCCGGTGCCGGGGGTGGCGGGGCCGGTCGATTCCGGGACGCCGACGCAGAGGTAGGTCCCGGGGGCGGCGCTGGGAAGGGTGCTGTGGTAGGGGTCGGGCCCGAGTCCCAGGGTCGCGAGCAGTACCTGGTGAATGCTTCCTGATCTTGGTGGGCCACTTCCAGGGAGATAGCGAGGGCTTCAGCTTTTTCCATGCTGAGGTCTTTAGCTTCCAGCAGTCTTTGCCGTGAGTACTCGGACCGTAGGCCTTTCAGGAATGCGTCGCGGATATTATCTTCAGTATTTTCGGCTGCCGACACCGATTTAAAGTCACAGTTCCTGGCGAGTGCATATAGCGCCTGTGAGAATTCGGCTACTGATTCTCCTGGCTGTTGCGGCCGTGATCTTAGGAGGTGCCTAGCGTACATGTAGTTTACCGGGGTCCGGTACTTCTGTTTCAGCAGGTTGATGGCGGTCTCGTAGGTAGTCATGTCCTCGATGAGAGTGTATACTCTCGGGCTCAGTTGTGCCTGCAGGACACTTAGTTTGGATGCCTGAGGGATGCTGGATTCTCTCAGGTATGATTCGAAGCAGACCAGCCAGTGTTTAAAGTCTGCGGCTGAGTTTGCTGCTCGTGGGTTCAGGTCCAGGTACGGCGGTCTGAGGGCTCGCAGCCAAGCTGGCTGGTGTGGCTGTGCTCCTGGGAGCTGCGCTGGTGGCTCCTCCGCCGGTTGTGACTCGTTGTCGGACATCATTAAATTTAGTCAATAAAATTGATATACCTATCAATTCCTCCAATAAAAGGCGAAGAGTTACGAAGGTGACTAAAGGTTTTTATTGACTAAATAACAGAGCCCACTCTCGTGGGTGATCCGATCCAAGCAGGAGGAATACCAGCCAGTCGCTCACCTTTATACCTGGCCTGGTGGGTGGAGCCAAGGCGGAGTCGGCAGTGGTCATCCCAGGTATAGCAGTGTGGCAAGAGGCGACCTCGTACCGTGATACAATAGTGGTCAGTGATACAGTTATAACGAACAGTGGTGAACAGTGCTAACTACTAACAGTGATACGATAGTGAACGTGGTTTACCACACTAGTTGCCTAATTGCAGCTGGGTGTTGGAGGGAGTTTTGTAAAAAGTTGGTGGTGGGTTTTGTTTTCAGGTTTTAGGGCCTTTTTGGCCCACAAAAAACAGCCAGATGGCTGCTGAGGGGTCCAGAGAGCCGGGCCCCTTGGAGGACAGTGTTCCCGAGAGGAATTTAATTAGGGAAGAAACTGTGGTGGGAAAGGAAAAAAGAAGGCCCAAAGATTTGGGCCGGGACCCCAGGAGGTTTGGTAAAGAAAACACGGTGGTGGTGCAGTGTGAAGATAAGAAGGTTCGAGCCTGGGATATAATCCAGGCGGTTCATGAGGCCTGTGGCGAGGGAAGCTGCTTTGCCTGCCGACCAAAGCCGAATGTGGGATTTGAGGTGACAGTCAGTGGCCGTGAGGAGGTGGAAAAACTGCTACTCAGTCTGAAAGTTGGTGAGAAATTCTTGGAGGTGACTCTGCTATAGTCAGAGGAGGTGGTGGTTTCATTTTTGAACTTGCCAGTGTACATTGAGGATGAAGTGCTGAGCAAAAAGTTGGAGTCGTGGGACATTAAAATCTGTTCTGAAATAAAGAGGAGGTAGTATCCGGGAAAACGGGTAGCAGACAGAACCCGGTATGTAAAGGTGCGGTTCCCAGAGGGGGTGAGGTCTTTGCCGTACAGTATGAAGTTCGAGACACTGGAAGGAGTGCAGTACTTTTGTGTGCTGCACGATAACCAAGTAAAGGTGTGCTACTATTTTTGAAATCGATTAAACTTCTCCCGAGGTTTTATAAGGGGGTTGTAGAGACTTGGGCCCAATTTTTAAAAAGTGTGCAGTTTATGCCCAAGGGTGCTGAGGAATTTTTAGAACAGCCCTTATTTTTGAACAGGTGGGTCAACATCGAAGGAGAGGTTTTATTTACTCAAGCTTTTATAAAAGCTGGGATTATATCTGTGAAAGATGTATTATACGAGGTGATTCCAGGTTGGTTGCCGGAAGCGATAGTGAGGGACATGGTGTGGGAGGAGGATCAGGAGGTAGAGGAAAAAGCAATAGGAATTATGTATGAGAAGATTGTGAGGGCAATGCCACAGGATTGGATGGAAGAAATAAATGCGGAAATCTCCAAAGGAAGTAAAATGCATCCTGCTTTTCCAAGCTTTGTACTGGAGAAAGGGGGAGAGTTGGTCCAATTTGACAACTGTAATACTCGAGATTTCTATGAGGTATTTAGAGAATGGAGATTCAAGACACCTGCTGGTCAGGAGTTTTGGCAGAGTATATACCCACAGCTGGACTTCAACAGGATTTGGAAGGGAGTGTGGGCGAATTTTAAATGTCCAGAGTGGATTGAACTGGATTTCAAATTGGCTCATAACCGGATTTTTACCATAACAGTCTTATGCAAGATTGGGCGAGTGGAGGCGGCAACAGTGTGTGGGACACGGGATGAGACTCTGTCCCATTTACTGGTGTTATGTCCGCAGTTAAATGACTTTAAGTACTATGTTCGACAGTTGTGTGAAGCTTTTTTGCTGGGTGGGGACCGAAGAGCGGGAATGGGAATCCCGTGGGACTCAATTTTGAGATGGGGATTGCAGGAGAGTCTGCCCGAGTCAAGCGGAGTGGCAATTAATTTAATGTTCAGTTTGGCTAGATTCATGATTGTGCACAGAAGGAATGCTCTGTTTTTTAAGGGGAGGAGAATCAATCTAAAAGTGTATTTTGAATATAAGCTAAAAGATCATTATAAGGCTCTGTGGATGTTTTATTCAGAAAGGAATTTAAGGATAGTATTTTACAATCAATTTTTAAAGTACAATTGATTAATATATGTTACAGGAGACAAATTAAACTTCAGGTTTTGATGTTAAAATGTGCTGGCGGGATGGCTGTGCAGAGCGGCGGAATTGATTTGTATCATACAATGAAATGATCAAGATGTTGTAAATGCTCTTAATGTTCAATCAAGTATATTTATTTTAAAAAAAATTGGTAGTGTGGCGGAGCCACTAAAGAACTCAGATCGTTTGTATATAATTCCCTTTAACAACATGTTAGCTACAGCCTGAGTCTGTATCTTTATTTATACTGTTTACTTGTACAGAGCGTGATTACTTTAACAGCGCGGGTAAACGCGATGACGTCACGCCGTTCATCACGTGGTCCCCCACTGGCGGGAAGAATGTGATGACATCATGACGTCAACCACGGGACCGCCCTAGCAGTCCTCGTGGAGCCTCCGAACTGAACAGACCTACACTCGATGTTCTCCTGCAGTTACTTGTTTAAACCTGTTTGTTTCCATTAAACTTCATTTTGTTTGATCGCCTGAGTGCACCTCAGTCTTTGGATAGGAACTAAACATTCCTACAGTAGCACCCTTGCCTCTGAGTCAGAAAGTTGTGGGTTCAAATCCCATTCCAGGGACTTCAGCACATAAAGCTAGGCTGACACTCCAGTGCAGTGCTGAGGGAGCGCTGCACTGTCGGAGGTGCCGTCTTTCAGATGAGATGTTAAACCGAGGCCCTGTCTGCTCTCTCAGGTGGACATAAAAGATCCCATGACACTATTTTGAAGAAGAGCAGGGGAGTTATCCCCGGTGTCCTGGCCAATATTTATCCCTCAACCAACATAACAAAAACAGATTATCTGGTCATTATCACATTGCTGTTTGTGGGACCTTGCTGTGCGCAAATTGGCTACCGCATTTCCTACATTCCAACAGTGACTCCAATTCAAAAGTACTTCAGTGGTTTTGAGACATCCGGTGGTCATGAAAGGTGCTATATAAATGCAAGTCTTTCTTTCTTTTCCAAGGAGGCCAGTGGCAACTCAACAGGCAGATTGTGAGAGAGCTGCAGAAGCACAGAGAAACTCAGAGGAAGTGATTTAAAGGTGGAAATGGCTTTCACCTGAATTTCCTCACGGAAAACATTACCTACACCATTCTTGCACTGTAATGGGCCGGAAAATGGCAAGGAAATCTATCCCCTCAGAAGGCAGTTTTTAAACGTTGCTGTGCCTATTCATTTATTGAGAATTGTTTCCAATTATTTTTTTTGAGAATGTAGGTGGTACTCCCATTTTTAATGGCGTTCTCAGCCTTCCCTTTGGATCTCCTCATGCCGAGGACCATTCTCAGCTGAGCCAAGCAACTTTCTCTTGGACCTCCACCTATGCTGCTGAAGAGGTGAAAAAGAGTAGGCAAGGCTGATTCTGTCTTCAGTTTACCCTCTCAGGAGAGCCACCTGAATTTTGTGCTGTGACACTAACGATAATGATTTTTTCATATTTTACTAAAATTATGTTTTCCCTCTTTTCATTGTGGTTTAAATTTCAACTCCATTCAAAATATTAATATACCATAATGTTTACATTGTCATTAATATATATTTGGCTCATACTAAAATATACAGTCTTCCCATCTCCTTATTAAAGATTAGATGTGTGCATTCACTCTAGGCTATTCACAAGCTACAGTAAAGATGCCAACTCCATTGCTGCTCTGAGCCAACTACTAGGTGATGCATGTGAAATCATAGAATCATAGAATGGTTACAGCACAGAAGGAGGCCATTTGGTCTGTCGAGCCTGTGCTGGCTCTCTACAAGAACACTTCGGCAAGTCCCACTCCCCCACCCTCTCCCCGTAGCTCTGCAAATTCTTTTCCTTCAGGTAATTATCCAATTCCCTTTTGAAAGCCGCGATTGAGTCTGCTTCCACCACTCTTTCAGGCAGTGCATTCCAGATCCAAACCACACACACAGAATCACACAGAAACCCCACAGTGCAGATAGAGGCCATTTCGGCCCATCGAGCCTGCACCGACACATATCCCACCCGATCCCCGTAACCCCCACACCAACACATATCCCACCCTATCCCCGTAACCCCACGTATGTAATCCCCCTAACACTAACGGTCAATTTATCATAGCCAATCAACCTAACCCGCACATCTTTGGACTGTGGGAGGAAACCGGAGCACCCGGAGAAAACCCACGCAAACACGGGGAGAATGTGCAAACTCCACACAGACAGTCACCCGAGGCCGGATTCGAACCCGGGTCCCTGGCGCTGTGAGGCAACCATGCTAGCCACTATGCCACTCGCTGCATAAAAAAGTTTCCCCTCATTTTGCCTTTGGTTCTTCTGCCAATCACCTTAAATATCCCACTGATAACTCTTTTTTTATTTGCAACTTTTGCATGCGTGTAATCAGTGTTTCTATGACTTGTGCAACCGGTATATCAGATCAAACAATGCACAAGAACATCACCATTTATTCTCTCTAAATAAACTAAAATTGATTTTTCCCTGTTGCTCTATCTGTGTATATATGAGAGAGAGAGAAAGAGAGCATATTTAATGCAAGAACTATGCCATATTCCTGAAAGAGCTAATAGATTTCAAAGGATCTTCAATCCCACAAATAACACTGCTGTGAATCGATACGAACCATGTTATACTCAAAGTAAATCTTTGAGTATAATATGGCCCTGGATGTAAAACATCGCTCCTACTTTTGGAATTATTTTTTTGGAGGTGGGGAGTGGTGGGGGCAGATGTTTATATGAGTAGAAAACGACTCAGGGTAAAATTGGTCTTGGGTAGTATCGCAAAACTGGCGATAGTGAATCGATTATCTTTTCCATCTAAGGAAATTGGACGGGGCGTAAAACAGGCTGCCAATTCACTATTGGCTATTTCGCTCTACCACCCAAGACAAATTCCACCCACTCCATGTCAAATTTGTGTTCGTATAAGTATGACCGTCTTCACCCTGTAAGTAATCAGATTTGCGCTTTTAATATTCATCCACTTGCCTCACCCCAAGATGCACCACATAAAAGCTGCCACAGCCAGACCCACTGCCATGTGTCATTTGCACATGTAACTAAATATGGCCTCAAGACATCAAGTTGGACTTCAGAGGGGTGAGCCTGCATTAATGTACAGTCTTAAGTAATGGAATCTGGTAGAACAGGCCAGCTGACATTTCCAACATTATTTGGTTCATTTATTTGCTGCCAGTATTTATTTAATTAATTTTCCTGACTCTGTGCCCCATTGCTGACTTTATTTATCTTTAATTCATTTATTTGTCACTGTTTCTCCCCATTCTCTAGAAAACTTATCCAATTTATGACACCCCACATATAAGTATTTAATTAATTCCCCCAATTGGTGCCAAACTGCCGACTATATTGAGTTAATTTATTTACTCTGAGTCTTTATTTGATTAATTTTACTGACTTTGTGCTCCTTTGCTGACTGTATTTAAGTTTTTAACATCTCTTTTAATGCATGAAGTCCACCTATTTAATTAATTTTATTATTATCATTTAATTTACTTAATTTCTCCCAAATTCTGCGCAAGACAGTTTGCCCCACTCCGCTACTGACTTTACTTAATTAATTAATTTGCTGCTATTTATTCCATTCTCTGTGAGGCTGCTTGCCATTCACGAAGCCCACATATTTACATCATTAATTTTCATGAGTTGATGTCAAAGTGCTGACTTTACGTAATGCATATATTACCTACTGCTATTTGTTTAATTTCCCAACTTTCTGCCAATTGCTGACTTTATTTAATTAGTTTCTTTGCTGCTGGCATTTATTTCATTTTCCTGACTTTGTGCCCTACTTTATTTAATAAATGTATTTCCTGCCATTTCTCCCCATTCTCTGTAAAGTGTCTTTCAATTTATGAAATCCGTGTATTTATTTGTTTGTTTACAGTTTTCCTTTTGGAAATAATCTTCTGCTACATTATTCCTCATTTTTCCGTGGTACTGCTCCCTTCCCCCACGCGCAGTCACCTCAGGCCCACAACCCAAAGTTTGTAATGTGCACTTTTTCATGTATATGTTGACCTTTGCTTTGCTTCTATTTACTTTTGCCTTCGTCTCACTTCCTTCCTGATCCCCCACCCAAAGAGGCCACTACCTAGGGCAAAATTTACATCCCATCTATTGAACTAGTGCTTGTTGCGAGCGAGCGATGCCTTTCACTGAGTGTATGTTAGAGGTCTTACACATAGTGCACATTTCCTGGAATTGCTACTTCCTGTTGGTGGGCGGTGGGGACAGATGGGTGGGAGTCCTAAGGGGGTGAAATTCATCTTGGGCGTTAGTGCAAAATGGACGATAGTGAATCATCAGCCCGTGTTACACTCCACCCAATTTTCTCAGAAAATAGGGAAGAGTGTAAGGCAGGCTGGTAATTCACTATTGTGCGACTTGCACGAACGCCAAGTCGAATTTCTGATCAGCAGTCATACCATGACAGTATAGAACAGGCTCAGTAGACCAGCTGGTCTTTTCCTATTGTTTGTTTTCATATGTTCCCTGTCACAATTTATGGATATCGCCACTATTGTTAAAAAAAAAGTGTACTCTCTGACTCATCGTGAAAAACTGCTGTGAAGGATCTGCTAGAATTAGACATAATTTTATTGTCTGTGTTTTAATGCTAAGAAATTGCTCAATTCTTACTGGAACCATGTCGTTTTTTTGCTGTTATTGAGCTATGAGCACCCTATTTTTGGTGGTGTCATTACAAAGGAACTCCACAAAGACCACACTTCAGTAAATGAGCAAACAATGCAAGAAAAAAGCAAGAATACGGGACTCCCGACTCTTAGGGGGCGATGTTGCCAGCCCTGGGGAGGCAGGTATGGAGGCGGGACTGCCAGGAAAATGGCAGAATCTGGGGGCAGGTACCCATCCTGCCCCCAACCTGCCTCCGTGCCATCTTCCCAGGAAGCGGGTCGCCAACCCGCACCGGGTCCCGTCTCCTGGAGGTGGGAAGGGGATTACAGCCACTTAACTGCCTGTTAACCAGTAGTTAACAGGCAGTTAAGAGGATTATCCCCATTTTTCCACCAGAGGTGCGGGCTTCCTGATGTCGAGAAACCCCGCCAGGGTCACCGAGGTGGGTAGTGGGTCTGCAGGTGTCAGAGGGGTGCAAAAGTGCGCTGTGGAAGTGAGTGATGAGCGATGAGTGCAAGTGTGGAGAGGTATGTGAAGTGAGTGAAAAGTGATAGAAAATGTTTACTTACCTTTGTTTCTTCCTGCAGGCTTCAACAGTTGGGGAACTGGAGACTCCCGCACCTCACCGGCGGAGATAACAGGTGGTTGCTGCATTCTCCAATGCAACAGCCATCTGATTTATGCTCAGCAGATAGGTTTGATGAGTCTTGAATACAAGGACTTATCAAACAACAGAGAATGTCAGTGTTTGACAGTTTTGCAGAGCTGTCAAACGATGACAATTCATCTGTCAAAACGTTTTGACAGATGAAACGTCATACGCTGACGTTCTCTGTAACCGGCTTCCCCTTAATTGGCCTGCTAAGCCCACTGGGCGGGCTTAACAAGGTCAATCAAGGGAAAATAGCATGGGTTGGCCAGAAGTTGATGGAGGTGGGTCTAAAACCCGACAAGCAGCAGTCCCACCTCCAACGCACACCCATTGGCAAAATCACCCCCTAAAGGACAAGAATCCCTCAATACACTGGAATATATTTTTCAGCAACTTAAATGAATTGTGATACAGCTTTGCTGAGGAGAACCTGTTGCTTCACTATCACTTTTTCAATGGCAATACCAGTGTTACAGTGTCAGAATGACTGGGACTGAATTTCTGTCCAATGTACATATTTAAATAGTGTTGCTCAGTGATGTGGCAGTAATGTTTATAAATAGCACTGTTGTAATCCAGCACAACAAAGAGCTATTATCATTATGCTACACCAGTGCTCATAGTGACTATAAAAAGTGCATTTCATTTTTGGCAGTGGTACAATTAAGCTGTTCTACACATTACATGTGGCATAAAGAGCATGTGTAAGAACTTGCTGCAGGTGCAACAGTTTTATACATTCTTTATCCTGCAAGTTTGGCTGATTGCAGGATTCAGAAGGAGTAAATAACAATGAAGTTGCATGTGAGTTATGCAGGTCAGCAATGAGTTGAATACAAATCAGATCAAATAGTTGGAAAATGCAGTATTTTATATATACACAACACAAAATTAATTTTCGGTTCTTAAATATTTTAATTAAAATTAATAGTTGGATTTCATTTCAATCTGAGTTGTGGTTAGATTAATTACTCACTTTTTAAGTCCAGTCTGTGGATCTTGAGGTGAGACACTGTCATCTAGAAAACATTCCAAGCTGAAGCTGCAATTCCAGTGAGAGGAGAGATTTGAGTTGTGTGTTGTAGCACTTCACAGTCACAAGTAGTGACCGAGGAGAGGCCTTGTTATTCAGGATAGGGGACTAGGTGAAAGGTGGCAGTTTGGACAATTGAGACAGTGACCAGACCAATCAAAGCGACAGCCTGGAGCTGAACCAGTGAGCAGAGCTATTGCTGTGTTACTTCCTAGATGCTGTCTATTTAGGGAGAGGCACATAAAAGTCCTGGACACCAATGAATAAATTCTACACTCCATAGTCCTCTATTGAGTATTCTGTTTGTCCAGTTTTGGGCAGAATTATCTTGCTGACAGTACTGTGATTTTTTTGTTGCTTGTTGCCTGCTGGTAACAATATAACTTAAAATCAATTTGACCACCGGGTTCAGTGTAGATGAAAGCTCAGTGTTCGTACTGAGTTGCCATTTCATTTTTCCCTCCAAGTGTCTGTGTTGGTAGAAGAAGCAAAGCCAGGCAGAAGCTAATCTTAAACCTAGCATTGTAGTTGGCTGCATTGCCATTGACACCTTATCAAGGTTGCAATGACCTCAGCTAGACAGGACTTCATCCATTCATTGCCAAATGGCGTCAACGGAAATGAAGCGTCTTCATTAGAAATGATCCCACACACTCTTCCCCACTTGCTATCCAGCAGAGACAGACAAGCAAAACTGTGGATGCCTGTTGGAATATTTAAGTGAAAATATCAATTTTGGATTATCCACCTCCACTCATTGAGGGATCTGTCACAGCCAATCACTTCTCTTATCTGATAAAGCTTCTGGACCTAAATGGAAAGAGAAGGGAAGGAATAATTTGCAGAGTTGAGGGTGCATGTTGGAAAATGATGGATGTACAATACACTTTCAGCATGTGCTGAATAACAAAAGTCTATACTCAAATATTTGTTTTTTAACTACGTGATTACTCTCCTCAAAGTATCTGTCTACAGTAAGTTTCTCAAGTGTATCTTAAACCTATATAATATGCACTTGTCTGCATGAGTTAATTTGTCTTTTACGCTATAATAAGAACTGACACACAGAGTTTAGGCACTGCCCCTATGGACAAACAACAAATTATGAACCATAGAAACAGGGTGATAAAACACTGCTAGTATAATGTAATAATAACAGCACTGAGGCAACAAAAAAAGCAATTAAGGGAAAGCCATAGGGAGATTAAAAGAGAAGAATAGTATATGATACTAAGATAACATGCTTAAGGTTTCTGTCATGTGATAAAACAATGTAGTTTTACTGTAAATATTTTTTTTTACAATTCCTCAAGTTTTTTTTAAGTGGGAATGGACTTTGTTTCAATGGATTTATTTTTGCAAATTTGAAAAGTAAGTGTATTTGAAAACCTTTTGTAAAAATATTTGACACTTTAGCTAAGAAACTGGATTAAGCAGTGATTGTTTTTCAGGTGATAAACAGGGGCTGAAGGGCTCATCCGCGCCGGGTATGCGGCGCACGGCATTTTGTTTAGGGCGCCCTGTATTTGTACAGGACGCCTACCTGAAACAGGTATTAGGCCGCTTGCCGATGCAGATCAGGGGCCTAACGCCTATTTCAGGGCCATTCCCGAAATTGGCTGATGTCTGACCACTGCATGCGCCGTGCACACTGCGGTCAGTTTTTTTTAGCTGCAGAGCAGCCAAACCAGCTGGTCTTTAAAGGGAATGCTGGAAGCTGCCAATTAAAAGGTAAGTTAAAAAAATGCTCTACTTACTTGGATTTGGAGCCAGGAGAAGGCAATGGCTTAACATTAAAACTGCTGCACCCACCAACCAACCCCCTGACCTCTTCCGATCTCCTCCCCCCCAGTTGCTCCAGTGCCGGTGTCCCCACCAGCCGATTGTCATCTTATTTGTGACTGGTGCACGGCCTCTTAGGGTGTGACTTACGCCCCTAGCATGCTGGTCACATATTGATGACACAAGGGCCTAGAAATTGAGTTGGCGCCGCGCCAGGGCTTTAGCGCCGGAAATTTAGCGCCGGCGCTAAGTCCCCCTGCGCGCGCCAAAAGTTCAGTAGCGCCGCGCCCAGACGGCTGCCGGCGCTACTGGAGGGTGTCAGCGCCTCGCAATGGGCGCTGACTGCCGCATTGCGGCGCTAATCCACCGCTGCGGCACCCGATGCGGTGCGGCAGGCTGGGGAAGTGCAGGCCTCCTCCTTCCGTTAAGGAGGAGCTGCCTGCACCCGACCGCTGGCTGTTGATCTGTGGAGAAAAATGAGCCCGGCACCTCGGAGAAGTGCCGGGCTCGCGGCCCACACGCATCTGTGCCGCGGGGGGGGTGTTGGAGGAGTCCGGGGAGGGAGGTGCGGGCAGGCGGCCGCCGGGAAAGCGGCCGGCCGCCGCGCGACCTTAATGCGCTGGCACTAAGACCCGTAGCGAACTTTTGAAAAATCGTTGGTTGCGGCTGCCACGGGCGAGGCGGCCGCAACTCAATTTCGGCGTTCGGGCGCGTTGCCACGGCAACCGGGACGCTGCGCACACCGATGACGTCATCGGTGCCGGCGCAGCGCAACCGGCTAACGCCGATGGCAGCGCCCAAGTGAATTTCTCAATCGGCTGTACTTGCGGCGCTAGGCCCTCTAGCGCCTCAAAATGGGCGCTAACCCCACTCAATTTCTGGACCAAGATGTCCAATTTCGCATGGTCCTCTTGATCAGTTTCAGCGTGGCGGTTCACATTTGCCAATATCTAGACCTATGTACTGGAAACAGCATCCAAAGAGAACAGAATGTAACTCTGGCAGACTATAACATGATATGGATGTCTGTCGGGGACAGAAGTCCAATTTCTAGCAGCTACTTGACTGGATATGTGAACTATACTATGGGAATGTTTTGCGTTCGTTACAAGGGCAGACATTGTCCAATTTATAAACCAACTCATTTCTAAATCTGCAATAGATTCTTATTCATCAATTTTTGTCCACTCATAGTATTTTGCTAAGAATGAGCAAAAGAGATCTGTGTTTAATTCAGCTTAATATATATATTTGTGTAAGAAGCACTTATTTACACAAAATTGGAACAAAAAAAAGAAATTGGCTGATATCCAACCACTGCTTGCTTAAAAACAAATAAAAATGTTTGACTTTTTTTTTTAAATGCCCGCTTTTAACTGAAAGTAAATGGGGTATAACAAGATGATCGGTGTGAATGAGCAAAAACCTCTCTCAATTTATCTCAGATGGGTGGTTACACCGAACTGAAGCAACCCTAATATTGCCAGGTTTAGACTCATTTAATCTTTTCTATGCTTTTTGTTATTCCCTAATGTCAAAAGGAAATCTTGGAGCTGAGCCACATTTTTCACTTTGACATTGAGCAAGGGTGAGGGTGAACAATAAATGTAGATTTGGCTGGATTCACCATTCTCAGGGCGTTCACTCAATCTTACTCATTGTTTTCTAAACCTAGATTTGGGATCTTTACATTCCCCCCCTCTACTTCCCCCCACACTTAATGCCACATGTAAACAAACTGAAGACTGCACTCAGTAAGAAGATATAACATTGAATCTTCAGTTTCAAGTTTGACAATAGGGCTAATGCTAATGCACGATGATGAATACTTACAGCGGCAGATTGCTCTTTTGATGGACTGAGAATTTTAGTCTTTCTTTTGTGTTTGAAGTATTACATAAAACAATGTAGACTGGAGCAGCCAACATTCTTAAGCAAGTAAATGCTCACTGGTGGGTTAGAGGAGAGCTTGAGCCATTAACCTTGGTGATGAAGGTGGCCAGAAGGCCTTTCCCAACAAAAACAGACCATTGCAAACCATCTGTGTTCAAAAACATAAGTGGCCTTTAACTTAAAACACCCTTGTTGCCCGGGTGTTAAACTGGCATTGCAGATCGACCGCGCGTCACAGAAAATGTCCGACTTCCCTTTCACTGGAAATCAGGCGGTTACTATAATGGGCGGCCGATCCATATCCCCAGGCGGCTAGGTGAAAATCCACCTCCTGTTTATTAAATTGAAAGAAGTAAAAAAAATGTCCAATCCCTCACTGTGTTTGAATACATCGAATAATTCATAACCCTCGAAAATAGATCTGCGTTAGATATCTCCAGAGAAACAGTGTCGTTTTTAGCTATTATAATTTTAGAAAAATCATTATATATATTCTGGATACAGGGGAGTATAAATTTGTCAGCACCCGGGTTTGGGGTGTGAAGGCGGCGATGAGGCTACAATTTGTGCTGAAACCGGGAGGCCTGCGGCCAGCCCGATATTGGGCCACATTAATATTAATTTGGCGAGCGGTCGGTGCCTATCGCATCTCCACAGGCTCAGTTGAAGCAATGAATATTGTGCCGCTTGCCTCGCCAGCAGTGGCCAGAAGGTATGTCCCACGGGAGGGGGTGGCGTGGCAATGGGGGGTGATCAGGATACTGTGGAGTCAGGGGAGCTTTCCTGCTCTTCCTGCCTCCATGGGAACAATTTAAAGATAACTTTTTTTAAATTACCCTTTGGTGGCTTTCGCTCTGCGATACCGTATTTAGCAGATGGGGCTTTTAGCAGGTGCAAGACCCCTCATTTAAAACAACTAATGCCTGTTTGAGGTGGCTGCCAGGGACACCAAAAAACCGCCACCCCAATATTGGGTTGGACCTCTCAGGCACTTTGGGCGTGAGATGTTGGTCCCCCAAATTGGCCTTTGTTGTGCATGTTTTATGCCCGTAAAACGGGCACAATGAGATATAATTTCTACCTCAGTGAGCTGTATTATGGCTCCATCTCTTCACTCAGTGCTGGCAGATTCTAGTCTTATCTGGTTACATACACTTGCATTCCAATTTTCCGTGTGACTCTGCCACTTTCTGTACCCACAATGATATTTCCATCACTTTAAGCAGAAACGACAATTTTTCTAATTTTTGGACTTTGGTGAGAATAACTCCAATTATCCTATAGGCAATTATAGTCATTTATAAAATTTGGAGCTTAAGGAACAAAAATATAGTGACCACAATCAAATAACCCTTAAAGTGTGTCCAAGCTGTGATATCGGGGGCAATTTTGCCAACCCTGGGGAGGCGGGTTTGGAGGTGGGACTGCCGGGAAAATGGCAGAATCTGGGGGCGGGTACCCATCCCGCCCCTAACCCGCCTCCATGCCATCTTCCCAGGAGACAGGTACCCGACCCACGCTGGGAGCTGCCTCCCCGAGGCGGGAAGGGGATAAGTGCCAATTAACTGCCTGTTAACAGGTAGTTAACAGGCAGTTTTTTTGAGAATCCCTATTTTCAGCCCTGAAGTGTGGGCTTCCCGATGGCGCCAAACCTCGCTAGGGTCAGCGAGGTGGGCAGTCGGTCTGCGGGAGTCGGAGGGGTCGAGATGTCCGGTGTGCAGGCGAGTGATGAGTGCAAGTGTGCAGAGGTAAATGTGTGAGGTGTGTGTAAAATGTTTTAATAAGTTTTACTTACCTTTACTTCTTCCTGCAGACTTCATCCCTTCAGATCTCGGGAGTCTCTCATCTCACCGGCATAGAAAGCAGAATGGCCGCTGAACTGTCAAAAGCTGCAGCATTCTGCTTTCTGCTCAGGTGAGATCAAGTGAGCCTGAATGGAAGGACTCAACTCAGAGGACAGATTGTCAGTATTTGACAGCTTCACAAAGCCATCAAACGTTGACATTTCCTCTGTCAAAAGCTCTTGACAGATGAAAAGTCACTCGCTGACGTCACCAGTGACTGGCTTTCCTTTAATTGGCCTGCTAAGCCCGGTCGGCGGACTTAACAAGGTCAATCAAGGGAAAATAGCATGGGTTGGCCACAAGTCAATGGAGGCGGGGTTAAAACCTGACAAGTGGGAGTCCCACCTCCAAAAGCTCCCCATTGAGAAAATCCAGCACAGGCCGGAATTTTCCCCTAAAAAAGGGTAGGTTTGGAGCATGGGGATGGTTAAAATGTTAAAAATGGGATTCCCGACCCAATCCCGCCACCAACTTGCCTGCTTCCGGTTTTGCTGGAGACGGGTCGGGGGCTGGGGGTGGGTGACCAACCCGCTCCCAGGGGGCGTTACCTCAATTTAAATATTATAATGAGGCTGGAAGCCTCTATTTTCCCCTCCATTTTGAATTTAACTGCCTGCGGACGGGTTTCACACAATTCATGAAACCTGGCAGTTAAAGAGGTGGGGGCTGCTACATCCAGGAGGTAAGTGGCTTTATACCTACCTCCTGGATCCAGCGTCCCTACCGAACCCATCCCATGCAATCATAGACACCCCACCACGCGGCCTCCAATCACCTTCCCAGGCCTCTCCCCCTCCCCAACCTCCCCCCCCGTCCCCCACCCAATAACGATGATGATGAGACCGGCCACGATATTCCGATGGCCTCCGCTGATCCTCTCTCCCCCCCTGCCGACCCTCCCCCTCCCGCCCAACTGATCCCTGGCTGCCCCCCCCGCCGTCCCCCTGATCCCTGGCTGACCCACCCCCCACCCCTGATCCCCAACCCCTGCCGATCCTCTCCCCACTCCCCGACCCCAGCCGATCCTCTCCTCAACCCCCCCGATCCCTGACCCCGGCCAATTGCTGACCCCCCTTCCATGATCCCTCCCCCAGACTGGCCCCTTGCTTCTAAGACCTACCCGCCAGCAGTCAGCCAACCTCTCAATCTGGCTGGCTGTGGGCGGGAATCTGAGGCCTCGCATTCAAATCAGGCCCTGCCAATAAAGTCAGAGAAAATTCTGGCCTATAGTGTTATTTTTCATGTTGGGGGTTGAAGGTCATATCAGCTATTCCATGGTACAAGGCTTACATAGCATTTCCTTTTCTCTCTCTATCTGGGGCTGCAATTCTGTTCCCTTATGTCAGTGGTGCAGGCATGCAGTGGGCACGGAGGGAGCAGAAACCTGGGGTTAGTGTCAGTACACCTGATTTACCTGGTCTCCTCATTGGACATACACTTGGGCCACAGGAGCCTTGCATTGCTCTGATGGCATAAGCCTCATCAACATTCATTTGGGGATGTGAGAAATGTGTGTCCTTGTTGCCTTGGGTATTCCTTTGCATTATGCCCTTGACAATAGGGGAACGCTGCACACCTTCAAAATTTGGAGTGAACCACATTCATGTGGTCATAAAGTGACCAGATGTAGTTTTAAAATTTCTGTTACTGACTTTTTGGTGAGATCTGTCCATGATTTTTTGTTGCTGTTTTTAGTTTATTGGCGTTGCACTGTTGTTTGGTTTCACTTTTACTGTTGGACCCCACGATGCAAAGCCTTTACCTGGCATGGGCTGTCCTTCCTACCTCTTGATATTAGCAGTCTCCTGCCTCATCTCAGCAAAATGCCCAATTTCAAACGTTGCCACCAGCAGGAAGTGCGGGGCCTAAAAAACTGCACCAGCACATTTTTGCTCTACTGTATTATGTGAATCATGCTGGAAGGACACCAACTCTATTATATCTAAATAAAGGGACAGTGGAAAACCCAGGGAAGACCCCTCTGTACATCAGCAGCACAAAATGTGCTTGCACCACCAATGCACCAGGGACAGAATTTCAACTGTTATAGAAACATAGAAGATAGGAGCAGGAGTAGGCCATTCGGCCCCTCGAGCCTGCTCCGCCATTCAATGAGATCATGGCTGATCATCCAAACTCAGTACAGGAAACTTTGTGATATCCGGCACCGATGGGACCGACGTGTTGCCGATCTATCAAAACTGCCGGACATACAAAGTTAATGTTGAAGCATACGGAGGTTTTCATCTCCGTATCTGACAACAAACACTGTTGCTTAGCAACAGCTTCTAAAGAGTCGGCTGCAGCTGCCAGCGTCTGTAGCTGAAGCCGTTGCTATAGCTACAGACCTTGCAATGGCTGACTGGGAAGAAAAAAGAACGAGATCAAAAAAACTTACAGAGAACTGCTCCTGATTTTTGCCGTTACATCGAGTGTTCCGGCCATATAACCTCCGGATAAACCAAAGTTTCCTGTACCCTGTTATGTGCCTTTTTCACTCTGGTAGTTGGCCGTCAGTGCACACCATACTTTTCAGTCTCTGCACAGGGGCATTGAATTTGCCCCTGATGTTAACATCTGCCATTCCCTCATTTGCATTCTGCATACACAGCTGAAATTTGCGCATTATGCTATTGGCCCTTGAAAATAATGGCATCAATTTGATGACCATGATGAAATGAAGCTGGTGGCAACATATGATTGTCTATTTTTGTCACCTGTCAAAGGGCTGTCAGTTCATTTTTCCTCAACTCCAATACTGTGTCTTTTTATTACCTGACATTATCCAAGTTGCCTCATTCTGGGACCTGCCTCAGGTTAGTCTACGTTTTTTTCCCTCTTCACTGGATTCATTCTATAAGCCACTTGTGCTCATTTCAGAACAAAAAAACGAAAGGAGAGAATGAAAAATATTCAAACATCGAATTCATTTACTGTATTAAAAGATTGTAGTTGGCAATTGAATTATTATAGCTTTAAGCATTTTAAAGGGTGCCGCAATGCTCAGTAACTGATATGTTGGGGGTCATTTTAACCTACATCGCTGGTCAGGTGACTTCAATGGAGAGTAAAATTGGGTGATTGTAAAACCAGTGTTGCAACCAGTCCCGTCAGTTTCACGATGGGTGGCTTAGGTTAAAATTGCCCCTCCGTACAGATTACAATGTAAACAACTGCTGTTCTTGCCCAGAAATCACAAGAAACGCAAAAACACAGGGTTTAAAACACTTAAAAAACAATTAAAATATAAGAACATAAGGACATAAGAAATAGGAGCAAGAGTAGGTCATATGGCCCCTCGAGCCTACTCTGCCGTTCAATAAGATCATGGCTGAACTTCTACATCAACTCCACTTTCCCGCCCTATCTCCATATCCCTTGATTTCTTTTTTGCCCAAAAATGTATTGATCTCAGTCTTGAATATACTCATTGACTACAATTCTAAAGGGGGTGCATGAACAGAGAGACCCGGGGGTGTATGTGCACAAATCATTGAAGGTGGCAGGGCAGGTTCAGATAGCAGTTAAAAAAGCATATGGGATTCTGAGCTTCATAAATAGAGGCATAGGGCTGGATTTTGATTCTGGAGGCATGCAGGAGGCGGGACTACAACTTTCGGGGTTGTTGTCCTGCCTCCATCGAGTTGTGGCCAACCCACATGATTTTTACTTGATTGACCTTGTTGAGCCCGCCCAGCAGGCTCAGCAGGCCAATTAAGGGCCGCACGGCAACAGGTGACGTCACAGATTGACATTTCATCTGTCAAGAACTTTTGACAGATGAAATATCAGCGTTTGACAGCTCTTTGAAGCTGTCAAACATTGACAATCTGTACACTAAGTTAATTCCTTCCTCTCAGGCTGATTTAGAGATCTCTCCAGAACAGAAAGCTCAATGCTGCAACTTTTGACAGCTCGCGGCCATTCTGCTTTCTGTGCTGGTGAGATGAGGGACTCCCGAGACCTGAAGGAAGGAAGGCTGTAAAGGTAAGTAAAACTTCTTTAAACACTTTACACACACCAAACACACTTACCTCTTCACTCATGCACCCATCACTCAACTGAACACCGGACATCTCGAACCCTCCAAGTCCTTCAGCCCGACAGCCCGCCTTGCTAACTTGGCATGGTTTGGAGCCATCAGGAATCCCACACTTCAGCAATCAAAATAGGGATTAGGCTAAAAACTGTCTGTTAACTACCTGTTAACAGGCAGTTAATTGGCACTAATCCCCTTCCCGCCTCAGGGAGGCGGGTCCCAGCACAGGTCGGGTATCCGCCTCCTTTGAAACTGGCATGGAGGCGGGTTGGGGGCGGGATGAGTTTGTGCCCACCGATTTTGGGATTTTAACCCCCCACACACCTCCAATCCCGCCTCCACGGCCCAATGAAATTCCTGCCTGTTGTGTATGTACCTTTAAGAGAAGAACTGATTCTATACTGCAGTACCGGCAGTGACCACCCCTGTATATAAAGCCATAGCAGGCTTCTGTACTTCAGTCTTGAATTACTCTCTGTTCAGTAAATACCTGTTTTACTGTTCTCCTGCAGTCTGAGTATTATTGATCCTCGGACACTACACTGGCGACGGGCAGGTTTGAACTCACCTGCAGTACTGCATCACCTCATGGGGATCTTTTCCCTGAAGAGAAGCTTCTTGGAGGTCGAAGTCAGAACGGCAGGTGTCGACCGCGGGCAACCGCCCAGGGATCCATCGGAGAGTTGCAGGGGAGGCTGTGGAGAGCTGGGCCTGGCTCCCCAGGCGAGGTGTTCCAGCAAGTCGTGCTGGTAGCAGGTAGTGCGCTGACCCTTCCGGACTGTGGCGGCCTCGGGCTCGATCGAGCGGCTCTGCAAAGGGGCCATGCAGCATCGTCGGGAGGAAAAGAGCGAGAGAGAGAGGGTGGAGCGCACAGGGCGCGGTCGGTGCTCAAGAACAGGGCAGCGTGGAGGGGGTAGAACGCGGGGAAGGAAAAGTGAGAAGCACCGAAGCCGCAGGTCACCGCCATTAACCTGTAGAATGCTAGGAGCAGCATGGAAGCAAGGGGAAGAAGGAAAAGTGCGGGAGGCGCCATTTTATTCCATTGGGGAAGAAGGAAAAGCACGGGAGGCGCCATTTTATTACATTGGGGAAGAAGAAAAAGCACGGGAGGTGCCATTTTAAATCACCCAAGATGCCGAAGAGTGGCAGTATCACTGCTTTCGACAACGAGGTAGAAGACTGGACCACGTATGTGGAAAGAATTGAAGTGTACTGCAATGCCAATGAGGTGGCCAATGGAAAGAAGGTGTCGGTATTATTAAATTTGATGGGCGCGAGAACGTACGGCCTATTGCGGAATTTAATTACCCCAGCTAAACCAATGGAGAAAAGTTTTGAAGAGATTGTTAATATCTTACAGGAACACCTAAACCCTACACCGCTGCTGATAGCAGAAAGATTCAAGTTCCATAAAAGAAACCAGCACAAAGATGAGAACAATGCTGACTATCTTACGGAACTACGCAAGTTATCAAAGCACTGCCAGTTCGGAGCAGGACCGGCAGACACCTTACGAGATAAGTTTGTCTGCGGGCTCCAGAGTGAAGGAACCCAGAAACGACGACTTTCGGAAAAGGACCTGATGCTAGAACAGGCTTTCAGCGTGGCAGTATCCTACAAAGCAGCAGCATGGGGAGCTGCGGAAATACAACAGAAACCAGAAGAATACAGTGCTAACGAATTGGCGTATGGAGCAGAAAAGTGCTATCGCTGCGGCAGAACAACCCATGATCAGAAGGACTGATGGTTTAAGGACAAAGTATGCAGGCAATGCGGGAAAATGGGACATAAAGCAAGAGTCTGCAGGTCGGGAAAGAAAACCAAAACAACAAGAACTACTAAGGAAAAGTACAAGAAAGTAAAAAAAATGACAGACAGTAGTTCGGAAGATCAGGAGATTCATAATGACTCCGGGAGCAGGAGACTAAGTTGTCTAAAGTTACACAACGTGATCGCAAAGGAGGATCACCGAACCATTTGGGTCACCCTCATGATAGCAGGGTCCCAAGTAAAGATGGAATTGGATACAGGATCAGCCCTAACTGTCAGGAATCGACGAGACTATGAGTGGCTATTCTCACACACACCCTTGAAGGACACGTCCATTGTATTGAAGACATACATGGGGCACAAAGTCTAACCCAGAGGAAAAATAAGGGTGCCAGTTGAATACAACGGCAAGGAAACACAGAAACTGTATCTATATATACTACCGGATGGAGGACCACCACTATTGGGACGTGAATGGATCCGAAAAATACAATTGGATTGGCATTCCATTCAGGCGCTAGCTGTGACTGATAAAAAGGATGATGACGTCACACCTGGTCGACTGTCAAAAATTCTAACTGACGCGAAAGAAGTGTTCCAACAAGGACTTGGGACTCTAAAAGGAGTAACGGCAACGATAAAAATCGAAGATAACGCAAACCCAAAATTTTTTAAGGGCAGACCGCTACCTTACGCGATCCGCCCAGCCGTTGAAGCAGAGCTGGAGAGTCTGGAGCATTCGGGTGTGCTGTCCAAGGTGGACTGGAGCGAGTGGGCCACACCCATCATTCCTGTAATGAAGAAATCATTGAGCAGCACACCTGGGGAACGGAAGAAGGTTCGCATCTGTGAGGACTTCAAGGTAACTGTGAACCCAGTCCCGCACACAGTACAATATCCACTTCCACGGATAGAAGATATTTTCGCCTCACTATCAGGAGGGAAACGCTTTACAAAGATTGATCTGGCCCAAGCTTATCTACAAATGGAGGTGGAAGACGCATCTAGGAAATACCACACGATAAACACTCACAAAGGCCTTTACCAGTACAATCGACTGGTATTCGGGGTAGCATCAGGCCCGGCTATTTGGCAGAGGGCGATGGAACAAGTCCTGCAAGGGATCCCGGGGACCCAGTGTTATTTGGACGACATCCTGGTTACGGGCGAAAATGACAGTGAACACCTTGCCAACCTGGAGCAGGTGCTCACGAGATTAGAGGAATATGGGCTATGAGCCAACCGCCCCAAATGCGAGTTCTTCAGGAGACAAATCTCGTATTGTGGCCACATGATTGATGAGGAAGGGTTGCATAAATCGCCGGACAAGATTGAGGCTGTAGTCAAGGCTCCAGCACCGGAAAATGTATCGCAACTGAGGTCGTTCCTCGGGTTGGTGAACTACTACCATAAGTTCTTGCCGAATTTATCTACAATTCTGCACCCACTGAACGCCCTACTGCAAACTGGAGTAACATGGAAATGGAGTGATGAGTGTAAGCGTGCCTTTCAGAAATGTAAATGCCTAATCACTTCAAAAGAAGTATTGGCCCACTACAATCCAACACTACCAATTCGGTTAGCATGTGATGAGTCTCCCTATGGCAGCAGAGCGGTGCTGTCACACAAATTCCTTGACGGTTCAGAGAGGCCAATAGCCTTTGCGTCGCGCACGTTAACCTCAGCCGAGCGTAACTACGCCCAGATTGACATGGAGGCCCTCAGCCTGGTGTGGGGGGTGAAGAAGTTCAATCACTATCTGCACGGGCAGAAATTCACCCTACTGACTGATCATCAGTCCCTGGTCTCCATTTTTAACCCGAAGAAGGGCGTTCCGGTGATGACGGTGCAACGGCTGCAAAGATGGTCACTTTTTCTAGGGGCACATCAGTACGACATAGAGTACAAGGGTACGAAACAACATGGAAACGCTGATGGGCTGTCGCACCTACTGCTGCCTACGGTAGAGGAAGCACCTGCAGTGGACCCTGTTGAGATATTCCATGCGACCATAGTCGAATGTCTACCTGTTACAAACTCAAGTATAGAGAAGGAAACCCGAAATGACCCGACACTCTCTCAGGTCTATGATTTGACGGTGAAGGGATGGCCAGCACATGGCGACTCACTGTTGCCAGCATTCTCGCCAAGGAGAGAACAGCTGTCAGTGTGCTGGGGGACCTTGATGTGTGGATCCCGAGTGGTAATTCCACCCAAGTTGAGAGATAGAGTGCTCAGTGAGCTTCATGAGTGTCATCTGGGAGGGGAAAAAATGAAGAGCCTAGCCAGGGCGTTTGTGTGGTGGCCGGGAATCGATAAAGAAATCGAGGATATGACCAAGAGATGCACAGGATGCCAGAAGGTCCAAAACGCTCCACCGCAGGCCCCGCTACATCCATGGGAGTGGCCCTCATCTCCATGGCAACGGATACACTTTGATTTTGCTGGTCCATTTATGGACTCAATGTTCCTAATCGCTGTGGACGCCCATTCAAAATGGCCAGAGGTCATCAAAATATCCTCCACCACCACGGAGAAAACTATTGCAGTCCTACGGACCATCTTCACCAGGAATGGCTTGCCATAACACATTTGCTCCGACAATGGGGCACAGTTTGTGTCCGAGGATTTCCGGAGGTTTCTGAGGAATAATGCGGTGAAACATTACAAATCTGCCCCATATCATCCAGCCACAAATGGATTGGCTGAGAGGTTTGTTCAGACCTTTAAAAAGGCAATAAATGCAATGCATAATGACGACATACCACTACAACACAAGGTGGATAATTTCTTGTTTGCTTACCGGAATGAGACACATGCAGTCACCAACCAAACTCCAGCCATAATGTTTTTCAACCGAAGGCTAAGATGTCGTCTGGATTTGCTCAAACCAAACATAAGACGAGATGTTGAGGATAAGCAATTCCAGCACATAAATGAGAAGCCAACAAGGAGCTTCAAGATAGGGCAACCAGTCTTGGCCCGCAACAACCGAACAGAAAAATGGCAGCCAGGAATGATATGCACACAGCAGGGACCACTAATGTACACAGTGGACATTGGAGAGAGCATCGTGAGACGCCATGCTGACCAGGTTCTAGAGTCACAGGAACAAGCCAAACCCATACCACGAGCAGGTGCACCTGGTAATCAACCCGAAGTACAGATTGCGTCTAGCTCAGAAGCAGTGGTATTGGAAGCTGACGAACTAACCAATGACAATGAGCCAGAATCAACTCCGCCGCAAGAACAGGATACTCGAGAAAGGCGTTATCCAGTCAGGATCAGGAAGCCTCCTCAAAGACTGAACTTATAAATGATTATTTCAGTTGATGTATATAGTACAGAGCAAATTGTAATTGTAATTAGTTATTATTTAGTTGTTAAATGAATGTTATGTACTGTTTATCTAAAAGGGGAGGAATTGTTGTGTATGTACCTTTAAGAGAAGAACTGATTCTATACTGCAGTATCGGCAGTGACCACCCCTGTATATAAAGCCATAGCAGGCTTCTGTACTTCAGTCTTGAATTACTCTCTGTTCAGTAAATACCTGTTTTATTGTTCTCCTGCAGTCTGAGTATTATTGATCCTCGGACACTACACTGCCCATAGAGTACAAAAGCAAGGAAGGTATGATGAGCCTTTATAAACATTGGTCTGACCTCAACTGGAGTATTGTGTCCAATTTTGGGCACCGCACTTTAGGAAGGATGTGAAGGTCTCAGCGAGGGTGCAGAATTGATTTACAAGAATGGTTCCAGGGATGAGGGACTTCAGTTACGTGAATAGACTGGAGAAGCTGGGGTTGTTCTCCTTAGAGCAGAGAAGGTTGAGAGGAGATTTGAGAGAGGCGTTCAAAATCATGAGGTGTCTTGACAGAGTAGATAGAGAGAAGTATTCCCATTGGTGGAAGGGTCGAGAACCAGAGGACGCAGATTTAAGGTGATTGGTAGAACAACCAAAGGCGACATGAAGAAAGACTTTTTTTACACACTGAGTGGTTAGGATCTGGAACGCACTGCCTGAGAGGGTGGTGGAGGCAAATTCAATCATGGCTTTCCAAAGGGAATTGGCTAATTACTGAAGGAAAAAAAATTGCAGGGCTATGGGGAAAGGGCGAGGGAATGGGACTAGCTGAAGTGCTCTTGCAGAGAGCTGACACGGGCTCGACAGGCCGAATGGCCTCCTTCTGTGCTGTAACCATTCTATGATTCGATAACCATCCACAGCCTTCTGGGGTTCCCCCTCTCTCCAAACCCCATTCCCCTCTTCCTGATCTCTATTCCTCCTCTCACTGACCCCATTTCCCTGCTCCTGACTTCCATTCTCCCTCTCTCTCTGACTCTATTATCCTCTCCCTGACCTCTATTTTCCCTCTCTCTCTGACCCCCATTCCCCAGTCTCCCCATCCACCGACCCCCATTGTCCCTCTCTTACCCCAATCCCCCAGCCTCCCCCTCCAATCCCATTCCCCAGTCTCCCCATCCACCGGCCCCCATTGCCCCTCTCTTCCCCTGAGCCCCCAGTCTCCCCATCCACCGACCCCCATTGCCCCTCTCTTCCCCCGAGCCCCCAGTCTCCTCCTCCAATCCCATTCTCCAGTCTTCCTCTCTTCCCTCCGACTCCTGAGGTCCTTACTGACTCTCACTGGCCATTTGTGCTTTGACCATTGGGGTTTGAGCGCACAGCTCACGCCCGCTCTTCAGCTGCCATCACATTGGACAAAACCCTTCCCCATATGACCATGTTGAAGACAATTCATGTTTTTTTTATACAGGCACTGCCTTCTCCCACAATTACATTTAAAAATCGGCATCAAAATGTAATTTTCCACTCTGAAAATTGACCAGGTTTTAGTGCTGAAACATAGAAACATAGAAGATAGGAGCAGGAGTAGGCCATTCAGCCCCTCAAGCCTGCTCCGCCATTCAATGCGATCATGGCTGATCATCCAAATTCAGTACCCTGTCCCTGCTTTCTCCCCATATCCCTTGATCCCATTAGCCTTAAGAAATATATCTAACTCCTTCTTGAATATATTTAATGAAATGGCCTCAACTGTCGTCAGGCTGACATCAGGCTGCTCTGCTAGAATACTTAAGACAAATTTTAGGTAATTTTTAAAGAACTCTGCTAATTCACCAGGATCTAAAAGTGAACCAACTTTTCCAGGTCTGCATTTTATATCAGATATCGTACAATAAGCATCCTTTTATGGGTAGTACCCCCTGTGTATCTCAGGCAGTCTCTCCAAATTCATTATAATTGGATATCCCCGAATTTTTAAAATCTGCAAGATATTGGTCTCCTCACTGTTTTCCACTCCCTACTTCAGAAGAATCTATTGATTGTTTCCCTTATTTTACCTTCCAATCCCAAAGAATGGGCTCAAAATTCTTCAAGAACAACTTGCATTCATCTAGTGCCTCTAGAGTAGAATAATGTACCAAGACAATTCACAAAGGCATAATCAGACACAAATTGGCACAATGTCATACTAGGAGCTATTAGGTTGGGTGACTAAAAGTTTTCTAATTCAGGTAGGTTTTAAGGAGGGTCTTAAAGCAGGAGAGGAAGGTGGAGAGGTTTAGGGATGGAATTCCAGAGATTAGGGCCGAGACGGCTGAAGGCACAGCTGCCAAGGGAAGAGGATGGCATGTGAGGCCAGAGTTGGAGGAACAGAGAGTTTGGGGGGGTTATATGATGGAGGAGGTTACAGAGATGGGGGGTGGGGTTGGGGCGGGTGAGTTAATGAAAAGATTTAAACATGAGGATGAGAAATATAAATTGGACGAGGGACCAGGTGCCAGTCTAGATCAGTGAGCAGAGGGGTGATGGTGCAGTTTAAGACGCGAGCAGCAGAGTTTGAATGAGCTCAAGTTATGGAGGGTAGAGGATGGGAGGCAAGCCAGGAGAGCCTGGAATCGATAAGTTTGGAGGTGAAAAAGCATTTTGAACCCATGAGTTCATGTGATTAAAAATAAAATTCCTTTTGTGGAAAACCATTTACCATTAATTTCCTTGTGCAGTGTTACTGGCTTTACACCAAATTACAGCATTATAATTCATGCATACTATCCAGTTTCGACAAAGGATTATACCTGAAATATTAATATTTTTCCTTTCTTCATAAATGTTGCCTGACCTGCTGAGTACTTCCAGCATTTTCTGTTTTTGTTTCCGATTTCCAGCATCTGCAGTATTTTGCTCTCCCCCGCCCGCCCCTCCCCCTGCCCCCGCAATAGAATCTCACCGTGGGCAAATCTGTCCTCTTAGACATGACTAAAATCCATTTCCGAGGCCTCCCTCTTCCTGAATTTTCTTGCTTTGCTATGCTCTATGGATTGTGGAGCGAGCATGCAATAAGGAAGTGGGATAATTTAATTGTGGTACTGTCTGATGCATTCTTCAGACACCGCATTCCTTTCCCTTCATCCCTTACAGCCTCGAGAGTATATTAATTGGCTCTGATATTGAGGTAAATGTTCATGTTGTGTCCAGGATAACAATTGGAAAATCCTCCTTTAAATGTCTTTAGCTACTGGACTTGTCCTATGACTCCGTCAAATTCTCCTTGCATCTTCAAAAGTCGAAGCTCTGAACGGCAGTTTTAGTTAAAACTATGGTATACTACATATCCAAATACAGGAAACTCTTTGGTGTCCGGCACCGACAGGACCGGGATGGTGCCGGTTGATTAAAAATTCCAGATGACGGAGAGGGTTATCTACCAAGGCTATTTTTAACAAACAAAAATTAAAAAAATCAAGAAATATGCAGTATACAGTAATTGGGTACTCACCTACAGAATGTTGTGTTAAATGGATGGTGGAAGATGCTTGATTAAGTACAGTACTGCCAGTTGAGGGTAATCCATAACTCTTTAATTACTTAACAGTAAAACAAAACTTACACAATAAACAGAAAAATGGCGGATCAGAAGAGACTACCGGCAGCGCGGGAGAGTCAGGCTCCTGTTATTGAGGTGTTCGGACTTCTGACAGCGCCAAAAAGCCGAGTAGTGGCAGTTTGGAGAACTACCCCCACTGACTAACTTGGCCACCGCGGGAGACTCGGACTCGGACTCGGCAACATTTCCGGTTATTGAGGTGTTGTTTTCAGAGTATGAATTTTGCTGGTTAATAGAGAATTCCGGATATTTAGGTGCCGTTTAAACGAAAGTTTCCTGTACTACATCATAGGCCAAAATGAACTGATGATCAGGCACTCTGACTGCCTTTTTACAATGGATGCAAGCAGCCAATCAGGAGTTAAAAACAAATTAATTACATCAAGGTTTTCAAGTCAATTACATGATTCCCCAAGACCCATAGGACAAGGGGCTAACTGATGCAGTGTATGGAGAATGCATTATTCAGAGAATGAATAAGACATGAATGAAAGTAGGTAATTCTCCTTTCCATCACATTATCTATCCACATTCTTCTTTTTTCAGCCTTTTAATCTGATACTATCAATTTTTCTGCACAGAAACAATCCCAACAACTTTCTTTCTGATTCCTGAATAATATGACCATGGTATGCCATTTATCTTATGATAATCAGTCCCACACATCTCTCTTGTGTTCAAGGATCTGCCCATTAGCTATTCTTATCGCTCAACTAATTTCCAGCATATTCCTGTAACATCATATAAGTCAAATGCTTCCAGTCTTTTTACTTGTGTTCAAAATCCAATTTTAACGTTTGCACACAGCACTGTGATTCTATTTCTTATGAATATTCCTTGTTAAGTAGTAAGTAGGCTTAGTCTTCCTCAGGTCAAAGTGCCTTCAAAATAACATGCTTGGTGACAGAAGCTCAGAATCAAGTGGACCCTCTGTGGTAGACTCAATCATCCAACCCTGAATTGGGCAGGCCTTCAGTACACCTGGGAATTATTAAGGAAGTTAACGTCCAAATTATCTGCCTTCTCTTCGAGGTAAGGGGATTCTTTTTTTAAAGACGGCAAGTAATAAACCCCAAAGCTGAACAGGATAAGCTGCATGAAGATTTGAATACACTGGGAATTGGGGAGACAGGTGGCAGATGAAATTCAATGTGGAGAAAGGCAAAATGCCTCACATGGAGACAAGGTATCCAGGAAGGGATTTTACTTAAATGGAATGAAAATAATGTGCATGGAAAAGGAAAGAGATCTGTGGGTCCTGATTGACAATAAATTTAAGTTACAACAACAACAACTTGTATTTATATAGCGCCTTTAATGTAGTAAAAGTTCCAAGGCGCTGCACAGGAGTATTTTAAGACAAAAAATTTGAAACCAATCCACAAGGATAAATTAGGGCAAGTGACCAAAAGCTTGATCAAAGAGATAGGTTTTAAGGAGTGTTTTAAAGGAGGAAAGAGAAGTAGCGAGGCGGACAGGTTTAGGCAGGGAATTCCAGAGCTTAGAGCCTAGGCAACAGAAGACATGGCCACCAAAGGTTGAGCAATTATAATCAGGGATGCTCAAGAGGGCAGAATTAGAGGAGCACAGATATCTTGGGGGGTTGTGGGGCTGAAGGAGATTACAGAGATAGGAAGGGGTGAGGCCATGGAGGGATTTGAAAACAAGGATGAGAATTTTGAAATCGAGGCACTGCTTAACCGGGAGCCAAGGTAGGTCAGCGAGCACAGGGGTGATGGGCGAACGGGACTTGGTGCGAGTTAGGACACGGGCAGCCGTGTTTTGGATAACCTCAAGTAAGGTGGAATGTGGGAGGCCAGCCAGGAGTGCGTTGGAATAGTCAAGTCTAGAGGTAACAAGGGTATGGATGAGGGTTTCAGCAGCGGATGAGTTGAGGCAAGGGCGGAGACGGGCAATGTTACGGAGGTGGAAGTAGGCGGTCTTTGTTATGCTGCGGATATGTGGTCGGAAGCTCATTTTAGGGCCAAATATGACACCAAGGTTGTGAATAGTGTGCCTCAGACAGATGTTAGGGAGAGGGATGGAGTCAGTGGCTAGGGAACAGAGTTTGTGGTGGGGACCGAAAACAATGGTTTCGGTCTTCCCAATATTTAATTGGAGAAAATTTTTGCTCATCCAGAACTGTGTGTCGGACAAGCAGTCTGACAATTTAGACACTGTGGAGGGGTCGAGAGAAGAGGTAGTGAGGTGTCGTCAGCGTATATATGGAAACTGACTCTGAGGGGACGACTTTCCCATTGGAGGCGGGTTGGAGGCGGGTTTTGGTTTGGGCTGATTTCAAACCCGCCTCCACTGTCAGGTGAGGAAAAATTTGCGATTTTCCCCTAATTGGCCAGTTAATTTCAGACATGTGGGTTCCCCTGGGCCAATTAGTCTTTTGGGACTGAAACTCGCCTCTGCTGATGTCACTTCATTTAAGGGCTGCTTGCTGCCTTGGCTCATTCCACTGGTTTTGGTCGAGGCTGCACCACGTCCAAACTTTCATCACAGAGAAGAGTGGCCAGCTCCAAGGTTCTCGGATGAGGCACTGGGTATCCTGGTTGAGGAGCGAGAGCTAGCAGGGAGGTGCTCTTCCCCTCTTCTGGGAGGAAGAGGCCTCCCAAAGAAACCAAGGCTGTCTGGGTACAGCTGGCAATGGATATAACCTCCAGACCTGTGTGCAGCAGGACATGGCTGCAGTGCCATAAAAGGTTCAATGACCTTGTAAGTTCAGGCAAAGTGAGTATACCTTCAGCTTGACCCTCCTTCTGCTCCCCTTCTCCTCTCATCACCAGCACTCTGCATTGTCAACCTCCTCCTCCACATCCCATTTTACCTTTACAACCCTTGCACTCTTCACCATCCCTCTCACTCTATGAACCCAATCACTTCACTATTCAACTATGCTGCCCTCACCCTCCCTTTCAATGTTATGCAATGACAATGACTAACAACGCACAGGGAGGGCCCTTGGACATGGAAGCTCACTCCATCTTTATCTCCTTCTAAGCATCTATGCTCTGGACTCGCTACACTCACTCCAACTCCACTTGTCTCCCTCACTGCAGGAAAAGAGAGCCCACAATAGAAGGGAAAGGGCGATGACAGAATAGTTTTGCGTCACTCTCATTTACACTGCTTGAGTGACTGAAATGGCTGCTGGTGTACGTTATTAGAATGCCACTTGAGCATCTGCACTATTGCATGTGCATGCCACATTTCCGTGAAATGTCTAACCCATGCCTTTACTCCCCCACAGGACCATCCACAGAGCCTCCCCCACTGTCGACGAGGAAGAGGCTGAGCCGCAAGACTCCTCAGGGGAACCTGCAACCTCTGAGGATGCAGCATCAGTAGATGTAAGTGCACCAAGCACCAGCGCAGATACGCACACCTCGGTGGGACCTTTGAGACATACAGTAGTGTTGTCACCGTGTGTATCACAGCTTACAGGTGAGCATCAGCAGGTGGTGAAGAAAAGGACAGCAATGGAGAGTCCTCGTCGGAGGTTGCAGGACTCTCCTAACTTTGCTCCACTGCATGTGGAACCTGTGCCTCTGGGTCCATCCAGAAGGAGAGCGGTGCTGGAACTCCCGGAGCAGGTGCAGGAGTCTCTGGCAGCTCCACATTGCGGGCTCCGTGACACTTGCGTGGTCAGGTGGTCAGAGCGAAAGGAGGGCAGAGAGTCATGTCCATTGTCTATCATGTGTTAAGAAGGAGCCAAGCATATGTGCCACAATGGACAACCTATGCAAATCTGGCCAGGATGAGTGCATTCCTTGCATCACAGGTAGCCATGTGCTTGCGTGTTGCTGCTGCTGCTGGTAGATGTGCCGCCGCTCAGTCCTCCTTCTACTTTTCATCCTCATCCTCATCTGAGGAGGCTATGTACTTAGCCGTTTGCTCATCAGGAAGCTGCAAGCCATGACGCTGTACCATATTGTGCAGTGCAGAGCAGACCACGACCTTTCTGGAGACACTGGCTGCTGAATACTGCAGGGCTCCACCTGATCTGTCAAGGCATCGGAATCGCATCTTCAGCAAGCCAATGGTTTGTTCGATAATGGACCTGGTTGAAATGTGGTTGGCGTTGTAGCACTCCTCAGCCTCGTTAGCTGGCCTCCTGATCGGCGTCATTAGCCACTTCTTCAGGGGGTAGCCCGTGTCACCAAGGAGCCATCAGTTAAGTTGGTTTGGCAGATTGAAGAGCAGAGGAACATTAGCGTGCCGCAGGATGAATGAGTCATGGAAACTACCTCTCCCTCCTGAAGGAGGCGGAACTGAATCGCACCCATGAAACCTGCCTCCGGCAAAATTGCGCAGAGGTGGGTTGGAGGCGGGTTGGAGGCGGTTTCTGAACCAGCGCTCACTTTTTGCGATTTTCCCAACTGTCCCACCTCCAAACCAGCCTCCTCGGGGCTGGGAAAACTGCGGCCTGTGTTTTTGGATGATGTCGCCAGGGGCAACATGTAGATGAGAAATAGGAGGGGACCAAGGATAGATCCTTGGGGGACACCAGATGTAACGATGTGGGAGCGGGAAGAGAAGCTGTTGCAGGTGATTCTCTGGTTACGATTAGATAGATAAGAATGTTACCAGGTGAGTGCAGTCCCACCCAGCGGACGATGGTGGAGAGACATTGGAGAAAGATGGAGTGGTCAACCATGTCAAAGGCTGCAGGGAAGTCAAGAAGGACGAGGGGGGATAGTTTACCTTTGTCATAATCACAAAGGATGTAATTTGTGACTTTGATGAGTGCCATTTCGGTACTGTGGCAAAGGCGGAAACCTGATTGAAGGGATTCAAACATGGAATTGCGGGAATGATGGGCACGGATTTGGGAGGCGACAACACGTTCAAGGACTTTGGAGAGGAAAGGGAGGTTGGAGATGGGGCAGTAGTTTGCAAGGACGGAGGGATCAAGGTTTGGGTTTTTGAGGAGAGGGGTGATGACAGCAGATTTGAGGGAGAGGGGGACAGTACCTGAGGAGAGAGAACTGTTAACAATATTAGCTAACATGGGAGCCAGAAAAGGAAGTTGGGTGGTCAGCACTTTGGTGGGAATAGGGTCGAGGGAGCAGGAGGTGGATCTCATAGACAAGTTATCACAACAATGCTTGATGGCGGTGAGTAAAGCAACTTGTCGATCACCCCCAACACCTGCTCAGCTTCCCCTGACACCTCCCAAGCAAGTGCAGGAGATGCAACACCTGCCCTTTCACGCCCTCCCTTCCCACAGTCCAAGGTTCCAAACACTCCTTCCAGGTGAAACACTGATTTACTTGTACTTTTTCCAATTTCGTCTGTCACTTTCATTCTCCGCTCCATTCCCATTCTGACCTCTCTTTGCCTTTGGCCTCCTACACTGTTCCGATGAAGCTCTATGGAAGCTCGAGGAACAGCACCTCATCTTTTTATTAGGCACTTTACAGCCTTCCGGACTCAACATCGAGTTCAACAATTTCAGATCATAACCTCGGCCCCTATTTTTTCAGATGGCAGCTGTTGATGATTCTGATATTCCCATTTACACATCTTCTAGATCATTCTTTTGTTTCTTTACTTGTCCCATTACCATCTCCTTTTGCCTCGTACCATCATCCCTTTTGTCTTTTAATCTCTCCTGCCTTCTACCCTATCACAGACCTTCCCTTTTGTTCTTTCCTCCGTTCCCCCCTTTCCCTGCCCCTGTACTTACATAAAACCTGTTATATCTCAAATTCTTTTCAGTTCTGACGAAAAGTCATCGACCTGAAATGTTAACTCTGTTTCTCTCTCCACAGATGCTGCCTGACCTGCTGAGTATTTCCAGCATTTTCTGTTTTTATTCCAACTTAATTCTCCATCCCACTCCCACTGTGACCGCTCTGTCCTTGGCCTCCTGCACTGTTGCAATGAAGCTCAATACACTTTACAGCCGTCCAGCCGTAACATTTGAATTTAACAATTTTAGACCTTAACTCCATTTTATTTTCAGACAGCAGCTATTGGTAACGGAGGATGTGTTTTGCATGCCTGAAACCGGCATTTCCGATGTGTGTGTACACAGCTCATACCCACCCGTAGGCATCGGAATATATGGGCCAGAATGTTGAGAGGTGATATGATTGCTGTTTTTTAGGATTCTAAAAGGACTGGACAATGTAGACCATAGCGCGCTATTTCACACTTTCCAGAACAGTAGAACCAGGCGATATGGCCTGTGCTTAAAGAGGGTAAATTCAAAAATTTTCTGTGGAAACATTGGCCTCGATATTAACCCCCATGACAGCTGGGAGAGGGTCGTTGGGGTGGGGGTGGGGAGCCTTAAAGTTAAAAAAACTGGGGTAACAACCCCTACTCGCCGCGTACGTGCCTGCCGCCATTTTCACGGCAACGAGTGTTCTGTCGTGGAGAGGAGGTCCTCTTCATTAACACATTTAAAGCAGGCTCCCACAGTGCAATCTGGAGCCCAATTTAATTTTAACAGTTGGCACATGGGTTTCCCAGGTGTCACACCTCCCAGCAAAGGGAGGCGGGAGCTGCCAGCTCAAGTAGGTAAGTGCATTTTACAGTTCTCCTTGTGGGCCAGGAGGAGCAGGAGTGTTCCCCCCGGCCCCTCAAGGAAGCCTTTGACCTCCCCTCTGCCAATCGCAGCCTCTCTCTCCCCCTCCCTGCCGCGATCGCAGACCTTCCCCCCCACACCCCCCAGAACCGATGTCCACTCCATGCATCGATCCTGGCCGACCTCCCCACCCTAAGTACCAATCTCTGGCCTTCCCCCCTCCTGATTGCCTGTATCTCCTCCACTGTTCCCTTCACACTGAAGCACCAATCTCGGGCCTTCACCCCTCCTGATTGCTTCTCTCTTCCCCCACCTCCCAAGCCCTGATCTCTGGCTTTTACAGCTCCCAATTGCTGGGGACCATCCCCAAAGGTCTCCTGCTGCTGTCCTTTTTTATTTGCTCCTGGGATATGGGGGTTGCTGGCAAGGCCAGCATTTATTGCCCATCCCTAATTGCACTTGAGAAGGTGGTGTTGAGCTGCCTTCTTGAAAAGCTGCATTTTGTGTGGTGAATGAAGTCCCACAGTGCTGTTAGATTTTGATGATGAAAGAATGACGATATACTTCCAAGTCAGGATGGTGTGTAACTTGGAGGGGAACTTGCAGGTGATGTTGTTCCCATGCACCTGCTGCCCTTGTCCTTCTAGGTAGAAGAGGTTGCGGGTTTGTGAGGTGCTGTCGAAGAAGTCTTGGCAAGTTGCTGCAGTGCATCTTGTAGATGTTACACTCTGCAGCCACGGTGCACCGGTGGTGGAGGGAATGAATGTTTAAGGTGGTGGATGGGCGCTGATCAAGCGGGCTGCTTTTTCCTGGATGGTGTCGAGCTTCTTGAGTGTTGCTGGAGCTGCACTCATCCAAGCAAGTGGAGAGTATTCCATCACACTCCTGACTTGTGCCTTGTAAGTGGTGGAAAGGCTTTGGAGAGTCAAGAGGTGAGACACTCGCTGCAGAATAGCCAGCATCTGACCTGCTCTTGTGCCACAGTATTTGTGTTGCTGGCCCAGTTAAGTTACTGGTCAATGGTGATCTGAAGGATATTGGAGGTAAGGGATTTGATGATGGTAATGCCATTAAATGTCAAGGCGTGGTGGTTAGACTCTCACTTGTTGGAGATGGTTGTAGTGTCCGCGCCTTAATAATACACGGACTGCAGGAGAACAATAAAACAGGTATTTACTGAACGGAGGGTAACTTAAGACTGAAGTACAGAAGCCTGCTATGGCTTTATATACAGGGGTGGTCACTGCCGGTACTGCAGTATAGAATCAGTTCTTCTCTTAAAGGTACATACACAACAATTCCTCCCCTTTTAGATAAACAGTACATAACATTCATTTAACAACTAAGTAATAACTAATTACAATTACAATTTGCTCTGTACTATATACATTAACTGAAATAATCATTTATAAGTTCAGTCATTGAGGAGGCTTCCTGATCCTGATTGGATAGCGCCTTTCTCGAGTATCCTGTTCTTGCGGCGGAGTTGATTCTGGCTCATTGTCATTGGTTGGTTGGTTCGTCAGCTTCCAATACCACTGCTTCTGAGGTAGACGCAATCTGTACTTCGGGTTGATTACCAGGTGCACTTGCTCGTGGTATGGGTTTGGCTTGGTCCTGTGACTCTAGAATCTGGCGTCTCATGATGCTCTCTCCAACGTCCACTGTGTACATTAGTGGTCCCTGCTGTGTGCATATCGTTCCTGGCTGCCATTTTTCTGTTCGGTAGTCGCGGGCCAAGACTGGTTGCCCTATCTTGAAGCTCCTGGTTGGTTTCTCATTTATGTGCTGGAATTGCTTATCCTCAACATCTCGTCTTATGTTTGGTTTGAGCAAATCCAGGCGACATCTTAGCCTTCAGTTGAAGAACATTATGGCTGGAGTTTGGTTGGTGACTGTATGTGTCGCATTCCGGTAAGCAAACAAGAAATTATCCACCTTGTGTTGTAGTGGTATGTCAGCATTATGCATTGCATTTATTGCCTTTTTAAAGGTCTGAACAAACCTCTCAGCCAATCCATTTGTGGCTGGATGATATGGGGCAGATCTGCAATGTTACACCCCATTATTCCTCAGAAACCTCCAGAAATCCTCAGACACAAACTGTGGCCCATTGTCGGAGCAAATCTGTTCTGGCAAGCCATTCCTGGTGAAGATGGTCCGTAGGACTGCAATAGTTTTCTCCGTGGTGGTGGAGGACATTTTGATGACCTCTGGCCATTTTGAATGGGCGTCCACAGCGATTAGGAACATTGAGTCCATAAATGGACCAGCAAAATCAATGTGTACCCGTTGCCATGGAGATGAGGGCCACTCCCATGGATGTAGCGGGGCCTGTGGTAGAGCGTTTTGGACCTTCTGGCATCCTGTGCATCTCTTGGTCATATCCTCGATTTCTTAATCAATTCCCGGCCACCACACAAACGCCCTGGCTAGGCTCTTCATTTTTAGCCCTCCCAGATGACACTCATGAAGCTCATTGAGCACTCTATCTCTCAACTTGGGTGGAATTACCACTCGGGATCCACACATCAAGGTTCCCCGGCACACTGACAGCTGTTCTCTCCTTGGCGAGAATGCTGGCAACAGTGAGTCGCCATGTGCTGGCCATCCCTTCATCGTCAAATCATAGACCCGAGAGAGTGTCGGGTCATTTCGGGTTTCCTTCTCTATACTTGAGTTTGTAACAGGTAGACATTCGACTATGGTCGCATGGAATATCTCAACAGGGTCCACTGCAGGTGCTTCCTCTACTGTAGGCAATGGTAGGCGCGACAGCCCATCAGCATTTCCATGCTGTTTCGTACCCTTGTACTCTATGTCGTACTGATGTGCCCCTAGAAAAAGTGACCATCTTTGCAGCTGTTGCGCCGTCATCACCGGAACGCCCTTCTTTGGGTTAAAAATGGAGACCAGGGGCTGATGATCGGTCAGTAGGATGAATTTCTGCCCGTGCAGATAGTGATTGAACTTCTTCACCCCCCACACCAGGCTGAGGGCTGCCCTGTCAACCTGGGCGTATTTACGCTCGGCTGAGGTTAACGAGCGCGACGCAAAGGCTATTGGCCTCTCTGAACCGTCAAGGAATTTGTGTGACAGCACCGCTCTGATGCCATAGGGAGACGCATCACATGCTAACCGAATCGATAGTGTTGGATTGTAGTGGGCCAATACTTCTTTTGAAGTGATTAGGCATTTACATTTCTGAAAGGCACACTTACACTCATCACTCCATTTCCATGTTACTCCAGTTTGCAGTAGGGCGTTCAGTGGGTGCAGAATTGTAGATAAATTCGGCAAGAACTTATGGTAGTAATTCACCAACCCGAGGAACAACCTCAGTTACGAAACATTTTCCGGTGCTGGAGCCTTGACTACAGCCTCAATCTTGTCTGGTGACTTATGCAACCCTTCCTCATCAATCATGTGGCCACAATACGAGATTTGTCTCCTGAAGAACTCGCATTTGGGGCGGTTGGCTCATAGCCCATATTCCTGCAATCTAGTGAGCACCTGCTCCAGGTTGGCAAGGTGTTCACTGTCATTTTCGCCCGTAACCAGGATGTCGTCCAAATAACACTGGGTCCCCGGGATCCCTTGCAGGACTTGTTCCATCGCCCTCTGCCAAATAGCCGGACCTGATGCTACCCCGAATACCAGTCGATTGTACTGGTAAAGGCCTTTGTGAGTGTTTATCGTGACGTATTTCCTAGATGCTTCTTCCACCTCCATTTGTAGATACGCTTGGGCCAGATCAATCTTTGTAAAGCGTTTCCCTCCAGATAGTGAGGCAAAAATATCTTCTATCCGTGGAAGTGGATATTGTACTGTGTGCAGAACTGGGTTCACAGTAACCTTGAAGTCCCCACAGATGCGAACCTTCTTCGGTTCCCCAGGCCTGCTGTTCAATGATTTCTTCATTACAGGAATGATGGGTGTGGCCCACTCGCTCCAGTCCACCTTGGACAGCACACCCGAATGCTCCAGACTCTCCAGCTCTGCTTCAACGGCTGGGCGGATCGCGTAAGGTACCGGTCTGGCCTTAAAAAATTTTGGGTTTGCGTTATCTTCGATTTTTATCGTTGCCGTTACTCCTTTTAGAGTCCCAAGTCCTTGTTGGAACACCTCTTTCGCATCAGTTAGAATTTTTGACAGTCGTCCAGGTGTGACGTCATCATCCTTTTTATCAGACACAGTTAGCGCCTGAATGGAATGCCAATCCAATTGTATTTTTCGGATCCATTCACGTCCCAATAGTGGCGGTCCTCCATCCGGTAGTATATATAGATACAGTTTCTGTGTTTCCTTGCCGTTGTATTCAACTGGCACCCTTATTTTTCCTCTGGGGTAGACTTTTTGCCCCGTGTATATCTTCAATACAATGGACGTGTCCTTCAAGGGTATGTGTGAGAATAGCCGCTCATAGTCTCGTCGATTCATGACAGTTAGGGCTGATCCTGTGTCCAATTCCATCTTTACTGGGGTCCCTGCTATCATGAGTGTGACTCAAATGGTTCAGTGATTCTCTTTGCGATCACGTTGTGTAACTTTAGACAACTTAGCCTCCTGCTCCCGGAGTCCTTATCACTCTCCTGATCTTCCGAACTACTGTCTGTCAATTTCTTTACTTTCTTGTACTTGTCCTTAGTAGTTCTTGTAGTGTTGGTTTTCTTTCTCGACCTGCAGACTCTTGCTATGTGTCCCATTTTCCCACATTGCCTGCATACTTTGTCCTTAAACCAGCAGTCCTTCTGATCATGGGTTGTTCTGCCGCAGCGATAGCACTTTTCTGCTCCATACACCATTTCATTAGTGCTGTATTCCTGTGGTTTCTGTTGTATTTCTGCAGCTCCCCGTGCTGCTGCTTCGTAGGATACTGCCATGCTGAAAGCCTGTTCTAGCATCAGGTCCTTTTCCGAAAGTAGTCGTTTCTGGGCTCCTTCACTCTGGAGCCCGCAGACAAACTTATCCCGTAAGGTGTCTGCCAGTCCTGCTCCAAACTGGCAGTGCTTCAATAACTTGCGTAGTTCCGTAAGATAGTCAGCATTGCTCTCATCTTTGTGCTGGTTTCTTTTATGGAACTTGAATCTTTCTGCTATCAGCAGCGGCGTAGGGTTTAGGTGTTCCTGTAAGATATTAACAATCTCTTCAAAACTTTTCTCCATTGGTTTAGCTGGGGTAATTAAATTCTGCAATAGACCGTCCATTCTCGCGCCCATCAAATTTAATAATACCGACGCCTTCTTTCCATCGGCCACCTCATTTGCCGTGCAGTACACTTCAATTCTTTCCACATACGTGGTCCAGTTTTCTACCTCATTGTCGAAAGCAGTGATCCTGCCACTTTTCGGCATCTTGGGTGATTTAAAATGGCGCCTCCCGCGCTTTTTATTCTTCACCAATGGATTAAAATGGCGCCTCCCGTGCTTTTCCTTCTTCCCCAATGGAATAAAATGGCGCCTCCTGCACTTTTCCTTCTTCCCCTTGCTGCCACGCTGCTCCTAGCATTCTGCAGGGTAATGGTGGTGACCCGTGGCTTCGGCGCGTCTCACTTTTCCTTCCCCTTGTTTTATTTTCGCTACGCTGCCCAGGTCTTGAGCACCGACCGCGCCCTGTGCGCTCCACCCTCTCTCTTTCTCTTTTCCTCCCGACGACGCTGCATGGCCCCTTTGCAGAGCCGCTCAATCGAGCTCAAGCCCGCCGCAGTCCGGAAGGGTCAGCACACTACCTACTACCAGCACGATTTGCTGGAACACCTTGACTGGGGAGCCAAGCCCAGCTCTCCACAGCCTCTCCTGCAACTCTCCGAACTCCGAGGGATCCTTGGATGGTTGCCCGCGGTCGATGCCCTTTGCTCTGACTTCGACCTCCAAGAAGCTTCTTCTCAGGGAAAGATCCCCGTGAGGTGATGCAGTACTGCGGGAGAGTTCGAACCTATTCGGCGCCACTGCAGTGTCCGCGCCTTAATAATACACGGACTGCAGGAGAACAATAAAACAGGTATTTACTGAACGGAGGGTAACTTAAGACTGAAGTACAGAAGCCTGCTATGGCTTTACATATAGGGGTAGTCACTGCCGGTACTGCAGTATAGAATCAGTTCTTCTCTTAAAGGTACATACACAACAATGGTTATTACCCAGCACTTGTGTGGTGCGAATGTTACTTGCTGCTTATCTGCCCAAGCCTGAATGTTGTCCAAGTCTTGCTGCATGCGGGCATGGACTGCTTCATTATCTGGGGAGTTGCGAATGGAACTGAACACTGTGCAATCATCAGCGGATATCCTCACTTCTGACCTTATGATGGAGGGAAGGTCATTGATGAAGCAACTGAAGATGGTTGGGCCTAGGACACTGCCCTGAGGAACACCTGCAGCAATGTCCTGGGGCTGAGATGATTGGCCTCCAACAACCATAACCATATTCCTTTGTGCTAGGTGTGACTCCAGCCAGTGGAGAGTTTGCCCTCTGATTCCCATTGACTTCAGTTTTACTAGGGCTCCTTGATGTCACAATCGGTCAAATGCTGCCTTGACGTCAGGGGCAGTCACTCTCACCTCACCTCTGGAATTCAGCTCTTTTGTCCATGTTTGGACCAAGGCTGCAATAGGCACTGGAGCCGAGTGTTCTTGGCGGAACCCAAACTGACAATCTGTGAGCATGTTATTGATGACTAACTGCTGCTTGACAGCACTATTGACAACACCTTCCATCACTTTGCTGGTGATTGAGAGTAGACTGATGGGGCGGTAATTGGCCGGATTGGATTTGTCCTGCTTTTTGTGGACAGGACAAACCTGGGCATTTTTCCACATTGTCGGGTAGTTGTCAGTGTTGTAGCTGTACCAGAACAGCTTGGCTAGAGGTGCAGTTAGTTCTGGAGTACAAGTCTTCAGCATGACAGCTGGGATGTTGTCGGGGCCCATAGCCTTTGCTGTATCCAGTGCACTCTGCCATTTCTTGATATCACGTGGAGTGAATCAAATTGGCTGAAGACTGGCTTCTGTGATGGTGGGGACCTGGGGAGGAGGCCGATATGGATCATCCATTCTACACTTCTGGCTGAAGATGGTGTATAATAACTTCACATTCGCTGTTAATGGAGACAAAATGAAGCTAGATAAAATAATGGAACAGTTTGAGGCTTACTGCATACCTAAACGTAACGTGACGTTTGAGAGGCACAGATTTTTCACATGTGTACAGAAAACGGGTGAGACTATTGATCAGTATGTGACTGAACTGAGAAACAGAAGCAAATCGTGTGAATTTGGGGGACTGACAGACTCGCTGACAAAAGACAGACTGGTGTGTGGTATTCCGAATAATGGTCTAAGGGAAAGACTGCTAAGAGAGCAAGATCTAGACCTGGGAAAAGCCATAGCACTGTGTAGGGCTACAGAGACTGTGAAGTTGCAGGCAAAAGAGCAGTTCAGTGATAATAGCTGCAACGTGGATGCAGTGAGAAAGAACGGACATAAACCGTTTAACAAAACGAGCGCCAATGTGAAAAAAGAGGCGTGGCCAGCAAACGAAAATGAAAGGGACAATCGAAAGTCATGTAGTCGATGCGATACACAGCATCCACCAAGAAAGTGTCCAGCATATGGTAAAAAATGCAATAGTTGCAACAAGAACAACCATTATGCCCGTTGCTGCAAGAACCAAGCGCAACAAAGCAAGGTCCATGCAGTAGATGAAAGTGAGATAGAGGAGTTCTATGTAGATGTTGTGTCTGAAAACAAAAAAGAAGAAAGAGACTGGATGTTGACACTAAAAGTGAATGACATACACATTCCATTTAAATTGGATACTGGAGCACAAGTTAATGTGATATCAGAGACTGATTTTAAGAAAATTAGACCCAGACCAAAGATACATGGAATAAAAGTGAAAGTGACAGGATACTCAGGCACTGATATACCAGTGAAAGGAAGATGCATTGTCAAAGTGACACACAAGGACAGAGAGCACACGCTAGCATTAATCGTGGTGCCAAAGGATGTGCAAGCCATACTAGGTTTAAAAGCCTGTGAGAGACTGAACCTGGTAAAGAGTGTCCTCGTTGTGGAAAGCGAAGGAGAAACAGTCTATGATGAACTGAATGTTGCGTACACACCGGGTAAGCTGATGTATATAGCAGACACGTTGTCCAGAGCTGTTGGCCCAGGAGAGCCCGCAAACACAGTGAAAAGACTGATGTACAAGGCAAAAGACAGTGGAACTAACTTCTACCAAAGCATGCTTGTATACCGCACAACACCGCTCGAGTGTGGTAAGTCACCAGCCCAACTCCTGATGGGACGTCGGCTAAGGTCAAACCTACCCATCCCGGAGAACCTCCTGAAAACAAAAGAGGGGGAGAAAGTGAGGAAGTTCAAAGAGCAACAGAAAGAAAAGCAAAAGTACTACTATGACAGAGGAACACAAAACCTACCTGAACTCCACACTGGTGACCAAGTAAGGTTCAAAGACAAAACAAACACATGGACTCAGAAGGGAACTGTCCTGAGTGAAGTTCAACCAAGATCATACACCATTCAGACAGATGAGGGTGCTGTACTGAAAAGAAATCATCGAGATCTTCTCATGGGACCAGCCACAGAAGGTCAAGAGACTGATACTGTTGAATAACCTGATCACACAGCTGAGAAAACATCATCTGAGGCAACAACTCAGATTCAAGGACAATCAATCAGAAAATCCTCAAGACACGTGAAACCTCCTGAGAGACTCATTGAGCAAATTTAAGGACTATTGTTATAGAAGGAAGTAATGTTATCTTATTCTTTCTTCAAGTTCTAGTGTATTGACATATTTCATGTGAACACACAAAGCAAGGTTAAAAAACCTTGATCATGATGCCTTACCAGCATGTTTGTATGTATTGATTGCTTGTGCCTGACCAGCAGAGGTCATGTGACTGAGACAAGCAAGGCAGTTTAGTTTAGTTTCAGTTTCATTCTAGATGCATCACTAGCATCGTGTCTCCTGTAAAGCTGTATTAAGAGTTGAACAGGCTTTAGATTAAAACTCATTCTCTTTCATGAATGTGTCGTCATTGAACCCACAAAGAAATCAATACATTGATCTGATCCGTTGATTGTGGGATCACTTAGCTCTCTCTATAGCATGCTGCTTCCACTGTTTAGCATGCATGTAGTCCTGTGTTGCAGCTTCCCCAGGTTGGCACCTATTTTTAGGTACACCTGCTGCTGCTCCTGTACACTCCTCATTGAACCAGGGTTGGTCCCTTGGCTTGATGGTAATGGTAGAGTGAGGGATATGCCGAGCCATGAGATTTACAGATTGTGGTGGAATACAATTCTGTTGCTGCTGATGGCCCACAGTGCCTCATCGATGACCAGTTTTGAGCTGCTAGATCTGTTCTGAATCTATCCCATTCAGCACAGTGGTAGTGCCACACAACATGATTGAGGGTGTCCTCCGTGTGAAGACGGGTCTTTGTCTCCACAAGGGCTGTGCGGTGGTCACTGCTACCAATGCTGTCCTGGACAGCTGCATCTGTGACAGGTAGATTGGTGAGGACGAGGTCAAGTAGGTTTTTTCCCTCGTGTTGGTTCTCTCACCACCTGCTGCAGGCTCAGTGTGGCAGCTATGTCCTTTAGGACTCAGCCAGTAGTGGGACTACCGAGCCACTTTTGGTGATGGCTTTTTAAGTCCCCCACCCAGAGTACATTCGGTGCCCTTGCTACCCTCAGTGCTTCTTCCAAGTGGTGTTCAACATGGAGGAGTACTGATTCATCAGCTGAGGGAGAGCAGTAGGTGGTATCCTTGCCCATGTTTGACCTGAAGCCATGAGTCTTTATGGGGTCCGGATTCAATGTTGAGGACTCCCAAGGTCACTCCCTCCTGACTGTATCACCACCTCTGGTGGATCTGTCCTGCCGATGGGACAGGACATACCCAGGCATGGTTGATGCAGGAAGGAGTCTGGGACATTTGCTGAAAGGTATGATTCTTTGAGTATCACTATGTTGGGCTGTTGCTTGACTAGTCTGTGGGACAGCTCTCCCACTGTTGGCACAAGTCCCCAGATGTTAGTGAAGAGCACTTTGCAGGGTCGACTGGGCCATTGTCGTGTCCGAAGTCAGTGCCTAGGTTGATGCCAGGTGGTCCGACCAGTTTTATTCATATTATTATTGTTTTCTGTAGTAGTTTGTTACAACTGAGTGGCTTGCTAGGCCATTTCAGAGGGCAGTTAAGAGTAAACCACATTGATTTGGGTCTGGAATCGTGTCTAGGCCAGAGCGGGTAAGGGTGACAGATTTCCTTCCCTACAGAGCATTAGTGAACCAGATGGGTTTTTATGACAATCCGATAGTTTCATGGTCACTTTTACTGATACTAGTTTTTTTATTTCAGATTTATTTAATTAACAGAATTTAAAATTCCCCAGCTGCCGTGGTGGGATTTTTACTCACATTCCTGGATTATCAGTCCAGGTCTCTGGATTACGTGTTCAGTAACATAACCACTATGCTACTATGCTTCCTGCCGCTGCTTTTCCTGCATAGCGGCTGGCCAGCCTATCAATTTGATTGGCAGCCTGTTGGGAAATGGAAGAATAAAATGAGGAGGTCCACCTCCACGCCCCGCCCTCGACACATTCCCCGGCCATGTTCGCCATTCCCCCACCCTAACCTATACCCTGTAAATATCGAGAAGTCTTTATTTCACAGGCTCCTTAGGGAGATGTTGGAAGTAGATGATATTGATTCATTTAAATGCAAATTAGATACATTTCTTTCAGAAAATAACATTTTGGGATAGAGTATAACAATAATTTGTAACATGACATGTGGTAAGCGTAGCGTGCTTGGGAGGAACAGGTGACTTTGGATCTACGGTTCCCAAAGCTCTCCACCACTGGGGGTGATCTTGCCTCATGTCTGGGTCTGTTGTAGACTAATTGATCAAGATTGATTGCTATGATTAGGCAACAATCTTGTTTGATGTATCATGTGACTACCGGGATGGTAGAAGGCGATCTAGGTGGACATTCATAGGTTCATAGAATGGTTACAGCATGGAAGAAGGTCATTCGGCCCATTGAGTCCGTTCCGGCAGTCTGCAAAAGCACTTCAGCTAGTCCCACTCCCTCGCCCTTTCCCCATAGCCCTACAAATTTCCATCCTTCAGATACTTATCCAACTCCCTTTTGAAAGCCGTGATTGAATCTACCTCCACCACTCTTTCAGGCAGTACGTTCCAGATCTTAACCACTCACTGCGTAAAAAGGTTTTTTCTTACGTCGTCTTTGGTCTTTTTTCACCCAGCAATTCCTATCTTCCTACCCCAGTAGAGGTGAGATGTAAATCATTTTCAAATTGTCTGCTTCCGTTGAGTTTAGTGGGCTTAAGTGAACTGAACTAAGCCTCTCGAATTTAGCCAGTTAGTTGACATCACTGTGTAAATGTCAGTACGTGGGAGGCTTTTAATGATTCAAATCCTCTGCAGCAATGGACATAATTATTTAATTGGGCTTTTGCTCTTCTATTGAAGGGTTTCTTAAATGGGCAATAAATATTTAGTTTTAATTACTTGTCTCTATTTGTTCAACATCAGTGGGGTGTCATGGCTCAACACCAGCAGGAGGCCATTTCACTCCTTTAACAACCTTAAATTATATATATTGTCCTTTAATACAAAGGAACAATAAAATCTGTAAATTAAGTATTCATTGCATGATTACTGAATGCAGACAGATTTGATAAATGCTTCAATATGTGAACCTGATGGGAAACAGACTTGCTGTAATGAGCTGTTAAAAATATAAACCCGAGTGAAAATAGGCTCGTCAAATTCAAGAAAACTAATATTAGGATTATTTTAAGAGATGTATATAGTATTATAATAACTGACAAATTAAAACTTGAAAGATATTTATTTTTATGTTTTTACAGTTAGTTTCATTTACATTTGTTGTATTATTTTGATATAGTGGAACATTTGTTTGCTTTGGAATACCACGATAAATGGGTGGTGATAAAACTTAACTGTATAAACAGCTTAACCATTCTGCGGTCAGAATTCCAAAACTCAGACCATTTTTTGTTTTGTTCTATCCAACCACTCCCATTCTATTTTACAACTAACTCGAATTCAATATGCTAAGAGCCCAGTCTATGTCCAAATAATCTAACCATAAGCATTTGAATAGCTTACTTGATACATCAACAGCTCTGACCTCCCCTCTCTTTTGCATTCTGCCCTCTTACATCATTGTGCTTCCTTCACAGTACATTTGCTTCTCTTTTCTCAGTTTCATTCGTTAATTGATTTTGCTTTAATTTAAGTCCAATTTCTATCCTTTGGTATGATAATTAGAGGACTCGTTCTACTTTTGAAACTTGTGGAACTAATGTCAAGTGCCCCCTGAAGTTGGGGCTTGTTAACTCTGTTGACACATCGGATTACCACTGTACTGCAGACATGAACTTCATTATTTTCTGACAAGTGTGTGAGAGCCGTACGGTCTAATTGTAATATACTTTATCCTGCCGCCAATTTTTAATTAAAACTAGTAGATCTCTTGTGGTGTTGTTCATGGACCTGGACCTGGAAAATGGCTTCTCCTGTGGATCTGCAACATCCGTAACCATGACAGCAGTTTGGTTATCACTGCAATACAGCAAATTTATGAAAGCAATATAATATATTAAAATTTTAAATAAGTTGGGAAGTGGAGAGACCTTGGTGTGAAGACACACAGGTCAGTAAAGTTGTAGTGTAAACAGGTAAGGCCATGAAAGAGCAAATAGACTACTTGCTTAGAGCCATAGAATATAAAATCAAGGAGGTCATCGTCGTACGTGTCTTCACACTCTTCCCTTTGGGGAACTGTATGAAGTGGTGGAAGGATTTCTGGCTGTGATTAACGCTCCTTCGGTGACCGTAACCATCTTTGTACCAGCCATTAGGTGGGGTTAGTCCTATGGCGGGAGGGTTTTACGGGCTCCCACAACCCACATGAGGGGGGGGGCCACCCACACCCACAGATGCAAGTATCCTGCTGGATGTCAACCCAGAATTTAGAGCTGGAGCTCTGACTCCACTTGCTGGGACTGTCTGGAGTGGGGTTTGAAGCCCTACACCTTCTGGCCCAGCGGCAGGGATGCTACCATTACGCCAAAGGCCCACTCCTATCAAGGAGGTAATATCGAACTTGTACAAAACCTGAAAGTCGATTAGTGTGTGGCGTTGAGTACTGCATTATAAGGATATAAAAGTAATGGGAAAATAGATGCATAGATTCATTAGAATGTTAACAAAATGGGGGTTACAGTTATGAATAGAGACTTACTGAAATGTTGGATGCTTTCTTGGAAGTACCTGATTGCAGTATATCACACGTTCAATGGGATTGCATAACAGAAGACATGGCTGGGTGATCAATAGCTGTGGCTCAGTTGGTAGCACACTCGCCTCTGAAGGTTATGGGTTCAAGTCCCACTCCAGAGACTTGAGCACAAAAATCTAGACTAACACTCCAGTGCAGTGCTGAGGGAGCACTGCATTGTTAGAGGTGCCGTCTTTTGAATGAAACATTAAACCGAGGCCCTGCCTGCCCTCTCAGGTGGATGTAAAAGATCCTATGGCACTATTTTGAAGTAGAGCAGGGGAGTTATCCCTGGTGTCCTGGCCAATATTTATCCCTCAATCAACATCGCTAATAACAGATTATCTGGTCATTATCACATTGCATTTTGTGGGAGCTTGCTGTGTGCAAATTGGCTGCCGTGTTTCCTACATTTCAACGGTGACTACACTTGATTGGCTGTAAAGCATCTGGGGACTTTTAGTGGTCGTGAAAGGCGCTATATAAATGCATGTCTTTCTTTTTATACCATCATTAATCTGTACCCACCAAGATACCACCAATGTTATGTGCAAATCCTGGCACACCTACTTGCTAATGGCCATGGGGAAACACCTTTACATGGTTTGAGTCATCAGATAACCAGATGGAGACCTAGTCCATCTACGGAAAGGACATCTGCAGCTTTCATGCAGCATAGATATAAGGGGCTCAATTTTCCAAGCCCCGAGGAGGCGGGTTTGGAGGCGGGAGTATTGGGAAAATTGCAGAATCGGGGGGCAGGGACCCATCCCGCCCCCAACCAGCCTCCATGCCAATGCCCCAGGAGGCGGGTACCTGACCTGTGTTGGGTACCGCCTCCCTGAGGCGAGAAGGGGATTAGTGCCATTTAACTGCCTGTTAACAGGAAGTTAACAGGCAGTTTTTTTGCCTAATCCCTATTTTTAGCCCTGAATTGTGGGCTGTCCGACGGCTCCGAACCACGCCAAGTTAACGAGGTGGACCGTCGGTCTGCAGGGGTTGGAGGGATGGTGATGTCCATTGTGCAGGTGAGTGATGGGTGCATGTGTGCAGAGGTAAGTGTAAAGTGTTTAAAAGTTTTACTTACCTTTACTTTCTCCTGCAGGCTTCCTTCCTTCAGTTCTCTGGAGCCCCTCAGCTCACCAGCACTGAAAGCAGAATGGCCACTGAACTGTCAAAAGCTACAGCCTCTGCTTTCTGGTCTGGAGAGCTCTCTAACTGGGTCTGAGTAGAAGGACTCAAGTTAGAAGGCAGGTTGTCAGTGTTTGATAGCTTCACAGAGCTGTCAAACACTGATTTTTCATCTGGCAAAAGCTCTTGACAGATGAAATGTCAATCGCTGACGTCACCGGTAACCAGGTGTCCCTTAATTGGCCTGCTGAGCCCGCTGGGCGGGCTTAACAAGGTCAATCAAGGGAAAATAGCATGGGATGGCCACAAGTTGATGGAAGCGGAATTACAACCCAAAAAGTGGGAGTCCCGCCTCCAAAAGCTCCCCATTGACAAAATCGAGCCCAACACACCAGTAACAGTAACGGTAAGCCACAGCCTGAAACGTGGCTCCACATCTGGCGATGGTGCTGTGAAGCGGCACAAATGGAAACCCGCCTTGCAAATACATTGTTCCGTGCCACCTCAGCGTCCATTAAACATGAGTTCCCTTTAGTGACATAATAAAGGCTCATCCCCAATGTATTTTGCTCATAGACTGTCCAGTGTATAAAATGCTGAAAAATTATCTTTTGTTTGGTGCTTGCATTTCAATTCTTATTTTCTAAATGGTTTTCACATGATGTGGGTTGTCGTTGTGCATTTTAGGTAGCATGAAAATTACAACTCTCATGATGGAAGAACGAAGGACTTGCATCTACATAGGGCCTTTCATGATTTCAGGACATCGCGCTTTACAGCCAAGGAAGTATGGTTTTTGAAGTGTAGTCACTGTTATTATGTCCTGGTGTGGAGATGCCGGAGTTGGACTGGGGTGGACAAATGTAAGAAGTCACACAACACCAGGTTATAGTCCAACAGTTTTATTTGAAATCACAAACTTTCGGAGCGCTGCTCCTTCATCAGCTGAAGTGGAAAGATGCATAAAGACACAGCTTATATAGTCAGAGAATAATGCCAGATGATTACAGGTAATCTTTCTAACTGCCATTTGTCGCACCTCAGCAGAGAGATAATCACAGCGATCAAAGGTGTGAATGGTGTCCAAACAGGTTAGTCAGAAAAACATTACATTACACGGCCGGACCTGCTATGATTTCCAACAAAAAAAACGTTTTTCGGTCTGTTTTTTGTTTTTCATACAGACCCCAGCATCAGCAACATTTGACCCCTTGTGACCCCACCTCATTGTTCTTTGATGTAATGTTTTCCTGACTAACCTATTTGGACACCATTCACACCTTTGATCGCTGTGATTATCTCTCTGCCGAGGTGCGACAAATGGCAGTTAGAAAGATTACCTGTAATCATCTGGCATTATTCTCTCACTATATAAGCTGTGTCTTTATGCATCTCTCCACTTCACCTGACGAAGGAGCAGTGCTCCGAAAGCTTGTGATTTCAAATAAAACTGTTGGACTATAACCTGGTGTTGTGTGACTTCTTACTGTTATTATGTGACAGGTAATTTGAACACAGCAAGGTCCAACAAACAGCAATAAAATAATGACCAGATAAACTAATTTTTAGCGACGTTGGTTGAGAGATAAATATTGGGCAGGACACTGGGTGAACTTCCCTGCCCTTCTTAGAAGAGTGCCATGGGATCTTTTATGTCCACCTGAGAGGGCAGGTGATTCACTCGTTTTGCCTACATTACAACAGTGACTACACTTCAACAGTTCTTCATTGGCTGTAAAGTAGTTTGTGATGGAATAAGCCATATTTCAAGAGATACACCATAATATGAATAGATTTCTGATATTTATTAATACATGAAACTGGGTTTAAAAGTCTGGAAAGCCTCAGAGACACAGGCTGCAAACAGAAAAACAGGCTTCTGAGATGGGATGGTTTGATAACCAAACAAGCTTTGAAATGGGAATTAGTTCAATATACTAAAACAATGACCCTATTGAAATGGCAGTTTGGTGATTCCAGAGGGTCTGGCGTTTGGGAATAACACAATGGAAGACCCAGTTTAAGGTGTTATAAGCTAACACGTTGAACAGAAACACAAACATTAAAAGAGGCATGTGCCTTTGAAAAGATGACATCAAGTAAAAGAAACACCTGCTGGTCAAACAGTTTTTATGTTAAACTTGGAAGATAGGAAACATAAGATTAAAGATGCAACCAATTTAAAAAGCTAGAAATGCATGAAACGCTCTGGTCAAAGTGCCTTTAATTTATACATAGTAAATATGATACCAACAAGAACACTTTGAAGATATGACTTCAATAGATGCACCAAGCAATTACATTGTGTTTGTATTGAACTTGGAGCAGTTAGGAGACTCAATGGCCTAGAAATTCAGTGGATAGCGCCAGCCGTTAACGCCATAAGAGGGGTCTACTTCCAGCGCTAGGCACTTTGCGCCCGGGCGCAGCGCGATCCGCGCCGACGCCCAAATTCAGTTGACATTTAGCGCCGGCGCAAAGTGTTTGCGCCCGCTCAGGTGCGCGCGCAGCTTATGGCGTCATATCGTCGCGCAACGCTGTTTGTGCGCCCCAAACCGGAAATTCAGTGGCGCACGCCCAATGTGGGCGTGGCGCTGCTAAGAACTGTGAAGTGGAACGCAACAGAGGCCCTGTGGGCCTCGGGGAGCGCTAATTAAAGGGCACTTACACTGACCTATAAAGCCCAGCCATTTTGCTGCAATGACTTTACTGCTTTGGATTTCTGGACAGAGACCAAGGGACAGAGCTAACTGATTTGGGACAACATAGGAGAGGTATTTTTGGCTTCTGGCCAGTGCTTTGACATTTGACTCATTGTGATTTCACTGTTTTCAACTTCATTAGGGGGGCTGTATGGGGGTGCAACCCTGAGTTGCAGCATTATGTGCGAAGGGCTCGCAGACGCTGTGAGAGAGGTCCAGCCATGCCTAGACGCAGAGGGGCCATCAGGCGTCGGCAACGTAGGCCTTACACACTCAGGCAATACCGGCAGCAGGTGTCCTATCTCACCATGACTGCAGCGCATTGTGTTAAGAGGCTGCGCTTCAGAAGGGAGGTGGTTGCAGAGATCTGCCAGCTGCTTCACAGAGATCTGCGTCCACAGCTGATGTGCAGGACGTCTCTCTCGGTGGAAGTGAAGGTCACGGTGGCTCTGAGCTTTTATGCAAGCGGCTCCTTCCAAGCCGCTGCTGGGGACATAGCGAACATCTCCCAGTTTGCCGCGCATCGCTGCATCCGGCAGGTCACCGATGCACTTTTCGCGAGGAGACACCAATTCATCTCCTTCCCCATGACCCGACAGAGGCAGGAGCAGTGTGCAGTCGGATTTGGCAGGTTCGCGGGCTTCCCCATGGTGCAGGGCGCCATTGACTGCACGCATGTGGCTATGTGGGCACCTATTGTGGTAAACCACTTTTATCGTTACACTATAGTTATCACTGTTGTATTGTTATCACCGTTATCACTGTTGTATCACGATACGAGGTCGCCTCTTGTCGCGCTGTTATACCTGGGCTGACCACCTCCGACTCCGCCCATGGCTCCACCTACCTGCCCAGGTATAAAGGTAGTCGACTGGCTGGTATTCCTCCTTGTTGGACCCGATCACCCACGAGGGTGGGCTCTGTTATTTAGTCAATAAAAACCTTTAGTTACGTTCCTAACTCGTCGCTTTTTATTGGACGAATTGATAGGTATATCAATTTTATTGACTAAATTTTAAAGATGTCTACTACTGGCCAGCCAGAAGCCCTCCCAGAAGCACAGCCACACCAGCCGGCTTGGCTGCAAGCCCTCAAACCACCGTACCTGGATCTAAACCCACAGGCAGCAAACGCAGCCCTCAACTTCAAACACTGGCTGGACTGCTTCGAATCCTACCTGGAAGAATCCGGCGCCCCGCAGAGATCCAAACTAAGACTTCTGAACGCCCAAGCGAGCCCGAGAGTATACGCACTCATCCAGGACACGACTACGTACGAGGCCGCTATCAACCTACTGAAACAGCAGTACCGCAGCCCGGTAAATTACATGTACACCAGGCACCTCCTAAGATCCCGCCCGCAACAGCCAGGAGAGTCTGTAGCTGAATTTTTACGGGCGCTAAGAGCACTCGGCAGGAACTGTGACTTTAAAGCGGTGACGGCTGTTGAAAATACGGAAGATAATATCCGCGATGCCTTTGTGAAAGGCCTACGGTCCGACTACTCACGGCAAAGACTGCTTGAAGCTAAAGACCTCGACCTGGACAAAGCTGAAGCCCTCGCTCTCTCCCTGGAGGTGGCCCATCAGGACCAGGAGGCGTTTTCCAGGTACTGCTCGCGACCCTGGGACTCGGGCCCGACCCCTACCGCAATACCCTTCGCAGCGCCGCCCCCGGGACCTACCTCAGCGTCGGCGTCCCGGACCCGACCGGGCCCGCCACCCCCGGTACCGGCTCCGACATCGGGCACCCGCGATCGGGCCGCCGGCTGCTTCTTTTGCGGCCAGGAGAAGCACCCGAGGTCGCGCTGCCCAGCCAGGAACTCTACCTGCACAACCTGCAGGAAGAAAGGCCACTTCTCTAAGGCCTGCAGGAGCGGATCTTCAGAGGCCAGCAGTGCCTCATGCGAACTGTGGGGGCGGCCATCTTCTTTCACGGCAACTGAGGCCAGTATCCCCACACGTGAGTCATGGGGGCGGCCATCTTTGATCAAGGCAACCGACCCCAATAGTGCCTCATGTGAGTTATGGGGGCAGCCATCTTCTCCGCCATTTTGTCCTACCTCGTGGGAGACGCCATTTTACCCACCACGCCCGACTGCCACCGGGCCCCCGGACCCGACGACCGCCTCGCCCGCAGACGCCAACGACTCGCTTACCTACACGCTAGCCTCCGTCACTCTGGATCAAGCCCGCCCACACCACCTGTCCAAGTCGATGAAGGACATCAAAGTAAACGGCCACGCCACGACCTGCCTGTTCGACAGCGGAAGCACGGAGAGCTTCATCCACCCAGACACGGTGAGCCACTACTCCCTCCCTGTCCTGCCAACGCGCAACCGAATCTCGATGGCATCGAGGTCCCACGCCACGGACATTAGCGGCTACTGTGCTGTGACCTTGTCGGTTAAGGGTACAGAGTATAAAAACTTTAAACTCCTCGTCCTCCCCCAGCTCTGCGCTGCCGTCCTACTAGGGCTGGACTTCCAATCCCACCTCCAAAGTGTAACCCTAGCATACGGTGGACCCCTCCCCCCACTCACAGTCGACAACCAGTGAAGGTTAAACCGCCCACCGCGTAACACCTGCAGCCTATCCACCCTCAAGGTGCCGCCACCTTCCCTGTTCGCTAACCTCACCCCCGACTGCAAACCCGTCGCTACCAAGAGCAGGCGGTACAGCGCTGGGGACAGAGCTTTCATTAGCTCTGAGGTGCAGCGTCTCCTGAAGGAGGGCATCATCGAGGGGAGCAACAGCCCCTGGCGTGCCCAGGTCGTGGTCGTTAAGACCGGCGATAAAAATCGCCTGGTCATCGACTACAGCCAGACCATAAACAGATACACCCAGCTGGACGCATACCCCCTTCCCCGCATATCTGACATGGTCAATCAGATTGCATAATACCGCGTATTCTCGACCATCGACCTTAAGTCGGCCTACCACCAACTCCCTATCCACCCCGAGGACCGCCAGTACACCGCCTTCGAGGCGAATGGGCGCCTATACCACTTCCTTAGGGTCCCCTTCGGTGTCACCAACGGGGTCTCGGTCTTCCAAAGGGAGATGGACCGGATGGTTGACCAGAACGGACTGCAGGCCACATTCCCCTACCTAGATAACGTCACCATCTGCGGCCGCGACCGGCAGGACCACGACGTGAATCTGGAGAAATTCCTCCGTACAGCCCAACGGCTGAACCTCACCTACAATAAGGAGAAATGTGTGTTTAACACCTCGCGCCTTGCCATCCTTGGCTGTGTAGTAGAGAACGGACTCATCGGCCCCGACCCCGAAAGAATGCGCCCCCTCATGGAGCTACCCCTCCCCCACTGCCCTAAGGCACTTAAGAGAACCCTGGGGCTCTTCGCCTACTATGCCCAATGGGTGCCCAATTATGCGGACAAAGCCAGACCCCTCATGAAGTCCACATCCTTCCCCCTTACGGAGGAAGCGTGCGCAGCCTTCTCCCTCATTAAGGGAGACATTGCCAAGGCCACTATGCACGCAGTGGATGAGTCCATCCCCTTCCAAGTCGAGAGCGATGCATCCGACTTCGCCCTAGCCGCCACCCTTAACCAGGAGGGGAGACCGGTGGCCTTCTTCTCAAGGACCCTACAGGGCCCTGAGATCCGACACTCGTCGGTCGAGAAGGAAGCCCAGGCGATTGTGGAGGCGGTACGACGCTGGAGGCACTACCTGGCAGGCAAACGATTTACCCTCCTTACCGACCAACGTTCGGTCGCTTTTATGTTTAATAACAAGCTGAGGGGCAAAATCAAGAATGACAAGATCTTGAGGTGGAGAATCGAGCTCTCCACCTACGATTATGATATCTTGTACCGGCCAGGTAAGCTGAACGAACCCCCCGATGCTCTGTCACGAATTACATGCGCCAGCGCGCAAAGTGATAGACTTCAGACCCTCCACAACGACCTCTGCCACCCCGGGGTCACCAGACTTTACCACTTCATTAAGGCCCGCAACCTGCCCTACTCCATCGAGGAGGTCAGGACCATAACCAGGAACTGCCAGACCTGTGCCGAGTGCAAACCGCACTTCTTTAGGCCGGACAGAGCAAGCCTGATCAAGGCCACCCGCCCCTTCGAGCGCCTGAGCATCGACTTTAAGGGGCCCCTCCCGTCCTCTGACCGTAACGTGTACTTCCTCAACATTGTTGATGAGTACTCCCGTTTCCCCTTTGCCTTCCCCTGCCCAGACATGACCAGTACCACGGTCATTAAATGCCTGAACGACCTCTTCGCCTTGTTCGGGTTCCCAAACTATATACATAGTGACCGGGGCTCCTCTTTCATGAGCGAGGAACTCCGTCAGTTCCTACTAGCGAGAGGTATTGCAGCAAGTAGGACCACCAGCTACAACCCCCGAGGGAATGGCCAGGTGGAAAGAGAGAACGCGACGGTATGGAAGGCCGTCCTCTTAGCCTTAAAGTCTAAGGGCCTCCCAACCTCCCGCTGGCAGGAAGTCCTCCCGACAGCGCTGCACTCCATCCGGTCACTACTTTGCACTGCCGTTAACGCCACCCCCCATGAACGAATGTTTGTTTTCCCCAGGAAGTTGACTACGGGAACCACTCTACCAACCTGGCTGACCTCTCCGGGGCCCGTCTTGCTGCGAAAGCACGTGAGGGCCCATAAAACAGACCCCCTGGTCGAGAGGGTGAACCTCCTGCACGCCAACCCCCAGTACGCCTACGTGGCTTACCCAGACGGGCGGGAGGACACTGTCTCCTTACGAGACCTCGCACCCTCGGGCACTCCGGAGACACCACCTTTACCCCCCCCACCACCCCCCCAATTCCAGCCCAGGTAGACGGCATGCCGGAAACCCACGAGCCTTCGCCGACCACGCAGACACCAGCACTAACACCGGATAATGCAGCACCGCCGCTGCGACGATCGGAGAGGCTTACGAGGCCTCCGGACAGACTGACATACCAGAACTGGTAGTACACTTCACCCCGCCGGACTCAAATCTAAACAAGGGGTGATTGTGGTAAACCACTTTTATCGTTACACTATAGTTATCACTGTTGTATTGTTATCACCGTTATCACTGTTGTATCACGATACGAGGTCGCCTCTTGTCGCGCTGTTATACCTGGGCTGACCACCTCCGACTCCGCCCATGGCTCCACCTACCTGCCCAGGTATAAAGGTAGTCGACTGGCTGGTATTCCTCCTTGTTGGACCCGATCACCTACGAGGGTGGGCTCTGTTATTTAGTCAATAAAAACCTTTAGTTACGTTCCTAACTCGTCGCTTTTTATTGGACGAATTGATAGGTATATCACCTATCCACAATGCCGAGGATTACCGCAACCGGAAGGGCTACCATTCCCTCAATGTACAGCTGGTGTGTGACCACAGGCAGCGCATCCTAGCTGTCAATGCCCGCTTCCCAGGAAGCAGCCACGATGCATTCATCCTGCGCCAGACTACTGTGGCTGACATGTTCGAGGCACAGCCTCCACCAAGGGGATGGCTTATTGGGGACAAGGGCTACCCTTTGTGTACATGGCTCATGACCCCGCTCCGCGCGCCCAGGACCCCAGCGGAGGAGGCATACAACGAAAGCCATCAAGCCACAAGGAACATCATAGAGCAAACGATAGGCATCCTCAAGCAACGGTTCCGCTGCCTGGATCGTTCCGGCGGCTCTCTACAGTACTCACCGGATAGAGTCTCCCAGTTCATCGTTGTGTGCTGCATGCTGCACAACCTGGCTATCCGCAGGACTCAGGCACTGCCACCTGACATTGCACCACCACCTCAGGAGGACGAGCAGGAGGACCATGAGGAGGAGGAGGAGGAGGAGTACCAGCCCAGGAGGGAGCCACAAGGTCCAAGGGCCGTCCGCCGGGGGCTTATTGCTCGACACTTCTAGGCCCCCTGTCAGGGAATGGGCTGTGGAAATGTACGCACCTGAAGGCAGCCGCTCCGCAAGCCCTCAGCCGGTTAACGCAACAACCACTTGAAACATGACACCTGGACATGCTGAATAAATAAAACGCTTTATTTCACAAACTCAGGGCCCTTCCCACATGAAACAGAAAAACAGACAAGAGCCCCAAAAAACAGTCAAAAACATCTGTTGCTCCCAAAACCTGGGGAGGACTTACAAAACTTGGCCATCCAAATGGCCTTCAACATCGGCCTTACAAAAATAGGGGCCCCCTCCACAACACAAACACCCCCATAAAAACAAACAAGGCCTTGATCTTCGGCCTTCCCAAAATAATCCCCCCCAAAACACAAGCCCCCCCATATATAAAAAACCGCTCTCACCACACTCTAGTGGGTGTGCCGAGAGGGCGAGTCCTTAGACAGCCTTCCCCGGCCCCTGCCCGACCTGCTGCTCCACCTCAACCTGGGCCCTGTGGCTGGGACAAGGCTGGGGGAAGGCTCATGAGGGCCCCGAGGCGTGTCGGCAGATGCCCTTGGGGGTCGGCCTAGACGACGCACGTCCCGGGAGGGGCCGGCTGCTGACTGCTGCAGCTGTCGCTGGCCAGCATCAGTGCCAGCAGCAGCTCGTCGCACCTTGGCTGGGGGAGTGGCAGTGTCGGCTGCACCAAGGGGGGCAAGCTGGCTGATGGCAGGCGCGCGATGTTCGCCAGAGACACTGGCACTCGGCCGGCCTGGCAGTGCAGCAGGCGCAGCTATCTGGTGGAGGCCAGACTGCTGTGCTGCAGCAGGGCGGCGGGTGCCGTGGCGAAGCCTCTGCGCCACAGCGAGTGTGGCAGAAGTGAGTGCCCGAACTGCCCTGGTATGTGGCCGCATCAGCTGTGCCAGTGTCTGGACGGCACCACTCATCTCGCGAGTCGCGTCCTGCACTGCCGCGAGATGCTGGACACCCCTGTCATGGGCTGCCGTGAGTTGTTCCACCCCCCTGGCCTGTGATTCCCCGAATGCGACCACACTCTGAGCCAGGGACTGAATGGCCTGAGGCATCTGGTCCACAACCCCCATGAACTCCTGGTGGCGCCGCTCAGAGGCCGCCGAGATCTCTTCGAGGAGGCGCACCTCCTGGGCGAGGACCCTCTCCGGACTGGAGGGAGGACTCTCCCTCTGGGGAGAAGGCGGCCGAGCTGGCCGAACCCTCCCGCCTGCCTCAACCCCACTGGGCCCAGGATCTGCCCTCCCCTGCAACACCTCCCCCCTCTGGGGAGCAGGCCGGCGTGCTGCCGGACCCTTCCCGCGTGCCTCAACCCCACTGCGCCCAGGATCTGCCCTCCCCTGCAACACCTCCCCCCTCTGGGGAGCAGGCCGGCGTGCTGCCGGGCCCTTCCCGCGTGCCTCAACCCCACTGGCCACAGGATCTGCCCTCCCCTGCAACACTTCCCCCTGGCTCTCCTGCAGGCCAGACGTCCCCCCTCCATTGCCATCCCCTGGCGCGGCTGAGGGTTCCCCCGATGTGCCGCCTTCCTCCTGGTCCTCGTCGTCCTCCTCCTCCAAGGGCCTGGCACTCGGAGCTTCAGGGACCACCTCCTCCTCAGCAGCTGAAAGCAGGAAGGCATAAGAGTAGCTTTAGAGTGAGGACACGGCGTCAGCGAGGGAGGCCTGAGTGGTGGCATTATGCGCATTTGTCGGTCAGTGGGAAAGGATCTAGATCTGAAGCGCTAGGGCAACGAGAGAGGTCCAACCGGTCATGTCCTTACCAGTGGGTTCCAGTACAGGGTCCGCATCTCCGATCGCAACAGGGCCAGTCACCCGGGAACGCATGAGTCCAGCCACGCTCTCCTCCAGATCAGTGAGCGCCTGGTACTGGGGACGGCCTCCACCGGTGACAGTCTGGCTCCTCAAATTCCTTGCCAGCTTGGCCTGCAAGAGAAAGGACGGACTCTAAGTACAGTGTGGTGCCCTGTTGCTGTGTGCACTGCCTCCCATGGTGGAATAGCTTGGCCAGTGTGGTGCCCTGTTGCTGTGTGCACTGCCTCCCATGGTGGAATAGCTTGGCCAGTGTGGTAAGTGCAGAAAGTGCTATTGATGATCATGCCAGTGCCATTGCTGCGGGAGGAGGGCTGCCCATTAGGCCTTTGAGGTCCCTTTGCCCATAATGTGAGGTTCACATGCAAGGATGAGGAGGACACTGGAAAGGGTACTCACCTTCACCAACCGAGTGAGGTCGTTGAACTTCTTGCGGCATTGGTCCGCACTCCTGGGGACATCGCAGGTGGATGACACCCTGCGGGCGATTCTCCTCCAGGCTTTCCTGTACTCGCTCCTGGGAGCCTTGTTGCCACTGTCCGGGCACAAGATCTGTCTTTTGTCCTCCACACCATTAATGAGCACCCTCAGAGCATGCTCGGAGAAGCGCTGCGCTCGTTCACGGGCCCTCTCCATGTCTCCTGGCGCTATTTTGGCCCACCAGCAGTGTTGAGGCCTAGCTGCAGGGCTCCAGTATGCAGGGCGTGGCAGCAGTCAAAGTCGACCCTTCCCCCTTTAAGAGCAGGCCGGCGTCAGGGTGTCTGCTGTCAATCAAAACATGACCGCACCTGCGCTGCGCCCGGCCTCGGCGTTATCAGGCCGCATCGCCGAATTAGCAACTGAACAGAGCATTGCAACGCCAGTTTCAGCGCTCGGCCAAACTCTTGGCCAACTCTACTGAATTTCGGCGAGGTGGCCTGCACTTTCCGGCGGGCGCTAACTTTAGCGAGCGCCCGACTTTAGCGCCCCAAAAGTGTCCAGACTGAATTTCTAGGCCAATGTCTGCTAAAAACCAGTTAAGCCAATATTAAGAATTGAATGAAGGCATTTTATAAGAATGGCATCAAATAGAAATCATTGCTGTCATATTGTTTTTATGATAGTTTTTGAAACACCTAAAAGTAGAGACATAATTATGCATGCAATCGTTAAATTGACAGTAAGATAGAGAGCATTCAACAGAAGTATCAATAAAGACAATTAGCTGACATCAACTTCAAAGAATAAACCACTGCAAAAAGGTTATAAAATTAAGAGCTTTTCAAACAGAAAGTCAGAACTCGCTGAATGGGCCAAGCATTTCTCAACTTCACTGGCACACTCTAAGTTTTTAACTTTGAGTCTCAGGTAATCAAAGTAATTGATTTTGGTGGATAATCTGGATTTAGAGATAAGTAAGAAATGTCGAAATGTAACGAAGTAATGATTTGCGAATAAAGATCTCTGAGAAATAAGAAATGTAAGCTATTTGTATTTTGAATTGTTAAAGTTGTGACTGAATCAACAGCTGTTAAACGAATGTCAGCTCTTAAATAAAACTATATATTTTTAGAATTGTCTCAAAGAGTATTTCTGTATAAACTCGCAAACCCAATTTCTGTATACTCTTTTGTAAGGTTTTGCAGAATTCTGGGGGGTATTCCGGACCCTCATAATATCCGGAAGGTTACAGTCTAGTTAAACTTATTAAAAGTGCTATCTGGAGGATGTTAACAACTTCAGTCATTCCTTTCCTTTAGGGAGAGATAGCCTGAACATTTGGACCCATTTAAGCGTCTTATGGAATTTGGCTATCTCTAACTTAAGTTGAAGGTGAACGTCTGGGGAATACACCTGATTTGGGGTAACCCGAACAGAGCTAGGGCTTATAATTATCCCTTCAGGTTTTTGATATCCCGAGGTCGGAAAGGATGCAAATTCTTTCTTACTTTCTTTACCTCGCTCTGTTCCATTTCATAAGCTGTTCATGTGTCATATTTTCTGGTTCTGATGAAGGGCAATGCCTAAAATATTGACCTGTTGTTGCTCTCCACAGGTGCTATGCCTGAGTGTTTCCAACATGTACTGTTTATGTTTCAGATTTCCAGCATCTGCAATATTTTAGTTTGCTATCGCCATTTTGATCAAGTGGGTGCAACTATACAGATACAAATGGCTTGTACTTTGGCAAGGAAAGATGATGATTACAACCAAATGATCACTACAAGCAATACTCATTACAACTGAATTGCATTATAATCACAGCTGGTCCTAATTTTAAAAAGCCCAATTATTACGAGTCATTCGATTCAAAGTCTATAAAGGGTCCTTGAAATTTGCAGATGAAGAATTGGAATAGAGGTACCCATAATAACATGTCAAATCCACTCAGTTTCTGAGTTCATTTTAACCTTCTGGAATGAGCAAAAGGATTTGTACCCTTTATTCATGGCTATTTGACTATTTTCATCTATGCAGGAAACAAAGATGGAAATTATTTACAGGGAGGTGGGGAGGGAGCAAGGGGGTTGGGGGTAGGTCATAACGGCCGGGAAATGCTATTAATGTGGAAGTCCTGTTGAATTTAAAAGCAGAATCTCATTTGAATATTTTTAATTCTGTTTCCCGGACGGCAGCCAGCTAGTTTAAGAGGCTGACTGGCTGTCAGATGGGAAGGCCTGCGCTGGAAGGCTGCAGCCAGTGAGCAGAGAGAAGGGAGAGAGAGATAGCAGGAGGGGTTGAAAGGATCGCAAGCTGCTCAGGGAGATTGTGGGTTGGGGGGAGAAAGCGAGGTGGCGAGAGATCGCATGCAGTAGCGCGGGGGGGGGTCTGAAGAGATCAAAGGTTGGGGGCAGTTCGTGGGGGAGGTCGTGGGTCGGGGATATCGGGGGAGGGGCGTCAGATCACGGGTCGGGGGGGCTACAGATCATGGGTGGAGAGGCTTCGGATCCCAGGTCGGTGGGGGGTGTCAGATTGCGGGTCGGGGGGGCTACAGATCATGGGTGGAGAGGCTTCGGATCCCGGGTCGGGGGGTGCTACAGATCATGGGTGGAGAGGCTTCAGATCGCGGGTCGGGGGGTGCTACAGATCATGGGTGGAGAGGCTTCAGGTCGCGGGTCGGGGGGTGCTACAGATCATGGGTGGAGAGGCTTCAGATCACGGGTCAGGGGGTGCTACAGATCATGGGTGGAGAGGCTTCGGATCACGGGTCGGGGTGAGTCTAGCTCACGGTCGGGGAGGCTTCGGATCCTGGGTCGGTGGGGAGCTTCTGATCACGGATCGGGGAGGCCGATCACAGGTTGTGGCGGGGGGGGGTGGCTTCGGGTCGAGGGGGGCTTCAGATCGCTGATCGGGGAGGCTAAACACAGGTCGAGGGGGCTTCAGGTCAAGGGGGGCTTCAGATTGCGGGTCAGGGGGTGCGTTGGATCACAGTTTGGGGTGTCTTGGGATCACAGGTTGGGGATGCTGGTCGCATATCCGGCGGGGGCGCTTTAGATCATGGGTCGGGGAGGCTGATCACTGGTTGGTGGGTCTTTGGATCGGGGGTCGGAGGGGGCTTCATGTCATGGGGAGCGAGGCCGAACACGAGTCGGGGGGGCTTTGAAACGTGGAGAGGGAGGCCAATCACGGGGAGTGAAGCAGGTTTGCATGTTGGGCTGGGAAGAAGCACTCCTGCTCCTCCTGGCCTAGAAGCAGTGCTGGAAAGGTACTAACCTATTGGATTTGGCCATTCTCGCCTGCCTTCAGCTGGCGAGTTCCCAGAGGCACCAGGCCTCCGTTAATACCAGAAGTGAGCAGGTCAACCGGGTCGGGGTTGGGTGTAAGATTTTTGAAATTTTAACCTACCCATCAGCCCCTCTCCTGCCCGCCATGAAGGCAACACACTGTCTGTACTTCTATGAATCATCCTGGTGACATTAGATTGTTTGCCTTCTGAATTACTAAAATAAATAGCTGACTAACACAGTCTGTGCTGCAACTGGCAGATCTCTTCCGACTCATTCCCTACCGATAATTCTCTCTGAGATTTGTGCAAATTTACAAGGCTCTCTTAGTAAGAAGCTCTGCGTGCCTTTTTTTTATCATTAATTAGGGAGCTGTAAGCAATGTATGCTATATCAAAGGGCATGGGACATCAGAGGCTGCTACTGGCTTACTGTATGTGCATTGGTGCTACAATATGTGGAGCCTAAAAAGGTGACTGTCCTTTCTGTGAATGTAAACCTCAGTTTACTAAATGAGGCGGGTCTGAAGAAGACAGCCACAGTGATGAGGTCAAACGAAATTGAAGAATGGCTGTGGTAATCAAGTAACAACATCAGACGATTGTGCAACCACTTGGGAATGTGACGGCGAGTGCGAAAATTGCAATTGACTTTATAATAATGTAGGCCTCGAAGGGGATCTGGGATGGAAATGAGGAGGCAGCACTTGTGATGCAGTCAGTCTTGCTGTCAATGGCTTTGTGGCTTTTTACTAGGCACGAAAGGCCAATCTGAAAGAATATAAATCAGATGTACAGGCCAGAATGAATTAAGGAACAGGCATCAGGCCTCCCTTTTGGTCCTTAATAGCTTTTTCCAGCTCAATCGCTTTTAGTGTAAACAATGGCAGGATTTTTTTCAATGGGCGTAAAACTGTCCATATTTTAATAACTTGGAGACAACAATCACTGAAGAAATCTTCAATTGAAGGGGACCTGGGAGCTTTTCACAGGCTTGGACTGTTGCTTAGCATCCAGGACCTAAAAACATTCTTTTGGGCAAATGTGTGTTGAAAAATCAATGCTCTTGTTCAAGGTGCTGCGCAAAACTCTACTGCTAAAATATATTAATCAACAGATTATAATTTTTTTAAATTTGTTCCTGGGATGTGGGTGTTGCTGGCAAGGCCAGCATTTATTGTCCATTCCTAATTGCACTTAAGAAGGTGGTGGTGAGCTGCCTTCTTGAACTGCTGCAGTCATGTGGTGAAGGTACTCCCATAATGCTGTTCGGTAGGGAGTTCCAGGATTTTGACCCAGTGACCCACTGGTGTTCCCATGTGCCTGCTCTTCTTGTCCTTCTAGGTTGTAGAGGTCGCGGGTTTGGGAGGTGCTGCGAAGAAGCCTTAGTGAGTTGCTGCAGTGCATCCTGTAGATGGTACACACTTCAGCCATGGTGCACTGGTGGTGGAGGAGCTGAAAGTTTAAGGTGGTGGATGAAATGCCAATCAAGCGGGCTGCTTTATCCTCGATGGTGTCAAGCTTCTTGAGTGTTGTTGGAGCTGCACTCATCCAGGCAAGTGGAGAGTATTCCATCACACTCCTAACTTGTGCCTTGCAGATGGTGAAAGGCGTTGGGGAGTCAGGAGGTGAGACACTCACCGCAGAATACCTAGCCTCTGACCTGCTCTTGTTGGCACAGTATTTATGTGTGTACTGGGCTCGCTAGACGTACTCCTATCTAGTTATCCAGCCAGCTAAACACTCATTCAAATAATTCCTCGAGAAGCAGATTGCTGTTTTGAAGCTTTACTTGAATTTATTTTGTGAAACTGTAAACAAAGACAAAATATGTTTTGTACATAGAGCTGAGTACTATACATTAGATGTTACATAAGATATAAACATGTTTATGACAACAGAATAGACTAATTGTATAACTAAATAGCACTGAAGCTAAACCTCGATAGCTAACAGCTAATAACTTCTTATAGACAAAGTATTGTCAAAATACTACACTGACAAGGTTGTTATCATGTTATTAAACAAGGATACTCACAGACATTGTGTCTTGCCTAGCGTATAAGAAGGATGCAACAGGATTGAGAATCCCTCATGTGGCTTTCTTCATAACTCAGCAGAACTCTCCCTGGAATACTACTTCCGGGTCAAACAGGAACAAGGTCAAATAACCTACCGCTATACACTAACACTGCTATACAATAACTAACACCAGAGGTTGCTATCTGCATGTAATAAGTCCAGAACAATGTGGCTGGTCCGTTGACTTCAATTTTACTAGGGATCCTTGATGCCACACTCGGTCAAATGCAGCCTTGATGTCAAGGGCTGTCACTCTCACCTCTCCTCTGGAATTCAGCTCTTTTGTCCATGTTTGGACCAAAGCTGTGATGAGGTCTGGAGCCGAGTGGTCCTGGCGGAACCCAAACTCAGCATCAATCAGGGGGTTTTTGATAGCACTGTTGACGACACCTTCCATCACTTTGCTGATGATTGAGAGTAGACTGATGGGGCGGTAATTGGCCAGATTGGATTTGTCCTGCTTTTTGTGGACAGGACATACCTGGGCAGTTTTCCACATTGTTGGATAGATGCCAGTGTTATAGCTGTACTGGAACAGCTTGGCTAGAGGCGCGGCTAGTTCTGGAACACAAGTCTTCAGCACGATAGCTGGGATGTTGTCAGGGCCTATAGCCTTTGCTGTATCCAGTGCGCTCAGTCGTTTTTTGATATCATGTGCAGTGAATCGAATTGGCTGAAGACTGGCTTCTGTGATGTTGGGGACCTTGGGATGAGGCCGATATGGATCATCCACTCGGCATTTCTGGCTGAAGATGTTTGCAAATGCTTCAGCCTTGTCTTTTGCACTCACGTGCTGGGCGCCACCACCATTGAGAATGGGCATATTCATAGAGTCTCCTCCTCCCGTTAGTTGTTTAATTGTCCACGACCTTTCACGACCGGATATGGCAGGACTGCAGAACTTTGATCTGATCCATTGATTGTGGGTTCGCTTAACTCTCTCTATAGGTCTGCACAGGGTGGGATTAAATGGAGTGGACTTGAACAGAGTGCTTTATTTGGGAATTAAAAAAATGTGGGAATTCGGAGAAGAGGGGGAAAGAGTTCTTGCTTTTTGCCTACACTACTTGTAGTGCTTTGTGTTACAGGTAGATATTTAATTTCAGTACCATTAACTTAATCTAGATCAAGTACGCAGTCAAGAAACTGCACTGTAAACTATGTTATCTTAATACAAATTTAATTACATTTAATTAAATAAAACAATGGCCCAGTAATTCAGGTCCCAACGCGTGAGTAAGCACCGTGTACTCACGCGTGGGCCCGTTGGAAGTGCCGGTTTTCAGCATGCACAGCACATGCGTGGAAAACCGGCATTTCCTTTCCTCTGAACCAAGGGGTTCAGAGGTGGAACGCGTGTGCGCCGGAGTCTGCGCGTGCGCGCTGAAATTTCTTTTTTTTTACAGGGCTGCCCGTGCGATAAGGCCTCCAGTTTTTATGTGAGAAAAAAGCAAACATAAGTGCTTCGTTTTAAAAGGTAAGTGGTCTATCAATTAAAGTTTGACATTTTTTTCCACAGGTTTATTATTTTTAAAGACTTTACAGTAAGGTAAGTGTATTTTTAGACCCGATTTGTTAAAAAATTATTTTTTTCAAAAATTTGAATAATTGTTTAAATTAGTTTTTTACAGTTATTAATAGTTCATTTAATTAGTGGGATTTTTTAAAACTTTTATTTGAAGTTTACGTACTGTTTTGGGCACCCGGAGTTTTCATGAGTTTGACAGTTCTTACAATCAAACTCATGAATGAACTTTTGCAACCTCCGATTTGTTGCCCAGTGCTCACGTGATCCCAGCCGGCTCATCGAACTAACTACGCTGCTGGATCACGCAAGCACAGCGCGCCGGGAGCTGAACCGGGCCACTGACAGGAAATCCACGCAGGGCCAGGCTTCAACTGTCGGCGCGCTAGATAAGTATAGGTCGGGGGCTTGCACCTGCGGGAAGCCCCCGACACCAATTTCTGGGCCAATGTCATACAGGGATGGCAGTGCAGATGGTGTGCCACAACTGTAGCATGTGGGAGTTTGTGTAGAGTATCCTGATCCCAGACAACCACGTTTGCAGTAAGTGCCTGCATCTTGAGAAAATTCAGCTCAGAGTTTTTGAGCAGGAGCCTGAGGTGCAGATATTGCAGGGCATCAGGGATGGGGAGAGTTGCCTGGACACTTTGATCCAGGAGGCAGTCTTAGGTTAGGTAGTGGTACGGGTCTGGTTAGTGGCCAGGGACAGGAATGTGCGACTGCAACTCAGGCAGGTAAGGGGACCCCAGGTGCAGTGCTGGAGGAGCCTCAGCCTTTGCCATTGTCCAACAGGTATGAGGTTCTTGCTGCCTGTGTGGATGAGGGAAAAGCCTGCAGGATGGATGAGCAAGCTGACCATGTCACCATGGTGCAGGAGGCCATTCAAGTGGGGGAGTGAAAGTTGTGGTAGGGGACAGTATAGTCAGGGGGATAGATACTGTTCTCTGCAGCTGCGACCAAGAGTTCCGAAGGTTGTGTTGCCTGCCCGGTACCAGGGCTAAAAACATCGCCTCATGGCTCAAGGAGAACTTGGAGTGGGAGGGGGAGGATCCAGTTGTCGTGGTCCATGTAGGAACCAATGACATAGGTAGAACGAGGAATGAGATTCTGCTGAGAGAGTTTGAGGAGCTAGGAATCAAATTAAAAAGCAGAACTTCAAAGGTAATAATCTCTGGATTGTTACCTGAGCAATGCTCAAATTGGCATAGAGACAAACAGATTAGAAGTTTAAATGCGTGGCTCAGAGAGTGCTGTGGGAGGAAGGGGTTTCAGTTCATGGGGCACTAGCACCAGCACTGGAGAAAGAGGGAACTGTTCCTTTGGGACGGGCTCCACTTAAACCAGGCTGGGACCAGTGTCCTAGTGAATCGAATAACTAGGGCAGTAGACAGGGCTTTAAACTAATGAAGGGGGTGGGGGCGGGTGGGAGGATTCAGAAAATAGTAAATTTAAAAGCAGCGAGAGAAATGTCAAGGCTCTAGAGCAGAGTCGAGTTTTGGGTAAAAATAAGCATGGGTCAGGAAGGGACAGAGAGAGTAGCAAATGTAATAAGGCATCAGTGACTAAGTTGACATCAGGGAAAAATAGAAATAAGTCAACGCTAAAGACACTGGGCTCGAATTTCCAAGCCCCATGGAGGCGGGTTTGGAGGCAGGAGTGGTGGGAAAATTGCAGAATCGGGGGGCAGGTACCCATCCCGCCCCCAACCCGCCTCTGTGCCAATGTCCCAGGAGGCGGGTATCTGACCTGTGCTGGGACCCGCCTCCCCGAGGTGGGAAGGGGATCAGTGCCAATTAACTGCCTGTTAACAAGTAGTTAACAGGCAGTTTTTTGCCGACTCCCTATTTATACGCCCTGAAGTGTGGGCTTCCCAATGGCTCCGAACCACGCCAAGTTAGCGAGGCAGACCGTCGTTCTGAAGGGGTTGGAGGGGTCAAGATGTCTGTTGTGCAGGTGAGCGATGGGTGCATGTGTGCAGAGGTAAGTGTGTGAGGTAAGTGTAAAGTGTTTTAATAAGTTTTACTTACCTTTACTTTCTCCTGCAGGCTTCCTTCCTTCAGTTCTCGGGAGTCCCTCAGTTCACCGGCACAGAAAGCAGAATGGCCGCTGAACTATCAAAAGCTGCAGCATTCTGCTTTCTGGTCTGGAGAGATCTCTAACTGAGTAGAAGGACTCAAGTTAGAAGACAGATTGTCAGCATTTCACAGCTTCACAGAGCTGTCAAACGTTGATTTTTCATCTGTCAAAAGCTCTTGACAGATGAAATGTCAATCACTGACGTCACCAGTAACCAGGTGTCCCTTAATTGGCTTGCTGAGCCCACTGGGCGGGCTTAACAAGGTCAATCAGTGGAAAATAGTGTGGGTTGGCCACAAGTCGATGGAGGCGGGACTACAACCCAAAAAGTGGGAGTCCCGCCTCCATCACGTCCACATTGACAAAATCCAGCCCACTATATCTGAAAGCGCGAAGCTTTTGCAACAAAATAGATGAATTAATAGTGCAGATAGAAATTAACAGGTTTGATCTAATAGCCATAACGGAGACATGATTGCAAAGTGGCCAAGGTTGGGAACTAAATGTTCCAGGATACTTAACTTTTAGAAGAGATAGGCAAATGGAAAAGGAGGTGGGGTAGCCCTGATAAGAAAGGATGGAATAAAACGAGAAAGGATCTTAGCTCCGAAAATCAAGAAGTAGAATCAGTTTGGGTGGAGCTAAGAAATAGCAAGGGGCAGAAAACATTGGTGGGAGTTGTTTATAGGCCCCCAAACAGTAGTTGTAATGTAGGGCAGAGTATAAATCAGGAAATTGGAGGCGCAAGTAACAAGGGTAATACCATAATCATGGGAGACTTTAATTTACATATAGACTGGGCAAACCAAATTTGCAGTAATAGTGTGGAGGATGAATTCATGGAATGTATGCAAGATAGTTTTCTAGATCAGCATGTTGAGGAACTAACCAGGGAATAAGTTATTTTAGATCTAGTATTGTGCAACGAGAAAGGGTTAATTAATAACCTTGTAGTAAAGGGGGCTTTGGGGAAGTATGACCATAATATGATAGAATTTTATATTGAGTTTGAAAGTGATTTAGTTAAATCCGAAACTAGGGTCTTAAGTAGGGCGGGTCAGAGGTTAAAGTAATTTTGATTGACGGCAGGTTCTGTGCCCGCCGTCAACCCACCTCCAGACAAGCTTCCCAAGTGTCGGGTCCCCGATTTGCAAATGGACCCGACACATAGCAGTGGGAAACAGATTAACAGCAATTAACTGCCTATTACCAGGTACTTGTCAGAAGTCACACAACACCAGGTTATAGTCCAACAGCTTTATTTGAAATCACAAGCTTTCGGAGCACTGCTCCTTCTTCAGGTGAAGTGGAGAAATGCATAAAGACACAGCTTATATAGTCAGAGAATCATGTCAGATGTTTACAGGTAACCTTTCCAACTGCCATTTATCACACCTCGGCAGAGAGATAATCACAGCAGTCAAAGGTGTGAATGGTGTCCAAACAGGTCAGTCAGGGAAACATTACATCAAAGAACAATGAGGTGCGGTCACAAGGGGTCAAATATTGCAGATGCTGGGGTCTGTATGAAAAACAAAAAAACAGACAAAAAACATTTTTTTTGGCTGGAAATCACAGCAGGTCCGGCCGCATCTGTGTAGAGAGAACAAGCCAATGTCAACTCGAGTCTGGATGACCCTGCGTCAGGTGGGGTTACATGTAGCGTGACATGAACCCAAGATCTCTGTTGAGGCCGTCCTCATGGGTGCGGAACTTGGCTATCAGTTTCTGCTCGACGATTTTGCGTTGTCGTGTGTCTCGAAGGCCGCCTTGGAGAATGCTTACCCGAAGATCGGAGGCTGAATGTCCTTGACTGCTGAAGTGTTCCCCGACTGGGAGGGAACACTCCTGCCTGGTGATTGTTGCGCGGTGTCCGTTCATCCGTTGTCGCAGTGTCTGCATGGTCTCGCCGATGTACCATGCTCCGGGGCATCCTTTCCTGCAACGTATGAGGTAGACAACGTTGGCCGAGAAGTATACCGACAACTGGACAACCAGGAACACTACAGACAGTTACCCGCAGATCCGACCAAAGAACACACCCGCCAACTCAACAGACTGATCAAAACCTTCGATCCGGACCTTCAAAGCATCCTACATGCTCTCATCCCACATAGTCCCCGTGTGGGAGACTTCTACTGCCTCCCAAAGATACACAAAGCCAACACACCTGGACGTCCTATCGCATCAGGCAACGGAACCCTGTGTGAGAACCTCTCTGGCTATGTCGAGGGCATCCTGAAACCCATCGTACAGGGAACCCCCAGCTTCTGTCGCGACACTACAGACTTCTTACAGAAACTCAGCACCCATGGACCAGTTGAACCAGGAACACTCCTCGCCACGATGGACGTCTCGGCACTCTACACCAGTATCCCCCACGATGACGGCATCGCTGCGACAGCCTCAGTACTCAACACCAACAACAGCCAATCTCCAGACGCCATCCTACAACTCATCCGCTTCATCCTTGACCACAATGTCTTCACCTTCGACAACCAGTTCTTTACCCAAAGACACGGAACAGCCATGGGGACCAAATTCGCACCCCAATACGCAAACATCTTCATGCACAAGTTCGAGCAAGACATCTTCGCTGCACAGGATCTCCAACCAACGCTATACACCAGGTACATCGACGACATTTTCTTCCTATGGACCCACGGCGAAGAATCACTGAAAAGACTACACGATAACATCAACAAGTTCCATCCCACCATCAAACTCACCATGGACTACTCCTCAGAATCGGTCTCATTCCTGGACACACGAATCTCCATCAAAGGCGGACACCTCAGCACTTCACTCTACCGCAAGCCCACGGACAACCTCACGATGCTTCACTTCTCTAGCTTCCACCCTAACCACGTTAAAGAAGCCATCCCCTATGGACAAGCCCTGCGAATACACAGGATCTGCTCAGACGAGGAGGAACGCGATGGACACCTACAGACACTGAAAGACGCCCTTGTAAGAACGGGATATGACGCTCGACTCATCGATCGACAGTTCCGACAGGCCACAGCGAAAAATCGCATAGACCTCCTCAGAAGACAAACACGGGACACAACCAACACAGTACCCTTCGTCGTCCAGTACTTCCCCGGAGCGGAGAAACTACGCCATGTTCTTCGCAGCCTTCAACATGTCATCGATGACGACGAACACCTCGCTAAGGCCATCCCCACGCCTCCACTACTCGCTTTCAAACAGCCGCCTAACCTCAAACAGACCATCGTTCGCAGCAAATTACCCAGCTTTCAGGAGAACAGCGACCACGACACCACACAACCCTGCCACAGCAACCTCTGCAAGACATGCCAGATCATCAACACAGATACCATCATCACACGTGAGGACACCACCCACCAGGTACATGGTACATACTCATGTGACTCGGCCAACGTTGTCTACCTCATACGTTGCAGGAAAGGATGCCCCGGAGCATGGTACATCGGCGAGACCATGCAGACACTGCGACAACGGATGAACGGACACCGCGCAACAATCACCAGGCAGGAGTGTTCCCTCCCAGTCGGGGAACACTTCAGCAGTCAAGGACATTCAGCCTCCGATCTTCGGGTAAGCATTCTCCAAGGCGGCCTTCGAGACACACGACAACGCAAAATCGTCGAGCAGAAACTGATAGCCAAGTTCCGCACCCATGAGGACGGCCTCAACAGAGATCTTGGGTTCATGTCACGCTACATGTAACCCCACCTGACGCAGGGTCATCCAGACTCGAGTTGACATTGGCTTGTTCTCTCTACACAGATGCGGCCGGACCTGCTGTGATTTCCAGCCAAAAAAAATGTTTTTTGCCTGTTTTTTTGTTTTTCATACAGACCCCAGCATCTGCAATATTTGACCCCTTGTGACCGCACCTCATTGTTCTTTGATGTAATGTTTCCCTGACTGACCTGTTTGGACACCATTCACACCTTTGACTGCTGTGATTATCTCTCTGCCGAGGTGTGATAAATGGCAGTTGGAAAGGTTACCTGTAAACATCTGACATGATTCTCTGACTATATAAGCTGTGTCTTTATGCATTTCTCCACTTCACCTGAAGAAGGAGCAGTGCTCCGAAAGCTTGTGATTTCAAATAAAGCTGTTGGACTATAACCTGGTGTTGTGTGACTTCTTACATTTGTCCACCCCAGTCCAACTCCGGCATCTCCACACCACAGGTACTTGTCAGTAGTTTTCAGGCTGATTGTCGATTTTCCAGATTCTGGGTCGGGTTTCACGATGTCCGGACAACACGCCAGGTAAGTGTGGCATGTTATGAGTCTGGTCTTTTGTTTGTGAAAAGGTGACAGCTGCAGAAGTGGTGTCAAGGATGCCATGCTGCACATGGTGAGTTGCAGAGCAAAGAAAATGGCTGGAGTCATACCTATCACAAAGGAAGATGGTTGTGGTGGTTGAAGGTCAATCATCACAACCCCAGGACATCGCTGCAGGAGTTACTCAAGGCAGTGTCCCAGGCCCAACCATCTTCAGCTGCTTCATCAGTGACCTTCCCTCCAACATAAGGTCAGAAATGGGGATGTTCATTGATGACTGCACAGTGTTCAGCATCATTCACAGCTCCACAGATAATAAAGCAGACCATGCCCGCATACAATGAGACCTGGACGACATTCAGGCTTGGGCTGATAAGTGGCAGGTAACATTTGCGCCACAGAAGTGCCAGGCAATGGCTATCTCCAACAAGCGAGAGTCTAACCACCTCCCCTTGACATTCAATGGCACTACCATCACCGAATCACCCACTATCAACATCCTGGGGGTCATCATTAACCGGAAACTTAACTGGAGCAGCCACATAAATACTGTGGCAACAAGAGCAGGTCAGAGACGAGGTATTCTGCGGCGAGTGTCTCACCTCTTGATTCCCCAAAGACTTTCCACCATCTACAAGGCACAAGTAAGGAGTGTAATGGAATACTCTCCACTTGCCTGGATGAGTGCAGCACCAACAACACTCAAGAAGCTCAACACCATCCACAAAAAAGCAGCCTGCTTCATTGGCATCCCATCCACCACCTTAAGCATTCACTCCCTCCACCAGCGGCGTACCGTGGCTGCAGTGTGTACCATCTGCAAGATGAATGGCAGCAACTCGCCAAGGCTTCTTCGGCAGCACTTCCCAAACCCGCGACCTCTTCCACCTAGAAGGACAAGGGGAGCAGGCGCATGGGAACACCACCACCTCCAAGCTCCCTTCCAAGTCACACACCATCCTGACTTAGAAGTATATCACTGTTGGGGTAAAAGAGAAGTCTTCCCTCCTCTCAAGCGGACCCCCTGAGATAAGGGGTCGACACTTGCCCTATAGCAACCACAAATTCACCAGACGGACACCTTGGATAAGTTTCACGATCTTTATTCAAGTATATGCAAGGGGAAATCTCAGTCTCATCCCAGAGAAAGGATTCTTCCGCCGAGTATCAAATACGTACAGCAATTATACTCTAACTTGAGGCGTGCACCCCTCGTGCACACCCTTTCTACGATTATTGATTGGTCTACAGAATAGGCGAAAGGCTGTGTCCATTAGATGCCTCTTATCAGGGAGGTTGCTGAATGGTTCACAGAAACCCATCTTTACAGCATTCGCGGGCTAATTTATCTGTTCCTGCTCTGGCCAGGAGGTGCTTACATCATGCTTTGAGAATCTGTATGTCCTGCCTTATCTTAAGCAAGGACAAAAGACCAGCTTATTACATAAGAACATAAGAAATAGGAGCAGGAGGAGGCCAATCGGCCCCCCGAGCCCGCCCCACCATTCAATAAGATCATGGCTGATCTGATCCTAACCTCAAATCTTCAATCACTCTCCATCCCACCCGAACCCATGTGATCTCCCGGGAGAGGCGAAAAACCAGCTAAAAAACCCAATGGCCAATTTGGGAGAAAAAATCTGTGAAATTCCTCTCCGACCCATCTAGGCGATCAAAACTCTTCCAGGAGATCACTCTGTCCCTATATTTTCTACAGTACTTACCTTCTGTAAAGGCGATCTCCACCCCAGCCAGGAACAGGAATAAAACCATCTCCTGAAATCTAACACAGAATTAGAACACAAGGAGTAGGAGCAGAACCAGGCTACACGGCCCCTGGGCCCGCTCCACTACCCACAGGGCCATGACCATTCCAAACCTAGACTCATGTCCAATTTCCTGCCCGCTCCCCATAACCCTAAATTCCCTTTACTTCTAGGAAACTATCTATTTCTGTTTTAAATTTATTTAATGATGTAGCTTCCACAGCTTTCTGGGGCAGCAAATTCCACAAACCTACCACCCTCTGAGAGAAGCAGTTTCTCCTCATCTCAGTATTGAAAGAGCAGCCCCTTATTTTAAGATTATGCCCCCTAGTTCTAGTTTCACCCATCATTGGGAACATCCTCACTGCATCCACCCAATCAAGCCCCTTCACAATCTTATATGTTTCAATAAGATCGCCTCTCATTCTTCTGAACTCCAATGAGTAGAGTCCCAGTCTACTCAACCTCTCCTCATATGACCACCCCCTCATCCCCGGGATTAACCGAGTGAACCTTCTTTGTACTGACTCGAGAGCAAGTATGTCTTTTTTTAAGTATGGACACCAAAATTGTATGCAGTATTCCAGGTGCGGTCTCACCAATACCTTGTATAACTGCAGCAATACCTCCCTGTTTTTATATTCTATCCCCCTAGCAATAAAAGCCAACATTCCATTGGCCTTCTTGATCACTTGCTGCACCTGCATACTAACTTTTTGAGTTTCGTGCACCAGGACCCCCAGATCCCTTTGTACTTCAGTACTTTCCAGTTTCTTGCCATTAAGATAATAACTTGCTCTATGATTTTTCCTGCCAAAGTGCACAACCTCACACTTTCCAGTATTGTATTCCATCTGCCAAATCTCTGCCCACTTACTTAGCCTGTCTATGTCACTTTGCAGGTTTTTTATGTCCTCCTCGCTCACTACTTTCCCTCCCATCTTTGTATCATCTGCAAACTTTGATATGTTACACTCGGTCCCCTCCTCCAAATCATTAATATAGATTGTAAAGATTTGGGGACCCAGCACTGACCCCTGCGGAACACCACTAGTTACTGATTGCCAGTCTGAGAATGAACCATTTATCCTAACTCTCTGCTTTCTGTTAGAGAGCCAATTCTCCACCCACACCAGAATATTACCTCCAGTCCCGTGATTTTTTATCTTGAGCAATAATCTTTTGTGTGGCACCTTGTCAAATGCCTTTTGGAAGTCTAAATACACTACATCCACTGGTTCTCCTTTATCCACCCTGTATGTTACTTCCTCAAAGAACTCAAGCAAATTTGTCAAACATGACTTCCCCTTCATGAAACCACGCTGAGTTTGTCCTATTAAATTATGTTTATCCAAATGTCCCGTTACTGTCTCCTTAATAATGGACTCTAACATTTACCAACCACAGATGCTAGGCTAACAGGTCCATAGTTTCCAGCCTTCTCTCTACTACCCTTTTTAAATAAGGGTGTTACATTAGCAGTTTTCCAATCTGCCGGGACCTCTGCTGAGTCCAGGGAGTTTTGGAAAATTATTACCAATGCATCCACAATCCCTACCGCCACTTCCCTCAAGCCATCAGGTCCAGGGAATTTATCTGGCTTAAGTCCCATTATTTTAGCAAGTACCACTTCCTTTGTGATTTTACTCGTATTTAGCTCCTCTCCCCCTAGAGCCCCCTGTTTGTCCAGTGTTGGGATATTCTTAGTGTCCTCTACTGTAAAGACTGATACAAAATATTTGTTCAGCGTTTTTGCCACCTCCATGTTTCCCACCATTAATTTCCCAGTCTCATCCTCTAAGGGACCAACATTTACTTTAGCCATCCTTTTGGTTTTTATATAACTATAGAAACTTTTGCTATCCGTTTTTATATTTTTTGCTAATTTACTTTCATAATCTATCTTCTCTTTCTTAATCAATCTTTTAGTTATTTTTTGCTGTCTTTTAAAGACTTCCCAATCTTCTATCCTCCCACTAGATTTGGCTACCTTATATGCCCTTGTTTTTAGTCAGATACTATCCTTAATTACTTTACATAGCCACGGATGGCTATCTTTTCTTTTTACACCCTTTTTTCCTCAGTGGAATATATATTTTTTGGAAGTTGTAAAATAACTCCTTAAATGTACACCACTGATCATGTACCGTCTTACCCTTTAATCTATTTACCAGTCCACTCTAATCAATTCCGCTCTCATACCTTCATAGTCTCCTTTATTCAAGCTCAGCACACTTGTTTGAGATCCAACCTTCTCACCCTCTACTTGAATATGGAATTCAACCATGTTATGGTCACTCATTCCAAGGGGATCCTTTACTAGGACATTTTTAATTAATCCTGTCTCATTACACAGGACCAGATCTAAGGTTGCTTGCCCCCTGGTCGGTTCAGTTACATACTGCTCAAGAAACCCATCCCTAATACACTCAATGAACTCATCCTCAAGGCTGCTCTGCCCAATTTGATTTGTCCAGTTAATATGATAGTTAAAATCCCCCATAATTATAGCTGTTCCCTTATTACAAGCCTCAACTATTTCCTGATTAATGCTCCGTCCAACAGAGTTGCAACTGTTCTGAGGCCTATAGACTACACCCACTAGTGTTTTTTTCCCCTTATTATTCCTTATCTCCACCCAAACTGTTTCAGTATCCTGCTCCTTTGACCCAATATCATTTCTCTGTATTATAGTGATTCCTTCCTTTATTAACATAGCCACCCCACCTCCCCTCCCTTCCTGCCTGTCCTTCCTGATTGTTAAATAACCTGGTATGTTTAATTCCCAGTCATGGTCACCCTGCAGCCATGTTTCTGTAATGGCCACAAGATCATAGAAACATAGAAACATAGAAGGTAGGAGCAGGAGTAGGCCATTCGGCCCTTCGAGCCTGCTCCGCCATTCAACGAGATCATGGCTGATCATCCAAACCCTAGCACCCGGTCCCTACACCGACAGCCATCCCACCCAAGCCCTATCCCCGTAACCCCGTAACCCCACGTATTTAATCCCCTCTAACACTAAGGGTCAATTTTTTATCATGGCCAATCAACCTAACCCGCACATCATACCCATATGTAGTTATTTGTGCCATTAACTCATTGATTTTGTTATGAATGCTACGTGCATTCAGATAAAGAACTTTCAAATATGTTTTGTGACACTTAATTCCTGTTTTGTCCCCTTTTACTACTTTACCTTTTACTCCATACCTTCTGTCCCTTCCTGACATGTTCTGTTTTTTAATTTCCCCACTGCTACCTAAGTCTATGACCTTCTCCATTGTCATTTCTGTTATTTGCTCTCTAGAAACCTCCCCCCCCCCACTAATTAGTTTAAAGCCCTCTCTACAGCCCTAGTTATATGATTCGCCAGGACTCTAGTCCCAGCACTGGCCAAGTGGAGTCCGTCCCAATGGAACGGCTCCCTACTGTCCCAGTGTTGGTGCCAGTGTCCCAAGAAGCAAAACCCATTTCTCCCACACCAGTCTTTGAGCCACGCATTTAACTCTTTAATTTTATTTATCCTAGCCAAATTCGCTCATGGCTCAGGTAATAACCCAGAGATTATTACCCTTGAGGTTCTGTTTTTTAATTTGACCCTGAGCTGCTCATACTCCTTTAACAGAACCTTCTTCCTTGTCCTATCTACGTCGTTTGTACCAAATTAGCTTTACAGTTCCTGTTTTATCTAGGTTCTACATTCCTAAGCAAGGATAGGAGACAAGCTTATCATCCTTCTAGTTTCCACTAATTTTAATTCTAAGAAGTTATAGTTTCTTCTAATTTTTAATTCTAAGAAGACATTTTTGTCCCTTTACAATCCCCCCTTATGGCCCTTGGCTATATGCCCAAGCCAGGCCATTTCCCTATTACTTTCTTATGGGTGAGCCCCAGGTTTGCCCCTCCGTTTGGGTAGCTAGTTCCCAAACTGCAGGATCTGCCTGTTGACATTCCCATTGAGGTTATATAAGATAAGTCCTTTCTGCCGGACTTTTTAAATTTGCCTTATCCAGTTTTTTACTTATTGCTCTCTCTATGGCTTGTCTCTTATTCCTGCTACATTTTTGACAGGATAACAACAACAAGATCACCAATACAGCACCTTGTACAACAAGCAATACATGTGATATTATCCTTATCCAGGGGTGTATTTGCACATTGAGTCCAGCATTCCAAAACTTAGTATACCAAGGCCGACTAGCCAACATTTCTTCAGTGTCCTTTTGTAGCTTATCTATTTCTTCCATCAAAATAACATACTTTTGTCTTTGCTTCTGAATGTCATGCTCCAGTTGGGTCTGTTCTTCGTTCAGTTCAGGTATCGGTTTTCCTTGTGGCCTTATTGCCTTTGTATACCCTTCTTGGATAGTGTCTGTCACTGTCCCATTAATAGTTTCTTCTTTTAGTTCAGGATATATGATATACCCATTAATATATGTCTCTTCTTGTGGGGTAAAGCAGAAGTCAGTGTCCATGATGGCACAGAAGGTGGTCCCTCCCTTATTCGTAACTGTCATATTGGGTGCCTTGGTGCTTACACACCATTCTTCATTCCCTTGCAGGGCGGCGATTGTTTCGGAATCCCGTGTCATTGGCGTGATACTCAATGTGCACCCTTCCGTTCGGCCATAACCACAGTCATCCTTAGTCATTCTTGGTGGATCTTGGCATAAAACAACTTGGTTATTTCGATAACAATCATCTATGTTAATACCCCTCGTACTGTTCTCTTTAATCACATGTCTGGACAAGTCATGGTAGCGCAAGCGAGTTTGGTTCCTTATCTCCCCTATATTGTTTGTTTGGTATAAGGCATCTCCTTTTGTTACATCATACTGTGGTATTGATGGTACAAATCCTATTATATATAAATGTCCGGTTATGCATCTAGCTTTTGGTATCTAAGCATGACTATTCCTCCGTACCTCACACGTATGAGTCAAGTTTTTATCTAAGGTCCAATTGGTAAATACATCATTCGGTATCCAATCCGGCACTTCTCCATTTTGGAGTTGCTCTAGGTTATGTTGTACTTCACTAAGTATCCATGCTCCGTACCCTGCGCAAACTATTTCCGACTGTAGTTGCCGGCTCACGTCTTCCCCTGCTTTGTTTATCAAATTTATAGTTCTGGCGTGGTCCCGCAACGTGTGGGCCACTTGTAGCAATTCTCCCTCCGTACCATCACCTAGCTGTGCCTGCAGTCTTTGATTATCCCCATCCCTACCCAACAATCCTTGTAAGATTCGGATTAGGGCAGCAACCTGATCGTCTATGGTGTGCGGGTCTATAGTGTTCACCGTCGCAACCCCTGCCGTGTATCCCATGCCTGCCGGTTCTAATATCCCTCTTTTCTCCCGGTCCCCTTTTCTACCTGTCCTCCTTTTCACATTAAATGTCATGGTTCCTGATTCAGGGCCTTCAAGAGCTCGTAGGGTCAAGTTATTGTACAGGCTTACGGTTTCCTTTCCACAAAAGCTGGGAATGTTTATATCCATTAGGTTTAGGAACACCGTAATTATTCTTTGGCGTACCCCAAAGTGTATTTTATCCTTGGTTTTCTTTATTACCAATCCCCCTTTTGCTCCTGATCACAGCTAACGTCGCTCGAGTTTCTGTAATACAGGCCTTGTTGGTCTGTTTGGCCGGCCTGCACAGCTTCTCCCATGGCTCCCCCTATAAGGGATAAGATCCTGTAAAACATAATATTTCCCGGTCATCACCAGTTAATTAGGGTCCATGCCTTTTCAACTGGGTCCAGTGTTTCAATTTGCCGGTGCCCCTTATATCTATGCATGCGCATGTGTCACTTACCATTATTAAGTGATAGGGGCCGGCCCATTTTGGCAAGAACCCGGGTTTCTCTGGGTTGTTAATCTTTACCATTACCTGACTGCCTACTTGGAGTATTTTGACTTTCTGTTCCTTGGTGTCATTCTCTAAGTCTTTAATTACTTGCTCGTCTCTAGCCTGTGCTTTCAGGTCGTGTAAATGCTTACAGAGGTCTATCACAAACCTCCGTATTCTGTCTTTATATGATCCTACGTCCTCACTTCCTGTGACCAATACCTCGGGCAGTCTCATTGCTCTCCCTGTCATTAACTCAAAGGGTGTCAGTCCTGTCGTCCGGCTAGCGGTTGCCCTTAATTTCATCAGGACTCGGGGTAACATGTCCACCCATCCCTGTCCCCGCGGGGTGGCTTCTTCCTGTATGTTAAGCATGTTCACCTCCTCGGGCCCAATTGCACATGCACCGACTTGGGCTTCATTGATCAGATTCCCTTTCTCAGCTGCCCGCTTGGCTGCCTCATCTGCCCATGCATTGCCCCATTGGTGTCGGTCAGTAATCTTCCTGTGTGCTTCAATTTTTATTATTGCACACTCTTGGGGTAGGAGGGAGGCTTCCACTAATTCCTTGATTATATTCTCGTGTCTTATGGGTCCTCCTCCTGAGGTCATATATCCTCGCCTACTCCAGGCTACCATGTAATCATGCACCACCCCAAAGGCATATTGACTATCTGTATATATGTTTACCCTTTTTCCTTCGGCTAACCTCAGGGCTTCGGTGAGAGCCACCAATTCTGCTACCGGAGCCGATAGGCTTCCTTCTAGCCCACCTTCCCTTTTAACCTGTCTATTGCCATCTACCACTGCCCATCCTGTTCGTGGTGTCCCGTCTATATATCGCTGGGACCAATCTACATATAGATCCATTTCCGCTTCCTCGAGCGGGGTTTCACTAACATGGCTATTTTCCCCCCTTTGATCAAATCCTGTATAGGCTGGCCCATTTCTGCATATTCTGGGATAAGTTCCGGCAATAATTAAATAGCCCTAGTACCTGCCTGACCCCTTTCACAGTTCCTGGCCTCGGCATCATTCTCATAGCCTCCTTTCTGCCTTCGGGCATTTGTCTCTTCCCTTGTGTTATTATGTATCCTAGGTAGGTTACTTCGTCCTTCCCTACCTGTACCTTTCTAGGGTTTATCTTTAGTTCCGCATTCTGTAGGGCTCCCAGTACCATAGTCAATTGAATATTGTAGAGGGACCTGCCACTATCGGATGTTCTCATGGAGTTATCTTATTCAATGCGGTCTACACAAATTTACACCAACCAGAATTTCACCGTGGCCACAATGAAAGTTTGGTTTTAATAGGATAATTAACCTCATAACTCCAACTTAATCCAGATCATTTAAAAAAAAACTAACCAGTATCACTTGGAAAAGAAAGAAAGAAGCCACATTAACAAAGAAACAATCACCCACGCCTTGTAAACATTCAAATTCATTTTCTTCCAGGCACATTGGCAACTGTAACTTCAAGGCTGAAGCTTATCTTTTGTAAAACAATTAACAAACTTAAAACACCACACACTTGTCCATCATTCAAGACAAGTCTTCAAAGGGTTAAACAGATTTTAGCTCTCTGTACCAAAGAGTGGGTGGAGCTAAAATAAACACAACAGACACTTTCAAAGACAGAAAACTTCCACATTTTTAACACACACTTTCACACCAACTGAGATTCCAGCATTCCTTCTAAGATTCCTTTCACTCAGCAAATCCTGTATTTTACTTGTTCTGGACAGAAACTGATAGCATCTGTGTTGATAAAACTTAAATTTTTTCCTTATTCCCTTTCTTAAATTACTGGTACTTGGGTACAATTTCGACACACGTTTTTGGTCCAAATTCGAGTACGTCTACTCAACTCATAATATGCGTGAGCCACTAAAATGATGAGCTTTTCTTCCTTTAATTTTGTATCATTAGCCCACCATTCTCTTTGTTTTACTGGTGGGTAATTCGGTTGCCAATTGTTTTTAACCATTTTGTCAATTAATCTTTTATTTTTGACCCCACCGGTTTTACTTCCCATGGTTAATTGTTGTCAGCGGTACATCCCTTACTTTACTCTCGCAGAGTGAGACGGTACTTGTAACTGGATTGTTGTCAGTGGTACCTCTCTTAAATACTCTCGCAGAGTGAGACTGCACTTGCAACAATTTTGTTCTGGCGATTTGTTGTCAGAGGTATGCTTAAACTTTCTGCACTACTTGCAACTCGCCTATTTTATTGCTGGGGTCGTTATGTTGCCCCTAGGTTACTCTTATACTCCTTCTTGTCTGCGCTGACCATATACGACCAATACCGGTTTGCTGGTGTTGCCTCGTTGGCCGCGCTTCAGGACCTACTCTTAACCTGTAAAATGCTGGGGTTGGTACATCACCCCTAGGTTACTCTTGTACTCCTTCTTGTCTGCACTGGCCATATATGACCAATACCGGTTCGCTGGTATTGCCTCGTTGGCCGCGCTTCAGGACCTACTCTTAACCTGTAAAATGTTGGGGTCGTTACGTTGCCCCTAGGTTACTCTTGTATTCCTTCTTGTCTGTCCCGGCTGTATATGACCAATACCGGTTCATTGGTACTGCCTCATTCGCTGCGCTTCAGAACCTACTCATAACCGTATTGTGCTCATTCCTCGGTTCCCATCAGTTCGTTGTTTGCTATACTTAGTTTTTTTAATACAGATTATCTCCCCTTCTGTCCACAATACATCAGCTCTAACTTGTAGGTGGTATTTAAAAGGTACTCACCCCAACAGCTGCCAAATTGTTCGGATCGGGGAGACTATATCCTGCCGACTATGCCAATTGTTGGGGTAAAAGTGAAGTCTTCCCTCCTCTCAAGTGGATCCCCTGAGATAAGGGGTCAACACTTGCCCTATAGCAACCACGAATTCACCAGACAGACACCTTGGATAAGTTTCACGATCTTTATTCAGGCATATGCAAGGGGAAAATCTCAGTCTCATCCCAGAGAAAGGATTCTTCCACCGAGTATCAAATACGTACAGCAATTATACCCTAACTTGAGGTGTGCACCCCGCGTGCACACCCCTTCTAAGATTATTGATTGGTCTACAGAATAGGCGAAGGGCTGTGTCCATTCGATGTCTCTTATCAGGGAGGTTGCTGAATGGTTCACCGAAACCCATCCTTACAGTATTCACGGGCTAATTTATCTGTTCCTGCTCTGGCCGGGAGGTGCTTACATCATGCTTTGAGAATCTGTATGTCCTGCCTTATCTTAAGCAAGGACAAATGACCAGCTTATTAGCTTTACAGTTCCTGTTTTATCTAGGTCCTACATTCCTAAGCAAGGATAGGAGACAAGCTTATCATCCTTCTAGTTTCCACTAATTCTAATTCTAAAGTTATAGGCCTAGAAATTCAGTTGCGTGCGCCAGCCGTTAGCGCCTTCGGAGGAGTAGATCTCGAGCGCTCGGCACTTAGTGGCCGGGTGCAGGGCGATCTGCGCCTACGCCCAACTTCAGTAGACATTTAGCGCCGGCGCAAAGTGTTTGCACGCGCTCAGCTGCGCGCGCAGCTTATGACGTCATTTCGTCGTGCAACGCCCTTTGTGCGCCCCAAACCGGAACTTCATTTGCGCCCGCCCAATGTGGGCGTGGCGGTGCTAAGAACTGTGAAGTGGAACGCAGCAGAGGCCCTGCGGGCCTCGGGGAGCGCTAATTAAAGGGCACTTACACTGAACTATAAAGGCCAGCCATTTTGCTGCAATGACTTTTGTGCAACGGATTTCTGGACAGAGACCAAGGAAGAGACCTTACTGATTTGGCCCAACATAGGAGAGGTATTTTTGGCTTCTGGCCAGAGCTTGGAAATTTGCCTCATTGTGATTTCATTGTTTGCAAGTATATTATGGGGCCTGCATGGGGTTCCAACCCTCAGTTCCAGCATTATGTGCGAAGGGCTCGCAGACGCTGTGTGAGAGGGGCAGCCATGCCTAGACGCAGAGGGGGCATCAGGCGTCGACAACGTAGGCCTTACCCACTCAGGGAATACCGCCAGCAGGTGTCCTATCTCACTATGACTGCCGCGCAGTGTGTTAAGAGGCTGCGCTTCAGAAGGGAGGTGGTTGCAGAGATCTGCCAGCTGCTTCACAGAGATCTGCGTCCACAGCTGATGTGCAGGACATCTCTGTTGGTGGAAGTGAAGGTCACGGTGGCTCTGAACTTTTATGCAAGCGGCTCCTTCCAAGCCGCTGCTGGGGACATAGCTAACATATCCCAGTTCGCCGTGCATCACTGCATCCGGCAGGTCACCGATGCCCTTTTCACAAGGAGACACCAATTCATCTCCTTCCCCATGACCCTGGAGAGGCAGGAGCAGCGTGCAGTCGGATTTGCGAGGATCGCGGACTTCCCCATGGTGCAGGGCGCCATTGACTGCACGCATGTGGCTTTGCGGGCACCTATCGACAATGCCGAGGATTACCGCAACCGGAAGGGCTACCATTCCCTCAATGTACAGCTGGTGTGTGACAACAGGCAGCGCATCCTAGCTGTCAATGCCCGCTTTCCAGGCAGCAGCCACGATGCATTTATCCTGCGCCAGACTACTGTGGCTGACATGTTCCAGGCACAGCCTCCCCCAAGAGGATGGCTTATCGGGGACAAAGGCTATCCTTTGTGTACATGGCTCATGACCCCGCTCCGCGCGCCCAGGACCCCTGCTGAGGAGGCATACAACGAAAGCCATCAAGCCACAAGGAACATCATAGAGCAAACGATTGGCGTCCTCAAGCAACGGTTCCGCTGCCTGGATCGCTCCGGTGGATCTCTGCAGTATTCGCCGGATAGAGTCTCCCAGTTCGTCGTTGTTTGCTGCATGCTGCACAACCTGGCTATCCGCAGGGCTCAGGCACTGCCACCTCACGTTGGACCACCGCCTCAGGAGGAGGAGCAGGAGGACCATGAGGAGGAGGAGGAGGAGGAGGAGGAGTACCAGCCCAGGAGGGAGCCACAAGGTCCAAGGGCCGTCCGTCGGCGGCTTATTGAACGACACTTCTAGGCCCCCTGTCAGGGAATGGCTTGTGGCAATGAAGGGACATGAATGCAGCCGCTCCGCAAGCCCTCAGCCGGTTAACGCAACAACCACTGCAAACATCACACATGGACAAGCTGAATAAAGAAAAAGCTTTATTGAACAAACTCAGGGCCCTTCCCACATGAAACCCAAAAACAGACAACACCCCCAAAAAACAGTCAAACACATGACTCACTCCCACAACCTGGGGAGGAATAACAAAACTTTTCCATCCAAATGGCCTTCATCCTCGGCCTTACCAAAACAACCCCCCCCATAGACAACACAATCACCCCCATATAAAAAAACATTTGGCAACACACTCTACTTCGTGTGCCGAGAGGGCAAGTCCTTGTCCAGCCTTTTCCGGCCCCTGGCCGACCTGCTGCTCTGCCTCAACCTGGGCCCTGTGGGTGCTGCAAGGCTGGGGGAAGGCTCCTGAGGGGCACATTGCGTGACGGCAGATGCCCTTGGGGGTCGGCCTAGACGAGCTCTGGCCCTCGAGGGGCCGGCTGCTGACTGCTGCAGCTGTGGCTGGGCAGCATCAGTCTCTCCAGCAGCTCGTGGCAGCTTCGCTGGGGGAGTGGCAGTGGCGGCTGCAGCAATGGGGGCAAGCTGGCTGATGCCAGGCGCTCGCTGCTCGCCTGAGACACTGGCACTCGGCCGGGCTGGCACTGCAGCAAGTGCAGCAATCTGCTGAAGGCCAGACCGCTGTGCTGCTGCAGAGCGGCGGGTGCCCTGGCGATGCCTGCCTGACACAGCGAGTGTGGCAGCAGTGAGTGCCCGTACTGCCCTGGTCTGTGCCCGCATCAGACCAGCCAGTGACTGCACGGCACCACTGATCAACTGGCCACTCGCTGCCTGTGCTGCCCTGAAGTGGTCCCGACTCGCATCCTGTGCTGCCCTGAATTCGGCCCGACTCGCGTCCTGTGCTGCCCTCAATTCGGCCCGACTCGCGTCCTGTGCTGCCCCGAATTGTTCGAGACCCCTGGCCTGTGCTGCCCCGAGTTGTTCGAAACCCCTGGCCTGTGAGGCCCCGAAATCGGACACACTATGAGCCAGGGACTCGATGGCCTCAGGCAACCGTGCCACAACCCCCATGAACTCGGTGTGCCGGCGATCCGAGTCCGCGGACATTTGATCGAGGAGGCGCACCTCCTGGGCGAGGACCGTCTCCGGACTGGAGGCCGGACTCTCCCTCTGGGGAGAAGGCCGCCGAGCTGGCCGACCCTTCCCGCGTGGCTGGACGCCACTGGGCCCAGCAACTACACTCCCCTGCAACACTTCCCCCCTCTGGGGAGAAGGCAGCCGAGCTGCTCGACCCTTCCCGCATGGCTGGACGCCACTGGGCACAGGAGCTACACTCCCCTGCAACACTTTCCCCCTCTGAGGAGAAGGCCGCCGAGCTGCCCGACCCTTCCCGCGTGGCTCGACGCCACTGGGCACAGGAGCTACACCCCCCTGCAACACTTCCCCCTGCCTCTCCTCCAGGGAAGACGTGTCCCCTCCATTGCCATCCCCTGGCGCGGATGAGGGTTCCCCCGAGGGGCCGCCTTCCTCTTGCTCCTCCTCGTCCTCCTCTTCCGAGGGACTGTCACTGGCAGCTTCAGGGACCTCCTCCTCACCAGCTGAAAGCAGGAAGGCACAAGAGTAGCTTTAGAGTGAGGACAGGGCGTCAGCGAGGGAGGCATGAGTGGTGGCATTCAGCGCATTGGTCGGACAGTGGCAAAGGATGTAGATCTGAAGCGCAAGGGGAACGAGAGAGGTCCAAAAGGTCATGTCCTTACCATTGGGGCCCAGCACAGGGTCGGCATCTCCACATGCAACGGGGCCAATCAGCCGGCCACCCATGAGTCGACCCACGCGCTCCTCCAGGTCACTGAGCTGCTGGAACTGGGGACGGCCTCCCCCGGTGACAGTCCGTCTCCTCAGATTCTGGGCCAGCTTGGCCTGCAAGAGAAAGGACGGCCTCTAAGTACAGTTTGGTGCCCTGTTGTTGTGTGCACTGCCTCCCATGGTCGAATAGCTTGGCCAGTGTGGTGCCCTGTTGCTGTATGCACTGCCTCCCATGGTCAAATAGCTTGGCCAGTGTGGTGCCCTGTTGCTGTATGCACTGCCTCCCATGGTGGAATAGCTTGGCCAGTGTGTAAAGTGCAGAAAGTGCAATTGATGTTCATGCCAGTGCCATAGCTGCTGGATGAGGGCTGGCCATTAGGGCTTTGAGGTCCCTTTGCCCATAATGTGAGGTGTACATGCAAGGATGAGGAGGACACTGGAAAGGGTACTCACCCTGACAATCCGAGTGAGGTCGTTAAACTTTTTCCGGCATTGGACACCAGTCCTGGGGACATCGCAGGTGGCTGTGACCCTCTGGGCGATATCCCTCCAGGCTCTCCTGTACACCCTGGTGGCAGGCTTCTTGCCACTGTCTGGGAACAAGATATGGCGTCTCCTCTCCAAAGCCCTAACCAGCACCTTTAAATCATGGGCAGAGAAGCGCTGCGCTCGCTCACGGGCCCTCTGCATCCTTCCTGGTGCTATTTCTCTCCAGCAGCAGTGTTTAGGCCTAGCTGGAGGGCTGCAGTATCCAGGGCGTGGCAGCAGACCAAGTCGACCCTTCCCCCTTTAAGAGCTGGCCGGCGCCAGGGTGTCTGCTGTCAATCAAGACATGACCGCACCTGCGCTGCGCCCGGCCTCGGCGGTATCAGTCTGCACCGCCGGCTTAGCGCCAAAAGATAGCCGTGCATCGCCAGTTTTAGCGCTCGAGCAAACTCCTTGGCCAAAGCTACTGAATACCGGCGAAGTGGCCTCCACTTTCCGGCGGGCGCAAACTTTAGCGGCCGCCCGACTTTACCGCCCCAAAAGTGGCTATACTGAATTTCTAGGCCATAGTTTCTCCTAACTTTTAATTCTAAAAAGTCATTTTTGTCCCCTTACAATCACCGATCCTTCATCATCGCTGGATCAAAATCCTGGAACTCCCTACCTAACAGCACTGCGGGTTTAAGAAGACGGCTCACCACCACCTTCTCAAGGGCAACTAGGGATGGGCAATAAATGCTGGCATTGCCAGCGACGCCCTGAACCCATAAACAAATTTTTTTTTAAAAAGTTTTTAAATCCAACTGTATATCCAGTGCCACCTCATTGGGAGAACCTCTTTCACCAGTGACAGATTGCTTCTGTCATCTCACCTGCAGCTGCCATCTATTCCAGCAACATCAGAGCCAATGAAACAATTAGACCTTGGTCCTGTGAATCCATCCACAATCAACCCCAACACCAACATCACCAAGCTCATCACCAACCTTCACCGCCATCACCTGATGCTGCACTGGACACAGGCAATCAGCCCCTGACAAAATTGCTGTCCGGGAGGCCAGCGATGGCATCACCATGGCCAGACTTTCTTCACATGATGCTGTAAACCCTGGCTGTCACATGATGCGCCAGGTTGACACCATCCCACATCAGCACTGTGAAGCATCCCTTTAATGTCCAACCCATTCCATGCGCACACATCACTATAGCAGGGCAGGGAGGTGGGTCGGGGATTTATGACTGAACAATCACTGGAACTCAGTAAGGCACTTTTCAATGTGCGCTCAGATCTGTCCAATAAGGGGCACTTTTTGAAAAAGAGATTTCACTGTATGACAACACATTACTAGAAACTTCACATGGACATTGGCTAAACCTCTCAAGTGCCCACCCTTGTGTGTTGTTAGTTGGTATGCTTGCAGTAGAATGAGGTTGATTGTGTGGAGTGGCTAGTGAGATGGGGAAGAGATAAAGTAGATAGAGAGGCTTGGGTGGAGGTGCAAGTTAAGTTGATGTCCTGGGGAGGTTTCTTCTACCCTTGGAAGGGAAGAGAACCTCCCTGTGTACTGTGACTCCCTCCATAAGCATATGGAGGGAGTCATTGGAGAGCCTGGGTGCAAGAGTTCACCTTTGTGTAGTGATTGACTGTATTTTCAGCACCTCAATGCTTTCAAACACTGATAAATCAACCGTCAAAATAAAATTGTACATGGTCCTTTTAAAGAAACCGGCAGATGACGCATATTCAAATGACATCATCAGACCGGTTTCCTGTTAATTGTATGCCCGCAGGGCGGACTTAACAGGGCCAATCAAGGGGAAATCACGACTGCAGAGCGGAGGCAGCTGGGGGCAGGACTGGAACCAGTTGAACCGCCCCCAACCTGACACCGAGAAGAAAATCGCATTCTTTGTGTCTGTGTTCACAGAAGAAGATGCAAAAAACTTCCTGGAAATAGTGGAGAACCAAGGGTCTAGTGAGAATGAGGAACTGAATGAAATTAGTCTTAGTAAAAAAATAGTACTGGAGAAATTAATGGGACTGAAAGCTGATAAATCTCCTAGACCTGATGGCCTGCATCCTAGGGTTTTGAAAGAAGTGGTTATAGAGATAGTGGATGCATTGGTTGTCATTTTCCAAAATTCCATAGATTCTAGAACAGTTCCCATGGATTGGAAGGTGACAAATGTAACCCCACTATTTATGAAAGGAGGGAGAGAGAAAACAGGGAACCACAGACCAGTTAGCCTGACATTAGTACTAGGGAAAATGCTAGAATCTATTATTAAGGATGTGGTAACAGGGCACTTAGAAAATAATAATAGGATTGGGCAGAGTCAACATGGATTTATGAAAGGGAAATCATGCTTGACAAATCTGTTAGAGATTTGTGAGGTTGCAACTAACAGAATAGATAAGGGATGTGGTGTATTTGGATTTTCAGAAGGCATTCGATAAGGTGCCACACAAGAGGTTATTAAACAAAATTAGAGCTCTTGGGATTGGGGGTAATTTACTAGCATGGGTTGAGGATTGGTTAATGGACAGAGAATAGAGAGTAGGAATAAACAGGTCATTTTCGGTTGGCAGGCTGTAACAGTGGGTTACCGCAAGGATCAGTGTTTGGGCCTCAGCTATTCATAATCTATATCATTGATTTGGATGAGGGGACCAAATGTAATATATCCAAATTTGCTGATGATGCAAAGCTGGGTGGGAATGTAAGTTGTGAGGAGAATGCAAGGAGGCTTCAAGGGGATATAGACAGGCTAAGTGAGAGGGCAAGAACATGGCAAATGGAATATAATGTGGAGAAATGTGACGTTATCCACTTTGGTAGGAAAAATAGAAAAGCAGAGTATTTTTTAAATGGTGAGAGATTAGGAAATGTTGGTGTTCAGAGGGACGTGGGTGTCCTTGTACACGAATCACTGAAAGTTAACATGCAGGTACAGCAAGCAATTAAGAAAGCAAATGGTATGTTGGCCTTTATTACAAGAGGATTTGAGCATAAGAGTAAAGACATCTTACTGCAATTATATAGGGCTCTGGTGAGACCACACCTGGAGTATTGTCTACAGTTTTGGTTTCCTTACCTAAGGAGGGATATACTTGCCATAAAGGGAGTGCAATGAAGGTTCACCAGACTGCTTCCTGGGATGGGGTGATTGTCCTATGAGGAGAAATTTCTTCACTCTGATGGTGGTGAATCTTTGGAATTCTCTAACCCAGAGGGCTATGGAAGCTCAGTTGTTGAGTATATTCAAGACAGAGATCGATAGAATTTTTGAATATTAAGGGAATCAAGGGATATGGGGTAGTGCAGGAAAGTGGAGATGAGGTAGAAGATCAGCCATGATCTTATTGAATGGTGGAGCAAGCTCGAGGGGCCAAATGGCCTACTCCTGCTCCTATTTCATATGTTCTTATAGCATGCTGCTCCCGCTGTTTAGCATGCATGTAGTCCTGTGTTGCAGCTTCCCCAGGTTGGCACCTCATTTTTAGGTACGTCTGGTGCTGCTCCTGGCATGCTCTTCTGCACTCCTCATTGAACCAGGTTTGGTCCCCTGGCTTGATGGTAATGGTAGAGTGAGGGATATGCCGGGCCTTGAGGTTACAGATTGTGGTGGAATACAATTCTGCTGCTGCTGATGGCCCACAGTGCCTCATGGATGCCCAGTTTTGAGCTGCTAGATCTGTTCTGAATCTATCCCATTTAGCATGGTGGCAGTGCCACACAACACGATGGAAGGTGTCCTCAGTGTGAAGACGGGTCTACATCTGCACAAGGACAGTGCTACCAATGCTGTCATGGACAGATGCATCTGCGACAGGTAGATTGGTGACGATAAGGTCACATAGGTTTTTCCCTTGTGTTGGTTCTTGCGCCATCTGCTGCAGGCCCTGTCTGGCAGCTATGTCCTTCAGGCTATGGGCAGCTCAGTCAGTAGTGGTGCTACCGAGCCACTCTTGGTGATGGACATTGAAGTCCCCCACCCAGAGTACATTCTGTGCCCTTGCTACCCTCAGTGCTTCTTCCAAGTGGTGTTCAACATGGCGGAGTACTGATTCATCAGCTGAAGGAGGGCGGTACGTGGTAATCAGCAGGAGGTTCCCTTGCCCATGCTTGACCTGGCTCCATGAGGCTTCATGGGGTCCGGAGTCAATGTTGAGGACTCCCAGGGTCACTCCCTCCAGACTGTGCCACCACCTCTGGTGGGTCTGTCTTGCTGGTGGGACAGGACACACCCAGGGATAGTAATGGAGGAGTCTCGGACATTAGCTGAAAGGTATCATTCTGTGAGTATGACTATGTCAGGCTGTTACCTGACTAGTCTGTGGGATAGCTCTCCCAATTTTGGCACAAGTCCGCAGATGCTAGTGAGGAAGACTTTGCAGGGTTGACTGGGCTGGTTGTGCCGTTTTCATTTCCGAAGCCGGTGTCTAGGCCGATGCCGGGTTTTCCCTCTGGTTTTATTCTTATTGCTTTTCGTAGTGGTTTGTTACAACTGAATGGTTTGCTAGGACATTTCAGAGGGCAGTTAAGAGTCAACCACATTGCTGTGGGTCTGGAGTCACATATAGACCAGACCAGGTAAGGATGGCAGGTTTTCTTCTCTAAAGGACATTAGAGAAACAGATGGGTTTTCACAATCCGATAGTTTTATGGTCACCATTACTGAGACTAGCTTTTTATTCCAGATTTATTTAATTAACTGAATTTAAATTCCCAGCTGCCATGGTGGGATTTGAACACACGTCTCCGGATCATTAGTCCAGGCCTCTGGATTTGTCAGAGGAAATGAAATGCTAACAAAAACAACTTATCATAGAATTCTGCTTTAATTGCTGTTTAATCAACAACAAATCTTTCTCTAATTTAGTGGGATTTTCAGTAATTCAGTGAGTGAGGTCATTATAACCTTTGCCTTGTTAGCTGGAACTCAGTGAACACAAATGATTGCAAATTCAAGTGGGAGGAGGGGGGCCCGATAATACAGGGAGGAGGTCTTATACTTCTTGTGCCAGCTCGCACTGCATGTGTTTCTTTCACAGCTGCACCCAGCTCGCAATGAGGGAGGGGCTTGCCTAACCTTCGTACTTTGCCTCAGCAATGTCATCAACAAATGTTAATATAAAATGGACACACTTTCAAACTCACTTTCTTGGCCTTTGAAAGTGAGTTTGCCAAAGTGATGTTCAGCTGGTTTCTGAGTGAATGTGAGATCCTAGGGGTTGCATTTCCTTGGAGGATTGTGTTTTCTTCCATTGTGCATTTAATTTTTGTACTATTTTACTTTCTTTTTTCACCTTACATATTGCAGGCAGTTTCAAACTCAGTTTAATCGCCCAGCACTGATCGGGTTGGCATCTCTCAGAGGGTTCCTCTTGACTTCAGGGAGCTAGAGAATGAGGAGGGATTCCACAGGAATGCGCAGAGGCAGGTGAACCTGCAACTGAAGCAATCTGCCTTAATGTACTCTTACCGCCAGAGTTATATGGACATAGCTCAGGATATATGCCCTCGCCACCAATGTTTCACCAGGGCGGTGAATTTGCTATCTCCTGCAGCCTGACTATCCTGTTTCTGGATTTTTTTTGACAATTCTTTCGCTGGAAATTAGTTGGAAAAAGAGTTAATTTTAAAAAGCAAAGTGAATTCTCACAAGTGTAGAACAAATAAACACCCAGCTGAAAGGTGGTTAACATGCTAGTTGGAAGTTGCTGCTCCAAACTTTAAACAAAATTTGATGAAAATGATTTGCATAAATCCGCTAACAAAGAAGACATTACTAAACATGTACTCTAAAACTGGAATCAATAAAACAACTGAGAAAAAGCCTCTCACCAAATGGGGCCAGAGAGCACCTGTTGCAATCTTGCCCTAAGCATTGGATAATTGCACTCGGCTTCATTTAATGCATTATAATATTTATATGTAGCTATGAGAACTTTTGGCCAGGTAAAATGCCTGCCAACAAATCACACTCAGGGCCACAGAGATGCTGATCTGGCTAAATAGCCCCTATTTTAACTTGGCTCACTTATTGGGTGGGCGTGGTGAGGAAGAAGCCCCCATGAGGTCGCCAGTGTGAGGGCCGGGCAATTTCAACTCCTGGGCCTTATTTCCATATGACGGTGTCAGCCATGGCTCAGTGGTAGCGCTCGCGCCTCTGAATCAGAAGGTTGTGGGTTCAAGTCCCACGCCAGAGACTTGAGCACAAAAGCTAGGCTGACTTTCGATACTTGCGGCTTGCTGTACTGTCAGAGGTGCCCATTTTTCAGATGAGACGTTAAGCCAATGCCCGATCTGCCCTCTAAGGTTGATGTAAAAGATCCCATGGCACTATCCTAAGATGAGCAGGAGAGTTCTCCCCGTTGTCCTGGCCAATATTTATCTCTTGACCAACATCACTAAAGAATAAGATGATCTGGTCATTATCACATTGCTGTTTGTGGGACCTTGTGGTGCGCAAATTGATTGCCACATTTCCTACATTACAGCAGTGATTACACTTCAAAAGTACTTATTTTGGTGTGAAGCTCTTTGGTACGTCTTGAGGTTGTGAAAGGTGCTATATAAATGCAAGTTTGTTCATTCATTCTTATAACGGGCTGCGTTGGGAATCGGGCAGCCCAGCTACTTCACACGCTCAATTTCCGGCGGGCCTCCTGAAGCTTATTTAAAGGGGGAACTAACCTCTTAAAGTAAGCTTGTATTTCCTGCTTTGAACTTTCATTGTATCAGTGCTGCATATAATTTGGTATCACAACTCAGTCATAGGGCTGCCCTCCAGGTTTTCTGATGCCCCACTGGAGATTCATATGCAGCAAGGTCAGGTCAGGGAGGGAGGCACTGTTTCCCAGCACGTGTAGGAGCATCTCCGGGGCACTAAGAAGCAGTCCTAGACAGACATGCCACCATCATCATCATCCCTAGGAACTGACTTCAGTGTAGGGAGAGGTTCAATGATCTCACAAAAGCAGCACGGGTGAGTACAGATCTTAATTTCTCCCACCTCTCAAAAACACCTAACAACACTTCTCTCACCACCCCCAACACCCCCCACCCACCCACCCGCCCCCCCCCTGCCCACCCCCACAATTCCCACTCCCCCAAACACATCTTTCAGCATACAATCAAAAGAGCACACTGCAACACCTCTCTTTTTCATTCGAAGCATGTCGGGAACGCAGCAGCAGTATGTATTCTACAACTAATGTAGTCACCTGCCCACCCACACCCTTCCCTTCGGGCGGCAAGGTTAAAATTGGGCCTCATGCATCTGAGCCAGATTTTCCAGTCTCTCAGCGCTTGTACTCCTGCACCACCAATCTTAGCGATGAGAAAACTTACTTGGAGGGAGAAGCAGTGATGTAGCACATGTGGGGATATGTAAACTTTATATTGAGGTGAATGACTGGAATCTATTGTACATCCAATTAGAGGAGGAAGAGGACAAAAGCACATTAATTGTATTGCGTGCTTGGACAAAATGCAACGGCTTTACACTTCTGCTCTCCTTAAAACTCTGTAAGATGAATATTTTCCCCTATAACAAATCAACTGGGACGATATTTTACATGCTGCAACTAACAATGTAATTGAAAAGCAGTAAATATATAATTACAATATTAATTGATAGTAATATTTCTGTTACTATGTAAGATTTGAATGTAGTTCCATGATAAAGAATATAATTAAAAATATGTGATTTGTAATTTGAAGAACTACACAGAAAAACCATGTAGTAACCAACTGAATTTACCATTCATTTATGTGGAATTAAATAACTTTCTCTTAGCTGCAACATTGAATTGTTTGGAAACATACACATTCTGGTCTTGCTTACACATGGCATGTCCTACACCAGGACCACAAGAGAGGAATAGTCCAACTAGAATTATTCTAGTGATGGGGTATAAATGTTAGCATTATCAGGCATCAGCAAATTGACCATGTGTAAGGGTGTTTTTTTGCTGCTTGCTTTGGCCAGTCGGTTATGTCTCCAGCTGCCTTATCTCTGAGCGGTTTGAATCGCTCACCCCTTAGTTCTGATCCCCGGACTTATTGGCAGATAGCGATATAGACAAACGAGCAGACCAGTGGTTTGGTACAAAGAAAACCAAAGGTTATTAACAGAGAAAATAAGATAACAATACTATACAAAAGGATGATATGAATGCAGTACACTTACACTTAACAGGGGAGGAGAAACGGCACATCGAGGGAAAATGACTAAAATGACAATTTTAGCAATCCCCTTAACTTCCACCCTCTAAACCTCGCTAGGCTATCTTATGAGGGATCAGAATTTCATGCTCACTGGTCCGAGTCGTTTAAACAGATGAGAATCTTGCTTCTTTGCCCTGCTGCCTTTCGATGCCACATGGTTTCAATGCTGCACAGGGTACCGTCCAGGTGAAAATACCCCAGTAATAAAACAGTCTCTAGCAGGGTACCTCACCTCTCGGGATGGGCTCTTCTTTGTAGGTCCTCTTCCTGGGGTGGTGGCAAGCAGGGCGCGGGAGGCGAGGAGTGAGAGAGAGCATGGCTTCCTGAGGGGCTATATTTATACTCCTCTCGGCAGCCCTTATCTGCTCGGCAAATCAGTTCAGTCCTTTGTATGATTTGGGTGAGCTCGTTTAAATGTTTAAAAACGTTTATAAAAATGACCTGTAGAGTGATAGTCGTTATGTCTGAAGTAGCCTCGAAACCCTGGCTGTTGTTAAAGACAAGTTGTGAATTGCTCCCATTCAGGCTTAATGTCTCTGGTGAGCGGTTCCCCAATTTAAAATGCAGAGAGCCTAATGGCTTGATGGAGCCCATTCCCACTTGAGGACTGGAATGTTACAGTCTTTTGTCCATTTCATCAGTCTTTACAAAATCCTTGATTAGTTTAAAACTTGAACTCCTTGACCTGCTTACTTTGCAAAACCTTTGTTTTAAAATTGCATTCGGCCTGGTCACGAGGTTTACCGCAGCCATTTTGGGTGCCCTGGCTTTAAAATCAGTCCAACCAGGGTCTCTTTTAATTAAATAAACTTCGGGGGGAACTGCCTGAATTTTGCAAAACTTACAGTCCACCCTAGGATACTAAAACGTGCTTGCAGTATCCATGTTCCAAAGGTGAGCAAAATTTTCTGACCCTCTACAAACAACCTTCCCCTGTATTTCCCTATCCATAATCCCTCGACACATGTATTTCCCGTACTTAGAGAAAACACAGTGTATGACAGGCATCTACAGATGGCAAATACGATTCATTACAAACAATCCAAGCGTGGAGGGGGTCCAACACCCTTGCACCACTTGGTACATTACAAAATTTTTAATCTGTAGTATCAAACAGTCACAATCTTTATTACAATAACACAATGAAATGAAGAAACAATCTTTATTAAAAATAACAAACAATGACCATCACGTTTAAGTGATGCGACGCCAAAACTCAAATGGGTGTCTCTTCTTCCACCCCGGCATAATGTTCCTTCCACACCTTTTTAGTTTTAAACTCTAATCTGGGACCCTTTCTCCTACACTGGATGCACACCAGGTAGAGAACTATCCCTAATTGACACACCACCAGGATGTGGGATGCCATACGGATCCAGGATGGGACCTCTATATTTTCAAAAACGTCCCACCAGGGTGGGGTCGTAATATCTAAAACTAGCTGGGGGGAGCCCAGCGTTGCCGAGGCTTTTTCGAGGGCATGTTGTTGTTGGAAGAGAGAGAGCGAGCGAGCGAGTGGGGGGGGGGGGGAAGAGAGAGAGAGAGAGCGGGGGGGGGGAAAGAGAGAGAGAGAGCGGGGGGGAAAGAGAGAGAGCAAGCGGGGGGGAAAGGGAGAGAGCAAGCGTGGGGGAAAGAGAGAGAGCGAGCGGGGGGGGGAAGAGAGAGAGCGGGGGGGAAAGAGAGAGAGCGAGCGGGGGGGAAGAGAGAGAGCGAGCGGGGGGGGAAGAGAGAGAGAGCAAGCAGGGGGGAAAGAGAGAGAGCGAGCGGGGGGGGAAGAGAGCGAGCGGGGGGGAAAGAGAGAGAGCGAGCGGGGGGGGGAAGAGAGAGAGCGAGCGGGGGGGAAAGAGAGTGAGCGGGGGGAAAGAGAGAGAGAGAGTGAGCGCCGAGGCTTTTTTGAGGGCATGTTGTTGTTGGAAGAGAGAGAGGGAGCGACTGGGGGGGAAGAGAGAGAGGGGAGGAGAGAGAGAGAGAGGTAAGGAGAGAGAGAGAGGGAAGGAGAGAGAGAGAGAGGGAAGGAGAGAGCGAGAGAGAGGGAAGGAGAGAGAGAGAGATTGGGAGTGTGAGAGAGAGAGATTGGGAGTGTGAGAGAGAGAGATTGGGAGTGTGAGAGAGATTGGGAGTGAGAGAGAGATTGGGAGTGAGAGAGAGAGAGAGAGAGAGAGATTGGGAGTGTGAGAGAGAGAGAGATTGGGAGTGAGAGAGAGAGAGATTGGGAGTGTGAGAGAGAGAGATTGGGAGTGTGAGAGAGAGATTGGGAGTGTGAGAGATTGGGAGTGTGAGAGAGAGAGAGATTGGGAGTGTGAGAGAGAGATTGGGAGTGTGATGAAAGAGAGAGATTGGGAGTGTGAGAAAGAGAGAGATTGGAAGTGTGAGAGAGAGAGAGATTGGGAGTGTGAGAGAGAGAGAGATTGGGAGTGTGAGAGAGAGAGAGATTGGGAGTGTGAGAGAGAGATTGGGAGTGTGAGAGAGAGAGAGATTGGGAGTGTCAGAGAGAGAGAGATTGGGAGTGTGAGAGAGAGAGAGATTGGGAGTGTGAGAGAGAGAGAGATTGGGAGTGTGAGAGAGATTGGGAGTGTGAGAGAGAGAGACTGGGAGTGTGAGAGAGAGAGACTGGGAGTGTGAGAGAGAGAGATTGGGAGTGTGAGAGAGAGATTGGGAGTGTGAGAGAGAGAAATTTGGAGTGTGAGAGAGAGAGATTGGGAGTGTAAGAGAGAGAGAGATTGGGAGTGTGAGAGAGAGAGATTGGGAGTGTCAGAGAGATTGGGAGTGTGAGAGAGAGAGAGATTGGGAGTGTCAGAGAGAGAGATTGGGAGTGTGAGAGAGAGAGAGATTGGGAGGTGTGAGAGAGAGAGATTGGGAGTGTGTGAGAAAGAGAGATTGGGAGTGTGAGAGAGAGAGACTGGGGGGAGAGAGAGGTGAGAGACTGGGGAGAGAGAGAGAGAATGGGGAGAGAGAGAGAGAGAGAGAGAGACTGAGGGGGGAGAGAGAGAGCGACTGAGGGGTGAGAGAGAGAGAGAGATGTGGAGAGAGAGGGAGAGACTGGGGAGATAGAGAGAGAGAGACTGAGGGGGGGAGAGAGAGAGCGACTGAGGGGGAGAGAGGGAGACTGGGGGAGAGAGAGAGAGATGGGGGAGAGAAAGAGAGAGAGTAGAGAGACGGGGGAGAGAGAGGAGAGAGACTGGGGAAAGAGAGAGAGAGAATGGGGAGAGAGAGAGAGTGAGACTGAGGGGGAGAGAGAGAGAGACTGGGGAGAGAGACGGGGAGAGAGAGAGACTGGGGGAGAGAGACAGAGATGGGCGAAGGGAGAGAGAGACTGGGGAGAGAGAGAGAGACTGGGGAGATAGAGAGAGAGAGCATGACGGGGGGAGAGAGAGAGACCGGGGGTGGGGGGGAGAGAGAGAGAGAGACTGAGGGGAG